>NC_090279.1:221624375-222355209 GCF_040414725.1 Anabrus simplex | reverse complement strand
TACATAACTCTTCATCTACATTACTGGAGTTTGCTTTCGGAAGTATCATAAGGTAGCCATACGAAATCAAATTGTAACATCATCGGAATACGTGTTTTCTTTAGATGAGACACAATTAAAAATGTGGAGTTTATTCTTGCATCCCATCAGGCCGGGTGTTCTGACACCTAGAAAAGGAACATTATTGCTGACCACATGAAATACACATTAGCATATTTAAATATTACGGGCAAACGATTTTGTAGTATAAGACTAGAAAACCGCTGTGTATCTTTCTTTGGCACTTTGCTTTTGGAGGAGCAAGGGGTAAAGTCCATGTCCTCATTAGAAGAGAACAGGCATAGGATAAAGCAAACAGCGCCTGTAAACCATCCAAGAATATTGCTGACATCAGCCCTCATAGTCTACCAAAATCATTGAAATGCAAAATTGCATGTTATGTTGTTAGTAAAATTTATAAACTAGTCATTTTGTAAATAAAGGAAATCACAACGTAAAACGTACAACTTGTATAGTTAATCTATTTGTGGCAAGTTGGGAATATTAAAAGGCCTGGCGGAAACAGCTCTTGCTTTGAGCGATACTACCGCTGGGTCAAGAGGGTACGTTCTCATTTCGGTCGCTGAGGTCGAACGAAGACTCGCTGTGAAGTTCTTTCCCCAGCACATCGTAAAGTTGAGCACGCATGCGCAAAAGGCTGAGCTGTGAGGCGTGGAGCGCACAATTCCCTGTTCTTTGGCTGACGTTTCTTCCAATGCACTGTGTTTGACTGTAGATAATACTATTAAAGTAATTTATTTCTCAAATGGACAATCTGCTGCAGCACTTCAGCCGCCCCACGCTCCAAACTTCTAGCGCCCCCACACAGAGGAAGACTGTTCAATATTCACTTCCCGAGATACGCGTACACCCAACAACTTTTCGGCATACACGTGTTCGTTACAGAAAGTCGCCGTGTGCTGGTACTTTAGTATCTCTTGGCAAGAAATTAGTCAGAGCCGCCCAGTACATTCCCTCTCATCGGTCACATCCATTGCAGTGTAGGGGACACGCTGGGGCCCCTTTAAACAACTAGCAGTTTCTTGTGTGCAAAGGCTGCGGTCTCGATGACCCATATTTTCGTCAATATTGGCCCTATTAAATCAAACTAATTCATGCAGACACAGTCAAACGAAGAATTAATATACTTTGCACTAAAATATACACGGATATAAAATTTGAATGCAAGAAATTAAGTTGAAAGAAGGTAACAGTTTCATATAAAGATTTAGGGCCTACCCTTTTACTGAAATAATATACCGTTCGTTTTTCTTACTATAATTATGGGAAATAGGATAGAAATTAAATACAAATTAATACAAATACAAAACAGAAACAGTAGTTACATTTAAAACACATGTAAATTAAGAATATTATTCAGAATCTAAAAAAAATGGTAGGTAATAGTAAAAATTTGCCTTTGCTGGCAGGACCTAGTGTTTACAGTGCACTATGTCTTCTGGAATAGGCTAGAGCAATCTTGTTACTTTCATAGATCTGTCTCTGTCTCATCCTTGGCTTTGACAATATGAAAGTGACTGAGGTATGAGCGATGCTAGTATTGCCATTCCTTCTGCAGCCAGTCCCTGCTATGAATGGTGTGAAAATGTTGCTCATAGGGTCGGTTGGTGCATGCATGTCAGTGGGCTTGGCTGACTGATATGTAATAGCAACTCTGGCTCGGTGAGGAAAGCAACGGGAAACTCCTCATTTCCCTAGTACGCCTCTTCAGTGATGCCTAGGCCATCTATGGCAGCTGCTGGTGGAGCTGTTGAGGATCCAACCAGCCTTAGGGCTGAAGACTGAACATACATACAATAGTAAAAATAAGATATTCTCCCAAATATCACAGTAAAATGTCTTAAAAGAAGCAAAGGAGTGCATTTTGTACGAAAAATGTGAATAAATAAAATGAACGCTTCCTGCACATAAAAATAATTGTATTTGTATAATGTTAAACAGTGTACTGGTTTTCCATAAAAATAGTAATTTTCTAGCAGTTCAAATCATTGGAGGAAACTAATTAGGAAAAAACGAAAAGAATGGCTCTCCATTACTTAGTTAATAGCAAAGGTGTTTGGGAACTATTGTCAAACACGTATTGGGGCAGGATTATGTTGTGCACCTCTTTCCCAAGTAAATTACAGTTAAGTGATTGTTTTTCTTGATGAGGAGAAGCCTGAATATTTAACCGTAGAAACATCTTAATCAATTCTCGAGTGTGCCCGCACCAAGCCTGTCGTCGCCAGTACCAAACTGTGACGTGATGGCGTCAGTCTGTCTCTCGCTTTCCGAGTGTTAAGTTGGTCTGCTCCTGAAACCAACAATCGAAAATGATGAGCAAACTGGCATGTGCTTCTTGATCTGCGAATTGCTCCTATCTTTGACGCTCGTGTGCGCCATAATTACAAGAACGGTGCTATGTGATTGCATTTCCGTATTGCTTGTCTTTGCGGGCTCTTAGGTAATTTATTTTGTGTGCACACGCGCGAGAGCGGAGAGTTGTGTTTTCTGTTTTCTCATCGTTTTGAGCCATGGTTGAGCATTGGTATATTGTATGACTTGACGCTACGAGGTGTAATCCATGTTTGTCGACGTGATGTCCCGGGAAGCGGGTCGTGGTCCAGCGTTGTATCTGTGGCGTTCGAACCAAGCTCGTGAGTCCATGTCACGACACGCCGTGCCTGTGCAACTCTCGGCATCTCGTAATTTTAATGTTAATTTTTCTTTCTTTTTCTTTTCTGCTTTCGTTTTAGTTGGCCGGTTTGGGCCTGTCTGATGTGTTTAGTTATCTGCTCTATTGTCGGCGCTTGTGTTTGTGATTCTGTTGTTATGTGCTTTTGCATTGTTGTTGTGACGCGGATGTGCGCAGTTCGTCCCATGGACTGTGTGCACTCTCGCCAAGAAATACACTTGTTGCATTTTGTCTGCACTTCATCTTCTTGTTTTCATTTTAATATTGTGTGTTGATAATAAACCCCACTTTTATCCATTCTTTATTCATGGGGCTTATGGGTTTTTGCCTTTCTGTCCTTCTCTCCCCTACGTGTGGGTCCAGCTCCGAGCTTCGTTCCAGTCCATTTACAGCAATTTATGAAGAGAGGTAAGTGAGGTAGGTATTTGTGATTGTGTCGTGTTATGTGGGGGTGTGTGAGTGCGTAACGGGCCAGGCCACACCTCCTGGACGACGAACATATGTCACGTTGCCTTCGTTACTTCTCCTTCATCGTCAGGGTTGGCCAAATTATTCGCCCAAACGTTACCTGTTTCCTTCCCATCGGGATTGTTTTGTACTAGGACTACGCTGCACCATTTGTTCCCGCACAGGTTCTTGAATGAATGAATGAATCAATCAATCAATCAATCAATAAATACTGATCTGGATTTAGGGAAGTCACCCAGGTGGCAGATTCCCAACCTGTTGTTTTCCTAAAATTTTCTTAAATGATTGCAAATAAATTGGATATTTATTGAATATCTCCCTTGGAAACTTATTCCAATCCCTAACTCCCCTACCTATAAACGAATATTTGCCCCAGTTTGTCCTCTTGAATTCCAACTTTATCTTCATATTGTGATCTTTCCTACTTTTAAAGACGCCACTCAAAAGTATTCGTCTACTGATGTCATTCCACGCCATCTCTCCGCTGACAGCTCGGAACATACCACTTAGTCGAGCAGCTCGTCTCCTTTCTTCCAAGTCTTCGCAGCCCAAACTTCGCAACATTTTTTAACGCTACTGTTTTGTCGGAAATCACCCAGAACAAATCGAGCTGCTTTATTTTTTTGGATTTTTTTTCAGTTCCTGAATCAAGTAATCGTAATGAGGGTCCCCTGGAACCAAATTCTATTTGGGGTCTTACCAGAGACTTATATGCCTTCTCCTTTACATCCTTACTACAACCCCTAAATACCCTCATAAACATGTGCACAGATCTGTACCCTTTATTTACAATCATATTTATGTGATTACCCCAATGAACATCTTTCCTTATATCCGTGCGCGTAGAGGCGCGCGGCTGTGAGCTTGCATCCGGGAGATAGTAGGTTCGAATCCCGCTATCGGCAGCCCTGAAAATGGTTTTCCGTGGTTTCCCATTTTCACACCAGGCAAATGCTGGGGCTGTACCTTAATTAAGGCCACGGCCGCTTCCTTCCAACTCCTAGGCCTTTCTTATCCCATCGTCCCCATAAGACCTATCTGTGTCGGTGCGACGTAAAGACCCTAGCAAAAAAAAAGCTTTCCTTATATATTCCTAGGTATTTACAATGATCTCCGAAGGGAACTTTCACCCCATCAACGCAGTAATTAAAACTGAGAGGACTTTTCCTATTTGTGAAACTCACAGCCTGACTTTTAACCCCGTTTATCAACATACCATTGCCTGCTATCCATCTCACAACATTATCCCGGTCATTTTGCAGTTGCTCACAACCTTGTAACGTATTTATTACCCTGTACAGAATAACATCAATTGCAAACAGCCTTATCTCTGATTCCACTCCTTTACTCATATCATTGATATATATAAGAAAACATAAACGTCCAATAATACTGCCTTGAGGAATTCCCCATTTAATTATTACAGGGTCAGATAAAGCTTCGCCTACTCTAATTCTCTGAGTTCTATTTTCTAGAAACAGAGCCACCAATTCAGTCACTCTTTTGTCAAGTGCAATTGAACTTATTTTTGCCAGTAGTCTCCCATGATCTACCCTATCAAATGCATTAGATAGGTCAATCGTGATGCGGTAAACTTGACCTCCTGAATCCAGGATGTCTGCTACATCTTGCTGGAATCCTACAAGTTGAGCTTCAGTGGAATAACCTTTCCTAAACACAAAGTGCCTTCTATCAAACCAGTTGTTAATTTCGCAAATATGTCTTATATAATCACAAAGAATGCCTTCACAAATCTTACATGCAATGCGTGTCAAACTGACTGGCCTGTAATTTTCAGCTTTATGTCTATCACCCTTTCCTTTATACACAGGGGCTACTATAGCAACTCTCCATTCATTTGGTATAGCTCCTTCATGCAAACAATAATGAAACAAGTACTTCAGATATGGTACTATATCACCCGAAATCTTATCAATTCCAGCTGATCTTGAACTTGTATCACACAAGGTGCTGAAAACTCTACGATCAGGAATCGGAGCTGTCAGAAAGCGCCGGCGGTGTTCCTCGACAGCAGAAGCCATATTCTTCATTAGTGTAGATGCACACTGACTCACAACACTGCGCGTTCGGAGGGGAGTGCAATGACAGAAAGAAGTTAAAAGCAACGAAGTAGGTTGCGACGTCAAAGATGTTGGCTGGGTCCAGTGTTGTATCTCGGAAACCACTGTACGTCCATGTGAAGTTTTTACTTCTTTTCATATCCCTGAATATTGACCATTCCCCCTGGGATATCCTGCATTTGTGCCTTTAGTGTAAATAACTGTGTGTGTGTCACGGGCGTCACCTGGCGAGCCGAACGCCCCCGGCATACGCCATTTCATTTCACTTCATTCGGTCATTCTGTCTTTAAATACAGTCAGTTTTCTGGTAACTGCAGTGCCTTTAGCGTTTCAGTGCCAAAAACTACCGAATATATCCTTTATTCTTGTTCATCTCAAAAGATTTAACATAAATACTTTGTTTATACATTTACTGAGAATTGGAAATACGCTTGTCATTTCAAAGGAACACCTGCGATCAGAGTAGTGTGTAGCTAAACCTGATCAACACGACCCGGCATACACGCGGTTGACTTTTTCTTCTAGAATGTCCTTGCACAACTAAGAGAAAAAGTGAAGATTTGTGAAGCCACCAGCCATCACATGTTCTTTCTCAGTCCAGCTCAACGACGACTCTGTAATTATGCCTTTCAGCGTTCTGTCTCTGTGAATTTCCTAAGAGACTCCACAGACCTCTATTTGCAGCTAGCTATGTGACCTCATTATTTCAAACTTGAAAACCTAGTCTAATCACTACTCATGACAGTCCATTCGCCTCACATGACTGCACCACCGTGTGCAGTAGTGATACGCAATGTTCTCCCTCTCGACAGTGACGTCACAGATCTCGAGAGTCTGCAAGAATCTTTTGTGCTGCGATCTGTGCGATGCCCCTGTAACTACGAGTATATCATGGTCGGTTCTCATATGAAAACGTGTGGAAAAGTACTGAACCTTAATACTGTTGACGAAATTAAAAAGAAAATATCAACTCTAGATAGGCATAGGATGAACACATCCCAATTGTTGTCAACAGGATAACTTGTTTTGATGCAGACTGGACGGGAGGTGTTCTCTGAATTATTCTGTTTTTTAAGTGCGGACCATCCCAGAAATATTTCTGCTGACGTATTTTACTTCTTTTGAAGAAAAAACTTAGCAAAAGATTATGCTGCCGTAGAGAAACCGCCAAAACCCATGTGGCATCTCTTGAAAATAGTCCCAAGTACACGACTTACTTGCGTTTCAGACATCATGTTAAAGTTGCGAGGTAGACTTAGACACAATTACACGTTACACCGTAATATACGTAAGTACCTAATTATTACGCGATTTCAACACTGAAGGAATTATTTTCTTCGTCACTATAATATCGATAAACACAAGCATGGATATTGAATGTGAGGTCTCATAACGATGTACAGCCGTCACTTTCTGCACTTAGCCTACTCATTCGCGTACTTACCGCTGCATACAATGCCAGAATGCGTATCCTTTATAATTATGTTATACTCGGTTAATTGCTAGTTGTTGTAAGTCACAGTATACAATTTTGTAATACTTAAGGTTGGTGTGAATTTGTATGGACAGTGTTGTAATGTTAAGCTAGTAGTAAGCCGTAATGTGTCTTACTCTTGTTTATTATCGCTGTAGTGTAAGCGATGATCGGTAGAAGTCAACACCCTACACGCTGCTCGCCGCACATTGCGCTAGTCTCTCTTGTTGTTCCGAGGAAGTCACCAGCTGGCTTGACGAGTATCACACGAATGTGCTAGAAGCTAATAAAAGAAAAGTAACGAAAGACACCAGGATAGAATAAAACAGAGCTGAAGAAAGTATGTGGAGAACACCACCGGATGATGATACCCGGTGTACAGTGATGACGAACGTACGAATTTGGAAAACAGCTACACAAATCCTTCATGGCTGGCAACCACGTATTACTTAGTCGGTGTCGCTGCCCCTGACAGGGGTGCTCAGCTATGGCTCGTGTCCCCGCAGTAACCGTCCACCGGTCCAGAAAACATTCATTTTACTGATCCAAATAAAATATTTTAAAAATATATATTTTGATAGATTTTTTTAAAAATCTAATAATATGAATTACTTTCAGAATTAAAAACCATAATATTTGAAGGAAATACTAATTCGCGTATTTGAAAATACTAATTTGAAGCTCCAGTGTGCCAAGTGAATCCTAAACAACAAAGGTAATATGAGCTTTCCGTCATTTTTAATATTAAAATCGTATTGTATTACAACACTGAAAACATTTAGCAACAACCACTTCACTGGACAAAGTACAGTTTATTGTATTTTCCTGTAAACATTTACATATTGCACAGACGGTCAAATTGAAAGCAGAATACATCGATCCAATATGACATCTTTGTCCTACTAATCGTCGTATCGTACGCTATATCTCAAATCATTACAGGCCACTTAATGGGAATAGAAATAAGTTAGAGCAGTTTTCCACATAAATATGGAAATAAGAAGTCACAATGTGGAAGTGAATGGACTTGAAACAACAGTTGAGTGAAGATGGAAGGATGTTCATTCTCGAATTCTGTTTCTCTATCATTCCCCTAACTAAAGAAATTGGCTCTCTTTCTGTCCAAATAACATATCTGCGTCGTCTAACATGTTGTTATTTTGTCACTCCTACAGAAGAGAAAGTCTATTTTACACAATAAAGCGTAAATGGGTGATTGCAGACACCCTCCCGCCGTCTATTTTAATCCCGATTCGCTACAGAAGAAAAAATAATGGTAAATATCCCAATTCCCTCCTCACCGGAAAGTATCAGCTAGCTTTAAACATGCCGAATTATATAATATACTGTTGACTGAAAATAGAAATCGGTCATAAAGACACGACGATTTGGCCTTCATTTAGTGTATGATTTAAAGGGGAGGTGGCATGTTCGTCCATTATTGCACTGTTGAGTGAAGAAAACTATAAATTTTGCTTTCAGGAAACACTGAAGTATAATATACTTTATAGCGGGTAGTCCAAGTATGTTTCAAGTGTGGCCCTAGTTAGGAAATATTTGCTTTGTGAGAATCAGAATAAACTAAAAGATAAGAGGGAATCGCCGTAACGTACAGGCTACTTTCTCCCTGGGGAGATCAGTCCTCGTCGATTCTTATCGACCCTTATGCTGTCGACCTCACTAAGCCCCATCGGAAGACACCGGCTGATGGATAGCCCTTGTCCACCACGAGAATGGGAGGGCTTGACGAGGTTTGCTAGTTTCACTCCTGGTCAAGCTGGGACTGTAGTAGAAGAAGTTAGAAGCGTACGTTTCTATAATGTCTGTCAGATCGTCTTCAAAATCTATTCCTACAGCGAATCGATCTGCCACCATGCCGTTCTTGTTCCTTAGGTTGTTGAGAAGACTGGGTCTCTTGGCTGGTTTCTTTGGCGGGTATCTGGTGGTGGGTCCAGGGAATATCATATCTTCGGAACTGCCTGCGGGTCCACCCAGGTGTTCAGTGAGTGGCGTGTCCGTGATTGGCTGCGGATAGATCCACGGACACGACACGAATGATGGGCAGTCTGGAATCTCCGTCGTGGTAGTCGTTGACGAAACATGCCCAGGAGCTTGAGGTTTCGAACTAGAAGCACTGCTGCCAACCTTGTCGCCGGATCCGGATTCATTTTCCTCGAGTCCAAAATGTTCTGCCAAAAGAGGATTATCTGGCTTCTTTGTCGTTGAGATTTGATACACTCCTTCACCGATAGGTTTTGGGTAGATCCAAGGTCCGGGGACATACGAAGGATACTGAGGTTTCTGTGTTGCAGATATCGAAGGTCTGTTTTCGGAATTAGACGCGGTACTGCCATCCGTGTCATTAGATCCAGATTCATTCACCTGACCTCCAAAATGTTCCTCCAAGAGAGCCTCCTCCTGAATATTTTCTGGCTTCTTTGTTGATGTCGTTTCAAGCGCTCCTTCGCCGATAGGTTTTGGGTAGATCCAAGGTCCGGGGACATAAGAAGGATACTGAGGTTTCTGTGTTGCAGATATCGAAGGTCTGTTTTCGGAATTCGACGCGGTACTGCCATAGTTGTCATTAGATCCAGATTCATTCACCTGACCTCCAAAATGTTCCTCCAAGAGAGCCTCTTCCTGAAGATTATCTGGCTTCTTTGTCGTTGAGATTTGATACACTCCTTCGCCGATAGGTTTTGGGTAGATCCAAGGTCCGGGGACATAAGAAGGATACTGAGGTTTCTGTGTTGCAGATATCGAAGGTCTGTTTTCGGAATTAGACGTGGTACTGTCATAGTTGTCATTAGATCCAGATTCATTCACCTGACCTCCAAAATGTTCCTCCAAGAGAGCCTCCTCCTGAATATTTTCTGGCTTCTTTGTTGATGTCGTTTCAAGCGCTCCTTCGCCGATAGGTTTTGGGTAGATCCAAGGTCCGGGGACATAAGAAGGATACTGAGGTTTCTGTGTTGCAGATATCGATGGCCCATTTTCGGGAACAGAAGCATTGCCAACAATCTTATCTCCAGAGTTTGATTCGTTTCTCTGGCCTCCAAAATGTTCCACCAAAGAATTGGAAGGTTTCTCTGTGAGTGATATTTCAGACCCTCCTTCGCTGATGGGTTTTGGGTTGTTGTGCACTTGGTCGCTACTTTCTGTTGTGATTGGCTGCGGGTAGACCCACGGACATGAGACATATGAGGGGCAGTTTGGTATCGGGGTGGAGGTGGGAACTGTTGGACGTTGTTTTTCGTGGCCAGGGTAGTCTGTTACTCGTTTTTCACTGTCTTCAGTCATTCCTTGGGGTTTAGGTCTGTTTTCCGAACTAGAAGCAGTGTTATTAGCGTTGTCGGCAGATTCCGGTTCATTACTCTCAGCTCCAAAATATTGCGCTACTGGGCCTTCTTCTTCCTGTTTGACTGGTTTCTTTGTCGAAGTGGATCCAGAAACGTCTTCGCTGATGGAGTTTGTGTTCTCTTTCTGATCACTACTTTCCGTCGTGATTGGCTGCGGGTAGATCCACGGACAAGAGACATATGAGGGGCAGTTTGGTATCGGGGTGGAAGTGTGAACTGTCGGTCGGCGCTTTCTGTCACTCTCTGCGAGAAGAACAACCGTCGAGTTGATCGTCATCCTGTCATCATCTTCCTGTTCCAACCCGGAACCGGAGTCAGGAGGTGGTTCTTCACTAGAGATCTCTTCTGTGGACTCGCCGGAGTCAGGAGATGGTTTTTCTTCACTGGAGGCGTCTTTTGTGAGCCCATGGGAGTCAGGTGATGGGTTTTCTTCACTGGAGATGCCTTTTGTGAGCTCGTGTGAGTCAGGAGGTGATTCTTCACTAGAGATCTCTTCTCTGAACTCGTCGGAGTCAGGAGATGGTTTTTCTTCACTAGAGGCGTCTTTTTTGAGCTCGCGGGAATCAGGTGGTGGGTTTTCTTCACTGGAGATGCCTTTTGTGAGCTCGTGGGAGTCAGGTGGTGGGTTTTCTTCACTGGGGATGCCTTTTGTGAGCTCGTGTGAGTCAGGAGGTGATTCTTCACTAGAGATCTCTTCTGTGGACTCGCCGGAGTCAGGAGATGGTTTTTCTTCACTAGAGGCGTCTTTTTTGAGCTCGCGGGAACCAGGTGGGGGGTTTTCTTCACTGGAGATGCCTTTTGTGAGCTCGTGGGAGTCAGGTGGTGGGTTTTCTTCACTGGATATGCCTTTTATGAGCTCGTTTGATTCAGGTGGTGGGTTTTGTTCACTGGAGATGCCTTTTGGGAGCTCGTTTGAGTCAGGTGGTGGGTTTTCTTCACTGGCGATGCCTTTTGGGAGCTCGTGGAAGTCAGGTGGTGGATTTTCCTCACTGGAGACGTCTTTTGTGAGCCCGTGGGAGTCAGGCGGGGGTTTGTCTTCAATGGAGACGTCTTTTGTGAGCTTATTGGAGTGTCTCTCGAGTATCATGGCAGAAGAGGAGTGCCAGAGGAGTGCGAACAACAGCAGTGATCTGGTGAACATCATCTGGAATAAAGAAAACACAGGCTGAAACGAGTTTGACCTTAAAATAAGCATTAAATACTTATAAAACACACCAGGAACTCTTCAAGTGACAAATTCATGACCGCTGTTATCATTTAGAAATTATAACGATAGAAAGAAGTGTAATGGAGTACCCGTTCTGTCCTCACTGAGAGCACTATTGTACCATGTCTTTCCTGGAATCACAGATAAGGATTTTAGCGGATCATGTTATTGCAGGATTGTGAGTGAGTGAGATGGAGTTGTAAGTTTCAACAAGAGGAATAGTCTCTCAGTTGTGTGTTGATGGGGTGAAAGTATCCAGAATGATCTTCAGTGGGGTAATCATATTAACGAGCCAGATAGATCTCTTCACATGGTTATGAGAGTATTTAGGGGCTGCCTGGCCGAGGCGGTAAAGGCGTGCTCGATTCAGCCGCAAGGACGTGGGTTCGATTCGCCGTCAGGAAGTCGAAAAAATTAAGAAATGATATTTCGACTTCCGGAGGTGCCCATGGCTTTGAGGTTCACCAAAAATGAGTAGCAGGTTAATTCCTGGAAGCAAAGGCGTCGGGGAGTACCCCATGAAGCGCCGAGAGGAGATGCTCGACCATGCGGTGGAGCTTTTAAAGCCAGGGGCAAATAGGACGAGGAGTTGGGGGAAATGTTCGATAAATATCCAAGGAAAAGGGAATCTGCCGCCTAAATGCGTACGCCTCTAAGTCCACAGTCATGAAAACGGATTCTCGTCATCATCGGTGTGCATAGAGTCGACAGTTAAAAGTACAAAACAGAAATTGAGGTGTTAAGTAGAGGTTCCAGCTTGTGATGTCTCAAGCTAAGAAGCTATCAAGGTTTGGTTCCACCTAGCGCAATTGTATTTAGTTTCTCAGCTTGAACGTAAGTATGTGGCTGACATTTTCGATATATTGGATTCGGAGGAGGAAAACACAGACTTCTGGGATTGTATCGTGGAAGTGACAATAGATTGCTTATGGGGCCAGCTCTTACGGAAAATTCACTCGTTACCTTCAACAGATCTTGAAACCAAATTGCTTGATAAAATAACTGAGTCAATAAGACATATTTTACTCGTTTCAGACGAAAGCCTCGATATATTAGCCATCATGGCACCACCAATATTTCTATATCATTTATTAATTCTATACCACAAATATTTTAGAACTGATTCCATATTCTCTTAATCAACAAACAACCTATTTTTCTGTCGTCTCCGCGGCAACAGAACAAATACAATTCCATCTCTTTTCCTTCTTTTGATCGTCCTTTTCTTCTTTGCTTAATCTCCAAGGAGATGAGATGTGTGTGTAACTGTCATGGTGGCAGCCACTTATCAGTTCAATGAGTTATTGTTATTGCAAACTAAAGTTGTATTTAAAAATAAACACTCTTAATGTTAGAATGAAATAAGCGCCAGGGATTTGCTTGGTTGTAAGAACAATTACTTATACGTACAGCAGTTCATACAGATACGACTGCCTTTTAATCACATACCTTCAGTGCTATTCTGATATAATTTTTAAATTTTCCTTCTTGGTCTAGTTTGTTAGGTTTTATGCTTTTTGCTAGTTATAGCTACCTTCTGAAAACTGCTGTGCAAGAAGCAGCAGATACACCCGTTGGTTGCGGTGTAGAATACCTCTACTGCATCCTCTACCTGTTGTAAGGGGCCACTAAACATGAGACCACCGGCCGTCTGACTGAGTGTAGCATCGGTATTGTACTAGCTTCACGGCTTTAATATTTCTATCGGACCTCTCTTGGTCAATCCTCCATTCTATTGAAACCATAGCCCAGAGGTAGGTAGGTAGGTAGGTAGGTAGGTAGGTAGGTAGGTAGGTAGGTAGGTAGGTAGGTAGGTAGGTAGGTAGGTAGGTAGGTAGGTAGGTAGGTAGGTAGGTAGGTAGGTAGGTAGGTAGGTAGGTAGGTAGGTAGGTAGGTAGGTAGGTAGGTAGGTAGGTAGGTAGGTAGGTAGGTAGGTAGGTAGGTAGGTAGGTAGGTAGGTAGGTAGGTAGGTAGGTAGGTAGGTAGGTAGGTAGGTAGGTAGGTAGGTAGGTAGGTAGGTAGGTAGGTAGGTAGGTAGGTAGGTAGGTAGGTAGGTAGGTAGGTAGGTAGGTAGGTAGGTAGGTAGGTAGGTAGGTAGGTAGGTAGGTAGGTAGGTAGGTAGGTAGGTAGGTAGGTAGGTAGGTAGGTAGGTAGGTAGGTAGGTAGGTAGGTAGGTAGGTAGGTAGGTAGGTAGGTAGGTAGGTAGGTAGGTAGGTAGGTAGGTAGGTAGGTAGGTAGGTAGGTAGGTAGGTAGGTAGGTAGGTAGGTAGGTAGGTAGGTAGGTAGGTAGGTAGGTAGGTAGGTAGGTAGGTAGGTAGGTAGGTAGGTAGGTAGGTAGGTAGGTAGGTAGGTAGGTAGGTAGGTAGGTAGGTAGGTAGGTAGGTAGGTAGGTAGGTAGGTAGGTAGGTAGGTAGGTAGGTAGGTAGGTAGGTAGGTAGGTAGGTAGGTAGGTAGGTAGGTAGGTAGGTAGGTAGGTAGGTAGGTAGGTAGGTAGGTAGGTAGGTAGGTAGGTAGGTAGGTAGGTAGGTAGGTAGGTAGGTAGGTAGGTAGGTAGGTAGGTAGGTAGGTAGGTAGGTAGGTAGGTAGGTAGGTAGGTAGGTAGGTAGGTAGGTAGGTAGGTAGGTAGGTAGGTAGGTAGGTAGGTAGGTAGGTAGGTAGGTAGGTAGGTAGGTAGGTAGGTAGGTAGGTAGGTAGGTAGGTAGGTAGGTAGGTAGGTAGGTAGGTAGGTAGGTAGGTAGGTAGGTAGGTAGGTAGGTAGGTAGGTAGGTAGGTAGGTAGGTAGGTAGGTAGGTAGGTAGGTAGGTAGGTAGGTAGGTAGGTAGGTAGGTAGGTAGGTAGGTAGGTAGGTAGGTAGGTAGGTAGGTAGGTAGGTAGGTAGGTAGGTAGGTAGGTAGGTAGGTAGGTAGGTAGGTAGGTAGGTAGGTAGGTAGGTAGGTAGGTAGGTAGGTAGGTAGGTAGGTAGGTAGGTAGGTAGGTAGGTAGGTAGGTAGGTAGGTAGGTAGGTAGGTAGGTAGGTAGGTAGGTAGGTAGGTAGGTAGGTAGGTAGGTAGGTAGGTAGGTAGGTAGGTAGGTAGGTAGGTAGGTAGGTAGGTAGGTAGGTAGGTAGGTAGGTAGGTAGGTAGGTAGGTAGGTAGGTAGGTAGGTAGGTAGGTAGGTAGGTAGGTAGGTAGGTAGGTAGGTAGGTAGGTAGGTAGGTAGGTAGGTAGGTAGGTAGGTAGGTAGGTAGGTAGGTAGGTAGGTAGGTAGGTAGGTAGGTAGGTAGGTAGGTAGGTAGGTAGGTAGGTAGGTAGGTAGGTAGGTAGGTAGGTAGGTAGGTAGGTAGGTAGGTAGGTAGGTAGGTAGGTAGGTAGGTAGGTAGGTAGGTAGGTAGGTAGGTAGGTAGGTAGGTAGGTAGGTAGGTAGGTAGGTAGGTAGGTAGGTAGGTAGGTAGGTAGGTAGGTAGGTAGGTAGGTAGGTAGGTAGGTAGGTAGGTAGGTAGGTAGGTAGGTAGGTAGGTAGGTAGGTAGGTAGGTAGGTAGGTAGGTAGGTAGGTAGGTAGGTAGGTAGGTAGGTAGGTAGGTAGGTAGGTAGGTAGGTAGGTAGGTTGGTTGGTTGGTTGGTTGGTTGGTTGGTTGGTTGGTTGGTTGGTTGGTTGGTTGGTTGGTTGGTTGGTTGGTTGGTTGGTTGGTTGGTTGGTTGGTTGGTTGGTTGGTTGGTTGGTTGGTTGGTTGGTTGGTTGGTTGGTTGGTTGGTTGGTTGGTTGGTTGGTTGGTTGGTTGGTTGGTTGGTTGGTTGGTTGGTTGGTTGGTTGGTTGGTTGGTTGGTTGGTTGGTTGGTTGGTTGGTTGGTTGGTTGGTTGGTTGGTTGGTTGGTTGGTTGGTTGGTTGGTTGGTTGGTTGGTTGGTTGGTTGGTTGGTTGGTTGGTTGGTTGGTTGGTTGGTTGGTTGGTTGGTTGGTTGGTTGGTTGGTTGGTTGGTTGGTTGGTTGGTTGGTTGGTTGGTTGGTTGGTTGGTTGGTTGGTTGGTTGGTTGGTTGGTTGGTTGGTTGGTTGGTTGGTTGGTTGGTTGGTTGGTTGGTTGGTTGGTTGGTTGGTTGGTTGGTTGGTTGGTTGGTTGGTTGGTTGGTTGGTTGGTTGGTTGGTTGGTTGGTTGGTTGGTTGGTTGGTTGGTTGGTTGGTTGGTTGGTTGGTTGGTTGGTTGGTTGGTTGGTTGGTTGGTTGGTTGGTTGGTTGGTTGGTTGGTTGGTTGGTTGGTTGGTTGGTTGGTTGGTTGGTTGGTTGGTTGGTTGGTTGGTTGGTTGGTTGGTTGGTTGGTTGGTTGGTTGGTTGGTTGGTTGGTTGGTTGGTTGGTTGGTTGGTTGGTTGGTTGGTTGGTTGGTTGGTTGGTTGGTTGGTTGGTTGGTTGGTTGGTTGGTTGGTTGGTTGGTTGGTTGGTTGGTTGGTTGGTTGGTTGGTTGGTTGGTTGGTTGGTTGGTTGGTTGGTTGGTTGGTTGGTTGGTTGGTTGGTTGGTTGGTTGGTTGGTTGGTTGGTTGGTTGGTTGGTTGGTTGGTTGGTTGGTTGGTTGGTTGGTTGGTTGGTTGGTTGGTTGGTTGGTTGGTTGGTTGGTTGGTTGGTTGGTTGGTTGGTTGGTTGGTTGGTTGGTTGGTTGGTTGGTTGGTTGGTTGGTTGGTTGGTTGGTTGGTTGGTTGGTTGGTTGGTTGGTTGGTTGGTTGGTTGGTTGGTTGGTTGGTTGGTTGGTTGGTTGGTTGGTTGGTTGGTTGGTTGGTTGGTTGGTTGGTTGGTTGGTTGGTTGGTTGGTTGGTTGGTTGGTTGGTTGGTTGGTTGGTTGGTTGGTTGGTTGGTTGGTTGGTTGGTTGGTTGGTTGGTTGGTTGGTTGGTTGGTTGGTTGGTTGGTTGGTTGGTTGGTTGGTTGGTTGGTTGGTTGGTTGGTTGGTTGGTTGGTTGGTTGGTTGGTTGGTTGGTTGGTTGGTTGGTTGGTTGGTTGGTTGGTTGGTTGGTTGGTTGGTTGGTTGGTTGGTTGGTTGGTTGGTTGGTTGGTTGGTTGGTTGGTTGGTTGGTTGGTTGGTTGGTTGGTTGGTTGGTTGGTTGGTTGGTTGGTTGGTTGGTTGGTTGGTTGGTTGGTTGGTTGGTTGGTTGGTTGGTTGGTTGGTTGGTTGGTTGGTTGGTTGGTTGGTTGGTTGGTTGGTTGGTTGGTTGGTTGGTTGGTTGGTTGGTTGGTTGGTTGGTTGGTTGGTTGGTTGGTTGGTTGGTTGGTTGGTTGGTTGGTTGGTTGGTTGGTTGGTTGGTTGGTTGGTTGGTTGGTTGGTTGGTTGGTTGGTTGGTTGGTTGGTTGGTTGGTTGGTTGGTTGGTTGGTTTAACGTTGCACGCCTTCTCAAAGACCGCACTCCAACTTGTCCAGATCCTTTCTATGGCAGATTCAGAGGAATTAAGTTTATGTTTTGCCTTCAAGTGACGTGGCTGCCATTGATTCAAGATGGCTACCAGCTTAGCCGTCTATGTTAATCTCCGTGTCAGCATGGAGCTCTACACTCCCATACGGTGGTGGTGCTGGTTATTGTTTAAAGAGGAACAACCATCCTCTATATAACAATAATCAGAGATCAGGGATCCGACACTTTGAAAAATGTAGGTATCGGCCCAAGGGAGACAAGGGCCACGAAGGGCGTGAAAATGAAAAACTCCCTAGGCCTCCATAGGTAATACCGTCGGGGTAGGAAAAGAACAAGAGTTGACCAAGAGAGGTCGGATAGGATAGATGAAAGTGAGGAGCCTGGCACAAGTAAGTGGAAGCAATGCCAGGACTCAGTTAAGGGCCCCGTGGTCGCCAACCCACGCTCCAAAGTTCAGAGCCCCTCGGGCAGGGGGCTATGCTACTTACTGAACGAATGTACAAACCTGCTGTAGCTCGCTTATCACCTTTTGACATGTTTAATGTTAGTAACACTCTAATACTTGCTACCTGTCCCTAAAACGCATGTCATGTTTTACTATTTTTAGGTCATAAAGTTCCGAACCCTGCCCACTAGTGTCCTATAGCACGCTCACCCACTGTTCACTGTCTATTCCTCTACAGCATGTCTATACCCAGACGAACACTGACACTATGTGCTTTCATAAATCTCACCTCCACTCAATGCTTGTACCATCTAAGAAAAAACAGTAAACACTAAGTTACTACAAGTGCCCAATTACTGTTTATGTTGTAAACATGTGTATATACCATCACCAGAAGAATATCATGTACGCTAGTGTGCTACCGCCTGATAGGAATGTCAGGCGGATTGCTCAACGAAGGCAAGCTGAATCACACACCATATGTCACACAACTTGTCCAAACAAACAGGGTCAGAAAGGTTCTGATAGCTTTAACAACAACTAACAGAACTTGGCAATGTCTTCCACAACAACATATGCTGTTAATAGGGTGTATGGTTACACATGCTTCACAGCGACGTAGCATGCTCTCTATCAGATAGTCCAAGAGTTCTTGTGGCAGTCGATCCCATTCCTCCGAAAGGGCAATGCGAAGGTCTTGAAGGGTCCTTGGTGGAGGCTGACGGTATGCAATTCGCCTCCCCAATGCATCCTAGGCGTGTTCTATAAGATTCAGATCCGCAGACCTCGCTGGCCAGTCCATGCGATGAATGTCTTCCCCAACCAGAAATTAATCCACCAGAGCAGCGCGGTGCGGTCGGCCATTATCGTCCATTAAGAGGAAGTCTGGACAAACCGCACCTCTGGAGAGTCGAACATGTGGTCTCAGAACCTCATCCCTGTGTCTCCGAGTGTTAACAGTGTTCCTCGGACCACCCATGAAGGTGTGCAGGTCCGTACGGCCATTCAACATGATGCCGCTCCACACCATGACGCCACCACCATACTGGTCCCGTTCCACGATGTTCCTTTGGTTGTATCGGCTACCCGATTCTCTCCAGATTAATGTGCGACGGGAATCGTTCTGCAAACTGAAGCGGGATTCATCTGTGAAGAGCACATGCCTCCATTCATTCATGATCCAGTTTCGATGTAAATGGGCCCGTCCCTATGCTGGAGTGAGCGTGACGCACACCGCTGGACGTCGGACAAACAGTCCTGCTTTTCTGAGCCTCCGGTACACAGTTTGCCGTGAAACGTCAACCCACGATGCTCCGCCGACAATTGTCTTGCAGATGCACTCCGATTTCGTCGGGCGGTTAAGGCCAGATATCGCTCCTGCTGTGGGGTGGTTACCCTTGCTCGACCTGGTACTGGTCTACGACTAACAACTCCTGTGACTCTAAATCGTCTCCAAAGCCTGGAAATGACACTTCGCGAGTTCGGTCTGTGTCTGGCCTGCGTCCAGGCGGCTGAGTATTCTACCCTGCAAAACGGGGTCCAAACGGCGTCGTTGTGCCATTATGTTGTCACGTTCACACTCCGCACACTATTAACAGGGCAAACACGACTGAGGGAATACGGGGCGCAGGCGCTGGCTGTGTTTACCTTGCGGTTACGCCGCTAGTCAAAGCAGGGAACACTCCTTTCCTATACAGACCGAGCATTATGGTGGTGGGTGCATATGTCGTGCGAATTGCGGTCTATTTCCTGTTGCCCTGCTTACTCGTAACTTATGCTTAACTTTAGGACACTAGTGTATATCATAAATACACTGACTGACAGAGCAAATGCAACACCAAGAAGGAGTGGTTCGAAAGGGATGAAAGTTGGGGGAAAACAGAGACGGCACGGACGAATAATTGATGTTTATTTCAAACCGATATGCAGGTTACACAATGCGCACAGCATCGACTCAGTAGGATGTAGGACCACCGCGAGCGGCGATGCACGCAGAAACACGTCGAGGTACAGAGTCAATAAGAGTGCGGATGGTGTCCTGAAGGATGGTTCTCCATTCTCTGTCAACCATTTGCCACAGTTGGTCGTCCGTACGAGGCTGGGGCAGAGTTTGCAAACGGCGTCCAATGAGATCCCACACGTGTTCGATTGGTGAGAGATCCGGAGAGTACGCTGGCCACGGAAGCATCTGTACACCTCGTAGAGCCTGTTGGGAGATGCGAGCAGTGTGTGGGCGGGCATTATCCTGCTGAAACAGAGCATTGAGCAGCCCCTGAAGGTACGGGAGTGCCACTGGCCGCAGCACATGCTGCACGTAGCGGTGGGCATTTAACGTGCCATGAATACGCACTAGAGGTGACGTGGAATCATACGCAATAGCGCCCCAAACCATGATGCCGCGTTGTCTAGCGGTAGGGCGCTCCACAGTTACTGCCGGATTTGACCTTTCTCCACGCCGACGCCACACTCGTCTGCGGTGACTATCACTGACAGAACAGAAGCGTGACTCATCGGAGAACACGACATTCCGCCATTCCCTCATCCAAGTCGCTCTAGCCCGGCACCATGCCAGGTGTGCACGTCTATGCTGTGGAGTCTATGGTAGTCTTCTGAGTGGACGCCGGGAGTGCAGGCCTCCTTCAACCAATCGACGGGAAATTGTTCTGGTCGATATTGGAACAGCCAGGGTGTCTTGCACATGCTGAAGAATGGCGGTTGACGTGGCGTGCGGGGCTGCCACCGCTTGGCGGCGGATGCGCCGATCCTCGCGTGCTGACGTCACTCGGGCTGCGCCTGGACCCCTCGCACGTGCCACATGTCCCTGCGCCAACCATCTTCGCCACAGGCGCTGCACCGTGGACACATCCCTATGGGTATCGGCTGCGATTTGACGAAGCGACCAACCTGCCCTTCTCAGCCCGATCACCATACCCCTCGTAAAGTCGTCTGTCTGCTGGAAATGCCTCCGTTGACGGCGGCCTGGCATTCTTAGCTATACACGTGCCCTGGGGCACACGACAACACGTTCTACAATGACTGTCGGCTGAGAAATCACGGTACGAAGTGGGCCATTCGCCAACGCCGTGTCCCATTTATCGTTCGCTACGTGCGCAGCACAGCGGCGCATTTCACATCATGAGCATACCTCAGTGACGTCAGTCTACCCTGCAATTGGCATAAAGTTCTGACCACTCCTTCTTGGTGTTGCATTTGCTCTGTCAGTCAGTGTACATGTGTCAATAGTAAATTATATAACTTAAGGAAGAGCCAGTGAACTGTATGTATGATTGTAAATGATCATATACCCTTAATGAATATCACAATTGTTAATCGCCTTATTATCAACAAGGAAGAGGATGCAATTATCTATATACAACAATTGTAGGAAAACACTTCATCTAACAAAAATTCACAGCATATGTAAATCTACTGTAGAATACACTAAGGGAATCTCAATTGTAAAATATCTAACAAGAAGATGAGTTCATTATCAGTAAATATTAAAAATGCTTCAACACCATATTGTACCCCGATGAGATAGGCCCTAGTTTCATGATTTGGTTTTTTTGAAGATAAATACAGATATATAGAAATATTAAATGAAATAAAGTGTCAGTTTTGTGTGGACGGGAGAATTTCAACATAGCCCGGTGTGATCGCGACAAACCGTCGCCACAGTAAGCTTGTCATTAGGGGGAGAATGTTTCTTGGCCAGAAGATAAGAGGATTAAAGCTAGAGCTCACAACAACGAAGTAATGACTTCGAGGAAGTGAAAGAATATATATTTCGGACCAAGGGCGAGCAGATGTATCACCAATACCGGGAATATGACGTACCAGTTTTTTCCACGCCCGAGGCATTTGGTGTTGTCAACGTTACAAGGAAGAGATTTCAAACTAACCGAAGCGGTGTTGACCAATGAGAAAATTTATCATAGGCCCGCAGATAAACCAACATAAGAAAAACTCAGAGTGAACTCCAGTTAGCTTCTCCGATAACAATAATTAAATTATTCCAACCACATAATTGAATAGAGGGGATTTTTGTGATATCATTCCCATGTTGATTAATTGTAATCGTAATAAATTCAAGTAATGAATTCGTGGAAATGACCCACGCTATCTCGCCATTGGTCGAGATGAGCACGCCATCAGGGATGCCGAGTTAGCGCGCGAAAGGTGGAGGACAGGAATTAAGTGATATTTCCATGATCACCGAACGATATGAGTTCAGAATACGACACATGAATGTGTATCGCCAGTGTATTAAGTGGGATAAAGCAAGAGATCTAAATCCACCTGCACATGCCGATTTAGGATAACCAACCCCCCTCCCCAGGAGCTGACCGCGGATGACCCCGGCGGGAAACCATATCGTCCATAAAAGTCCAGTAGTAGAACCTCACATCACCCAGTCGTTTGAAGTCGCCAGTTGTGACCGGTCGAACCTCACATCACCCCGTCGTTTGAAGTCACCAGTTGTGACCGGTCGGATGAAGTAGTTGAGACTCTGACACGTTGACTCTGTAAGTCAGTACCTCGGGACGCATTCGAAGTCAGTTAAAGCTGAAAGTGCGTGAGTTATTAGGAGAATGAATACGACCAGTGAAATTATCCATAGTACCGAGTGTAAAATAATCAGTACAACTCTATGTTGAATTTAATAAATGTCATGTGATTGAATAATAAATAATTAATGGAACGCCGATAGTACCTTTGGAAGGCAGTGTGCGGAGCCTGAAGTAAACACCTCAAGATAGACGGTGAATAACTATCCGGGCAGGGAATTATAGGAGCTAGGCGATTATCAAGACGGCTTAGAAATAAACCAGGAAGTGCCGGTTGAAGACGCGATACGCGCCGGTTCAAATGAACGACATTTCGTCGTAATGTGTCACGACGTGTGTTTCGGGCGTATATGAAGAGTATATTGTGCGAGTGTTTTTTTATTAGTATTCTTGTGTAAAATAGTGTAATAAGGTATTAATCATCGGTAGTCACCCAGAAGTGTTTTATTGTGTTAAATTTGTATTGTGCGACATGATGGACGAGTAGATCACCATGGGGCCGTAAGGCCTATATCTCATCCGCTACGAGACAATGGAATGAGTACACAATTTTGATATTTGGGGGATGTTATCGCGACTAAACGGGGTTCAGTGTAAATTAATTATGGTTACTTAACATGGTCCGCCTCCCGAGTCCATGATTTTACTTTTTTGTTAGACGGACGAACTAATTTATATTAACGTAATAATGGGTTAGATTAATTAATTTGAGTATTTGTTTGTTGTATATAATGTAAATATGGGATATATGTCTTTCAATTAATGCATGCTGTTTGTAATACTTTGACTTAAGTTCATTTCAAGTGTTAAATTCCTTTTTTGTGCTAACCCATTTATTTGATTTTCAATCACTGCGGTGATCATTTGTATTTTAATTAGGAATAATTTCTACCTGACAGCCAGGTTATGAAAGAGCCAGAGTATGTAAAATTTGTGTTGCGTACGGAAGGTCATTAATGTTAATAATAATAATGACAGTGCCTCGTGAGTTAGCCAGTGCAAATATAATAATCAATGTGGAGATGACATGTAGCGTTAAAGACTTTCATTCGCGTAATCAGTTTGATTTTGATTTTACGTAAATTTTTGATTTTACGGTTTTGGACTTTATTTTAACCATTAAAAATTTGTTTAAAAGCGATATAGGCACGGGAAGTAGAATGGTCACGATATGTTAAAAGCCCAGAATGATTTGAGCCCATATTTAGAGTTGGAAGTCATGAGGGACGAATATCCGGCGTGAAATAAATTGAGCCGTATTGTTTGTAATGATGAAATAGATGAATCTCAAGGCCTAAGATGATATAAAATACAGATGCCGGTGTTATTAGTGGTAGAATCCACGCACCGAGGAATAATTTATGAATTAAATGTTTGAAGAGTTCCGATGAAAGGAAATGGACTTCAAATTGGAAGGAATAGTTTAGCAATCGCCGGCATTGGAGGTATTTGCCCAGTCGCGATGTGCCATAGGTTGTGAGATGTGTCTTGGGAGGACAGGTGTCCCCATATAAAATTAACGGCAGTACGAAATTGAAGGTACGGTCCCGAATACCGTGTTGTCCCGACCGATATAAAGCAGATCTTAGTGGTTCATAACGGGATTTAACATATGTGACTAAATTCTAAAGAGTGGAAATTAAAATATCATCTTTCCATTTTTAATAATAATAATAACAATAATCATACTCCAAGTGAATCTTGTCTTAAATCCAGTGCTTAGTGCCAAGATAAATCGGAATTGTAAAAGGGGTTATGCGTTAAACATATTAAGAGTGGACTACCGTGTAACAGGCGAAATTAATTTTTTTAAATTAATAATAATAATAAATATAAAAAACTACTTTTTTAAGAATTTTTTTTTATATTTTGGACATAATAATGATGTTGAGAGTTGAAATGAAAGATCTGAGATTTTAAACTAATAATAATAATAATAATAATAAATAAAATATTTGAAGAAGGAGAAGAAGAATAACCAATGAAGCTACTTTTTTATTTTTGATGAAAATAATAAGAGCGAGAAGTTGAAGTATTATAGCGAGGATGATTCCGGGTTACGATAATCACGATATCCACTATTAATAATAATGTTAATAATAATAATAATAATGAAAAGTTGAAGAAGCAAAAGATGAAGAACTTGCAATAGTAATTTGAAAATAATAATTATGATGAAAGGAAATTAAGATATTTAATGGGCGATGATTCATTGTTACGAATATAATAATAATAATAATAATAATAATAATAATAATAATAATAATAATAATAATAATAATAATTTATGAGGAAGCTGATCATTATATTGTGCGGATAAATTAGGAGGAAGAACGACCCTTCGTTTGAAACGTCGGCAAGGGTTGGCATATAATCATCCCGGATGACAAATGATAATAATCAAATACAGGATTATAATTGAAATTAATGATAATAATAAAATTAATTGATGGTAGTCAAAGAATATGATAATGATCAGATAAAGAATGGTAATGATATTATTCAATAATCATAGGAGGATATGATAGGGACAGTCGTCCTGTGTCGAACTGTTCAGAACCACATGTTGTGTTTTCACGGGGAGATTATTACCGGTAGATACGTAAATAACCCACGGACGGCACATGTCTTCATGGTCAGAGCATAGTAATGAACCTTTCCGTACGTCTTGTCGTATTGACAAGTGTAAATATTAAAGTAGCCTTTGAGTTAATGAACTCTACCTGGTGTGTTTGTGAATCTGGAAATAATAGGCTAGAGTTTGTCCGTATTATAAATTCCCGTTTTTCCGAGGCGATAACATTTTCCACGGTGGGTGTCCGGCTCACCAGAATGTACATACCGGAAGTGTCTCATGTCCAAACGGAACGAGGAGACGACAGTAAAAAATTGCTCCTCATTGCAATTTCAATAGGAAACAGTTTCCATATCTTTTCATTGTAGTTAGTCCAGTATGCCCATGGAATTTAAGTTGTCACTTCCCAGTCCTATTGTGGAGTCAAAAATTTGTATCCATGAACCGGTATGTAACCTTAATTTGCATGCCCTGTTCATCCCTGTGTTCATTTGATGCGCCGATATATATTTTTTTGATTTTCTTTATATAAAATGTTTTATCGTTTTCGAACTGATCACCCCTGAGATAAATGCTAGTCTGGGACTCAGGAAGTGAGCGGGTGCAGTATGAACAGCTTATATCGACTGTAATAGACCGACCGACCTAGACAGAAGAAAACCACATTAAAATCAAATAGAAAGTAACAAGCTACAAATCCATTGTAAACCAACAGAAAAATCGTAAATTGTTAACGAAACCATTGTAAAAACGAAACTATTGTAAACAATCTCGAAACAGTAGAGCCAGAGCCAACCCCCTACCCCCCCCCCCCCCCACATCTCCTTCGCCGTGCCAAACCACTCTAACACAAACTCCTACTTCATGAAATATTCAAACCCGCCTAATCTCCTGGTCAGAGAGAAGGCGTTACCTCCTAGGTGGCCCTCTCCTTCCCTTCGGGGAGGGGAATAAAAACCTTTCGTTAGTTTTGCCTCCACGGCATGCACTAGCCATTAGTCTTGATAAGTGTGCTCGTTACCAACTGATGAGCCCAAATTGGCACACTGGGACGAATGAGGTAGCTGAAAAATTAATAATGTCGAATAAGGGACCAATTATATTGGAATCGCAATCTACGACGGCAAGTCCATAAGTATCTGCAATTTTGATCTAGTGGCGTTGTGTGGGACGTGTTCATTATTGGCATATCGCGATTGTAGTGAAACTACTACCAGTAAGCAGAAAGTTTATTGTATGAGCCTCAAATATCTCATGGTCGAGAGGTAGTTCTACAAGCATCGAGAGGAAAGAGTGGCTGCTCCTTCCCACCTTGAAAGACTAGAGATATTCACAGGACAGTCACGTAGGTTCAACACGTGTCCTGTTGCCTAGTGGGCACTCACAACATGTTCCATGCGTGATCGCATCGACGCATATAAGGCGCGTATGGCGTCCTTGTTGCATTCACCGGCTTCCACAGTTCCACGGCGCCGCACCCGTCGTTTCACCATGTCCCACACATTTTCGATTGGCGACAAGTCCGGTGATCGGGCGGGCCAGGGCGTCAACCTGACTTTCTGTGACAACGAGAAGGCATGTGGTCGCGCATTGTCCTGCTGAAATATGGCGTCTGGGGTGTCGTGCAGAAAGGGTATGGCTACGGATCGCAGGATGGTCAGTGTCCTGGACACGCACCAACTGTGATTTGTGGTTGTACCCAATAGCACCCCACACCATAAGGCGCTGTATGTCTTGTGAGAATGCAGTCAATGTGATTCTTCTCCCCCTGTCTGCGGCGAACTAAAATGCGGCCATCGTTGTCAAACAAACAGAACCTGGATTCGTCCGAAAACGCTATCTGCTGCCATTCCTGTCCCCAGTGATGTCGTCTCATACACCATTGCAGTCTAGAATCTAGGCGGAGAAGTGGACGACGCGCCGTTCACTCCTGATAGTATTACAGAATTATTTAAAATAGTTTTATTTGAATCCGCCTTGTCAATACAGTAATTAATGAAAGAAAACTATTTATTTAACCATACATGTTGCGGGAAGTCAACCATTCCCTTCATGAGTTCAGTGGGGTGTCTCCTCCGGATCCCCGCACTAAACAGGTAGATGTTGGCACTCAGCGATCTGCTTCTTTGCCACGTGCTAGGGGCAAGTACGATATGCGCCCAGCCTAGATGCCATATTATTATTATTATTATTATTATTATTATTATTATTATTATTATTATTATTATTATTTGCCCCCCCCCTTCTTTGCAATATTGATATCGAACAGGCGGTAAGATAAATCAAAGAGGAATTTGGAAAAGGAATCACAATCCAAGGAGAGGAAATCAAAACCCTGAAATTTGGCGATGATATTGTTATTTTTTCTACGACTCCAGAAGATCTAGAGAAATTGCTGAAATGGAATGGACAGAGTCGTGGATAATAAGTACAAGATGAAAAATAAAAAACTCCAAAACAAAAGTAATGGAGTGCAGTCTGGTGATGAAGTCTTGGGTAGTAAAATAACTAACGATGGCAGGCTAGCACAAGGAAAGAAATGTGCTCGCTTGGAACATTGGTACAGGAATGGGACTGTATGGAAGTGAAACATGGACCATAAGTCGCGCAGAAAGAAAGAGAATAGAAGCTTTTGAAATGTGGTGTTACAAGGTGAGATGGATAGATCTAATCACGAATGAAGAGATACCGAGTAGAGAAATTGTGACAGGAGATTGATTTGGCTTAATTTCACCAGAAGAACATCTGGAATGATATATGCAGTTGGTTATAGGCGGTAAGAGGCAGACCAAGCAGATGTGGCTGCATTAAACCAGTCTATGACTCAAACAACATTATCATTAAAAGCTGTAAGACACATCTAACACAACTTGTAGCTGATCCCCTTTTCAGCCTGACTATAAATTATAATTTTGCCGGCTACTAAATTACAGGAAGAAAATCTGGCAGTAACGTGACGGATTTCTGAAACCACCTCGAAACGTAGGGAATTTAAATCCAATAATGAAATAAAAATTATTTTCATTTTACCATTCATAGTGTATTTGTATGGACAGTAGCCTCCGTGGCTGAGGTGGCAGCGCGCCGGCCTCTCACCGCTGGGTTCCGTGGTTCAAATCCCGGTCACTCCATGTGAGATTTGTGGTGGACAAAGCGGAGGCGGGACAGGTACTCCGGTTTTCCGTGTCGTCTTTCATTCCAGCAACACTCTCCAATATCATTTCATTTCATCTGTGAGTAATTAATAAGTGCCCCAGAGGAGTGCGACAGGCCTCGGCAACCGGCACAACTCGTATTCATTCCACCCGTGACATGAATCGCTGTGTTTGTATGGACAACTCATCGTGGCTGGCAACTGTACAATAATTAACGTCGCAAAGTCAGAAAAATAAAATAAAATACCGGACTGGACTCAGAAACGAAATGAGAAGGAATACCAAAAACGAACATGAGAGAAGATGTAATTAAAATGTGCTCACGTCAACAATGGTAACAATGCTCTTTCATTTTCTTTTTGTTTCATGTTTCCTTTGTTTTTCTTTGTAGTAATAATAAAAATGAAGATGGCTTCTTACTTGGGACTGAGAGAAGACGTGAAATATTTTTATATTAAGTGAATATCAAACTTGGAATATCTAAATACAACTATGCCACTTGTATACGCCGCTGAGGTTTATTGCGTTATGACTGAGGAGTGGACCAAACTTGTAATGAGGTACAATAAAAATTCCATCATATTTGTACAGTGTTGATTAGGTGGGAAGTCCTGAAAAAGTTCTGGTTACTGAAGTTGTATGACTCGGCTTCTCCCAGGTCAACTGTACATTGATTGTTCAAGAGTTGGTAAGACAAACGCTCTATATCTTAGCTCCAAATGGGAGGGCACTTAATATAGTTTATCCAGAAGCTCTATAAAAATAAATTATGGTCTTTCATATTGTTTTAATATTATTTGTACCAACCACCAGCCCAGTTTCTTACGCGTTGAAAGTAACAATATAATTAAAAATAATGTAATTCATGCAATTTATGTAAAAATGATGTGGGTCTTAAGAATAGGAAAAGACAATTCGAAAAGAGAACAAATGCAACATTTCTGTTACAAGTGAAGACGCACCAAAAGAAGAACAGGTCTTTTAACAAATACGAACGTTTGCCTGTAATGTGGATTTGGAGGAACATGGCGAGGACATGCTGGGCTGAATAAAAGACGAATCCAGATGTTCTAAACAAAATAAATGAACAACAGAGACTGATAAAGGGGATAAAACTTGTAGGTCACATAATGAGACATAAAGACTTACTAGTAAACGTCTTTGAAGGAAAAAGCTAGGAAAGAAAGGAAGAGGAAGACCTAGGAAGACAAACTTCCAGGATGTCCAGATGAAGGAGGTGACTAATACTAAAGAAGTATTAAAATTTACATATGACAGCAATGACATTTACAGTAAGATACAAAAGTTGAAAACTAGAAAAGCAGCTGGAATTGATAAGGTTTGTCGGATATACTAAAAGCAATGGGTTGGGATACAGTACCATATCTGAAGTACTTATTTGATTATTGTTTGGTCGGAGGAGCTATACCAGATGAATGGAGAGTTGCTATAGTAGCCGCTGTGTATAAAGAAAAGGGTGACAGACAATTACACGCCAGTCACTTGACACCCATTGCATGTAAGCTTTGGGAAAGCATGCTTTCTGATTATATTAGACATGTTTGCGAAATTAATAACTTGTTCGACAGAAGGCAGTTTGGATTTAGGAAAGGTTATTCCACTGAAGCTCAACTTGTACGATTCCAGGAAGATATAGTGGATATTCTGGATTCTGGAGGTCAATTGGACTCTATCGGGATCGACCTGTCTAAGGCATTTGATAGGGTAGATCAGGGGAGACTACTGGCAAAAATGAGTGCAATTGGACTAGACAAAAGAGTGACTGAATTGGTGGCTCTGGAATGAAATGGCGTATGGCTTTTAGTGCCGGGAGTGTCCGAGGACATGTTCGGCTCACCAGGTTCAGGTCTTTCGATTTGACTCCCGCAGGCGACCTGCGCGGCGTGATGAGCATGAAATGATGATGAAGACGACACATACATCCAGTCCGCGTGCCAGAGAAATTAACCAATGATGGTTAAAATTCCCGACCCTGCCGGGAATCGAATCCGGGACCCCCGTGATCAAAGGCCAGCACGCTAACCATTTAGCCATGGAGCCGGACATGGGTGGCTATATTTCTAGAAAATAGAACTCAGAGAATTAGAGCAGGCAAAGCTTTATCTGACCCTGTAATAATTAAGAGGGGAATTCCTCGAGGCAGTATTATTGGACCTTTATGTTTTCTTATATATATCAATGATATGTGTAAAGAAGTGGAATCAGAGATAAGGCTTTTTGTGTATAATTTATAACATTGTGAGAAACTGCAAAAGACCTCGATAATGTTGTGAGATGGACACAGGCAATGGTATGTTGATAAACTGGGTTAAAATTCAGGTTGTGAGTTTCACAAACTGGAAAAGTCCTCTCAGTTTTAATTACTGCGTTGATGGGGTGAAAGTTCCTTATGGGGATCATTGTGAGTTATCTGGGTGTTAATATAAGGGTAACAGATCTCTGCACATGGTTATGAGGGTGTTTAGGGGTTGTAGTAAGGATGTAAAGGAGAGGGCATTTAAGTCTCTGGTAAGACCCCCAACCAGAGTATGGTTCCAGTGTATGGGACCCTCATCAGGATTACCTGATTCAAGAACTGGAAAAATCCAAAGAAAAGCAGCTCGATTTGTTCTGGGTGATTTCCAAGAGAAGAGTAGCATTACAAAAATGTTGCAAAGTTTGGGCTGGGAAGACTTGGGAGAAAGGAGATGAGCTGCTGGACTAAGTGGTATGTTTCGGGCTGTCAGCGGAGAGATGGCATGGGAGGACATCAGTAGACGAATAAGTTTGAGTGGTGTCTTTAAAGCTAGGAAAGATCACAATATGAAGATAAAGTTGGAATTCAAGAGTAAAATTTGGGGCAAATATTCAAGTGTGGGAAGGGGAGTTAGGGACTGGAATAACTTGCCAAGGGAGATGTTCAATAAATTTCCAATTTCTTTACAATTAGTTAATAAAAGGCTAGGAAAACAACAGATAGGAAATCTGCCACCTGGGGACTGACCTAAATGCAGATCAGTATGATTGATTGATTAATTGGAGAGCTTATGTAACGAAAAATAATTGGGGTTGGAAGAAATGTATTAATTACATTTTCAATGTTATAAGAGGGCGTTTGTATTCATAAATACGGCGTGTAGTGGATGCTATAGTTACTGGAGTGACGGCAAGACTGCTCTATCTCCCTTGATGTGCACATTCTCTGTGTGCGGCCTCTCTCTAGTTCTCTTTGCGAGATCCAGCAAGTGTTGTCCTGACCACCTCAAAGACAAAAGACCGTATCTCCCGTGAATACAGCGCAGAGTTGACATTCGTTCGCTAGTGTAGCTCCAGATTGACCTAACAATGAGCTGAATATGGTTATTGAAAGCAAAAGAAATTCTGTGGGTAAATAATACAATTTTCATAGATTGGCTCGGCCTTGAGCCAAGAAGTTCTGGCAGACCAAGTGTTGCTGAGAAGACTTGACGATCAGGATGGTGTAAACCATCTTCAGGCTGCGGCCAGCTTGAATCTCCCAATTTACAAATGTTACTGCTCCAATCGCAAGGGACGACAAAAGTTGCTCTGGTTTATAACGAAGCGTTTGCCATGATCTTTATCTTTCAGGTCAATGTATAGATCATTTCAAAAATAAGCACTGATCCCGGGGAGAAGCCAAATAAGTCAGTTTTTTTGGTTGTTTAATTTTTTCAGTCACGTACCGAGGTCAATGCTCTCCATCCTTTGACACTAACAAGATAATCATAATATAGCAAAACAGTCCCCGGTAAGAAGCAGATAAGTTTTGTTACTATTCTTCATAAAGGTACCTTCAACCAAATAAGTCAGTTTGTTTTATGTGTCGTTATAGTGCACGTGGACTGACAGTGAGTTTAACCAGCAGCTAATCTTACTCGTTGCGTGCTCAATTGAATCAAACAAAATGGCGTGTGTCTTTTGATTTGACGCCCGTAGGACACCTGCGCGTCGTCATAAGGATGAAGAAGACACAAGCACCCAGCCCCCGTGCCAGGAGAATTAACCAATTATGGTAAAAACTCCCGACCCTGGTGGGAATCGAACCCAAGACCCCTGTGACATCCATTTAGCCATGGAGCCAGACAATTAAAGTCATTTCATAGAACGCAGAATGGGCGGTGATTTCGTACGGCATTGTTTAAAGAGCTTCCCCTGAGAAGTGCCGCCAAGAACAGTGTTTGAACCGCATTATGACAAGCTCTCACTCCTCCAAGAAGTATGCAGTGAATGGAACAGACGTGCCGACAACAATCTTTGCTTTCACATTAATTAACGTACAGCCCCAGCATTTGCCTGGTGTGAAAATGGGAAACCAAGGAAAACCATCTTCAGGGCTGCCGACAGTGAGGTTCGAACGCACTATCTCCCGGATGCGAGCCAGCTCTCCCGGTGAGAATAATCACAGGCACGTGAACAATGGAATTCAACGAGTGTAGATAACGTTAAACATTTATACTTTATTCTCTTTGGTCTAATGTCAAAACAACGTACCTACTGTCTATGTGCGCGCTGCCCAGCCGAATACACGGCACGCAGAGGTCTGAAACTGTCTGACATTGGTAAAGATCTGCTTTCATTAATGATTTATATTCCTTTTAATCGTATTATTTATTTATTCAGCTGCAGTACCCTAGAACATCTGCGACACCGATTACCTTCGCAGGAATACTCGTAGAACACTGGAACTGATGCCGAATATTCGTGAAGCCAACATCATGACATGACATGTCGCGGGCGAACTATTCAAACCATCCTTTAGAATATTCCGTTTCAGTTTAGTTCCCCGTTTGTTTGGATTTCGTTATGTTTATCAACAAGGAACAAAGACTCGATCTTCTCCCATGAACGTGGGCTCTTCACGCTGTACATCTTAGCTCTAAATGGAAGGACACTCAATATAGTTTGTCCAGAAGCTCTATTAGAAAAAAAACACCTTTGTAAAAAATGAAATATGTTTTTGTATTGTTTTAATGTTATTTGTACGATCCAGCAACCCCGTTTGTTAAGTAACAGATAATTATAAACAAGATAATGCAACTTCTCGAACAAATGATGTATGCTAATAAGCATTTACAAGCGCAGGTGAAGCCGCGGATACATGCTAGTTGATATCACGTCCCACTAACCACTTGTATAGTTTTCGGAGATGCCGCAATTTAGTCCCGCAGGAGCCGGCACGAGGCTGACGTATTTGAGCACCAGCCCGCTGAGCGGTCAAGTGACAAGCTGATGGAGAAATCGCCTGCCTTTAACAGACCAGCTGATTCGTTTAACGTCGACCCGCGGGGTGGAAGCGGTACAATGACATCTGCCTGTCGTAAAAGACGACTAAAAGGGGTGTCTCAACTTGGTGACCACGGGGCTCTTAGCTGAGTCCTGGCATTACTTGTGCCAGGCTCCTCACTTTCTCCAACCTCCCTTGTTTTCCGACCCTGTTCGATACCAGAAGTGTCGGATAATGTTAATAGAGAAACACAGTGACGGGCGAGACTCACCTTGCAGGCTGCACGTCGGACACCACACTGATGGTTCCCGTTACAACAGTCCAGTTGGTCCGCTCGTTCGACGAGGAGTGGGGCTGTCAGGGAGTTCGATGTCCGGCACCAGGTCAATATCCCCGCCAGCAATCCCCACATTTATCTGTCATTTTGTATTCATACGTCATTTTATGGAATTTATTAGACTATTTTATACTTTTTGAGTCATTTTCTTACATGCTTAAGGATTTGTTTTTTTACGCGTCTAGTACTTGGTATGATTAGCTACGACCGCCGGAGGCCCGGGGTCGATTCCCGGCTGGCCACAAAATCTGAAAAGTGGTACGAGAGCTTGAACGCGGTCCACTCAGCGTCGGGAGGTCAACTGAGCTGAGGTGGGTAATCATTTTATCTCTATTATATACCGAGCATTCGCTTTCCCACTTCTCCTCCCCTCTTCCTTGTCTATGCGAAGTTAAGAATCATACTGATGTTTAGAATTCTCGACACACTCACACTCGCCTCTCAACCCAGTAGCAAGTAGAGGTCTTATGGCGACGATGGGATACGGAAGGGCTAGGACCGGGAAGGAAGCGGGCTTATCTCACCATCTGCCTGGTGTAAAATGGCAAATCACAGAAATCTCCCGAATGCTCGCTGCCACTTGCTCGGTATATAATAAAGATAAAATGAAACCTAAAATCATACTTACATATTTTATAAGTAAATTAAAATCCTACAAACTCGTCGATTAGAAAACCCTTCAAAATGTTTTCAAAGATGTCTTAAGTATTCATAAGAAACCTGTTAAAAGTACCGCTAGATTTCTCGTGATCGTTTGGTCATTACTCATATAAGTCTCAGCATTTATAGGCACTAAGAACAGTTAAAATAGGCACAAAATTCTTCTCTTTCAGTCCGGCTCCATGGGTGAATGGCGAGCGTGCTGGCCTTTGGTCACAGGGGTCCCGAGTTCGATTCCCGGCAGGGTCGCGAATTTGAATCATAATTGGTTAATTCCGCAGACACGAGGGCTGCGTGTGTGTGTGTCGTCTTCATCATCATTTCATCCTCATCACGACTCGCAGGTCGCCTACGGGAGTCAAATCAAAAGACCTGCATCTGGCGAGCCGAACTTGTCCTCGGACACTCCCGGCACTAACGCCATTTAATCTCTTCTCTTTCTTAATCTGCTTACCCTCCTTAAGTTAGGTACCATCCCGGCATTTGCCTGGAGGAGAAGTGGGAAACCACGGAAAACCACTTCGAGGATGGCTGAGGTGGGAATCGAACCCACTTCTACTCAGTTGACCTCCCGATGCTGAGTGGACCCAGTTCCAGCCCTCGTAGCACTTTTCGAATATCGTGGCAGAGCCGGGTCCGGGAGTGGCAGCTAATCACACTAACCACTACACGACTGTCTACAATGCGCATTTAAAAAGGCATGAAGAAGTAGGTATAATTTAGTACACTCAATGACGTAATTTACAACTAACATAATACCAATTCGTGTTTTATTGTCACGACGAATGTGCTATCTTTCCACCCTGGATTTCGTTGCAGGGCCCTGAAGGCTCTCCACAGGGGGCTTGCCATCTCTGTCATGGCTCGCGGGCAGCACACGCCTTCCCTTACACCCCATCGACCATGGCCTAAATTATATAGCGTTTCAACGAATACAATATTATAAATGCCATCGTAGTCCTGAATCACAAAAAAAAAATAAAAGGGACTTTCTCACTACAAGCTTGGCAGAAGACTACCCTTCCAATGGTCGTGAGGTTGGGATCCCCTGTCATCCATTGCTTCAACCGATAGGCCTTACAAGATTTCTCTGTAGGCATTTACTTTTTCGCCGGCAACGTGGTGTAGGGGTAGCGTGCCTGCCTCTTACCCGGAGGCCCCAGGTTCGATTCCCGCTCACTCCAGGACCTGAGGGCTGGTTCGAGGTCCACTCAGGCTACGTGATTAGAATTGAGCAGCTATCTGACAGTGAGATAGCGGCCCCGGTCTAGAAAGCCAAGAATAACGGTCGAGAGGATTCGTCGTGCTGACCACACGACACCTCGCAATCTGCAGGCCTTCGGGCTGAGCAGCGGTCTCTTCAAGGGCTGTAGTGCGATGCGGTTTGGTTTGGTTTGGCTTTTATTTACTTCTTCAAAGTCTACTCCCTGGCACGTACTTTATCCCATGTTAATACTGAAGGTGTCGCTAAGAGTGAGAAATGATATGGCGTATGGCTTCTAGGACATGTTCCGCTCGCCAGATGCACGTCTTTTGACCTGACGCCGCTGGGCGAAGACGACACATACGGTACACCCAGGCCTCGCCCCACCTATGATGGTTAAAATCCCCTACCCCGCCGGGAATCGAACCCGGGAACCCTGTGACGAAAGGCCAGCACGCCAACCATTTGCCCATGGAAAGGAGAAAGGGTGAAAGAGTGCGTGTTTCCTTAATTCCCCATTAAGCTCCAAAATCCAGTTAATTATGATTTTCTTGATTGGTCATTTTTTACCATTTACTTGGGTAAAGAACCTCCATTATTGAGGTTAGTTATGTAACTAGTTAAGTTGGCTGCAGTGATGAGCCATTAAAACAAAAGAGAATCGGGCGGCGATATTTACCTTTTAGTGAACAGTCTTACGTGACTCGGCCAGAGGGAGAAGCATTGGTTTTCGCATATCGTCTTCGGATGTGGGAGGGGTCAAATTGTTCCTCGTTTCTCCTCAGGTAAATTCCCCAAAAGTTATAAACTTTTCCTTATTGTTATGTCGAGAAACGAGAAAATAATTCTGTCCACCACACCAGCTAGAATCAATCAATCAATCAATCAATCAATCAATCAATCAATCAATCAATCAATCAATCAATCAATCACTCACTCAATCAATCAATCAATCACCACTGATCTGCATTTAGGGCAGTCTTCCAAGTAGCAGATTCCCTACAATCGAAGAACGAAAGAAACGTCGCTTTCTTAAAAGACTGCCAAAAGGCATTAAATGAACAACTATACTCCAAATATACACGAAGTCCTGAAATAGACATTTATATCTTAAAGCCTACGTGTCTGTGTACAGGAGTTAAGTACGGTACCGTGCTGCGACTAGTCGCTGATGAGGTGATTCAACACAGTTTCGAAACTCCATATTCCCCACCTGTCGAAATACGCATTCCAAGTGCTGAGTAATGCAGACCAAGTCCGCGACAAATGTAGTGTCCGTGTCAAAATGAGGTAGCGCGGAAAAAATCTTCAGGGTTACTGACGGTGCAAATCAATCAATCGATCAATCAATCAATCAATCAATCAATCAATCAATCAATCAATCAATCAATCAATCAATCAATCAATCAATCAATCAATCAATCAATCAATCAATCAATCAATCAATCGCTACTGATCTGCATTTAGGGCAGTCGCCCAGGTGACAGATTCCCTATCTGATGTTTTCCTAGCCTTTTCTTAAATGATTTCAAAGAAATTGGAAATTTATTGAACATCTCCCTTGGTAAGTTATTCCAATCCCTAACTCCCCTTCCTATAAACGAATATTTGCCCCAATGAATTCCAGCTTTATCCTCATATTGTGATATTTCCTACTTTTAAAGACACCACTCAAACTTATTCGTCTACTGATGTCATTCCACGCCATCTCTCCGCTGACAGTTCGGAACATACCACTTAGTCGAGCAGCTCGTCTCCTTTCTCCCAAGTCTTCGCAGCCGAAACTTCGCAACATTTTTTAACGCTACTGTTTTGTCGGAAATCACCCAGAACAAATCGAGCTGCTTTATTTTTTGGACTTTTTTTCCAGTTCCTGAATCAAGTAACCGTAATGAGGGTCCCATACACTGGAACCATACTCTATTTGGGGTCTTAGCAGAGACTTATATGCCTTCTCCTTTACATCCTTACTACAACCCCTAAACACCCTCATAACCGTGTGCAGAGATCTGTACTCTTTATTTACAATCCCATTTATGTGATTTCCCCAATGAAGATCTTTCCTTATATTAATACCCTTTGCCTGCTGTCCATCTCACAACATTGTAGAGATTTGTTTGCAGTTGCTCACAACCTTGTAACTTATTACTCTATACAGAACAGAGGCTTATCTCTGATAATACTGCCGTGAGGACCACCTTCAGCCACTACAGCAGCAATCACATCGCCCTTGGAACTTGCAAAAACCAGGATAAACCCACCTCTCTCTTGTTCAAAGAGAACGCTCCTTATCTTCTGACATGAACTTGGACGTTTTGTCCTCCTTTAATCGATTCTCCCTTACCTTAACCTACATACTCCTTTCTTCTCTTCTAATGTTTGTCCCATCTATTGTACATACCGTTACTATCTTATTGCGCGTAAACGTTCGTGTCATTTGTCTTTGTATGTACTAGCCATAAGCTAAATAAATTTGTCTTTATGTTTGATTGTAAACTGTTTTTATCTTGTTAATTTTGTTCCGCTACTTTTGTCATTGGTGTTTGCCTTTCGGTAGTGCACTGTACAGAACTCTGTAATTTGACATCTCACATTTTTGTTCTCCGAATTAGTAAATAAGTAACAAATAATGAAAATGAACTGAAAAAGTGCAGCATATGCAGAGTGGAACGAGTTGGAGCGTCCAGGGAGGGCGCTGAGCTTCTTTCACCTGGGTGATATGTGTGGCACGCAAAAATTCAGATTGATTTAATTGGAATTAATAATGAGGAAATACTGTACTTCAAGATGTTAATGTGGCTGGAAAAATTGAGCAGATCGTTTGAAAACTTTGCTATGAAAATGAACAGAAAGGAGACTAAGGCAATGATCATGAGTAAGAAGAAGGATTTAACAGAGACGATGGTGAAGAAAGGGAAAAAGTGCGCACATTGAGATACAGAAGTGGATGAGGATCGCAATGACCAAACAAGCATGAGCGGGCTAATGAATATGACTTGAGAAGGGACGAAGAAAGAGGATTTTGAGAAGACCAAGACAAACTGGTAAGAAAGGACAACAATACTGGAAACCACTGTTTACGACATAAAGGCAGTGGAAAGAAAAGTTACAGAGAGAAGGACAGTGTGGGAGGCTAAAAGGATAGCAGAAGACAACCGATGATGATGATGATGATTGTTCCTTAAATGACATCTATTGCTAAAAAGTGAAATCATATTTGCTTATTTCTCTCTTTGTGTTATTCATAGGCACTGGACATCTGGACAGATGTTGGATATGAAGGAGCGTCATTCTAAAAGTTGTTATGTAGAGCGTCTCGAGGACTCTGGGGTCGAGTGAACTATTGCCAATGTTCGTGGAAATAGAGAGGCAATATGAACAGAACCCTGAGACGTGTCCCAGCTCAATTTTGCTTATCTTGATAGTCTTCATTACTTAATCAAACATGTTTCGTTTTCTTTAAAGGCTTCCTCGGTGCGCATTTTAAAATCAAAGCCATAAATAATTAAATGTTAAAAAAACTTCTACTTTCACACAATTCATCCATACATCAAATACTGTACACTTAGAACTTTTAGAAATTTTAAAATGAAATTCAAATTGAAATTAAACTATAATTTAAAACAAAAACTCGAAATACTTTCACGTCTCGCTTCCTTATCCTCCCAAAAATGCTTTGGAGACCAGTTGCTACCAGTTTTCTTGTTACGTTTCTCCACGAATTTGTGTCCAGCTCCATGGCTAAATGGTTAGCGTGCTGGCCTTTGGTCACAGAGGTCCCGGGTTCGATTCCCGGCAGGGTCGGGAATTTTAACCATAATTGGTTAATTTCGCTGGCACGGGGACTGGGTGTATGTGTCGTCCTGCACCTTGCGAGCCGGACACTGAAAGCTATACGCCATCTTCTACAGTAAAACGAAAAGGTAACATTAATTGAGACGCAGGCAGCCTCATTGGCATGCACTATTAGTCCTCCTCTCTCGTGTAGTGTGATTAGCTGCCACTCCCAGAGGTCCGGGTTCCATTTCCGTCTCTGTCACGAAATTTGAAAAGTGGTACGACAGCTGGAACGGGCGGGAGATCAATTGAGTAGAGGAGGGTTCGATTCCCTCCTCATTCATCCTCCTCCAGGCAAATGCCGGGATGGTACCTAAGTTAGCTGACCGACGCAGCTATTAATTTGCCTCACAACTCACAATGTTCGGCAGATGGAAGTTGTTAGAGCATTCTACAAGACAAACGTGTTGGGTAGGTTGTATTTGATGTCCTTGGTAACGTTGTTCACATTACAAGACTTTCTGAAAACGTGTTTATTGTGAATATCGAACCTTCTTTTCACTTCTCAATGAAATTTGAACAGTTTTGTGCATAAATAGTGACTTTTATGTTAGCGTACTCCAGAGTACCGACGGTCTGTATACATGAACATAACTGTTGAGTGCTTTGTTGGTAAATATGGCTAGATTTTTAAGTGATAATGAATTGTTAGAAATTGTAGAAAAAGGTATTGAACTGTGACCCTGATACTGAGCGTGTTTAGTGCTAAAGTGAGACAAGGAACAGTACCGGTAGGAATAGGAAAGACAATATTCGGGAAATAAGTAGAAAATCGAAGAAAGTAGAGAAGGACACAATTATTCCTGAATATAATTTGGCGACTAGTGTTAAACAGAAAAGGTATTCCCCAAAATATGGCAGGTGACAAGAAAATGTCTCGTGGTGAGAGCGACTGCAGGATTTCAAGTGGAAAGCTGTAACTAACTTACCACTGCTTCCAGAAAAGAAAAGGATGGCACGAGGAAAGTTGTTGCAGATTATAACTCTCATATGGGAGGGGTTGATTTGTATGGACTTGACCCAAGATACAAGAAATGGTGGCACAGGCTCTTGTGGGGACTACTTGAAATAGCATTCATTGATGCATATGTGGTTTTCTTTTTCTGAAATGAATGATGAAATTCCACTTATTGAATTTCGGAGGGATGTTGATCTTGGATTATTGACACTCAGTGACCCCAACAACACTTCTAAAAGAAAGTTTAGTGCTGAAAAGCAACCAAAAAACAACAAAAGAAGAGGGAAAATCTTCTCCGTCGCCAAAGATGTCACACTAGGAAACATATTTTCACAGATGTACGGGCTAGGTGTGAATTCTGCAGTTTCCACCAGATACAACCTCGTCCCTACAGTAAATGTAGTCACTGCAGCGTGCATTTGTGCCTCTCATGATGTAGCTAATGAACTAAAATTTGTAAATGTTCCTCTAATTTTGATAATCAATTAATTCATTAAATTGTACTAATTGTGCATTTTAATTGTCCCTGGATTAATGTTGATAGAACCTTTTAGTAGCCTATTAAAATTATGATTGTAGTTTATTTTTGTATCTAAGCACTTATGTTGAAGCAGCCTTCATAGGGACTGACGGTACTCTCAAGTACCACGTACGAAAAACATAGAATTAGAAAAATAAAAAATATTTAACATTTTATTGTATTTAAGAGACCAGGGAAAAGTAGGAGCAAAAGACGCTTGGTGAGCCAAGCATAGCAGGTGTGGTCCTTCCCGAGCGGAAGTCTCAACGCTCGCTGAGTCCGAAGGAAAAAAACTAACCCTGGATGGTTAACGGATTCTGATGGAGATCAGAAAGAAGAATTGTCGACTATCTGTACAAAAACCTGTCTGCAGTCCAAAAAGGAGTGAGGCAAGGCTGCAGTCTGTTCCTTCTCAATGTTTATTTAGGACAGACGGTAAAGGAAATCAAAGATGACTTGAAAAGGGAACCCAGACTTTGAGACTGTTTTCAGTTTGTACACGACCTGGAGGAATTGCTGAATGGTTTGGAGAAGGAACACAAGATGAAAATAAATAAATTAATGGAGTCCAGTCGATAGAACTCTGGTGATACACAGAGAATTGTCCCACTAACTACTTTTACTGCCGGAATTTTATACCGGAGGAGTTTTTTACGTGTCAGAAAATCTCCGGACGTTTCAAATACCGCCGGACTGAGTGAGTAGCCTACTCTATAGAGAAAGTAATCAAAGGGTGTCAATGTCCAGTTGAGTTCCAGAGGACTCACGTTCCAAGGCGGTAGTAGGAGCGATGAACTGGATAAAGGGATTGCCAACTCTGATAAACACAGAACACTTCTCGTGCGTGGGGCTCTGTGGGGAGCTCTTCCCAGCTGTCATTGGAACGAATAGCAAGACTTGTTTGCAATTACAGTATTGAAGGAAAGAGAAGACTGGGCCTCTAGCTGAGTATGCTGTTGCTTCCTAGTGGTGGTGGTGAATATTGTTTTAGGAGGAAGTCCAACTGGGCAACCATCTTCTATATAACAATATTCTATATAACACTTCGAAAAATGAGCCAAACAAAGACAAGGTCCACGAAGGGCGTGAAAATGAAAGACTCCCTAGGGTTCGGAAACGTGATACCGTCGGGATAGGAAAAGAAGAAGAGTTGACCAAGGGAGATCGGATAGGAGGAGCCAACCCACGCTCCACATCAGTCTCGTGTCGGCAGAACTCATGCAGCGGCTCGTCGGTGTCTCCAAAAACCGTAAAAAAGAGGTTAGTGGGACGTATATCTTCCTAGAAGGCAACTTTGCTGCACTTGTCCAGTCCTGTTGACATCCTGAACGTAGCCAGCGTCAGATCGCCACTGTTACCTCACAGACTCGAAGTTTGCCAAGTGACACATGCGTTGCTCATCACCTCATGACTTAATAGAGTGGATATTTCACTCCTTTTTGCTTTTACATCCTGCAGGGCTGCTGTCACAGGTGTAATATACGAGTAGTTTTCTTTTTATACGTAGATCTGCCAAAAATGAAATGCAATCATGGGTCGGGCACCCGAGAAAGCAGTGAACGATGGGCACGGCTACTGGTAATGCTGTAAAAATGTAGTAAAGGCTTGGTGGTGACCTAATGAGTGGCGAAGACGTGATTTAAGAATACGAAGAGAATTGAACCGGGCCCATCTGACCGAAGGCCACAAAGCCGGACTAAACCTTGATCAGGTGTTGAGTATTGACAGTAGCTTGTGAAACAGCCTTGACAACACTCCGGAGGCTATTGGCTGCAGCTCAAAGCTTAATATCCCAGATACGCCACTGCAGCGGAGGTCGGGAGTCGTGAGTCAGATGTAGATGTTGAACTTCCATGGGGACTTCCGCACAGGGTGGTACTTCCAGGACTTCGGCCACGCGACATGTCTTGACGGAGAACATGCGGGTTCCTCATAACATTTGGCTTCCTAGTGTCTGCAGCGTGTCTACTCCGGAGTTGTTTGCCATTTTGGAAGCTCTGCAGTTTGCGCCCATTGAGGAAAGAGACCACTTTCTCGTTTGTACCGACTTGTATTGACACCTGTGTGATGCCGACACTTTGGCGTGGCTCCCAAGCTGACGAAGCTCTAAAATAACCGCTACACCTATCAACGTGGCGTCCTGGCTAGCTATTCGAACTCCCAACAAGCTCCTGTGGTAGCGCACATCCTCACTGAGTGCGCCAATCTCTCAGTCTGCAGGAGACACTCAACTCACACTAGCGGATGCTGGGAATACAGTTAACGTCGTCACCCGCTTTATGAGGAACATTAGATTGCAAGTGTTCTGTTATAAGTTGTGGTTGTGACCTTTTCGCCTTGTTACAATAATTTTTGTTTTATTCTTGAGTTCATTTTCAGATTCCTCCGTTCAATAAATAATGTTCTTTCATTGTTGAGACAGCGACCTCCTTCCCGTTATTCTCTTAAAACGAGAATTACGACATTTACTCGTTCCATCTTCGATCACTCGGCTTATTCGAAATTGAAACAACTAAATACCAACATTGAATAGCCTGAAAAGGGGCATTTGTTAAGAAGCGAAGCTTTCCCTCCCTTCCCTCAAGTCTTCTTATTATTATTATTATTATTCTCAAAATTCCTAATTAATTAGATTTTAAACCGTTTTGTTTCTCCCCCGCCAGCTCACAACACGGCGTCAACTGGGAGTGCTCACAGTGTCGCATCCTCTCCTATCCTTCCGTCGACGAAAACTTTCATTGTCTTAGTAGGAGGTTTAAAGACTAGCGTGTATGGAGTAGTATCATTGGTGGCAGCACCACCGTTGGCTAGAGGACTTGCACAGCCTGTTTCCAGTCTTTCCAACCTGTCTTGAATACAATGAATGAAGCCCCCATCTAGCCGCAACGATAGGAGTTTTGACGTCGCACTCCTCTGGGGCAATGATTAATGACTCACAGATGAAATGATATTGGAGATTGTTGCTCGAATGAAAGATAACACCGAAAACCGAACTGCCTGCAGAAATACCTGTCCCGACACCGCTTTGTCCAGCACACATCTCAAATGGAGTGACCTGGATTTGAACCATGTAACCCAGCCGTGAGAGACCCGCGCGCTGCCGCCTGAATCACGGGGTCCCAGAACTTGTAAACGAAAACGTAAATTCCTGAATATCTCGTAAGACAAAACAGTATAAAAATTACACACACATACATACACTTTTTAATACAACTGCAAATATTTGGAAGTTTGTAAAAAATTGTAACAATCACAAAATAATATCTGTGTTATTACTCGTAACGTAAAACATGAAAAATTTTGGACAAGTTTTATAATGCCTACAGGAACATCTTCAAACATCTTGTATCCGAGATGAGGCCAACATTATAAAATATAATTTTATTTATACTTAAACTGCCTGGCTCCTTGGCTGAGCGTCCAGGGTGCGGGGTGTTCGTCCCAACACTCGCAACTCATTTCACCAGAAAAACAACAGATCCCACCCCTTCCCTCTCATTTGTAAAGCTCGCTACGGCTGCCTCAATTCGCATCACCACCAAAAACAATAAGAGAATTCTTCGCATCTCATTTCCAACATCCCTTTCAATTCAATAGTGAAAAAGAAGTCTCACTTCCATTTTGGGGGGTATACTTCTAAAACAGGAACCAATTCTAGCAAAACTCCACGATTGCCTGTTCCTCCAATATTGCAGGTTTTCGTTTGTATAAGATTCTATGGCACAGGAAGCTTTCAGGTCGAGTTTCATATGATGGCAATACACCGGTGAGGTTTATCACACAAATACATTTCTTCTATTTCTACCGCTTTTCCCACACTTGTGGGGTCGCGGGTGCGAACAGCGTCACACACACATACATTTCATTGATCTTAATACAGTACTTTCTTTCTTAATCTGTTTACCCTCCATGGTTGGTTTTTCCCTCGGATTCGGCGAGGGATCCCACCTCTACCGCCTCAAGGACAGTGTCCTGGGTCGGGGTATACAACTGGGAGGCAGCCACCTGCTATGCTGAACAGGGGCCTTGAGTGGGACGGGATAGGCAAGGAAGAGAGTAGGAAGCGGCCTTAAGTTAGGTACCAGTCTTGCATTTGCCTGGAGGAGAAGTGGAAAACCATGGAAAATCACTTGCAGCATGGCTGAGGAAGGAATGGAACCCCCCTCTATTCAGTTGACCTCCCGAAGCTGAGTGGACCCCGTTCCACTTTTCAACGGCAATCGAACCGGGGCCTCCACTACACCATAGAGGTTGACGTTTAAAATGGAGAGAAAATAAACGCTTATCAAAATGAAAGAATATTGTCTCTGTTCACTTGCACACAAAAGAAGGACGACTTGGCGTTACAATTTCTCATGCTAAAAACTTCGTCTCCATGTACTGGGGCTGCACGAATATGATGCACTGCCATGCGATCACCAAAAGTTTCCACGCTCAAGATCACTGCGAGGAAACAGGCGTGCGAGACTACTCCTAACACTCAATACAAGAGGTCCGGTCATTCCAAGAAAGATAAAGGTCAGGCCTCGCCGAGGTCGCAGATATGAACGTGAGGAGAAACTAGAGGTCTCCTTCGGTCCAAGAGGTCCCGGCTGTCCTGTAGCTCGCGGGCTGCGTTCTGGTACCGTCTTCAGCATTAGAATTCATCTTGGGTAGAGCGCAGATCGCCTGTACAACTTGCACCACACCCGGTGACACGCTATTAAGGGCCGTGTTGCAGTTAGACCTGCAAGTGCATGTATCAAATATAGAATAAATAAATCAGAGGATATAGAAATATCAAAAGCACTTGCAGTGGAAGACACATTGGGATGAGAATGCGCATGGAGGAGTTGGATGGAGTGAATGAAAAAAGAAATGACGTTTGGGACCGAGAATGATGCAAGAGGTTGACGAGGAATGCTGACCACATATGAACACAAAAAGGCGGAGTAAAACATAATTATTGACCGGGCGAGTTGGCCGTGCGGTTAGGGGCGCGGGAAATAGTGGGTTATAACCCATTGTCGGCAATACTGAAGATGGTTTTCCGCGGTTTCCGAGTTTCACACCAGGCAAATGCTGAGGCTGTACACGACCGCTTCCTTCACATTTCTAGCCTATCGCCGCCATAAGACGTGAAACACTTCTCAATCTATTCACTTCAGGGAGACTCTGTTGATAGCACTAGCACTAGTGACCACCACCAAGAAGCTCTAGCGGATCTGATCACAGCCCCCCACCTCGAGTCGTTACACAACCGGTTTGTTGTGAAGGAGCCAGTGCCGTCTCCAACTGCCGTGCGTAGCGGATCTCTCTTATTGTAGGTGGTCCTGAAAGTGAAATGAAGCGACGATAGCAACATCTCAACAATGGTGAGTACACATTATATAGCAACGTGCTTCTCTCAAGGTCTCTTACCAATTAATACAGTATTCTCGTGTGGAGTAATCAGCTCTCGGTCGAAACTATCCTTAAACTGCATGGAGGTGAAACCAGATTATCATTTTCATAAATTAGAAGCAACAGACATGGAGGCGGCGAGAATGATCGCTGCTACAAACAAATGGAAACAATGACAGAAGGATATTCCGAATGAACTCCATGAATAAAATTGTGCGCGCAAATCGGGATAATGTAAGGCGCTTACCAATATGTATATTAAAATTTGCAATTTTGTGTTCATAAAACTAAAATCTGACGGAACAAGAAATAATTATTTGGAACGAGCGATATATTCAGTGTCTGAAAGCAAATACAGCCCACGTGCATAACGAAGGTAAGTCAGCAGAGTTCTCACGAACTGAACGTAATTTACATGCCACTTCCGCATTCCACATATAGATTTCAAAATACCTTGAATGTCCATACTGAATACGTTAACTTTCAGTATTCATGTGTTTGTTGCTCTGAAGCATTGGTGCCGAAGCCACCACAAATATGACGGTTAAAAGCGACTCTCGAAACATTAGAAGATACAAGTGACATGTGACGTGACGGCCTACGTTGCTCACACTGCTTCTTTCTCACAGTGCCATGAATGGGATTTTCCTACGAAATAACTGCGGCTGACGTAACGTTAAGTGAAGATGAATAACGTGTGTCTCGTAGTGTTCAGAGACAAAGAACGATATATTGCCAGACTGGTAACAAACTCTTACGAGTGTTTGGGACAATCTCGAGATGGCAATTATTATTTTGATCATTGTGCTGTGAGCTCGCATCCGGGAGATAGTGGGTTCGAATCCCACTGTCGGCAGCCCTGAAGATGGTTTTCCGTGGTTTCCCATTTTCACACCAGGCAAATGCTGGGGCTATACCTTGATTAAGGCCACGGCCGATTCCTTCCCATTCATAGGCCTTTCCTGTTCCATCGTCACCATAAGACCTATCTGTGTCGGAGCGACGTAAAGAAAGAAAGAAAAAGAAGCGACCATTGTGCTCCTGGGACTAAAGGAAATCCACGTTTAACTTACTTTCCTGTTCCCCAAAGGTAAATCTTACATATAGAATTTAGTCGTTCTTCCGTAATATTCCGTTTAACTTGAGAATAGTTATAGCGAGTTAGAAAATCGGCCTATTCAGGTTGTAAGAATCGTTATATGCTACATCTTGCTACACAATACTCCATGGAACTATTTGGGAATATACATTGTATACAGACAATGAATACAATGACCGAGTTCGATAGCTGCAGTCGCTTAAGTGCGACCAGTATCCAGTAATCGGGAGATAGTGGGTTCGAGCCCCACTGTCGGCAGGCCTGGAGATGGTTTTCCGTGGTTTTCCATTTTCACAACAGGCAAATGCCGGGGCTGTACCTTAATTACGGCCACCACCACATCCTTCCAATTCCTAGGCCTTTCGTATCCCATCGTCGCCACAAGACCTATCTGTGTCGGGGCGACGTAAACCAAAAAAAAAAAATACATTGTGTTCTTTTAACATGAATGCCCGACTCGTTGGCTGAATGGTCACCGTACTGGCCTTCGGTTCAGAGGGTACCGGGTTCGATTCCCGGCCGGGTCGGGGATTTTAACCTTCATTGGATAATTTAAATGGCTCGGGGGCTGGGTGTTTCTGCTGTCCCCAACATCCCTGCAACTCACACACAACACATAACACTATCCTCCACCACAATAACACGCAGTTACCTACACATGGCAGATGCCGCCCACCCTCATCGGAGGGTCTGCCTTACAAGGGCTGCACTCGGCTAAAAATAGCCACACAAAATTATTATTATTATTAATACCATGAATTATCCACCTAGTTCCTAATCTATAGACCTATATATAAAACAAGAGTTTTGTCTGTACATTGCCCAGAATTAAAAAAAAAAGGTATTTCTGTATCGGCCATGTCCATAGTAACAAGCAATTGCACTCTTTAATTTTCCGTCAACTCTGTGTGTGTGTGTGTGTGTGTATGTATGCGTATCACGAGAAAATGGCTGAAGAGAATTTAATGAAAATCGGTATGTAAAGTCGGGGAATGAGCCACTACAATCTACGCTATAAATAATTGTATTCACTCTGAGTGAACTGGTAGTTTAGGGGAAAGCCTAACATTTAATTCTCAAATATGTATGTTATTAGTGATCCTATCGACAAATAATACATAACTAAAGTTATATAGAATTAAATTTCCGATCATTTATGCCTTATTACTGTAGCGGCTATGATAACAGAGGTTTTCATGAATTTCGGTGTTTGTTGCGAAGTCCATATCAACGCCGAATCTCATCAGCTTATGCAGAGGCAGTTTATTCAACCGAAGAAACAAATGTTATGTTATTATAAATTACATTCAGGAAGAAAATAGGAAAAGAGTAACTACTTCTATAGCTGAATCTTCTCAACATTAGTTAACTTACTCAAGCAGCACATTAAAAAAACACACCTATCATTCAAAATTTTCTCCATTACAAGATTTTCACCCTTTTTCATTATATAATGCTTATAGAAGACCTGACAGTTACAAATTAATTTTATAACTTCACAATTTGGTTTCTTTAGACCATCAAAATTTAAAAAAAAAAGAACTATTGTTTGAGAGCCTGAGTCAGAAAGCTCATAATTTAAAACCTGTCTGCATATAGGCTTAACACAGATCTTGGTTTTCAATAATGCATTTGTTGTACTAGCACCAATGTTAAACAAATGATTTCTGTCATATGAAGTTAGTTTTGATAAATATTGTAACTCTGGTGTTTGAACTCCTGTTGCCGGACTTTGGGGGCAGAACTGAATATTGAATGATCAATGTAACTGAATTAAGGGGTGTAGTAATGTCAGTGGGAGCTGGATGCAAGTTTAAGTCAGCAATTGAAGTAGACGATACCGAGCTCGATAGCTGCAGTCGCTTAAGCGCGGCCAGTATCCAGTAATCGGGAGATAGTGGGTTCGAGCCCCACTGTCGGCAGCCCAAAGATGGTTTTCCGTGGTTGCCCACTTTCACACCAGGCAAATGCCGGGGCTGTACCTTAATTAAGGCCACGGCCGCTTCCTTCCAATTCCTAGGCCTTTCCTATACCATCGTCGCCGTTAAGACCTATCTGTGTCGGTGCGACGTAAAGCAAAAAAAAAAAAAAAAAAAAAGTAGAAGGTGTAGCAGAGGCAGTGGAGACATAAGGCAGATCAGAAGGGAATGTAAATAACGTGTAACCCGCAGTAGAGACATTACTACAGTTAGGTGCAGAACAAGCCACCATTATGTAATAAATGCCCACAGAAATATAGCACTAGTCTGTCCCTGCACGCGGTGATTCAATGTGACGAAGCGATGAACCAAAATGGCGGCTAAGCCATCAAGTCCAAGGCTGTACGGAAGTGAGCGATTGACGACTACCAAACACTCAATGGACATCTTAAACAATGAAACTTGAATAATCTATTACCGCGGAGATTAGGAGAAAACATTACATTTTAGGCGCCTGCAACTAGGAATTATTAAAACAACAATTCGTAGAAGCCCTGTTTTCTTAATTCGTTGCTTTATTTTCTTTAAGAAACTGGGGTACCTTTTGTTGTGTGTGCATTTAACCCACGCCTGGCTATCACTTGAGGGAACAACTCCATTCTTAACTGAGGAGCTTGAGAGCTCAAAAAATGCAGAACGTTACAATGGGACTGGAAATGTGGACCGCGGCTGGTCAGGTAATGTAGTGGCCGTCATTAGCCGGCGACTGCTCGTTCAAGATCCTCTTCAGGGAGTTCAAAGTCCCAGTCGCCGCCCAGAGAATGGCACGGATCAGCGCATAGTTCACAACTGGACATGCACTGAACTTTTTATCTTAGTTAATTTTTACCTGATTTACACGAACTCTGCTGACACTAGAGGTAGACATGTTCCGTTGTCCCAGCAAAAGATATATGGGACGCATATCGTGTTTAAACTTCATTTACCACAAAGCTCTGATGTATATTTCTCATTCAAAAATTAAGCTCCCAGAAGGAAATCCTGATTTAATTTCATCGATTGCAAATGTTAAGCCTTACCAGTGTGGCAGTGTCACTGATACGTGTAGCAATCAAACCAGTCAGGTGTGCAATACTTTATGGGCCCGGTTTGATCTAACAGTACACATGTATCGCCAACAGGAGCGCTTCCCGTGTCAGATATTCCACCGCGAAACGGCACTTCATAGTCTAAGTAGCTTTTGCTTTCAGAATACAATTACCTTCGTTCGAAATACTCCGTGCTCTGATTTGATGCTTACACAGGTCAAAGGAAAATCTTGTATTATAATTACAAGCTTATACTTGAACACATTCTTCGTCAATAAGCACGATAAAAAGAGTTGATTTTGCGACGTGTTTTCTCAGCTATTTTAAAGATGGATGGTACAACATAAGTTTCAAAATTATCCACTTTACCTGCAGCATTTTGAACTCTAGAAAACGTTACTTTTGAGAAGAAGGAGGGTGTTCAGGTGCCATTCAAATGTTTCGTCAGGAACTTAAAAAAATAGATATGCGTTAAAAAAAAATGGAAAGGTACCAGAGTGACTGCTGGTAGGAACATTTACACCCCTTATCATGCTTTCATTATTATTCGAGAAATTATTGTCAAATTTTGAAAAGGAGTGTAAAGAAATGTTTCCAGTTAAAGAGCTGTGTTAACTACAACATTAAACAAGTAATGATAATATCGCAAGGAGATATTTGGGAATATCAAATGATGTGACGCAACATTGCAGGCTACATACATACAGGAGCTTTCAATGTACACGATAACACTGTGTCGCATTTTTTCTTTACAATTTGTTTTACGTAGCAAATAGCGGGAAGGAAGCGACCAAGCCTGGCGTGGAAATGGAAGTGGCTGCTGAACCCACAAGCTAACACAAGAATAATGTCAGCTGTCAGCGCGCCTCATTGGACTGGTCGCGCGCCATCTAAGCGAATGTTGTAAGGATTGGGAGCAGATTGTTATTATTGCATGCTTGTTCTCTAAATTCATCACATCGGGATTCGTGTTATCTTTACCTGATGAGTAATAGAAATTCAAGGGACATCATATTTCTCGTGCATTGTTGCCGTTTAGCATGTTTTTATAGAAATGAAATGGCGTATGGCTTTTAGTGCCGGGTGTATCCGAGGACATGTTCGGCTCGCCAGGTGCAGGTCTTTTGACTTGACGTCTGCAGGCGACCTGCGCGTCGTTATGAGGATGAAATGATGATGAAGACCACATATACACCCAGCCCCTGTGCCAGCGAAATTAACCAATGATGATTAAAATTCCCGACCCTGCCGGGAATCGAACCGGGGACCCCTGTGACCAAAGTCCAGCACGCTAACCATTTAGCCATGGAGGCGGACGTTTTGATAGAAATAAAATGTGTTGCGAGTTTAGATAGAGAGTGTGAAACAATGCTCAGTGGTGTGTACAACTAGGAAACATTTACGGCAGACGAATACAGGAGCTGATGGTGGGGTTTTCTTGTTGTACCGCGACAGTACAAGCATAAAATAAACATAAATGGAGAGCGAGTGTTTGCCCCCAAAATGAATGCGAAGTAAAAGCAAAACCCAGTTTATAAAACGTAACCTTCTATTTACTGATTCCTACTGCTAGTACATGTAGGTCTTAACTTAATTCCTCGGCAATGTGCGAAGCAACTAACAGACCTTGTTGGCAAGACATCGAAGAACGTGTCTTTAGTGCCACAAGTTTCCACAAAATACATCTAGAAGTAATCCTTGTTCTAACTGACGTCAACCTCATAAGAGGAGGTGATAGTAGGGAGAGGGTGAATAGCACCGAGGGGTCTGCTCAAGGCTTCACGTCTCCATCCGACGGACGAATCACCATCAACAGCGTCATATGAGCATTGCGGAGAGGTTTGGAATTTAATCCAGTGATTACCACCATGTCTCCTACCCCGCCGACCAACATTCTGAAAGTGAAAATGTTTTGGACCAATGGGACTCGAAACGGCTAACCTCCACACTTGAACACTTCATGGCCACCAAGCGGGCACAGAGGTAAAGTACTTTCATTATTGTTATTAACTTATTATTATTATTCTGTAGGTTCGTTCTCTCCATATTTTTATTAATGTATAATTTAATATTGGTGGGTTTGACTGCGTAGATTAAACTTTAAACCTGCTTCTCCTAAAATTACATAGACGTAACTTACTACAGGTGTTAACGATCTCACCTGTTATAAGCTCGGCGGCCCCGCGGTGTAGGGGTAGCGTACCGCGTTCGATTCCCGGACAAGTCAGGGATCTGTGGGCTGGTTGCAGGTCCACTCAGCCTACGTGATTACAATTGAGGAGCTATCTGACTGTGAGATACCGGCCCCGGTCTAGGAAGCCAAGAATAACGGCCGAGAGGGTTCGTCGTGCTGACGACACGACACCTCGCAATCCGTAGGCCTTCGGGCTGAGTAGCGATCGCTTGGTAGGCCGAGGCTCTTTGGGGGTGTTGCGCCATGGGATTTGGTCTTGTTACGCTCACCGGATAAACAATTAGTCATTACTGTAACTCTGGATTCGGTCCACAAGGTTGTGTAGGTTAAGGCACTCGCTGAGGATTTGATCGCGCAATCCCACCAAATTGCGGGGATGTGTTTTACGTGCTGTTCCGACATGGGGTTCAAGTTAGATGATTTTGCACGCCAATCAAGATGTAATAGAGTAGGGGATGTGTCCAAACCCGCTGAACTTTGCTGTTGTCATCTTGAAACATCTGGTATCAATAAGCAGATGTTGACTGAAAGGATGTTTAAATGAATATGCTGGTTCACGTCAGTGAGCAGGTCCAATCCATGATATGAAAAGCACCCCCAAAACATCACAGACCCACCTTCGGCTTGAAGCTGACCTTGCACATGTCCAGGACAAAATGGTTCATTTGGCCTTCAGTGCACTCAACGACGGTCGTCACTGGATCATTGGAATACTGGCAAGAACACATTACGTTCCGCCAGCCAGCTACGATGTGAGCAATGGTCTCTTGCAAGGTGACATCCATTGCATGCAGTTGGGATGGACCTTTATTCACTCACTGCTGCAATTCCTGTCTGGTGTGGAAGCCATTACGCGTCTCCGGTCTCATTCAGTCAGACCACAATTCTGACGTCTTGTTTCGTGGCCACGCCGAACAGTCCGCTGCGAAACAGCAACCTTACGGCCAAACACGATTGCCACTGTCACACCCTAAACTGTCTGCTACTTCCTTATGCTCACGTTAGAGGCAGTGTGTGTGTACAGGCTTAACGATCCATCTGTGCGTGCGTTTTGCCCGGTCAACATTTCGTAAGTACTTCGCATGTGCTAGGTGCGCGAGTCGGACGGAGGACGTGACGTCACTGGAGCTACAGTACCAAGTTCGCGCTATAAATACTTTATTATTTCGCTGAAATGATGAAAAACATTCCTTAGAGCCGCGTTAGTAGTCTATTCTAATTGTGGGGCTACTAAAAGTTGGTAGGTCATATGGTCCATGTAAAGATTGCCGCTTCTGTGTGTGTGTGTGTGTGTGCGCGCGCGCACTATTCCGGAATTGGGCAAGGGACATGTAGTTGCATGATAGCCAAGAATAACGGCCGAGAGGGTTCGTCGTGCTGACCACACGACACCTTGCGCCATGGGGTTTGGTTAGTTCGCGGCGCTGACTCAGCAAGTAATTAGTCGTTCCCTCCATCTATGTTTTTTTAATTGCGGGGAACAAAAATTGTACAAAAAATACTGCTTCTGAATCCAGAAATAAAACTCCCGTAATTTGAGCAGGCTGACAAACAGTGAACATGTGCATGGCCTCAAGCCGACACTTCCCTCCACTGCTGGAAGTCTTCAACAAGTGAGCCTGTCGAAATGTGTGACCCATTCCTAAGAGAAATTTCTCTTTGGGAAAATAAAACAGTTGAGACGCGACGTTACCCGACTGTCTCTCGTCACACATTTGTTACTTCATGTTACTGTGTCCAAGTGTTTTTGGAGACGGCGAGATTCTTTTACGTGCCAGTAAATCTACCGACACGAGGCTTCAGTAGGGCGCTCTCAGACATATTTCTGAAAATGAAAATCCTCAGTCTCTTTCCAGACATTCGACTGGTTAGCAGCGGCGAAGCCTGTTGCACTCCTCTGGGGCAATGATTAATGACTGACAGATGAAATGAAATGTGCTCTTGGAATGGAAGGTGATAGGGAAAACCGGAGTACCTGTTCCGTCCAGCGGCGCGCTGCTCTTAAACCCGCAATGTTCCATAATTTCATAAAATCCTCTATATTTATAACCCTTTAAATCCTGGTGAGAGTCGCATTACTTTACTGTGTCTCTCATTTGTGGTTGATTGTTTAATGGGGTTTAATATCTAGGCCATTGGCCCTCAACTTATTTACGAATGGGGCGCAGTAACCCAGACGAATGGACAACTTCGCCGCACTTTTTAGTCTCTATAAATTATTGTTGCCGGGCTGAGTGGCTCAGACGGTTAAGGCGCTGGCCTTCAGACCCCAACGTGGCAGGTTCGATCCTGGCTCAGTCCGGTGGTATTTGAAGGTGCTCAAATACGTCAGCCTCGTGTCGGTAGATTTACTGGCACGTAAAAGAACTCCCGCGGGACTAAATTCCGGCACCTCGGCGTCTCCGAAGACCAAAAAGTAGTTAGTGGGACGTAAAACAAATAACATTATTATTATTATCATTATTATTATTATTATAAATTATTGTTTACGTCGCACGGACACAGATAGGTCTTATGGTGACGATGGGACAGAAAAGAGCTAGGAGTAGGAAGGAAGCGGTCGTGGTACAGCGCGAGCATTTTCCAGGTTTGAAAATGCGAAACAACGGAAAACCATGTTGAGTTGTGTTTGACCATCGCAATGTTGGCCGGCAGCCTACATTCAGTTCGAGAGTGAGGGCGTATGACGCTGTTGATGGTGATTCGTCCGTTAAGCCTTCGTGCTCTTCGAGGGAATAGGCTAGAAACTGCACTTTAATGTTGGGCGGTACCTTTTCGTAAAAACACATGTTAGAATGTGATCAGTAAATGGTTCTTTTTTGCAACAGATTGAGGCATCGGCGATATACTCGTTATGTATGAGCATCAACAGTTTGTTTTCAGCTGCTGCAGACAGCTCGAGAACATTTAGAAACACCGTGACTTCCACAGAACAACTTCTAGCTGAAAAGACAGTAGAGCACCAAAATACTAGCCTAGAGCAGTTACGAACAAATGAAATGAAATACAACAGCAACAAAGAAGTGAGGCACGGCTATTCCTTAACATGAATATTCTTGAGATATTTTAGAAATGTGTTTGTTAAAGTAATGAACTCAAACTCTTAACAGATTCGTCCAGTGCGTGCAATGGCTCATTATGCATTTTTTCTGTGTTTGTACGTCTAATTAATACTGTATTTTCTAAACACAACAGTTTTGTTAATGGTTTTAACATTGGCGATGGAAGGAGCAAAATAGCCCGTCGTCTTATTTAATGTGCAGCTCCAGTGATGGGCGTAGCCAACGAGGGATTAGACCCCCGCCCGTAGAATTTTTATAAAATAAAATGAACAGAAAGAGACAATAAGTCCACTCATTGGATTCACAGAAACATAATACCAAATTGTAAAACCAATCCATTTCGTAAGAACTTTCGGTAGTTAGACAACATATCATTGGTTGAGATCTCGTAGTGTAGCGGTACTGCAATCTGATCACGCTACTGGCTCTAGCATTTGTCTCGTGTGAAAATAGGAAACGACGGAAATCCATCTTCTGGGCTACCGAAGGTGGGATTCGAATCCAACATCTCTCCAGTGCAAGCTGACAACTCACTCGGTCTGAATAAAATCGTTCATTTCCAAGGCAAATAGCACTCTATGTCTCACATAAACAAATCCCTTTCAAACTCGTCAATATTCGGGAAGAAATTTTAAGCAAACTCTTGTACATCGTGGCATTTATATCACAGCCATTACACAAGAAACTATTTATATTGTTATTTATTTATTTATTCTCGTATATGATGAGGACCAGGCTAGGAAGTCAAATAATATTTTATTCAACCATTATACGATTTAAAATATTACATATATACATTATTATTATTATTATTATTATACACTACATTTTTTAATTCTAAATATTGTTGAAATACTTAACTTCCTAAATCTGTGCAGTTATAATTCATTATTGATAATACTCGTTGTTGTATTCGTGAACTATGGTTTCATCATTAATTTATTGTAAATTAAACAGGTGCGGCGATTTATTTTATTGTACTAACTTCCTGAAAATAATCAATGCTGCCACGAGGACAAAATACAACAAACGCAAATAATATGGTTAGAGAATTGCTGATTAAAAAAAACAAAAACAGGAAAATAGTAGAAGAGTAGCCTGAAGACGAAGACCGTTATACGACAGTGTTGAGGTATTTCTAGGTGCTTCCTACACGGGTCATCTCATCCCAGGTACGACAAGGTACAACACTAATCAGAGGGAAGGGGCCGACATCTTACCGTCTGTTCCGGTATTACAGTAGGCTACATTACACTTGTTTGTTGCACCTTCAGGCACGGGACTTCCCACCAGCTTCTTCCGAGAAACATTCCTGACGCATGGCCACCGTTGCCAGATATGTCGCATTATCTGTCTCGTGTCGGCATTACTGCGGTACTTGGGCATTCACAAGTAGTTAGTGGGACGTAAAAGCAATAAGATGAGCCGAGACTAGTGCACTATTCCGTTTTTCTGTACGAGGTAAATGAACGGACTCAATGCTGCATCAAGTCTCCACAAAGAAGACGTATTGCGAGGCAGCGGTAATTAACGTTCATCAAAGGAACAACTGGAAGGGGTCCAACACTTCGAAGATGATGGTATCGGCAAAAAAAAAAAGGCCATGAAAAAAAAAAACTCCTTAGGCCTCGAATGCTCTAATACTGTCACAAGAAGCGGTCCCACCCGCACAGAACAGAGCAAGGTCAAGAGCAGCCATTATGCACGTCCCGCACTGGAGCATGCGGAGGTTCTCCTGTCGCAGGAGTCCTCACATTGCTTCCATTTACTTGTGACAGCCTCGACGAACCTCACTTGGTCAACTCTTGTTCTCTTCAAAACCCCGACGGTCTCATGTATGCAGGCCCTTCATCTTTCTTTGGCCGATTCCTTCATTTTCCGAATTGTCGGGCCCCTTTCATTTTTTCTCTGTGATTAGTGTTCATAGCGGATTCTTGCAATCACCACCACTCTATATTATACCAGAGGAGGAGCAGGTTGGCAAGAAATAGTAAGGAGGAATTGAAGGTACTTGAATTTAACAAAGAAGTCAGCTAAGGATAACATGTTGGCCCTGGTTTCCCATTTTCACAGCAGGCAAATGTTGGGGCTGTACCACGGCCGCTTCCTTCCCTATTCTGTCATTGACATAAGACGGTGCGATGTGAAGCAAATCGTATGGCTGCAGCAGATGAGCAGGTACTTCATGGGTTCCAGAAAGAACATTCCAGCAATTATCAATGACCAAGGGCAGTTTATATGTTAGGTAGTTTGGTATAAAGGTAGAGGAGGTGGTTAATACTGGTGAATTACTGAAATTTTCCTTTGATAATAAATATATTTACAAAAAAGTTACAAAACTTGAAAGCTAGAAAAGCAGCTGGGATTGATAAGATTTCTAATTGTATATATTAAAGGCTATGGGTTGGGATATTCTGTCATATCTGAAATACTTATTTGATTATTGTTTGCACGAAGGAGTGATACCAAATGAATGGAGAGTTGCAATAGTAGCCCCAGTGTACTAAGGAAAGGTGGATAATTAGAGGACAGTCAGCTTGACATGTGCTGTCTGTAAGCTCTGGGAATGTGATTATATTAGACATGTTTGTGAAATTGATAACTGGTCTGATAGGAGGCAGTTGGGGTTATTCCAGCGAAGCTCAACTTGTGGGATTCCAGCAGACGTTTTACAGGCTAGATCACGGAGATGTGAGGCTACTGAAACGGCCAGAAAGCAGTGGCGTTAACCCAGCTGCAAATAAATAAACAAACAAACAAACAAACAAACAAACAAACAAACAAACAAACAAACAAACAAACAAACAAACATGCATGTATGTATGTATGTATTAAAGAACATGAAATTATAACTTGCTTGAATAAGAATATTTTCAACCACATAGTCGCACACTATTACAGTAAATGTTATAAGACAATATCTATCAACTAAAACTCAACAAAATCAATGCCAATCTTACTTCATAAGAAATTGAAGTACAAGAATTTGATTATGGTCCGTATTTTTTTTTCTACTAGTTGCTTTGTCGCACCAACAGAGATAGGTCTTATGGCGATGATGGGAAATCACGGAAAACCATCTTCAGGGCTGCCGACAGTGGGGTTCAAACCCACTATCTTCTGAATACTGGATACTGGCCGCACTTAAGTGACTGCAGCTATCGAGCTCGGTATGGTACATATTAAACTGAGATCACAATTAAAATTAATAAAATTATGTAATGGTTCCACCTTTTCAATACATATAAACTTAGTAATGTAAGGTTACATCACTGGAGTGCTTTGAACCCCAACAGAAAAAGCAATGCACACATAAATAACCAGTAATGTAGAAGATAAGTTCGTGTGGAGCATGTGACTGTGTTTCGAGTTTTTAAAATCTTGAAGAGAAGAAGAAACATAAACAGCTCGAGGATCAGTATTGTAATCGTATGCAGAACAGTTGACATTAATAAACAAATGTGAAGAGAAATAAGGAAAAAATGCAGTATTAGAACAACTGGAACAAAGGTTTATGCACCGGCAGTTCTTGAGGCGGCGAAGAGAATAAATGAGGTCATACTGATCTGAACCAAAAATGAAATTTTTATTCCGAGCTCAATGCAGAAAAAGAAAGAAAGTAAGAGGTTAATAGAAGCTCAAAATAGGTGGGGATAGACTTTAAAAGGCAATGAAGTGAGCAGGTAAAAATAGTATATAATATGTATTGTACAGCATTATGTATAGTAAGGAGTTGAATTTGGAAACGAATAATAGAGCAGAAAGTGTGATGAAGAGTGAAAGGAGGGAAATAAGGGAGATTTAAGGTGGGGCAGGTGGGTGAGGTACTGGTGTGGGTAGGAACTATGCAAGGTGTGAAAAATCGAGTTTGAGTTTAAAGATTTGACATTTTTAAAAATTACAATGAGAAAATCGATGATAATAACAATAATAATAATAATAATGTTCTTTGCTTTACGTCTCACTAACTAATTTTGTGGTTTTCGGAGATGCCGAGGTGCCGGGATTTAGTCCCGCAGGAGTTCTTTTTACGTGCCAGTAAATCTACCAGCACGAGGCTGTCCAATCTGAGCCCCTTCAAATACCACTGGACTGAGCCAAGTTGGGGTCAGACCGTCTGAGCCATTCAGCTCAGCGAGGAAATAAAAAAAGAATATCAGGTTTCTCAGAAATGTCGTTTAAATTGAAATTAGGGTTAAAATACTGGTCAAGTGAATGAAACAATTTTCAGTTGTGTTAAGTAGCGGGCCTTTGTTAATTATTTCAAGTATTTGCATGTCCTGTTCTGTTTTGGTGAGCCGGGCTGAGTGGCTCAGACGGTTAAGGCAACTTGGCAGGTTCGATCCTGGTTCAGTCCGGTGGTATTTGAAGGTGCTCAAATACGACAGCCCCGTGTCAGTAGATTTACTGGCACATAAAAGAAGTCCTGCGGGACTAAATTCCAGCACTTCGGTGTGTCCGAAAACCTTAAAAAGTAGTTAGTGGGACGTAAAACAAATAACATTATTATTATGTTTTGGTGAAGTTATGTTTAGAGTCATGTATATGTTGTCTGACATGTTTGCAATATCTGATGGAAAAGTTACGTCTGGTTTGGCCATGATACGAAGAACTGCAGTTGTTAGATTTGAATCTGTATACTGCAGATTTTGAAAAGACATTAGATTTGTTTACCAAGTTAGAGTTGTATAAGATATCTACATTTCTGTTATATGTTCTAAAAGCTATTTGTACGTTGTGGTTTTTAAAAATGTTGGTAACTTTATAAACGCATTATTGAGGGTAAAAGTGGAAAATGCAGAGGTGTTGATTTTTTTCTTTTGTTAATGTGGTCTTGGGACGGTCCTTGAATTTGTTGATTATTGATCAAGTAGTGATGTAACCGTACATTACTAAGTTTACATGTATTGAACAGGTAAAATCATTACATAATTTTATTAATTTTAATTGTCATAAAAAATTGACTGAGATTATATATTTATTCGGGGGACACTTCCACAGTTTCAATACTTCACATTCTGATAACAAATCACTAGGCAAGCAAAACCACTTGTACAGAGGATACTTGGCTCTGTGTTTATGCTGAGCAACTTGTGTGTCTTGAAAAACACACTATTACAGAGTATCATATTGAATACAATAAATACCCTGCTGTCAGGCATGTTTCGACTACTTCTTCAGTGGCCTACATTAATTAAAACATCATCATGTATACCGTATACACACTGTAAAGTCCTTGTTATTTGAGATATTTACAGTCCAGCAAAAGACCGTAAAACATGGTCAGTTGTTGTCATTTTTAGGGAAAATATAAAACAGTATGCTGCTGGTACAGGTTGCTTTACATCACACTGACACAGATAGGTCTTATGGCAACGACGGGATAGGAAACGGGTAGGAGTGGAAAGGAAGTGGCTGTCGCCCTAATTGCCTGGTATGAAAACGATAAACCACAGAAAACCATCTTCAGAGCCGCCAACAGTGGGATTCGAACCCACTATCTCCCGGATACAAGCTCACAGCTAACCGCACACCCGGTATATTGAAGTATGTATTGGGCATCTTACAATGTTCATGTGTTTGGAGCGAGTGGTAAGATGTGTGCTGCGTTTGGTTGTAATCAACTGCCTTTGTGCAGTTTCCCTCGTAATGCCTGGCGGTCATGTCCGACACTGCGGTTAGCCATTGGTGCGAAGTAGAAAAAAGCACCATCAGATTGCTAAATTTCCAAAAGCCATAGCGTTGATATGGAGTGTCCGTGGGACGGGGGCGTGGCATTACTCGACAAGGGGATACACATCATTTAAAAAAAACACACGCACACACGTAGCCAACAGAAAAAACATCCTAGGACACTTCGGGTGCTCAACGCCACACCATAAATATCTGATGTTATAAGTACAAGAGTTATCAGAAGTGACTACAAGGAACATGAACATTACTGTCCAGTGAAGTAGCTACTAAGTATTAAGGATTCACTTATCATCATCATCATTGTCCATCACTATCATTTTTTCTACTGGCATTGTTAATAGTTGTATCTTATAATGTGGGAAGAGAGGGCCACACCCATCTTCACTTTACACCGTTAGGCCTTTCAGCGTTCAGTCTGCAAAGCCTCCGTGAATTTACTACACGTCGCCACAATCGTCTATTTGCAACTAGTGCTGTCGCCTCATTCAGTTCTATACCGCTACTTCTCTAACAGAGTCCATTATTCTCCAAGGGAAGATGTCCTCCTCCATTCGCCTCACCACTATACAGCTTGATCCACTGAGTTAATTCGTAGCTTAGCCTGAGTACCCTCCTGCCATTGTTTCCACCTGTTTGTACCAGTAACCATTCTCGCTACTTTCGTGCCTGTTACTTCTACCTCATCAATAGTCCGGCCCCGCGGTGTAAGGGGCAACGCATCTGCCTGACACCCGGCCGACCCGGGTTCGATTCCTGGTGGATCAGGTCTTTTAATTGTAAATGATTAATATCCTTGGCCTGGGGACTGGGTGTTTGTGTCATCCTTAACGTTCCTTTCCTCATATTCAACACTACACTTCCTACATTCCAATTACACGCAGGTTCATATCATATGGTGCAAGTAGTGCCAAAAGATCTCTATAGGTTGACGCCCCGAACAAATAGCATTTTAAAAAAACGTATCAATAACATATCCTGAGTCCACCCAGCTTTTGCTCCCATAGAGCAAAGTTGGTCTGAAAACAGACCAATGTAAAGATAGTTTCGTCTGGGAGCTCACTTCCTTCTTACAGAATACTGTTGATCACAACTGCGAGCTCACTGCATTAGCTTTACTACACCTTGATTCAATCTCACCTACTATATCACCATCCTGGGAGAACACACAACCTAAATACTTGAAATTATCGACCTGTTCTAGCTTCGTATCACCAATCTGACATTCAATTCTCTTGAATTTCTTACTTACTGACATCAATTTAGTCTTCGAAAGGCTAATTTTCATACCATACTCATTGCACCTATTTTCAAGTTCCAAGATATTAGACTGCAGGCTTTCAGCACAGTCTGCCATTATGACCAAGTCGTCAGCATAGGCAAAACTGCTTACTACATTTCCACCTCACTGAATCCCTCCCTGCCATTTTATACCTTTCAGCAGATGATCCATGTAAACTACGAACAACAAAGGTGAAAGATAACAGCCTTGTTTAACCCCTGTAAGTACCTTGAACCAAGATCTCATTCTACCATCAATTCTCACTGCAGCCCAATTGTCAACATAAATGCCATTGATTGCTTTTAATAATCTACCCTTGATCCCATAGTCTCCCAGTATGGTGAACATCTTTTCCCTTGGTACCCTGTCATATGCTTTCTCTAGATCCTCTCGTAGCATTTTTCAATTACCTGGCGCATACTGAAAATCTGATCCTGACAGCCTCTCTGTGGTCTGGAAACACTGGTTTTCATCCAACTTCCTCTCAACGACTGATCGCACCCTCCCTTCTAGGATGCCAGTGAATACTTTGCCTGGTATACTAATCAATGAGATACCTTGATCGTTGTTGCAATCCTTCCTGTTCTCTTGCTTATAGATAGGTGCAATTACTGCTTTTGCCCAATCTGAAGGTACCTTACCAACACTCCATGCTAATCTTACTACTCTATGAAGCCATTTCATCCCTGCCTTCCAACTATACTTCACCATTTCAGCTCTAATTTCATCTATTCTTGCTGCCTTATGACAATGGAGTTTATTTACTATCCTTTCCACTTCCTCAAGCATAATTTCACCAACATCATTTTCCTCCTCCCCACGAGTTTGGCTGTTCGCAACACCACCATGATGATTTCCTTTTACATTGAGAAGATGTTCAAAATATTCCCTCCACCTTTCCAGTGATTCCCTGGGATCTATTATGAGTTCACCTGAATTACTCAAAACACTGTTCATTTCTTTTTTCCCTCCCTTCCTAAGATTCTTTATTACTGTCCAGAAAGGTTTCCCCTGCTGCTTGACCTAGACTTTCCAGGTTGTTACCAAAATCTTCCCATGACTTCTTTTTGGATTCAACAACTATTTGTTTCGCTCTGTTTCTTTCATCTACGTACAAATCCCTGTCTGCCTCGGCCCTTGTTTGGAGCCATTTCTGATAAGCCTTCTTTTTACGTTTACAAGCTGCTCTCATTTCATCATTCCACCAAGATGTTCGCCTTTTCCCATCTTTACACACAGTTGTTCCTAGGCATTCCCTTGCTGTTTCTACTACAGCATCCCTGTATGCCACCCATTCACTTTCTATATTCTGAACCTGCTTACTGTCTACTGTTCGAAACTTCTCACTAATCATTTCCATGTACTTCTGTCTAATTTCCTTGTCCTGGAGATTTTCTACCCTTATTCGTTTGCAGACAGATTTCACCTTCTCTATCCTAGGCCTAAGAGACAGTTAGTCCACTACAAATCAGATAGTGGTCTGTATCATTGAAAAATCCCCAAATACCCGCTATTCCTAACAGATTTCCTGAATTCGAAGTTGGTCAAGAGATAGTCTATTATGAGTCTAATGCCCCTACTCTCCCATCTGTAGCAGTGAATAGCCTTATGCTTGAAGATTGTATTTGTCACTGCTAATCCCATACTAGTACAGGAGTCCAGCAATCGCTTCCCATTCCTATTGGCTTCCATATCTTCCCCACATTTACCAATCATCCTTTTGTATCCTTCAGTTCTCCGATTTGTGATATCGACCGCTGTCCGAGCCACGGCATGTTGGATCTTTCAGGAATGGCACCAAAAGGTTGAGCATGCCTTGATGTGCCAATACAATATTTTTTAAATGAGGAAAAAGACAAATCTAACCTTCAGCATTCAGACAGGAAAACAAAAGCAAAATATATATCTCACTTCAGTCTTTAAATTATATCCTGTTAGATAATTTTCTTTCATGAAACCAGAATTCGTTCTTTATAACGTAATTTATTTATCCATTTCCGTATAGGAACTTGCATTGATATTTCAATGTGGCACAAATACCGGCTCCTGTGATTGCGAGCGCTGTGATGTCCGAGGTCTGTATGTAATAGAATGGACACATGCCGGCATCAACGTTTTGGTACCATTGGAACAGGTGTTTGTTGCAGACAACTTGTCCGTTTGTTTCCTGTACCTTGTATGTTGTTTCAGTGGTTGTCCGTGCTGGTGGTACTGCTCAGATGCTTGCTGCCGACAGCTCAGAGCTCGGAGCAGCTCCCGCCCTCCCCGTGTCCCAGCGTGTTCTCTTACGAGGGTCGAACGGCAGAACGAGACCGCTGGTACGGGGTGGTGCTGGTGACGACAGACGCCCCGCTGACGGGACTGAGGCTGGACGTCAAACTCAGTCGACCAGCCCACATCATGGGAGTAAGTAATACAGTCCTGACTGTTTTATTGTGTGAAAACTGAAAAACTAACAGCTATGTATTATACTGTACATCATCCATCTCAGGATTACTAGACAAATATTATTTATTTCATTAAGTCCTTTGTCTCGGCTAATGTTAGTGAAATCATTGAGGGGTGTACCCAGAATGCTGAAATATGGCCAAAAATTAAAGTATTGCACTTGAAAACAAATATGCATGCAGAGCCTTCCAAAAAGAAATTCACAGCATGGCTTCTACAATTAGGAAATAATGAAATTAAAAGTGCAATGGGATATGATATAATAAGGGTTCCCAATGACTTCGTAAGTAACGATTCATTTCTTGGTCATTGTATAGACTTATAACAGAGCAACTGATGACTGTAACACGCGATGCTGCCATCTGGAATGCCTCCACGTTGGTCTGCATATGACAGAGAAATGTATGACAAGTCATTACAGGTCCTTCCAACAATCACGTAATTTATCTACCTAGAACTGATTTGGTGTCTACTGACAGTAACCTGCCTTTCAGATTTAAAACAGGCAGTTCCCGTCACGTCTTGGTTCGCGATGACCATTAACAAAGCACAGGGTCAAAGTTTTGACAAAATAGGTATTCACTTATCTTGGTGCGTTTTCAGCCATGCGCCATTTAGTAGAGTTAAGGTTCAAGGGATGTCAAAATTAAAAGAACCGTACACAAGAAGACTGCCAAGGTTCAAAAACTGCATATGTATAGTCATAATGGAAGTATAAGTTTAAAGGCAAACTGGAGCTCCGAATATTTTCTGGTACTTTTCTCACACTCTCTGTATCACAAGTTTCACTTTTAGTCTTTGTCCGCAGCTGTTGCTGCGACAGGTCACTATATAATAGCACAAGCCAGAGGAGACGTACGAGGGCTCTTGTGGTACAGTACATGAACCGTGTTGACCGGCTTGAATTACTCTGCTTGTGAAAACAGAAGATGACGTAATAAAGTACAGGAGTAGTGGAGCAGTGTGGGACGAAGTGAGTTTCTGTTCATTTCGTGGAGGAGAAGAGGGGAACACAGACACCATTGTGTAATAAAAACAGACAATTCAATCAATCCCAACTTATCAGTCACCCAGGTGCCCCATTGCGTATAATTTATTTACCTAATATTAAAAAAAAAAAAAGAAGTTGGAAATGTATTGAACATCTCCCTTGTCGAATTATTTCAATCCCTAATTCCTTTCCCTACAAGAGAACACAGTATTTGTCACCCTGAATTTCAACTTTCACGCTTATTTGTCTACCGATGTTATTCTCCACTGACAGCTCGGAACATACCAGAGTCCTGTACAGCGGCCCAGGCCATGAAAGGCTCGAACATACAAAGCCCAGGACGTCATCGCGGGAAGTGCGGTGAGCCAAGGACAGCGCTGTTGTTCTATGAGCTGACTTCTGTACTGCGTTGTCAGCAGAGTGCGTTGCATTACAGTCGAGTGTTTGCTGTCGTTTTCTGTTTGACTTTCCCATTTATCCTGAATGTGGACTGTGGTTCCAAAAGAAAAGAAACCACGGCAAGAAAATATTTTTAAAAAAAACAACGAACTAGGAACCCACACATACAAGACTTCTAAACCGGATCCTAAACTTGAAAGTCATATTAGGTCAGCATTCAAGCCTGTAGTTGACAGTGATGGGAAAGACGTTAATTTTTTATGCTGTATGATCTGCGGTGAACTTTATGTACACATTAAAGTAGTCACACTGATTTTGTCTTTTCCTCATTAGATTAAAAAACCTTATGATGAACAAGGTGTGCATGAATGAGGAGCATTCTAATGTTTCCGAATCATCAGACTCCACGACTATAGCACAACCTGCTTTGTGGGCTAATGTTGATGATGGTCGTACTCCAGCAGATGAGCTGGAAAGATATTTAAAGCAAAATTGTGGAATAGAAGAAGATATAGCACCCTATCCAAAACTTTACCAGTATTATGTATGCAAGCAACAAGTTCAGCTTCATTCTCAATGCACAATGGTCTCTTCTAGTTGATGCTCCTCTTTTCATTCACAGCAATTCCATTAATCGCCTGGAAACCCGCAGGTCGTAGCCACCCTCAGATGTTGTTGGGCCCACCAACTCCCATACATAGTCCGTCGCTGGCTGCTGCTGGTCTGGTGTCGACCCGAACATTAGATCCCATGGCAGGCGGAGCTCCCTTCTGAAGACCATATTGGCAGGTATCATGGGTGGACGCTCGATAGGCCATCAAGAAGAATGGGACCCTCTTGTCCCAGTCATTCTGGTGCACCGAAACCACCTTTCTGAGATGCTGACGCAAGTGCGATATCAGGTATAACTTGAAAACAATGTTCTCTTACCCATGGGTAACTAATACAGATATCGAGCTCGAATTATTATGATTATTATTATTGTACGAACGAATTATTATTATTATTACTCGTATGTATAGCTATGAAGTGTATATCCATTTAGTATTAGTAATTGTATTATTCACGTAGTTAAGTTATATGTACGGACGATTTGATTGTGCTGTTTTTGAGGTTATGTCATGAATGAGGCACTGTATATAGACATTTATATCAGTTAATGTAAATACCTGTCAATTAATATTATAATTTATTCTTACCTGTATATATAATTCATAATTGTGAAACACACTGTAACTTCCAGAATGGTATAGGCACGGGAACAGTGGAGATACTTTTTGTAACGTAGCTTTCTCGCCAGACACACATATAAGGAGACAGTCTTGACGGTAAAAGTGAAGTGTCTGTTGTGATACTGTGATTAAGGTTATGTGCGTGTTAAATTGTGTATATATGTGAATAAAATTAATTGTACCAACTGACAGCATCTCGTGTACGTCTTTGTGGCGACCGTGACAGGACGTAAAAATTTACCAGTGAATACGAGTGTAGTAGTTCAAAATGCAAGTAATTTTAGAGAATATGACACTCAAACAGCTCAAAGACAAACTTACCAAGAGGAATCTCCCGACTAACAGGAAGATCTCGTGGAGAAGGGAGGAGATCAGGGAAAGTTTTGCATCGAAGTCAACAAAGATGCTGACGAATTGACCGAAATGTGTTCTAACATAATGACTACGATCCAGGCACTCAACAAACAGAATAACAAACCCGATGACAAAATGACAAACTTTCAGGCATAATTCCTCAATCTAACTCAGTTTTAATCGGACAAATATCACAAGTGTATGCGCAGGTTTAAAAAATTGAACAGGGCCTAGAAACAAAAATTTCAACCCTAAATGACAAAATTTCATCGCAAATTAGCGACGGCAACGATCAATTAATGCAACAGATATTGGACATCAGGTCAAAACTGGAACAGGTTGAACAGATCGATACCAGAGTAAGCCAGCTGGAAGGAGACCTCAAGGAGGGGGGGGGGGTGGGTGGAAATCCAAGTTTCTGGCATAAAACAACAGGTTGAGGGGAGGATTTCTAACTTTGAAGGAAACTTTGAAAGCCGTATATCTGCCGTCGAGGGAAATCTTAGGAGCCGTATTTCTGCTGTTGAAGGAAGGATAGAAAACCGCGTTGCAGAGACCGAAGGGCATCACGATGAAATGGTACAGCCCTTGTCCAGTTGAGAATGCTGTCTTCTCTTTATCTTCCGGATGGAGCGCTACTTGCCAATATCCAGACTTCAAGTCCATAGTTGAAAACCACCGAGTTCCAGATAACATGTCCGGGATGTCATCTATCTGAGGTAACGGGAAACAGTCCTTCGTGATGATGTTCCTTGCGGTAATCTACACCAAAACGAAGCTCAGCATTCCTTTCCTTCACCAGGACAACCGGCAACGACTACGGGCTGTTCGACTCCTCAATGACTCTTCACTGCTTCATGTCATCTAGCATCTGGTCGATTTCTGCCTTCTTAGCCAGGGGTACTCTACGAGGTGGCTGCCGGGTTGGGGTGGCTTTGCCAGTGTTTATGCAATGGTACACTCTATCCGTCCTTCCATAATCACCTCCAGTAGCAGTGAAGATGTCCCAGAACCCGTATTAGTTCCTTAAGCTCCCTGAGATGTCCCGCCTCCCGGTGTGCCAAGCGTCCAATATAATCTTCCGGGGCTTATCCGATCCTCATCCCACTTCTGTGACCAACTGTCGCATGTTGACTGGATAAGCGTTTAAAATCTATAAAGTTTATAAATTTGTAAACGTAAAAAGAAGGCTTACCAGAAATGGCTCCAAACAAGGGCCGAGGCAGACAGGGATTTGCACGTAGATGAAAGAAACAGAGCGAAACAAATAGTTGCTGAATCCAAAAAGAAGTTGTGGAAATATTTTGGTAATAACCTGGAAAGACTAGGTCAAGCAGCAGGGAAACCTTTCTGGACAGTAATAAAGAATCTTAGGAAGGGAGGGAAAAAGGAAATGAACAGTGTTTTGAGTAATTCAGGTGAACTCATAATAGATCGCAGGGAATCATTGGAGAGGTGGAGGGAATATTTTGAACATCTTCTCAACATAAAAAGAAATCTTCCTGGTGGTGTTGCAAACAGCCAAGCTCATGGGGAGGAGGAAAATGATGGTGGTGAAATTACTCTTGAGGAAGTGGAAAGGATGGTAAATAAACTCCATTGTCATAAGGCAGCAGGAATGGATGAAATTAGACCTCAAATGGTGAAGTACAGTGGGAAGGCAGGGATGAAATGGCTTCATAGAGTAGTCAAATTAGCATGGAGTGTTGGTAAGGTACCTTCAGATTGGACAAGAGCAGTAATTGCACCTATCTATAAGCAAGGGAACAGGAAGGATTGCAACAACTATCGAGGTATCTCACTGATTAGTGCACCAGGCAAAGTTCGCTGGCATCTTGGAAGGGAGGGTGCGATCAGTCGTTGAGAGAAAGTTGGATGAAAACCAGTGTGGTTTCAGACCACAGAGAGGCTGTCAGGATCAGATTTTCAGTATGCGCCAGGTAATTGAAAAATGCTATGAGAGGAATAGGCAGTTGTGTTTATGTTTCGTAGATCTAGAGAAAGCATATGACAGGGTACCGAGGGAAAAGATGTTCGTTATACTGGGGGACTATGGAATTAAAGGCAGATTATTAAAATCAATCAAAGGTATTTATGTTGACAATTGGGCTGCAGTGAGTATTGATGGTAGAATGAGTTCTTGGTTCAGGGTACTTACAGGGGTTAGACAAGGCTGTAATCTTTCACCTTTGCTGTTTATAGTTTACATGGATCATCTGCTGAAAGGTATAAAATGGCAGGGAGGGATTCAGTTAGGTGGAAATATAGTAAGCAGTCTGGCCTATGCTGACGACTTGGTTTTAATGGCAGACTGTGCCGAAAGCCTACAGTCTAATATCTTGGAACTTGAAAATAGGTGCAATGAGTATGGTATGAAAATTAGTCTCTCGAAGACTAAATGATGTCAGTAGGTAAGAAATTCAACAAAATTGAATGTCAGATTGGTGATACAAAGCTAGAACAGGTTGATAATTTCAAGTATTTAGGTTGTGTGTTCTCCCAGGATGGTAATATAGTAAGTGAGATTGAATCAAGGTGTAGTAAAGCTAATGCAGTGAGCTCGCAGTTGCGATCAACAGTATTCTGTAAGAAGGAAGTCAGCTCCCAGACGAAACTATCTTTACATCGGTCTGTTTTCAGACCAACTTTGCTTTACGGTAGCGAAAGCTGGATGGACTCAGGATATCTTATACATAAGTTAGAAGTAACAGACATGGAAGTAGCAAGAATGATTGTTGGTACAAACAGGTGGGAACAATGGCAGGAGGGTACTCGGAATGAGGAGATAAAGGCTAATTTAGGAATGAACTCTATGGATGAAGCTGTACGCATAAACCGGCTTCGGTGGTGGGGTCATGAGGCGAATGGAGGAGGATAGGTTACCTAGGAGAATAATGGACTCTGTTATGGAGGGTAAGAGAAGTAGAGTGAGACCAAGACGACGATGGTTAGACTCTGTTTCTAACGATTTAAAGATAAGAGGTATAGAACTAAATGAGGCCACAACACTAGTTGCAAATCGAGGATTGGGGCGACGTTTAGTAAATTCACAGAGGCTTGCAGACTGAACGCTGAAAGGGATAACAGTCTATAACGATAATGTATGTATTCTAATTATCTCTAACAGGAAATCTACTTCTTCACGTCACTTTCGACTGTTTTTTCCTCTCTCTGTTTTTCCAATCAAAGTGCTCCACAGAGTCGAAGAGGTGAAGTCACCAGTCCCTCTCAAACTGGCATGGCCATTATACTATTCTTGTGGTTTGCCCCTGTTCAATGGATGCGGGAGACTGTATGGCTGACAGTATCTCATCCTGTGTTTCAGAACTGGGAGGGTGAAGTGACAACCAGCGATAATCAGAGGTTCACAATTCTAAACCTGGAGAAGAAGATTGTTCCTGGACCACCCATTTCAGTAAGGATCTTTGTGAAGTTCTCCGAGAACCGGGAGATTCCTGTTGTGGACACGATTGCTCTCAACGGTAGACAGATCTGTCCTTTACAAGGTAAAGTGGACCCACCTACTGACCTCATCTCTTCAAACTGAATTCCTCTGTTCTCCTCCTACTGCGATGTGCTCTCTCCTCGTCATTTCTACTCCCGAGCTTCAGTCTTGATACTGGAAGTGGGATTGATGAGAAGAGAGCCATTACTTGTTCCTAGCTACTGACTGTCCTCCTCTCCTCTTCCATTTACTTACGTACTCATTACGTTCTGTGTCACAGCCAACATCTACCACAAGACTCCGGATGCAGACAGACCGTGGCGTCCATCAGAGCTAGAGACTGGTCTCGAGCCTGCAGAACCTGTAGAGATTGACAGTGGCTACCAAGCGTCTCTGTCGCAATCATTTCGTCCTAACGAGTTGTCCTCTTCATGGAAGACGACCACAGACTACAGCGCCTACAATGACGAACGACCAGGTGGTGGGTATGAAAGTGGACGACAGCCGGCAACAAGACGTCCTAGTGGTGGCTATGATACCGACATAGACAGTGGAAGACAACCACCAACAAGGCGTCCTAGTGGTGGCTACGATAGCGACATAGACAGTGGACGACAGCCGGCAACAAGACGTCCTAGTGGTGGCTATGATACCGACATAGACACTGGAAGACAACCACCAACAAGGCGTCCTAGTGGTGGCTACGATAGCGACATAGACAGTGGAAGACAACCACCAACAAGGCGTCCTAGTGGTGGCTACGATAGCGACATAGACAGTGGACGACAGCCGGCAACAAGACGTCCTAGTGGTGGCTCCGATAGCGACATAGACAGTGGAAGACAACCAGCAACAAGACGTCCTAGTGGTGGCTACGATAGCGACATAGACAGTGGACGACAGCCGGCAACAAGACGTCCTAGTGGTGGCTACGATAGCGACATAGACAGTGGAAAACAACCGCCAACAAGACGTCCTAGTGGTGGCTACGATAGCGACATAGACAGTGGAAGACAACCGCCAACAAGACGTCCTAGTGGTGGCTACGATAGCGACATAGACAGTGGAAGACAACCGCCAACAAGACGTCCTAGTGGTGGCTACGATAGCGACATAGACAGTGGAAGACAACCACCAACAAGGCGTCCTAGTGGTGGCTACGATAGCGACATAGACAGTGGACGACAGCCAGCAACAAGACGTCCTAGTGGTGGCTACGATAGCGACATAGACAGTGGAAGACAACCGCCAACAAGACGTCCTAGTGGTGGCTACGATAGCGACATAGACAGTGGAAGACAACCGCCAACAAGACGTCCTAGTGGTGGCTACGATAGCGACATAGACAGTGGAAGACAACCGCCAACAAGACGTCCTAGTGGTGGCTACGATAGCGACATAGACAGTGGAAGACAACCACCAACAAGGCATCCAAGCAGCGGCTATGATAGTCATATAGACACTGGAGGACAACCGTCAACAAGGCAACCAAGTGTTGGTTATGACGGTGAATTTAAAAATCCTTCAACAAAGAAGACAGGTGGTAATGAATATCAGACTTCATCTACAACTAGGCGATCAGGTGGTGAAGTTCAAAATTCAACCAGGCGACCAAATAACAACTATGGCAGTGATGAAGTTAAAATACCATCAACCACAAGACGTCCTAGTGGCAATGACGATTCAAGTAACAATGGAGGTACGAGGAGGCCAACGTCACAGAGCACAGGTGATCGCCCGCCAGACAGAGACGTGGAGTGGTTCGACGCATCCACAGGACGACCTGACAGAGAGGACTCAACTCCAGATGTCTCAGGTAACACTGTTATTTCTCCTCGCATTCCTCACATGAAGGGTCATCATACACTGTTTACTTCATTCCCAACTTCAGTTATTCAACGCATATGATTTGGTAACTTTTTGTTTGTTTAATGTTTTCTGAGTTCTGAAGGATGGAGACTTACCTGGTTTTTCTCCTGACTGACTGACTAACTGATCAATCATCGCCGAGCCAAAACAACTGGACGTAAAGAAATGAAATTTTGGGGATACATTGATATTAGAATGTAGGTGCTCACTAAGGGAGGATTCTTGGGTATTCCGTCGCTACGAGGGTGAATTGTTTAAATGAGTATATCTCAAAAACTTAAAAGTTTACAGACATAAAAATTGGTATTTGGAATCTCCTTTAAAAATTAAGAAACACATATTTTTTGTTTTCGGAAAATCCCTTTAAGTGGATGTGAGGGGGGTGAAAACAGATGCAAAAGGGGCTGAATACCTTTTATAAGGATACTTATATCTCAAAAACTGAAGATGTTGGAAACATGAAAATTGGTATTTTGAATGTCCTTTAAAAATACTGAAAAACACACTCTTTTTTGGGGGGCAGGGGGTAAAAAAAGAAGTTGAATTATTTTTATGAGGATACTTATATATCAAAAACTGAATATGTTACAGACATGAAAACTGGTATTTGTGATCTTTAAAAGTACAGGAACATGTGTTTTTTATTTTCGGAAAATATATTTAAGGAGGTGAAAATAATTGTAAAAAAAGCAGGTGAATTTTTTTAATGAGTACCGGTGTATCTACTTCATATGTCAAAAACATAACATGTCACAGATGTGAAACTTGATATCTGGAAAGACCTTTAAAATTATAGGAACAATTATTTTCTTTTTGCTTTCGGAAAAGGCACTTATCGGGAGTGAAAAGAAGTGAAAAGAGTAGAATTATTTCTTACGAGGATACCTATATCTGAAAAACTGAAGATGTTACAGACATGAAAATTGGTATTTGGAATCTCCTTTAAAAATAAAGAAACTTTTCTTTTTCAACTTGAGAGAAGACTGTGTCTCACATGTACAGTTCTATGTTGCATAGACACCATAGTCCCAAAAGGCAATACCAGAAACGTGGTTTACAAAGAGTTTCTGGGGGTAAATGAAATTCATTTTTCAGCGAGTTTTTATACTTTAGGGATTTTCAGATAATGTCCGAGTACAGCAGCGAGGAATGATTACTTTTACCAAGTTAGGAAATCCACGCAAGCGAAGCGGTGGGTAACTGCTAGCCCTCGTATACCGTAGGCTGGAGTGGTGATACATTGTGAAGTGGCTGGCCATAGGGCACCTTTCTGCTCCTTGTCTCAATCATTAAAAGTGTTGTGTACCTCACGCAGTTCAGGTGAGCATTACATAGAGAAATAGTACTTTGTGCTCTCTATTCAGTTCTTAGATTTACTTCAAAATGACATGAGTGTGAACTTTTCCAAGGCTTGCCTGTTCCCTGTTCAACTACACCATTCGCGCTAATTATACATTGCAAAGGTAACATTATTGACAAGGAGTTTCCAACTGACTACTTCTTCTTCTTCTTCTTTTCCCACACTTGTGGGGTCGAACTGTGTAGATTTGGCCTTGTTTTACGGGCCTTCCTGACGCCAACCCTTTTCTGTGGTGGTTGGAAAGTGTTGGGACAAACACAAACGCCCAGTTCCCGAGACAGAAGAATTAATTAGACGTGATTAAAATCTCCCTCTCAACGCCAAGGAGTCGCGCCAGACTATGATATAAAATACTGCTGGGCTGCGCTTCATGGAGAGGGATTCACTGTAACTGACTATTTTCTACAGCTCGACAATTCTTCTTGACGGTTACGGGAGTGAAAGAACTTGATACTTCAAATTCAGCTTTACCGCAGAAACAACGTCTGTTTCCCGTGAAAACTCTGACCAGCAGACTTCGTGGAAAAATATGCTACTAAATAACACCAAGCCAAACAACAATCGATGACATAAGAGTCAAGGTTAGAGAAGAAAGACAAACCAGCAAAGTAGGCCCAAATCAGGAGAAACGGCACATGTGATACTCAAGCACACAATAAGATAGTAAAGTCCTTGTTATTTGGTGATCGGTTTATGCTTGCATGGTGCGTTCAAACCCCAATGTTGGCAGCTCTCAAGACACAGATACAGGGAAAGTAGAACCAGTTCAGGGATGAAATTCCATGAAGTAGGAATTCAGAAAATATTGCTCAGCCACGTGAAGGCAATTTGTAAAATAATGAACAAGCGATGAATAACTTGACATCACAACTCTTACGGTAGTTAAAGTCCCAATTAGTGTTGGCTACTGAATGCATTATTTGAAGCAGTGTATCGATTCACAGGAACGGCGAGCTCATGGCACACGATTCAGCTTACTCCCAGCGGACAGTGCTGAGTGGCGCCCTCACTGGACGTTGACGGGGAGCCGAGCTTCCGCTGCAGCGAGACAGTGAATTATGGCACATCGAAAGAATCGCGCGGCTCAGTGAGACACATGATACACACGGCTCCTTATCGGCTCACTGGACACGTGGAGAGCCGAGCTTCCGCTGCAGCGAGACAGTGAATCATGGCACATCGAAAGAATCGTGAACGAGCGCAGCTCAGTGAGACACATGGTACACACGGCTCCTTATCGGCTCACTGGACACACGGAGAGCCGAGCTTCCGCTGCAGCGAGACAGTGAATCATGGCACATCGAAAGAATCGTGAACGAGTGCACCTCAGTGAGACACATGATACACATGGCTCCTTATCGGCTCACTGGACACACGGAGAGCCCAGCTTCCGCTGCAGCGAGACAGTGAATCATGGCACATCGAAAGAATTGTGAACGAGCGCAGCTCAGCGAGACACAAGATACACATGGCTCCTTATCGGCACACTGCACACTACAAACCATTATTCTCGTCATTATTCCGTATTGAAAAATAGCTGATCAAAGTTTATACAAGGAGTAATTTCTGATAATTTCCATCTGTATTTAACCACACTTTAGTGGAATAAATTTGTATAAAATTACTCCTTGTATAAACTTTGATCACACTGCACACTGGCGGAGAGTCGAGCTTCCGCTGCAGCGAGACATACAGTGAGCCATGCTACACTGAAAGAATCGTATGCTATAATGGACTCTCGAGCTCAGCTCATTTGAAAATAATACCCATTTGCATTCACTGTCCTCTTCTTACAGGGAGGTTTAAATAATAGATGGATTTATTTGCAGTGTTAAAAAGGTAGTCACAACATAATTCTGAAGTAGCTAGTAAGTAGGTAGGCTATTAGGTTATACTATTTATTAGTTTAATGAATCTTAGTATTATAACTTAGTTGACATTTGACAAACTGGACTCTAGCCTGCCCTATGACTATGAGTCATGCTCACGACCACCCAAAAGTACCTGTTCTATATTGGGAAGAAAGGCTCAGTATTCTCTCAGTTCATATGTCACATCGTTGCACAAGACTTCAATCATATGTGGACAGACGCAATAACAGTATGTTGAATCAGAAAACCAGCGGGCTACTTTACATCTCGGGTAGCCTATACAAAATATGACGATTTAAAAAATCCTCAGCTGATAGAAAAATACATATTTTCAAAAATGACTGAGCGAGTTGGACGTGCGGTTAGTATTGTGTGGCTATGCACTTGCATTCGGGGGATGGTGGGTTCGAATCCCACCGTCGGCAGCTGTTAAGATGGTTTCCTGTAGTTTCCCCATTTTTACACGAGGAAATGCTGGGACTGTACCTTAATTCAGGCCATGGCTGCTACCTTGCTAATCCTAACCTTTCCCACCCTGCGTCGCCGGAAACCTTCGATGTATTAGAGTAACTAGCATTTTTTCTAAGAAAGGAGTTCATAGCATGAACACCAGATGGCAGCTGCGAGCACTGAATGCTGTTGCTGCTGTCTTACCAGCACATACTACACAGATGCAGGAGGAGCGGTGACCAATGTGCCGTGAATCGGATCACTGTATCGATTCAGTCACGTGAATGAAATCAAATTAATCGATTCAGTAAAATGAATCAAATATCCCATCACTAGTCCAAATGTCACAGCAATTTCAGTCAATTCACAAAAAAATGTGCATAATTTGTGTCCATAAAAGACTTAAAAATGGAGCGGTACAGACAAGTTATCTGTACTGCAGACACAAACAACGTATAATGATATAATTTGTCACCAATGTATGTAGCAGCTCCATCCAAAGCAAATTCTATCAATTGTTTGGATAATACCTTAACTAATAAAACAACACTGCCAGCAACGGCTCGAGGAATTTGAGTCTACGTCATGCTGAACCATTGTAGACAAAAGGAACCGCATGATTTTTTTGCTGGATTAGCGCTTTTGTCAATCAAAATGCCGAAAACACAACGGGAATCTATCGTGTACTTCGACAGGATGGACGACATGTGATCTGCAATTCAAATACATTTTTAAAAACGAAGTATGGCTCGTTTTCTTCACTACACTTGTAATTTCTAAGGAGTCCCTCGCCTGTCAAATGGGAGTGGGATTCCGTTACTCCCATAGGTCTGAGGCTTGCTTAAAGTGTTCTGAGATCGGTAAATTCATGAAGCACGATGCTACCCTACTTGCACATAGTCCAAGTGAGGATCTCTCCTCTAACGGGTTATGGACCACCGCTGAATTGTATAGTCCTAGCCGCCTAAGCACAAGGAGGGCCACGACACAGAATATGTCTGAGATGCCCATTCCCATTCCATAGCAACTGGTATCCCGACTCTCAGGACCACTTACTAGGCCAATCAGCCGTTGCCCATGGTTCACGAACTAGGACGTGACTACAGTAACCCACAAACATGATCTGGATGTGCTAGGAGTAAGTGATATTCGGGTAAGGGGAGATAATGAGGAAGAGATAGGAGATTATAAAGTGTACTTGACGGGTGTTAGAAAGGGAAGGGCAGAGTCTGGGGTAGGGCTCTTTATCAGGAATACCATTGCACGCAACATAGTTTCTGTTAGGCACGTAAGTGAGCGAATGATGTGGTAGATTTGTCAGTGGGAGGAATTAGGACAAGAATTGTGTCCGTGTATTCACCATGTGAGGGTGCAGATGAGGATGAAGTTGACAAGTTTTATGAAGCATTGAGTGACATCGTGGTCAGGTCAACAGCAAGGATAGAATAGTGCTAATGGGCGATTTCAATGCGAGAGTTGGGAATAGAACTGAAGGATACGAAAGGGTGACTGGTAAATGAGGGGAAGATATGGAAGCTAATGGGAATGGGAAGCGTTTGCTGGACTTCTGTGCTAGTATGAGTTTGGCAGTTACGAATACATTCTTCAAGCATAAGGCTAATCACCGCTACACATGGGAGGCTAGGGGTACCAGATCCATAATAGACTATATCTTAACCGACTTCGAATTCAGGAAATCTGTTAGGAGTGTACGAGTTTTCCGGGGAATTTTCGATGATACAGACCACTGTCTGACCTGTAGTATCTAGACCTAGGGTAGAGAAAGTGAAATCTGCCTGCAAACGAATAAGGGTAGAAAATCTCCAGGACGAGGAAATTATACAGAAGTACATGGATATGATTAGTGAGAAGTTTCGAACAGCAGACAGTAAGCAGGTTCAGGATATAGAAAGTGAATGGGTGGCATACAGGGATGCTGTAGTAGAAACAGCAAGGGAATGCCTAGGAACAACTGTGTGTAAAGTTCGGAAAGGGCGAACATCTTGGTGGAATGATGAAATGAGAGCAGCTTGTAAACGTAAAAAGAAGGCTTATCAGAAATGGCTCCAAACAAGGGCCAAGGCAGGCAAGGAATTGTACGTAGATGAAAGAAACAGAGCGAAACAAATAGTTGTTAAATCCAAAAAGAAGTCATGGGAAGATTTTGGTAATAACCTGGAAAGGCTAGGTCAAGCAGCAGGGAAACCTTTCTGGACAGTAATAAAGAATCTTAGGAAGGGAGGGAAAAAGGAAATGAACAGTGTTGTGAGTAATTCAGGTGAACTCATAACAGATCCCAGGGAATCACTGGCGAGGTGGAGGGAATATTTTGAACATCTTCTCAATGTAAAAGGAAATCATCATGGTGGTGTTGCAAACAGCCAAACTCGTGGGGAGGAGGAAAATGATGTTGGTGAAATTATGCTTGAGGAAGTGGAAAGAATAGTAAATAAACTCCATTGTCATAAGGCAGCAGGAATAGATGAAATTAGAGCTGAAATGGTGAAGTACAGTGGAAAGGCAGGGATGAAATGGCTTCATAGAGTAGTAAAATTAGCGTGGAGTGTTGGTAAGGTACCTTCAGATTGGACAAAAGCAGTAATTGCACCTATCTATAAGCAAGGGAACAGGAAGGATTGCAACAACTATCGAGGTATCTCATTGATTAGTATACCACGCAAAGTATTCACTGGCATCTTGGAAGGGAGGGTGCGATCAGTCGTTGAGAGGAAGTTGGATGAAAACCAGTGTGGTTTCAGACCACAGAGAGGCTGTCAGGATCAGATTTTCAGTATGCGCCAGGTAATTGAAAAATGCTACGAGAGGAATAGGCAGTTGTGTTTATGTTTCGTAGATCTAGAGAAAGCATATGACAGGGTACCGAGAGAAAAGATGTTCGTTATACTGGGGGACTATGGAATTAAAGGTAGATTATTAAAATCAATCAAAGGCATTTATGTTGACAATTGGGCTTCAGTGAGAATTGATGGTAGAATGAGTTCTTGGTTCAGGGTACTTACAGGGGTTAGACAAGGTTGTAATCTTTCACCTTTGCTGTTCGTAGTTTACATGGACCATCTGCTGAAAGGTATAAAATGGCAGGGAGGGATTCAGTGAGGTGGAAATGTAGTAAGCAGTCTGGCCTATGCTGATGACTTGGTCTTAATGGCAGACTGTGCCGAAAGGCTGCAGTCTAATATCTTGGAACTTGAAAATAGGTGCAATGAGTATGGTATGAAAATTAGCCTTTCGAAGACTAAATTGATGTCAGTAGGTAAGAAATTCAACAAAATTGAATGTCAGATTGGTGATACAAAGCTAGAACAGGTCGATAATTTCAAGTATTTAGGTTGTGTGTTCTCCCAGGATGGTAATGTAGCAAGTGAGATTGAATCAAGGTGTAGTAAGAAGGAAGAAGGAGGTCAGCTCCCAGACGAAACTATCTTTACATAGGTCTGTTTTCAGACCAACTTTGCTTTACGGGAGCGAAAGCTGGGTGGACTCAGGATAACTTATTCATAAGTTAGAAGTAACAGACATGAAAGTAGCAAGAATGATTGCTGGTACAAACAGGTGGGAACAATGGCAGGAGGGTACTCGGAATGAGGAGATAAAGGCTAATTTAGGAATGAACTCTATGGATGAAGCTGTACGCATAAACCGGCTTCGGTGGTGGGGTCATGAGGCGAATGGAGGAGGATAGGTTACCTAGGAGAATAATGGACTCTGTTATGGAGGGTAAGAGAAGTAGAGTGAGACCAAGACGACGATGGTTAGACTCTGTTTCTAACGATTTAAAGATAAGAGGTATAGAACTAAATGAGGCCACAACACTAGTTGCAAATCGAGGATTGTGGCGACGTTTAGTAAATTCACAGAGACTCGCAGACTGAACGCGGAAAGGCATAACAGTCTATAATGATAATGTATGTCTCTGAAACCTTTCATAATTGCTTCGTTTTCCGTTTCATTCGCTATTTGATTGACACTCGCCATTTATTGTTGTTTGCATTCAACCCTCTCAAAGTGCATTTTGCTGTGTTTAAGACCACCATGAGCACCCCTCAACCTCCCTGCCACAGTCCTAGTTCAGTACAAGATACCCATCACCTGGTCATTTCTTAACACATGGACAATAACTAGTTCAAAAATGTGGTGTTACAGAAGAATGCTGAATTGGTGAGAGGAGAATGATAGGACGCACTTGTGTAGTAGCTCTGTGGACTGATGACCCAATCAACAAGAACAATTGTGTTACAGATGGCAGATGCGGTCAGATAAGCATCTCGGCAACACCGCTGGTGACGCACGGTCAGAGCACCGCCCGTGGGCAGTGGCCTTGGCACGCGGCGCTCTACAGGGCCAAGGGAATCAACCTGACCTACATCTGTGGAGGAACTCTGGTCAGCTCATCAGCTGTCGTCACAGGTGAGTCACAGGGATAGTCCACTTCGATTTGGCTAAATCTACAAAGAATAATATCCAAGACTTGCTGAATTAGTTTTTGAGGGCAGTGTAAGAACGCTGGGGGTAGAGCAAGCAGATGTAAGATGCAGTAGAAATGGAAACGTTAGCACAGGACAGGGGTGGCATGGGGAGTTGGACTGATGACTCGAACAAGAACACTTGTCTTATGCATACAAGGTCACCTCAAATTAATGTGACATAGTTTTATCTGACAACCGTGCAGGCTGTGATGTGAACTACTGATGGATGGCGAGAGACAAAGAGGCCTCATCTCAATAAGAAAGACAAGGGCCACAACGGTCATGAAAATGAAAGACTCCCTAGGGCTCGAATACTCTAACACTTAATACCAATATAAATGGTCCGTTATTGGACATTATAAATTTTCCAGCTAACTCATTCCTGGTTGCCAGCGTTTCGCCCTCGTGTGCTAGGGTGGCAACCAGGAATGAGTTAGCTGGAAAATTTATAATGTCCAATAACGGACCATTTATATTGGTATTATAAATTTACTCATTCAGGACAAATATTTCAGATTCCCTATGGGAATCAACATCTATATCATCTGATTGCCGGGCGGGCATCAATTTTTAGTGATGAGACAGTCTCTTAGTGCATTGGCACTGCCGGTGGCTCCAGTTAGCCTACGCAGTGGCCTCCACGGTATGCACTAGCCAGCGTATTGGTAGGTGTGCTAGGTACCAACTGATGAGCCCACCCTAGCACACGAGGGCGAAACCCTGGCAACCAAGAATGAGTTAGCTGGAAAATTTATAATGTCCAATAACGGACCATTTATATTGGTATTATAAATTTCCTCATTCAGGACAAATATTTCAGATTCCCTATGGGAATCAACATCTATATCATACTCTAACACTGTCGGGGTCCAAAAAGAACAGAGGTCGGACGAGATAGATTAAGTGAATCTCAGCTACAAGCCCCATGGTTGTCGATCCATGCTCATAGGACACACAGGGGACACTCACAGGGGGAGGTTGGACAAAGGAAAATGGGAAGGTGCCATTTTTTTGTGACCTGGCTGAACGTGAAGAAGGGAAATTGCTTATTGATGGTAATGGTTCATGAAGATTTTAGAAATATTCAGTTTTTAATTTTTCAAAATATACAACTCTTTTGTGGTATTTCACCCCAACCGTTTCTGTTTTCATTCCACCATGATGTTCGGAAATTGGCTGGAGAACTGTGCGAAAAGATCCTCTTATAGCGCAGCTTGTCCATTTTCTTGTGCCAGGCGTGGTTTCATTCACTGCTTCATGCCCCAAGAAACAGCAGCACTAGAATGCCTACCCCTCTCTAATGTCTGGTCGCCATCTCATGTTTAGCTATTCTCCACCTGGTGGCTCTGATCACGAAGGTGCTCTTAGGCCAGGATTAGCTGCTTCGAGTCCCGCTGGTCCAGCATCAGAATGTTGGCCAGCACGGCAGTCCACTAAACGCTAGAATTACGCTGTTCATGGTGATTCAACCATCGCCTTGACCACCCCCCCAGGAGTACACTTCACCCTATCATATATCACGTCATTGATTTCATGTCACTGACTCCTCTGTCAGCTCCTATAGCACATGCAATGATAACTGCCCGATGTTTCAGCTGCTCACTGCGTGACCAAGATGATAGGCAACTGGCCACTGGACCCGGACAATCTGGTGGTGTATCTCGGCAAATACCACCTCAAACTGTGGAGCGAAGGGGGAGTTCAGAACAGACAGGTGAGTTGCTCTAGTCTAGCCGTGCTAACGAGTTCGAACCGACACTCACCAGCTGCTCTGTCCTTGTCAGGTGGCAGAGGTTCACGTCCATCCGGAGTACAACAGCAGCGACTTCCGCTCTGACGTAGCCGTGCTCACCCTCTCCAGTCCAGTCGACTACACCCAGTTTGTACGCCCCGTCTGTCTGTGGGGAGAAGACAGTACGGACCTGAGAGACGTCGAGGGACGAGAGGGATACGTGAGTATCACTTTGTTGCTTAATCTGTGATAATTAAATACTGTTATACATTAACTAATTTTATATGCAAAATCTTAGTATTTAACTGTCAAATTATAGCTACAGTACAAAAGAGGAATAAAGAACAAAGTGAACACTACACATCTTTATTCACGATATTGAAGTATATCCTGCCGTCATGTATATCCCGCACCTATATTATGGGAGGTGGGCAACAGGAGTATATCTTGTGGCAAGCGTGCTCTCACACTCTTCCGTTGTTTGGATGGAAGGCAGTAATGCTCGGGTATTCCCTGGCCTGATGAACAGGGTCGGTCAATTACATGGAAAACACTTCAATTTTAATGGCAAGTTTTAAAAGCTGACGAGTTCATGGAGAAATCACACCGTGGGCCAAGTAATGGCAGAACTGAGAATGAAAACCAAACGGGACACTGGTGACGCGTGGTCAGTGCGACGGTTTCTAGACCGGGGCAGGTATCTCACGGTCACATAGGCTGAGTGGACCTCAAAGCAGTCCTAGCCGGCTAACAAGCGCCATCGATATCCCCTAGAGCATATAATTCTTGGTATAGTCATGAACCATTGTAATTCTTGTCATCATCAACCGACATTGAGATGTGTTCCATTTGAATCATTTGTTGCAGAAACAGCACTTCTCCACTTTTTGACACTATATGAGTTATTAATACTGCCATGATTAATGCACAAAGGGCTACCATTTTGTGCAGAAAAAAACACTTCTACCATATATCTCTGCCTGTCAGTTGCGAACGAAATTTTCCGTTTTGTGCAGAAAGAACACTTATCCTGGAGAGTTGAGTCGCTAGGAAGAGGTGTGAAAAGAGATGCAAAAGTTGCGTTTCATCTAAATCAGTTTATGGAGTTTCAGTATGAGGCTAATCATGTCTGTATTGATGGACTGTGCGTTCATACTTTCAAGTTGCCTATTTCTCCCTGTGTTACCAACTAGACTTGCTTATCCACACGGCTGTATTCCATTAAATGAAAAGAAATTAGCAGACATAAAGAAGTTGGAATCTTACATACCAGAAGAACACCACGAGTTTTATAATGAACTGTTTGCATGGACAACATCAGCGCAATAGAAGTGAGAAGCATTGTTCAAAGATAAGGGACTTAAATGTTACTTGTATTATATTGTGTTGTTTTATATATATTTTGAACTTTGGAAAGGGACATAAAAGGAGTATTCTTCTGTTTATTTTTCTATACAATGTGGTCTAATCATAATATCTGCAAATAAGTAAGTCTTACAAATAACTATTAAATAATGGGTTTAAACACTGTATTTCCTCAGTACAAAATTTGTATTTTATTTAATATAGTTCCCTTTGATATTGAAATGACGTTAAAAACAATGTTACACTTCCTTATATTCTCATTAATGGTGTTTCTTGCAGAAACAGCATGTCTCCACCATTTTCAACAAAGTCTGTAAAGGACCGTATTGGACGAATTCATACAAACAACCTATCTGTCATAGTAATTTTAACAGTAGAATAAGTATAATAAACATTGGAAGGATAGAAATGATATTATACACTATAGACAGTTTTTCCTGTTTTCTAAACAATTTGGTACGTTGGAGAAGTGTCGTTTCCGAAACAAACGATTCATTTATAGATGTTGCTAAATAAGTTAGAAGGGTAAGAATATTGTCGTTCGCATAACACAATTATTGCACCCAAGATGCATGAGTTCGGGCTCTTCTATTAGTTCACAAGACTCGTGGTCATGTAGAGTTAGGGGCACCTTCAGATTCGACTTACAGTTCACTGGAAGTAGGAGTTGTTAAGGAGAACGAATAGCTGATACACAACACAACACTAGAACAGAACTGCACTAAGCCATACTCTTGTTCAGTATAAAATAAATGTTATAAAATCCGAAAAAAATAGTTATCGCATTTCGGATGACAATGTGAGATAAAACATAAACAAACACACAGTTATTAAAAAGTGAAATACCCAGGGAATAAAATGCATGTTATAAAAACCGCATTAATATTATTATTATTATTAATAATAATAATAATAATACAACTGTTGACTATAATTACACAAACAGGATTAGAAAAAAAAGCACTCAAACAGTTAATTAAAAGATGAATAAGTGTTAATAAGTAACATTCGCACTTACTAAGAATTATTTTGAAAATGTACGACACACTCTATATTAACATAAACAATAATAAAAAGGCAAAGAACAAACATGAAAACAGGCAGGCAACTCCTCTGTACACACGACTGGTCAATCAAAACATAAAATGTACAAACTGCAGGTGTTCATGTACTGAGTAAGCAGAACCTTGACATTCCCTGAAGCTGCACGCACCAGTGTCGGTCCTCAGAAGACCAGCAGCATCAGCGAAACCTATGTGTGCTAGCCTATAAGGACCAAGAACCTCTTGTGTTTCCAGGTGGTAGGGTGGGGCTTCGATGAGGAGAGCAGGGTGACGGAGCAGCTGATGATGGCCCGCATGCCCATCGTGTCCCAACAGTCCTGCCTGTGGAGCTACCCCGAGTTCTTCTCCCACTTCACCAACAACAAGACCTACTGCGCTGGATTCAATAATGGTACGTTTCTCGCTCTCATCTGTGAGTAGTGCCTACGGCAAAAACGGAGAAAACAAACCAGTTCCTTTGAATTATGCTTTCTCTTGTTTTTCATGAAAACTTATTTATAATGTTATTGGTTCTGCGTCCCACGAACTACTTTGAGGGATTTCGGAGACGCCAAAGTGCTGGGACCTGGTGGGAGTTCTTTTACGTGGGACTAAATCTGCCAACATGGGGCTGACATATTTGAGCACCTTCAAATATCACCAATTAAACCACTGGGAGCATTCTTCTTTCATTTTCTTGAACTTCAGGTACATGACCTTATTTTTTGGTAGCTATAAATGTGCACAAAAATTTGATATTCAATACATTATGAGCAGAGCAGCGCAGACGTTTTCCACCCAGATTCTGCCACTTGCCTCTTGGGTTGCCTGAGACAAATCATATATTCGTGCTTCTTCCCAGGTCACAGTTAACAGTCATGCCAGGAAGCCCTTCCCACACGTCTCATTCCTGTGTATGCAGTGCTGATGACATGCGTAGCATCTGTTTCAGGGACGAGCGTGTGTAACGGGGACAGCGGAGGAGGGATGGTTCTCCCTGAGCAGCAAGCAGACGGCTCCACGGTGTGGCGACTGCGGGGACTCGTAAGCATCAGCGTGTCAAAGGAGGAGAAGAGAGTGTGCGATACCAAGCATTACGTCGTGTTCACGGACCTGGCTAAGTATCGTGACTGGATCCAAAACTACCTTAAATGATGCGACTGCAGCCCACTTCAAATGTTAAACAGTGTTCAGTACCGGTACCGAGACTGGATCCAGCAGTAAGTCCAGTCATGCGACTGCAGTCTCACTCCAAACATTACACAGTGTTCAGTACCGGTACCGAGACTGGATCCAGCAGTAAGTCCAGTCATGCGACTGCAGTCTCACTCCAAACATTACACAGTGTTCAGTACCGGTACCGAGACTGGATCCAGCAGTAAGTCCAGTCATGCGACTGCAGTCTCACTCCAAACATTACACAGTGTTCAGTACCGGTACCGAGACTGGATCCAGCAGTAAGTCCAGTCATGCGACTGCAGTCTCACTCCAAACATTACACAGTGTTCAGTACCGGTACCGAGACTGGATCCAGCAGTAAGTCCAGTCATGCGACTGCAGTCTCACTCCAAACATTACACAGTGTTCAGTACCGGTACCGAGACTGGATCCAGCAGTAAGTCCAGTCATGCGACTGCAGTCTCACTCCAAACATTACACAGTGTTCAGTACCGGTACCGAGACTGGATCCAGCAGTAAGTCCAGTCATGCGACAGCAGTCTCACTCCAAACATTACACAGTGTTCAGTACCGGTACCGAGACTGGATCCAGCAGTAAGTCCAGTCATGCGACAGCAGTCTCACTCCAAACATTACACAGTGTTCAGTACCGGTACCGAGACTGGATCCAGCAGTAAGTCCAGTCATGCGACTGCAGTCTCACTCCAAACATTACAGAGTGTTCAGTACCGGTACCGAGACTGGATCCAGCAGTAAGTCCAGTCATGCGACTGCAGTCTCACTCCAAACATTACAGAGTGTTCAGTACCGGTACCGAGACTGGATCCAGCAGTAAGTCCAGTCATGCGACAGCAGTCTCACTCCAAACATTACAGAGTGTTCAGTACCGGTACCGAGACTGGATCCAGCAGTAAGTCCAGTCATGCGACTGCAGTCTCACTCCAAACATTACAGAGTGTTCAGTACCGGTACCGAGACTGGATCCAGCAGTAAGTCCAGTCATGCGACTGCAGTCTCACTCCAAACATTACAGAGTGTTCAGTACCGGTACCGAGACTGGATCCAGCAGTAAGTCCAGTCATGCGACTGCAGTCTCACTCCAAACATTACAGAGTGTTCAGTACCGGTACCGAGACTGGATCCAGCAGTAAGTCCAGTCATGCGACTGCAGTCTCACTCCAAACATTACAGAGTGTGTAGTACCGGTACCGAGACTGGATCCAGCAGTAAGCCCAGTCATGCGACTGCAGTCTCACTCCAAACATTACAGAGTGTTCAGTACCGGTACCGAGACTGGATCCAGCAGTAAGTCCAGTCATGCGACTGCAGTCTCACTCCAAACATTACAGAGTGTTCAGTACCGGTACCGAGACTGGATCCAGCAGTAAGTCCAGTCATGCGACTGCAGTCTCACTCCAAACATTACACAGTGTTCAGTACCGGTACCGAGACTGGATCCAGCAGTAAGTCCAGTCATGCGACTGCAGTCTCACTCCAAACATTACACAGTGTTCAGTACCGGTACCGAGACTGGATCCAGCAGTAAGTCCAGTCATGCGACTGCAGTCTCACTCCAAACATTACACAGTGTTCAGTACCGGTACCGAGACTGGATCCAGCAGTAAGTCCAGTCATGCGACAGCAGTCTCACTCCAAACATTACACAGTGTTCAGTACCGGTACCGAGACTGGATCCAGCAGTAAGTCCAGTCATGCGACTGCAGTCTCACTCCAAACATTACAGAGTGTTCAGTACCGGTACCGAGACTGGATCCAGCAGTAAGTCCAGTCATGCGACAGCAGTCTCACTCCAAACATTACACAGTGTTCAGTACCGGTACCGAGACTGGATCCAGCAGTAAGTCCAGTCATGCGACTGCAGTCTCACTCCAAACATTACAGAGTGTTCAGTACCGGTACCGAGACTGGATCCAGCAGTAAGTCCAGTCATGCGACTGCAGTCTCACTCCAAACATTACACAGTGTTCAGTACCGGTACCGAGACTGGATCCAGCAGTAAGTCCAGTCATGCGACTGCAGTCTCACTCCAAACATTACACAGTGTTCAGTACCGGTACCGAGACTGGATCCAGCAGTAAGTCCAGTCATGCGACTGCAGTCTCACTCCAAACATTACAGAGTGTTCAGTACCGGTACCGAGACTGGATCCAGCAGTAAGTCCAGTCATGCGACTGCAGTCTCACTCCAAACATTACACAGTGTTCAGTACCGGTACCGAGACTGGATCCAGCAGTAAGTCCAGTCATGCGACTGCAGTCTCACTCCAAACATTACAGAGTGTTCAGTACCGGTACCGAGACTGGATCCAGCAGTAAGTCCAGTCATGCGACTGCAGTCTCACTCCAAACATTACAGAGTGTTCAGTACCGGTACCGAGACTGGATCCAGCAGTAAGCCCAGTCATGCGACTGCAGTCTCACTCCAAACATTACAGAGTGTTCAGTACCGGTACCGAGACTGGATCCAGCAGTAAGTCCAGTCATGCGACTGCAGTCTCACTCCAAACATTACAGAGTGTTCAGTACCGGTACCGAGACTGGATCCAGCAGTAAGTCCAGTCATGCGACTGCAGTCTCACTCCAAACATTACACAGTGTTCAGTACCGGTACCGAGACTGGATCCAGCAGTAAGTCCAGTCATGCGACTGCAGTCTCACTCCAAACATTACACAGTGTTCAGTACCGGTACCGAGACTGGATCCAGCAGTAAGTCCAGTCATGCGACTGCAGTCTCACTCCAAACATTACACAGTGTTCAGTACCGGTACCGAGACTGGATCCAGCAGTAAGTCCAGTCATGCGACTGCAGTCTCACTCCAAACATTACACAGTGTTCAGTACCGGTACCGAGACTGGATCCAGCAGTAAGTCCAGTCATGCGACTGCAGTCTCACTCCAAACATTACACAGTGTTCAGTACCGGTACCGAGACTGGATCCAGCAGTAAGTCCAGTCATGCGACTGCAGTCTCACTCCAAACATTACAGTGTTCAGTACCGGTACCGAGACTGGATCCAGCAGTAAGTCCAGTCATGCGACTGCAGTCTCACTCCAAACATTACAGAGTGTTCAGTACCGGTACCGAGACTGGATCCAGCAGTAAGTCCAGTCATGCGACTGCAGTCTCACTCCAAACATTACACAGTGTTCAGTACCGGTACCGAGACTGGATCCAGCAGTAAGTCCAGTCATGCGACTGCAGTCTCACTCCAAACATTACAGTGTTCAGTACCGGTACCGAGACTGGATCCAGCAGTAAGTCCAGTCATGCGACTGCAGTCTCACTCCAAACATTACAGTGTGTTCAGTACCGGTATTGAGACTCGATCCAGCAGTAAGTCCACTTCAAGCGAGTCTGTGTGTAACAAGACCAACTTTATCCGTAAACTAAGCTGCGATGCAGTGCTGTGTTGTGCTCACAGCCACAAAGTGATGAGGAATGTCAGTTCTACCTTCGTGCTGTACCTAATTTCATTGCAATAAAATAAATATGTTTGTCCAGTACTTGTGAGAGATAAAATCCCTTCATTCCCAAACTAAGAATGCAGTGCACGAGTGTTATAAGAGAGAGGAAAAGGCTCACAAACTGAACCAGAAATCAGGGCAGGGAGACTCAAGGTACCTCATCTGCCATCTAGTAGGCCCAGAGATTGAAGAGCAAGCATTGCTAAGGCATTATTATTTACCACCTGGGTTGACAATGACCCAGTACTCTCTTGCATGGAGTAAACATGTCAAGTTTCTATTGGTATTTCCATACTTCAATAACACTGCATGTGGAAAAACAAAAAACACTGAATGAATATTGAATTTTCACGACCACATTATAATCGAAACCGACTTTTAACCTATTAGGTCGTGTATAGTACGTATTGAAGAGATGTTAAGTACAGAACAAAAATGGCCAACTTGACACCAGTGGGATCCGAACCCACAACGTCCCGATTTCGTGTCGGTTGCTCTACCAATTGAGCTATGGTGTACTAAATGTACATAACATGACCTAATAGGTTGAAAGTCAGTTTCAATTACAATGCAGTCATGAAAATTCAATATTCATTGACTTGGCCCTCAATGAGCGACTTACACGCACTCTACAGTGTGATGGCAGTAGTGCAGACCTCTCCAACAGGCCACCATAGCTCAATTGGTAGAGCAACCGACGCGAAATCGGGAGGTCGTGGGTTCGGATCCCACTGGTGTCCAGTTCTGTACTTAACATCTCTTCAATACGTACTAAACACGACCTAATAGGTTGAAAGTCGGTTTTGCTTAAAAAAACACTGAAATTGTTGCTTGTCTGCAGTCCATGTGGTCTGATGTGTTGTGTTGATTTCTGCAACAGAACGTAATTTCTGGTCGTACAGGATCAGGACAATCATCACCATGGACAACTTCTCCAAGAGGTGTTGTAATACTGGCCGCCTATTTTCTTGAGAATGCTGCACGCTGGACCATGTAGTCCACAACGACCGCATTCTTACCCAAATTGAGCAAGGTTTTGTCACGCCAGAAAGTTATTCCTCCAGCAACAATGGATGCAGAAAGATGAAGCTAAAGCCTACATCGTGACACTTTGCTTTGGAGATATCTAATTTCTTGTGGAACTCTGGAGTGAGAAGAGTGGGATGAACAGAGATGAAGACATTAAAATATTATTTTAGTGAAGAGAAGATTTTTATGCACTATTAAAGCTTAGCATCCAACATGCACTATGAAACAAAACATCGCAACAGATATTCAGAATAAAAACGATTTCATTTTCTGTTGACACAATGAACAACGGATAGCATTTGCAAATTTAATTCAGAAGAATTCATACGTTTGTTGGACAGAATGCATTTGTAGGAAGAAAATGATCGCTCCACATCACAAGAAGTGACAAACACAAACTTCAACGGCGAGATTTCAGGCAACGTCGGGTAAGATTTTTCAATACAATCGTTAGGTACACTTTCGCCACTGAAATTTTTTAAAAGCAAACACATGAATTTGAAGTTGAGTTTTGAACCTGTCACTTGGAGGCCTATGCCTGCACTCCCAGAGACATTCAAAACGCCTCTAACTAGCAATGAATCAGCAAGTGGTAGATCTGTGGCTTCTAACTTTGTTCCTCTTTTTCATTGTGGAGCAAAGGGCATCAAGGAGAGCTCTCCATTTAGTACATTCTGCATCCCATGTGTTCACAATTCCAATCAGTTCGCAGGTCTGCCCACGTCATCCACAGGTCATGTTTGTGATCACTTCAAGTCAAACACTTCTTTAATGACCTTCCACGATTACAGGAACACAGACTTCAGGTGTTGGCAATTCGCCAAATTGCTTTTAATGTAACCCACATCTCGCTGCGCATTATATATATCTTATTATCTATATCGGTATATTAAAACAGCTTCTTGCTGGAGCAATCTCTCTGGAATTACCCGCCAGTGAATTGTCAGGTCTCTAAGTTGAGCCAACTTTGAGTAAGTCATTAAATGATCACTAACTCATTCGTACCTACCGGGCTGCCAACACTTTCATTAATATCCTGATATGTTATTGAGTGCAGCCATGTTTGATTCAAGACACTTCCTCTGATCACTATTCCCTGCTAGATACTCTTTGATTTCCTAACCTTTCCCAACTTCCAAATATTTTCAACAGATGGCAGAGCATTCTGCTAAGAGAGAAATGTCTACGTACAAACAGACACGCGCCTATCGAATGATAAGCTAGCTATCCTAGAAAGAGTTCTCTGCCTGGCAAAAAACAATCCTTAGAGACTAACCTATGAACTCACAAGACAACCGTTCTAGAGAGAAGAACTATGATTAAAAATACCATTGCCTTGTACAACAATACCAAGCTTTACATCAAGAACTGGAGGATGAAAAAAGGTAGTATATGGATAGATTTTTATGGTATGATGACGTCAGAATGGATGAATTCTGACTACGAACTGTGGCATACCATAAGGCACTTAATATTAAATGTTCATAAAACCAATTAAAAGGGCAGGAAAACAATATGACTGCGACAGGCGAGTTATCTGACCTGACATGGGTCCTCTACTAATGTAGTAAAAGAGGAATGTACCTTCAACAGTTTTGTAGCAGAAAACAGCATCATTCAGCCAGTATTTGTACTGTACGTTCTTTGTGGAGAAGATGAAACATTGTCATACTCAGAGACATGTAGCCTTCGCCATACATGGAGCCGTAATTTTATCTTTAAATTCGGTTACAAAATACCTGAAATTAGAAGAGAGATTAAAAAGTAAGATACATTTTAATTTGAAAAGATAATTTGTATTCCATTTCTAAAACCTGTTACTTACACCTACAGCATCAAAGAAGTTGGCAATCGTGGAGCAAAGAAGTTGGCGGCTTGCCTTGCCTTCAGTTAGGTTTGCGACATGTTGACCCACAGACGTCCATAAACAGATTAAGTTAGCGAGTCTAAGCCAGGTTTCAGCAATTTTTACTTTTGTAATAAAAAAAAAATAAAAAAAGTATTTATAATTTTCACATAGATGTCCACAAATACTTTTAAAATAGTAAATTACAGAGAATGCTTGCCGCAAATACGTTACATACATACCTTTGCACATGTTATCGGAAGATAAGTTGAGAGCGTTTTAGTGTTGGATTGTTCAGTTTTCAGGGGTATGTCAGCTCCTACCAATCCATTAGACAGGAAAGTGACGTGCACAACTTGTGCGATATGTGAAACCTAAGTGACATGCTGGAGCATTTGATGTGCAAACATAACACAAAATGTGTGGTGTTTATGTTTCACAATACTAAAAATAAAATATATTATCGGTTTTATGTCCCACCGACAAAATTTAATTATGGTTTCTGGAGATGCCAACACGCACGAGGCCGACGTCCGCTCAGAAGACCAGCGCTCTCTTGCCTGAGCTAGTCAACTCGACAAATTAAAGATAAAACTGTACAGCCACTTCAGTGCAGGCACAAATTAATATTAAAATGCAGTGAAAATATTTACCTCTTTTTCACAATGAACTGGGTCCACTAAACAAGACCTCTCTTGCTCTCTCGTTCTCAGCTAGAGAATTCACTGAAAGGAGAAGGGGAATAGTACACGCTATTCAGTTAGGGAGTGATTAGTAATTTCACTTTGCCAAAAAAAAAAAAGGTTTCAGAATTCCAGTACCATACTGCTGCACTTGAGAGTTTGCAAATAAACCTTCTATGACCATCTGTTATAAACCTGTCTGATATATATGCAACAGTAGCCTTAGTTGAATACTCTGGACAAATAATGAGTGCACTGGAGGTTTGTAAAACCCCATAATCCCCTTCACGACAAGCAAGTCATACAGAAACATGCATTTGTATACTAATTAGTTTACCAGTGTCCGGCTCCAAGGCGTCCTGGGTTGCTGATTTTAACCTTCATTGGTTTGGGGCCTGGGTGTTTCTGTTGTCTTAAACACATCATAACAGATGTGCAGGTTGCCTATAGGCCTGCAGAGCATACCGGTAACGGTCCAGTTGTAGAATAGAGTAAATTAATATATTATTTGGGTCCACCTTTTCAATACAAATGTAAATAGTTTAATTAAATTACATAGGGACTAGTTTCGACCTAGTAATAGGTCATCATCAGCCTGAAGTAAATTAAAGCGCAAATATCGAAGAAAAAATAAACAATGTAAACACAAGTACAGTCTTTTTAAAAGCACATACCATGTGGGATATTGAGCAGCAATATATTAAAAATAATAACTCTTCCAATTGACGAAGCACTGAGCGGAAGTTATGTTGTTTATTTATGAATAAAGTTCAGTGCGCCGTATAGTATTAAAAGTCCAGTGTGCACTAAAAGATGTTATAAAGAAGAATTATCAGTTGAATGCTGGCTTCTTGAGTTTGCTGTTGTATATTCGAAGAAGTTACGTCATTTTTTAAGGTATTCATAGACGTCAAAACACATGGATATTGGAAAGGCTGTTCAGTTTTTTGGAACTAGGTAATTGTTGCGCGTGGAGGCTTAGGAGTCCAGAGAAGCGCTATATTATGCTTTAGCAGCCTGGATGTTAACTAAGCAGAACCAAAGTGGCACATTTCCCATATTCCGGTGACTTCCTCGACAGCATGGTACAATCTTAACTTATATTTACCTAATAAAATTGGAATTTTAAATGTTTTCTCTGAAAAACTGGGGTGCATGGACTATAGTATTACTGAAGCAATTGACAGTCATGAGTTGAAATGAGTGACGCTGCAAGCATTTTCTGAATACTTAGCAGTTCTCTGTCGATACTGTTGTTGACTCTAAACACATTTTTAATAATTAATCTACATTATAACAAGGAGAAGATGATGGGTGAACTGATGACGTTGTACTTTGGGGAGATAATGAAGAGGAAGTACAGACATAAGTTGATTTATAGAATGAGGAGATAACAAATTTTGGAAGAAAGATTAGTACTGCCAAAAAGTAAGACTTTGATTATGGCAAGAGGTAACAGAAAATCGAAGGGAGTGATAAAAATAGGAAACTGATTTAAAAATACAGCAGTCTGCAAGTTTCTACCAGTGTGTGAGAGACACTGTATGGATACAAGCAGCTGAAATGAGGTTCTTGAGGAGCTTACAGGGAATGACAAGACGAGATAGAATACAAAACGAGGAAATAAGGAGAAGTGTGGGAGTGTGTAAACTTCAAGAAGAGCTAAAATGGCTTGGACACATGATGAGAACGCCAGGAGAGAGAACATTCATGGATACAGTGACGTCCTAGAATGAGATGGAGGAGCTCTGTATTGCAAATAGAGGAGGCGATAGCAATAAAGTAAGGTGGAGAACCCTACCCAGAGAGAATCTGGAAAAGGGAATGGATGAAGAAGAATACTTAATGACAGGGAGTTCCTTGTCTACGAGGAGGTTTCAGTGTCAAGGAAGTTCAGCAAATGATGAAGACACAAGAGTTAAAATTTATTTCTGTTTCTACGTAAACATCACAGGTAGAGCTCGAAGTCTACCCTCTGCGAAGTGTAAAACTGTCCCTGCTGTCCGATACGCCGGACCCACACCGCCTGCTTGAAGTAGCCCTCCGTCACCCAGGCTTGCATCTGCTCCGTCGAGTACGGCCCGTGCACTTCGTCGTCGTCCACCTTCCACTTGTACTCCCACTGCACCTCTGAGCCACCTGCAGGGAAACAAAAGCAACGACATGTGAGCTACACTTGTGGGCTTGGGGTCATCTGAAACTAGCAACTACCTGAAACACATATTAATTATCATTTGATTTTTTCAAATGGAAAATTGTTTTATAATTTCTTATTTCAAACGGTCTGACAAGACGGACTTCTATTAAACTGCTGATTGAACGTGCATACTTGATTCCTCAGATTTCTCTCTATCCTCCGGTGAAAGTATTTTAAACAGGTCATGATGTTACAGTGACCAAGGGAGAGGCAGGGAATGAAGCTGTAATAGCGTGGGCAGTGTTCAGTTTCGTTATGAAAATTAAGAAACTGCGCTTGAAAAATAATGTACATCTTACATCTCAAAAAAGCGGGTGTTGAAAATTATGTTCATCATTCTCCATACAAATGCTGCATTGGGATGAAAAATTCCTTAACATTTGTATCTCCGCCTCAGAAATTTCACAAGTCAGTCATCTGATTTCATTCTTCAAGGGTATATAGATTGTTCTGTTTCCCCACAGACACATCGTGGGACAAGGGGGCCGTCAACATTTGAGGATTGTCAGTGTCCTAATACCTTGAATTCTGGAAATTCACACACCCAATTGAGGCTTCACCCATCATAATTAGAAGGGAAGGATTGACAATGCCATCACAGACAGACTGCTTATAAGCGTTCCTGACCACATGCTGGCAGCTATGGCTGTGTCATTGTACTCGCACTTCCTTAGAGAACATTTTACTCAGCAGTTTTCTTTTTCATTTCTTAATGTTGGTAGTACGCATTGTTGAAAATGGTGGCTATGGGACCAACACCAGGACATTGTGCAGTGAAAAGACGGCGAGGCAACAGAAAATTAACCGAAGCTCAGGTGTTAAGTGCTTTGGAGAATAATGAACGTGAGTTTAATGGTGATGAATCCGAGAAGGACGACTACGAGAATTCGCACAATGGGATAGTGATGACAGCGTGGAAGTGGACCTCAGAAGCGTGCTTCAAGATACCGCGGAGTTGGAAGATACACGCGCTATTGATAATAAGTCAATGAAGAATCAGTGGAGGCAATAATAAATGAACCAGGTAACGCTTGAAGTATGAAGCCATGTGACATGTAACATGATTCTTTCACAAAACAGGAAGGTTTGCACATTCCCCTACTGGGAATACACCTATGGATTTCTATCGCCTTCTGCTACTTCTGCTAACGCAAGAATGACTTCAACATATTGTTGATGAAACGAACAACAATGCACAGTTCTGATAGTACAAGGGAGAAACCTGTAAGTGTAGAAAAACTACCTCTGTTTTTCAGAATTTTATTATATGGCCGGGCAGGTATCAATTTTGGAAAACGAGACAAAGTCTCTCATAGTGCATTGACACTGCCGGTGGCATCCACGGTCCTCCACAGTACGCACTAGCCATGCGTCTTGGTAGTGTCCCCTTCAAATTTGGCATATAAGAAATATTTGTAATATCTACGAGTGTAAGATTATCATTTCATTAGCACGGGCGGAAATTTTTCCCAACTCTGTGTTACAGAGAGAAGTGCTCGCACGAAAAAGGATTTTCCAAGCGAGGGGGTGAGCTATGGATTTTTTGTGTGTCAGGCTGCCAGCTGTCCCCACGTGACCTACTGGGAGAAACCAAGGCCGTCCGATCGATAGCAAGCAAGGCCGCGCTACACCTGACAGTATTTTAATGAAATGTAACAGCCAATCAGGTGCAAGTCATTGACCAATCACAGACGATTACGGCGACACACTCTCATCTTAAGATGATTATATAACGGTGTTTCCAGAAGAAATTGTCTTTCTTTGATTTGAGTCTTTCTAGGATGACTGTCTTGGGAATTCTACGCCGACATTCACGTCGCAGACACTCTTGGGTTCGATCACTCGGCAGAACAGACTCATTATCCATCCTAGATCTATGAGTTTAGCAGATTTTACGGACGAAGTTACGTATAATTCAACAATATAATTCATCGTGTGTGTGTGCAGGGCACATCTTAAAACTTATTTGTCAGTTTCAGCTCCTCCTACTTGTGAAGAGAGAAGAGGAATACTGCGTGCGGATCGAGATAATTCAAGATGCCACTACATCAGGAAGAGGAAGCCTACTACTATTCCATGTTCATCATCACAGCTACAATGGTGTACTAAAATGTAAGGCAATCTCCGACATGGAGGAGATGACGACCGGCGGTGGATGACTTACCACATGTTCCGGGTCATCGGCAGAAATCCAGTCTCATCAATCATTTAAGTACAATTTTTTAATATCTATCTGTTCATCTTTGTAGAGATAATGCTTCCTTATTCATTTGACGTAATTTTCTTCTAGTCTTGCCGTAGTTTGATATTTCATTTCTTCTTTCCATGGTGTAAGGTAGTTGTTAATTGAGTGTGAATGATTATTGGTTCCTATTAGATAGCTAGTGATGTGTGAGTGTCTTCTACATTTATTATGGCTGTCCCATTCAATAGTATAGGAGCGAATTGAAAATCATTGACCTCTCCGATAATAATAATAATAATAATAATAATAATAATAATTTAATTTTGAAATAATTTATAATTTTTTTGAAGTCATGTGGGACAGACTGTTGGTACGTTTATTACGTCGAATTTTCCCTATAGGTTATTATTGTCTTTATGTGGATTTCAAGCGTGTTAGTGTCATCTGGTAATTTTATCGAACCTTAACTTACGCGGATTTGTGATCTTGCACATTTAATAATAATAATAATAATAATAATAATAATAATAATAATAATAATAATAATAATAATAATAATAATAATAATAATAAAATTTCATCACAGGTTAAATAAGAAAATAAGTGTCATGAGTGTAAATATTGTTTATTCTTGTGTGAAATATTAATATGTGCTCTAGTAGGATAAATGTGAGCCTGGAAGACGGCTGAATCTTGATGGATTATTTATTGCATTTATGGACTTGGGAATGGATCAGTTATTATGTGTTTGACTTATGAATCCATTTATTGAGTCTCATGTGAAGAATATGTGTTGTTGAGATAATTTCTTCGGGTGGAGCACGTGTTAGTCGATAGCTATTGTATCTAAATAATAATAATGTCGTGACTCATGAACCATAAACGTGTACGTTTATATTTGACCTGCGTTATGTGCGTTTCTGTAACGATAATTTTTCCGATGATATCTATTACCGATATTCTCACGAGCATCGTTGTTGAACCTGTCTTCTTTATTTAAGTGATAATCCTAACATCATCACACTCCTAGTTGATGCAATGGTATTTCTTTACCCGATACCATCATCAAAAGTTTTCTATGACTTAGATTAAAATTAAAATGTAATACTCATGGATTAGAAATCGTTGTAAACATTGCAAACTGTTACCGTGTACCCTAGTGTGAATGCTGTGTGTGTGATTAATCATTATTTCTATGGACTGTGATATTTCTTGTGATTACAATTTGACTCGATTACTTGTTCATTGCGTGAGTTCTGATTGAAAATATCGTTATTTGTGTTGCTCCCATTTGTTGAGAAGTGAATCTTTAGTGGATTTTATTCCGAAATTAGATAGAGAAGGGTTTAATGTCTTAGGTAAAAATGAATAAGCAAGTGTTATATCCGTGGACAGGAGTCACAAACAATTTATTGTAAAGCCTACAATACTAGAATTTTCAATGTGTGTAATACTGAAGAAGGATATTGCGTTAGTTTGAGTAATTATTACGGAAATTTTTGAACTAATAATTATGGAAAATTTTTCATTTTATAAAATTAAATCTGAGGAAGACATGTTGAATGAAATTTCGACAGAAATTGTAATTGTGATTTTTTCTCATTTCAATCTACTGGAAGTAACGTTAATTTAACACATTAAACAGGAAGGGATATCATTTAATCACTGACGATAAATGAATCAGAAAAATATTTATCAAAAATTTAATTTGTAAATAATCATGTTAACATTAGAGAGAGGTCTTCTCATAAAAATACGTTTATTATTTTATTATGTCAGATGTAAGCTAATACTCATCTGTGTATTTCCAGAAATTATGTTACCAGAATTATGGGAAGAATATTTACGTTGTACCGAATAGACTGGCAGAGAAGATGTTTGAATTCCAAGATATTGTCCAATTTAAATTTGTTGTTAAGAGTGCTGATTTATAATAAATGTTAAAAGCTAATATTTGATAGTGTGGATTTTATTGTCGCTAGTCTTTATTTCTATTCCTGCCCTTAAAATTTTTGCAAAGCCAGAAAACGAAAGGTCCACTTCTGAGACTCTCGTTCTCCGGCTGAGTAGCCAGGTAAGAAGGGCGCAGTAGATGTACTATTTACCAACTGATGAGCCCAATTTAGCATACTGGGGCGAAGCACTGGCAACCAGGAATGAGATAGTTTGAAAATTTATAATGTCCAATAACGGACCAACTATACTGGTATATTGCGTATCCGCAGGTACAGTGTAAACTATATCTACCATTTTTAAAGATGAGAGGAAAGTATTAAAGAGTGTGAGAAACACAAGAGAACAAATATGAAAACCTTTTCCGCTGGGGTTATAAACTAACAAGTGCAATCAAAGGTGTGAAAAACACCAAACAACAAATGTGGAAACATATGCCTGGGGGCGAATAAAAATATCGACGTATTATTGCAGATCACAGTCTTTCTAAAGCAAATATTAGTAGAAGCCTTTTATTTCGAAGCAGTGGGTTATTAAACATTATTTTCTGGTCACGCTCTCGACAGTGGATTGGAGGTTACACTCGACCATGTGCAACTGCAAGGAATGACTTTGGCCGCCATTTTGAATCAAATAGCGAATATTTAACATTAATTTAAATATTATATTTAAATGGTCCGCCTATTCGATAGATATATAATTTATTACATTTAGTACATGTTTCGTCCCCGAAGGGACATAATCAGCTATAATAATCACGGAATTGCACTTTGCAAACTCGACAACACAAAATGATTTCTGCTGCGAAGTAGACATTTTAAACATATGACGGTTACCAAGCGAAACAGAAAACAAATGACATCTAGCAGCTATTAATATAAACTAGACTATATATTCGTTTCTCCAATAGCCGAGCCGAGGTGCAGCGACCGATAGTTTGGACAAAATAATACTTTGTAATACGTATATTCTTTTTGAAACACCCTATACTTTAAAATCTTATGCCTATAAAACTCGTTGTGTTTCGTTATTTATCATATAAATAGTAAAATACGCTGTCTTCTGAAACTTGTGTTGTTGTCTGCCTTGAAGATGTTAAACGGACTTAGCTTCTCAGTTCAATGCAATGATCTACAGGAGTGACAGAGGTTGATCCTCGGAATGGATGGAACATCTGCAGATGGTATCGACAGTTTATAGATAGACACTGCAATGAACTGCGAATTTATACCAGCCACAAATTAAGAATGTGTCAGTTTTAACCATATCTTCATGTGCCGTCCTGACAATGTCCAACAGCATTTCAGCATGATTTTAACGAGCTCTACGTGAACATTTCATTTTATTTACGTTGGTTGATGTGGAAACACCATCTAGCTGTACTGTGTCAGCCGGTGGTTATTTACAGTGGCGTCCAGTGGCTTGCATACTGCTAACACCACTCAAGTAGATTTGGTGATTGACGATCTGACTACTACAGAATCAACATTTACTAGTTCCCGTTTTACAATTGAAATTGTAATGATTAGCAGTGATGGAACTAACAGTTCTATGAATACTAATGCAAGAAAGAGTCTGGATGATGAGCATACTTTAGATGCTAAGAATTTAGAGCCTAATTTATTTTTCAAATTTTACACATAGTTCATCCCAGATTTTAATGTCAAATGTGTGTCTGTCCATTTGTTTTTATGTTAATTGTGTGTTTGTACATTTGTTTAGTTATTAAATGTTATTACATTAAGGCTGAAGATAGCCAGGCAAGGCTGAAACTAGTCCCTAGTTTAGTGATGTAAATATTGCATATTATAGTATTGAAAACGTGGACCATTATAACATTAATTTAATAATTATTATTGTGCCTTATTTTTTTGTCAAAAAAAGTGCGAGTGATATGCGAACAAATACGGTATTCATTGAAGTCGATTTGTGTGTCTGCCATTATAGTTAATACTTTACAAATCGACAGTGATTGTTAGCAGGAGGGCAACTTTGACTGGCAGTACGAATGGGCTCCTTCTCCAACTCCTGTGTAATAAGGAAGGCCTACCATTGTAATGAATAGTTCCCTTCTCGATTTGACTGGCAGAAGGCAAGCTGGAAATAGGAAAGCGGGACTGCCATTATAACGAAAACTCCCCAAGTCGATTGGGGGCCTTCTATTATAATGAAAACTTCCCAACTCGATTGTGAATGGCATTAGGCAAACGAGCCTGCCGTTATCACGACAACTCCGCAATTTGCACTTTATATTGGCAACAACGTACGGGGTACTTCCCATGCTTTTCTCGGATAACGTTAAGAGACAGGCAATTTAAAAAAATCTTAGTCACTGCATGTACAGTAATTTACTTGGATATCCGTATACAATGTAGAATACATTTGCAATTATTAGCCTAACATAACTGAAAGGATACTTTTCAGTTCTCATTGGCTGTACAATAAATAGCTCCGTATCAATACAGAGTAAAGGTGATACATGAGTAAGAAATGCACATCGTAGAAAAGTGGGAAGCAAGTGAGGGGCGAAAGCGTGCTGAAGGAGGGAAGCGAACTGATACATCATCATCATCATCATCATCATTTCCCAACTCCAGTTTCCCGGGTGTGGTGTACAAGCGCTCGCCATCTCCTTCTGTCTTCATACATCTTCTGATCCAGTACATCCTCCCATTTGTATCCTCTCTCCTCCACATCTGATCTTACAGTCTCTATCCAACATTTTCTTGGTCTTCCCTGTGGTCTTCGTCCTACGAGATTAAGGTCGAAATATTTTCTGGCAGGTCTTTCCCAGTTCATTCTCATTATGTGCCCATACCACTGAAGTCTGCGTTTCTTTATGACACTGATAATAGGAACCTCAATACCAGCTACTTTCCTATTCACTTCATTTCTGATCTTGTCCTTTCTGGTTGTTTGGTTCATGGTTCTAATGAATCTCATTTCAGTTGCTTGGATTCTACTGAAGTCTTTGTTTAGTAGGGTACATGTCTCTAAACCGTACGTGAGGATTGGTACGAAGTAAGTGTGGTACATGATTGTTCTCGCTTTCTGTGGTATTTTACAGTCCCAGACGAGATTCGTAACTTGACTGTAGAAGTTCGATGCTCTCTGTGTCCTGTTGAGTATTTCCTGCCTAACAATGTTGTCTTTCGATATTGTGCTTCCGAGGTACTTGAAGTGGGAAGCTGATTCAATTTTTGCTCCTTCCAGAAATATATTTGAGCTTGTTCCTTCCCTGTTGATGGTCATATCCACTGTCTTTGTTTTGCTCATCTTCAGTCCAAAATTTTTGAATGTGTTGTTCCGTTCATTAAGTTTCTTCTGAACTTCAGCTTCTGTCTCTCCCCATCATCAGCAAATACCAGGGCGTTTGGTTCACTGTCCATTTTCTTGATAGATTTGATGACCTTGTCCATTACTATTACGAACAGGAGTGGTGACAGGGCACTTCCTTGTTGGACACCTCTCTTTGTTTCAAACCATTTTGATCGTCCGTTGCCTGCCTGGACACAGCTGTAGCACTTCTGTATAGCATCTTGACTTTGTCACCTTTAGGTCTTCCAGACATTCCCATATCTTGTTTCGAGGAACACTATCATGTGCTTTTTCAATGTCCACAAATGCAATCACAAGATTTCTTCCGTATTCCCAGTACTTTTCTGTCAGCATCTTTACTGCAAAGATAAGATCCACAGTACTCCGACCTTTCCTGAACCCGTGTTGTTCTTCCTAAAGCAAAGGTTCCACTATCATCCTAAGCCTTGTTTCTATGATCTTTTCCAGCAGCTTCAGTGAGTGTGACAACAGCGTGATGCCTCTGTAATTTCCAGATTTCTGTCGGTTGCCCTTTTTGAACAGTGGGATGATGACTCCTTTACTCCAATCTTCGGGAATTTTGCTACTTTCCCAAATCACTGATAACACTCTATATAGCCAATTCAAGCCTGGTTTTCCAGCTGCCTTTATCATGTCTGAGCTGAGGTCATCAAAGCCTGGGGACTTCCCATTTCACATGCTCTTTAGTGCTGTTTCTACCTCAAGCCATGCTAATGGGTATTTGTTGTTTTTGGCTTCATCTACACTAGAATCATTGGTGGTGGTGTAGTCCCCATCTCCATTTAACAGCATGTTGAAGTACTTCTTCATTTCATCCCTGATCCCTTCCTCTGTTTGTACTAAGCTGCCATCATCTGTTTCCAGTGCAAGGATGTTTATATATTCATTTCTTTTACTGTTTACTATTATGTATAGTAGTTTCCTATTTCCTTGACAGTCTTCCTCTATCCTTGTACTAAAGTCATCCCAGCACTTTTCCTTTTCTTCCTGGATCAGTCTTTTTACAGCCAGTTTCTTTTCCCGGTATTCCTGTGCTAGATGTTCAATTTCTAATTCATTTCATCTATCATCTGTTTTCTGTTTTTCGAGGTCTAATTTTTTTTTCAGTCTATTTCTATCCTTTACTGCTGTCTTCACTCAGTCATCCTATGTACCATTACAATCTGTACTTTTATTCTTAGCCAAAGATGCACATTATGTTTTGTTTTTCTTCCTTAATTTTATTGTGAATAAAGTTACACAATAACAGAATGTCTGCATGCAGGGATACCAGTACGGCTTGCATTTTAAGGATCCCCTTGTAACCGTCCCGGCTTCTCCAGCCCTACTAATTTAATATAATATAATTTTACACGATATCATTTGATATCAAGTTTATCCGCCATCGGCAATTATTCGTAATAACATATTTATTCTACGTCAAGCATTTGTAAATAAGGTTTTTGCAATCATATTGTATATATTATAACAGCATTTACTATTTATTATTATGAAAGATAGGAATTTATTATGTATTGGATTTGGTTAAAATGTTGAAATATAGTTGTTGTCATTTCATCTCATATTTGTATATACGCAAAAGGTTATTCTTGAGCGGGGAAATTGGATGACTCACTTGGGTTTAACTTATGAGCCAAGGCTAGTAAACAGCGACCCGCGCGCGAGGCTTGCAAGCTGGTCAGCTACATCATCGCCACTGGACTTGTCAAGAAAGAAGAGAAGGGGAGTTGATAATTCGATCTATCGAATCAGAGACTTCGTTGTACATGAGTTTTGAGATTGAACTGTTACCAAGAGTGGGGACTGAGCCCGGATATATAGAGATTCTCACCACGAGAAGGGCACCTAACAACTTGACAATCTAACAACCTAACTACAACTTCTGCTGTGAACCTAACTACAACATCTACTGTGAACGACGTCATTGATTTTGAGACGGTATGTGCTCGCTTCGAGACACTGAGTGGTCGCTCCGCGACATAGTTATTTTGTACAATGTGTTATCGCTTCGATACAGTACTTAGATACAGTTATGTTATCGGATCTGCGTGAGACGAAACAAGCTTACGGCTTGTGTTATATTCGGTAAATCTTGTGGACAAAGAACTATGTTTAGTTCAAGTCCACGGAATTTGGTACAAGTCTGTACCGTATAAATTGTATAGCTCAGTTGGATTGAGATTTCTACTAATATGGAAAAATTCATATCTCTGAATTTTCTCCTCATACGATCAACGCTGATCAGTTTTTACAAGTATAGGGCCAATGTCTAATTTAAAGACTAGGCAAGTAGGGAGTGCTAGTCCAGATAGCCCGTACCATATCAGAGAAGGAAGGAAGGATGTCCATGGAGCAAATTCTACATCGAGAAGAAGAGAACGAGTAACCACGGAAACCTGATGACTTCAACGAAAGCTGCAATTGGTGAGCTTCAATTAGATAAAGCAAGCAATTAGTAAATTCAGTAAAGTAAATTCTAAATCCCTCCACGCTTTAAGGAACTTTTCCGATTCATCTCATTTTTTGTAGTATAAATTCATTTAGATTTTATATTGCGTTAATTTTCTTTCTTAAGCGATACTTAATGGTTAATTATTTAAAATCCTACCCCTGTGATTTAAGTATAAGTCTCTATGCTAGTAAATATAAATTTTGGTTTACAGTTTTGTTTAAAACTGTAACCCTGGCGCCCAAATATCACATAGGGAAATGGGAAACCATGGAATGTTAATTGTTTCTATTTGTGTGGCAATTTGCGGGCAAGCCACATATAGTTTATTTGATATTCATGTGTCCCAAGGTAATACCTTTCATCTCCCCAAGTGTCTTGATGAGGGGTCGAACAGTTACACCCTGGTGTTAAGAAATTGCTAGGAGTCAATGTTTAATAACTAGAGAACTCTTACTTTGGCCATCAACTCTCTAAAATCTTTGCTAAAGAACAATTTGAACATATGTAACATATCAGGCCTCCGTGAATATCACACTCTGGCATTTAAACACGTCACTTTGAACTCCCCTGGACAAGAGTTCAGACTCACACAGTAGTACATCCTCAATTCCTGCACCTGGTATATGCCATGTTTTAAACAGCTGAAAAATCTGACCTTCAACACGTGATGAATTTGAAGAGAATAACTCGGGCGTGTGCAGCTTCCCATAATTATTTTGAGTGTTGCCGAAAAAGAATCCAAACGCCATCTGTTGCACACCGCTGGAAACGTATAAAGATATCCTCTTTGCAATAGCGCTGCTATCCTCCTTGCATTGCCAAGCTAGAGACAAAGGAATGACGCTGACTGCTGTTTGTTTACACTATGTCTTCCTTGTTTCTCGTTCTTCGTTAACGATATTGCAAGAGAATTGTACCGTGATAATGATTTATGTACTGAAAGTGAGAGTACAAATGAACCTTGTGATGATGAAAATATCAATCATGATGAAGACGACGGTGTTTTACTGGCAACAGGAGGTCGTGTCAGCACTTCACACTACCGCAAATTCACCAAAATTGTAGATTCTGTTCCTATTCCCAATAAACTACAACTTACTGCGCAAACAGGTTCCAGACAATTTTATGGAACGTGCATCGAATTCAATTTTTCAAATGACTTTTATAGTTTTTAAGAAAATTAATTCTCTGCGTGTGAGACCAACCTCCTGCTTTATCAACAGACGACTCCTCAGTCTTGAGCATCTTGCGAGGTGGCTCGCTCTCATCGTCGTCAATGGAACGCTTGGAGATCCTCTCTCGCTCTTTCTCATCAAAGTCGTCTGCATACATGTCCAGAGCGTCCTCGTAGGTCTTAACGGGAGCCTTTCCTTTCGCCTCTGAACTTTTTACCTGTAACAGTAGACAAGACCGCTGCATTTCCATAAACGAAGCCACATACAACATTAACACTCAGCTAGCTAGTTACAGAGCAACAGTTTAACCCCTCCAATTTTGTGTGACGTCTATTTAGCATAAACAGAGGGAATTTCCAGTCCCAGAAGATCAATGTAATATTCGATTTAATGTAATTCACATTAGGGTAGAACCTGCATTTAGCATAAGTAAATGTTAAAATTTTCAAGTACATCTTCCTATTCCTTATGCTTATGGGACATTAAGAAAGTGTGAAACGGATGTCATAAGCTGCTATTGATGTTAAGTAAAAGAGAAGGACTGCACCCTTTCACTACAAGTTATTATCCATAAAGAATACAGTTACAAAGTCATGTACAGTACACATTTCGTCCCAGAAGTGACACTACTACAATTTTTAAAAATGAAACTAACCTTCAGTGTTCACAGAGTGTTGGAATTAGTAAATACTGTACTAATGAGTAAGCCGCTGTATGTAAAACATCCGCTAAAACTTTTAATGAACTGACTGCTGTTTCATATCGATTGTAGAGAGAGACAGTCTGTGCGTGCACTAAACTTTTACAGAAAATCAGATGTAAACTTCAAAGAAAAACCTTAAACTGGAACAGTTTTGTATTCAACGACAATAGTAAGCGTTAACCATGTGCTCACCATCATCAACAATAATAGTGATCGCCAGCTAACCGAGAGATATAAGATGTGTAAGAGCCTGCAGATAATTACGAGGCACTTAGCTAATTCACAGAGGCTTACAGTCTGTATGCATGAGATAATGGATGTCCTCATAGCCCCCAGCAATTATTCAGTTCGGATCTGCAAATAGCTCAGTTCTGCCGAACAAATGATTTCCACTTGAGCCTTTATTTATTTTCAAAGAACAAACTGAGCCGAAGCTAATTATTACAGCAGGGTAATTTCCAGCATAAACAGTACTAAGATGAATCGTGTGCCCTACTAGAGGGATAAAACTCACCAAGGAGTCGATCTGCTCGTAGGTCTCCTGGTAGATGTCCATGTTGCCCGTCTTTGTAAGCACCGTGTTGGCCAGCTCCGTCAGATCCGTCACCTGCTGCCGGTTTTCCTCCGAGGTATCTGCGAGACCTGCCTTCTTGCGACGCCACCTCTCTGATGCAGACATTGTCTTGCTGCCTCCTGCACAGACAGATCATGGTTCATCTCACTGGAACACCGTGCCTCGAATTACAAGACGAGATACAGTGAGTCGCCCTCATCGCACACAGTATTTATTGTAATAAGTATTTATTTCAGCTAAATTTAACTAGGTCAAGTGAACACTTGAGAAAACACTCATTCAAAGTTTGTACACTTCAACAACAGGTTACTAATTTCATACTGTACTTATACTGTATGTCTTTTCACGAGAGTTTAATCCTGATGTAAACAAGGAACGTCCACACCTCCACCAAAGAAAGCGTTGTGATTCGTTGAGCGTGAAGTATAGACCTCCACCCCGTCAACATCTCTTGTTCGGACGTACAAGGCTGCTCATCGCATACGACAACAGTGCGAGGATCTGAACTTCTGAATAAACGACTAAACCTGGATTCTGTTCACTTAGTTTATTGAACACATTCACAATGCACACCTATGGTCACTTCTGAGCGGTTTTCCTTTTTGTGCTTCACTTCACGCAATGGTCCTACCTCTTGCTCCCTTTCTCTCACTATGAATACTGACACTGCTGCTGCGAGATGCAACACCTTATCTCCTCTCTGTACAGCTTGGGCCTTCCCCTCACCACGAGGAGACTTCCTGTATTACATCACGCCTTGTGCCTTCATTTCCCTTTATTTAATATTTTATAAAAAGAAAGATACATATATATATACCAACATATATGGCAACCATATTTTAATTTGATAACGTACTCTTTCCAAACTCTCTAAATTTAATAAATTTAAATAAAATGTATGCGACGTACTACTTTTCTTCGAGCTCAGATACAGTGGAGTGAGTGCAACGGTTACTTCTCCAATCAACTACGTCTATGTCCATGTGCAAAGCCAAGGTGCTCCGCCTATTTGTTTACATCAGGATTAAACTATCGTATAATTGTCCAACGGTCTGACCAAGTTCTCACCAACAGAATGTCAAGTGGTGATATACAATGCCTGATCACTAGATTCAATTCCAAACCTCTTCACTGTGATTTGTCCGACGGCTTCTCATACCCACAAGACCTCCACAAGGTGAGCCAGCCTGCTGTCATCAGCTGTTTGAGAGGGTCAGGACGAATGGATTACTGCACAGCTACAGCATGATGCGGCGATATTATCGACTGTCACCCGCAACCCTCGACCGGGTTCGGCATCGCAAGCAAGATCCGCAGCAAACAAATTTGGGTGGCCCCAGGGGTGTGCCTTTGTGCACCTCTCCTGTCATGTCAGGCAGGGGTCACCTGGAGAAGTGTTTAGCGATCAGAGCAGAGTCTCACTTCATGCAAGTGATGACCGTTTGGGTGTAACACAATAGAGAACTTGGAACATTTGGCGTAAATGAGTGAATTCATAATTCCAGTATTATTGGACAGTAAAACATATACATTTTCCACCGATGATATCTACAGGATATCATCTGATGGCCAGGCAGGCCAGGTGACTCACAGTGCATTGGCACCGTCGGTGGCTCCAAGTAGCCTCCACTGCATGCACTAGCCATGCATCTTGGTAGGAATGATGAGCACACTGGGGCGAAACACTCGGCAACTGGCTTGAAAATGAATAATTTCCAATAACGGACCAATTACTGTATACTGGAATTATCTGCATCTCGCTGTATGTTTGGCATGAGCTCTGGTGTTGTTCGCTGCTCTCTGCAGAGTTCAGCAAGTGCAACCTCTCTCCCAGTGAACATGTTTGCAAGGCCTATACTGCAGGACTGTACAATCGTGTGGTACTCCTGTAATGCCATCAAGCCATGTTTCCTCTACGCTGAACTGCTACAGCTGTTGAACATTAGACCTTTTATAGTAAAAGTATTCCCTGAACAACGTTGGCTTATTACATAACTCCTTGAGACTGCTATAGGCTATGTTGAGAGCATACATGCGAGAGTGTAAGAAGTTTGCTTAAGAATGGAGACCCATATCTGTAATTTTTCCAAAATATTGTTATGCTGTGGATATACAAAGCCTTTGCAGAGACCATATAGCAAAATCTTCAAGAGAATAACTTAAAATAAATCAACAGTGCCTTCTTCTATCTCTTGTATTATGACACTTGTTTACAGCTACTTCAAAGTGCAAAATATTAAAAGAACAAAATTACTGTATTTACTCGTGTATTAGACCCGCTCCCCCCACTTGGCTTTTTGAGACCAAGAAAATGGAAAAAATAAATCTTGCATATTAGAGCCCGTAACGAAATTCGGTTGAGACCTTCACTTCATACTGCAGCTCTGATGACGTCGTACAAGTTTGCGCCCTCAGCTGCCTCCACGGGAATTTAGAATTTTCCATTCGGAATTGCTAGGCGGGCAATAATTCCATTGTGGAGAGTTATCTCCCGTATGCAGTTATCAGACTGTGCCTCTTATAAGGGCTTCTGATAAGTTCACCTGCATACACCCCAGCGTCAGTGGGTAGGGTCTGACACATCCCACTCTGACGAGTCTAGTGTCAGACCTAAGACGAAACGCTGGTTAATAGAGCAAACGCCTGAAAAGCCTTACATCTGATATGTTTTTGACATTTTTGACATGGTCTATTGGTGAAAAATATCTAATCCCCTCCATGGGAATTTAGAATTTTCCATTTGGGAGTGAAGATGACGTAACGTGGGATAGTAACGCCAGCAGCGGGGAAGATGACGACACAAACGATGGTTCAGATGAAAGCAGTGGTTAGATTACTATAACCTGAACATTATAGCTTGTAAATTGACTTTCTTCCTACCGATACTGTTTGCGATCTTGAGCATTTTCATCAGTAATTTGAGATTTTTAAATGGTTACTTCTAGTCTTCATCTCTCTAAGATAGCGTAGTTCACAGCATAAGTTAGTGCAATAACGTATAGTTTTTTATGCGTTTAATAGTTTATTGTAGCTGTAGTTTTATTGATATTTGTGTGTTGGTTAGTGTCTCTAGTTTTTCTATGTGTACCATGTCTCGTTTATTCCGGGGAAAGACGCATGGCAAGAAAGTGACCGAGTCTGAGATCAGTGGAGTGTTTCCTCTTGTGCCATCCCTTAACTGTAAGTACCGTAATTTGTTATTTCCTCACCCTCTTTTATTCTTGTATTCTCATTTTAGTGCCGGATGTTGTTAGTAAGCGTATATTGTGTGAATTTATTTTCCCTCATGAATAATTATCTTTTTGGAGTACAGTATTACATTTTATGCGGCCTATGCGCCGCGGTCGTATTGCATCAGTTGATATAGATGTTGATTCCCATAGGGAATCTGAAATATTTGTCCTGAATGAGCAAATTTATAATACCAATAAAAATGGTCCGTTATTGGACATTATAAATTTTCCAGCTAGCTCATTCTTGGTTGCCAGCGTTTCGCCCTCGTGTGCTAGGGTGGGCTCGTCAGTTAGCCTACGCAGTGGCCTCCACGGTATGCACTAGCCAGCTTATTGGTAGGTGTGCTAGGTACCAACTGATGAGCCCACCCTAGCACACGAGGGCGAAACGCTGGCAACCAAGAATGAGCTAGCTGGAAAATTTATAATGTCCAATAACGGACCATTTATATTGGTATTATAAATTTGCTCATTCAGGACAAATATTTCAGATTCCCTATGGGAATCAACATCTATATCATCTGATGGCCAAGCAGGCATCAATTTTTAGTGATGAGACAGTCTCTTAGTGCATTGGCACTGCCGGTGGCTCCAGTTGGCCTGCGCAGTGGCCTCCACGGTATGCACTAGCCAGCTTATTGGTAGGTGTGCTAGGTACCAACTGATGAGCCCACCCTAGCACACGAGGGCGAAACACTGGCAACCAAGAATGAGTTAGCTGGAAAATTTATAATGTCCAATAACGGACCATTTATATTGGTATTATAAATTTGCTCATTCAGGACAAATATTTCAGATTCCCTATGGGAATCAACATCTATATCATCTGATGGCCAAGCAGGCATCAATTTTTAGTGATGAGACAGTCTCTTAGTGCATTGGCACTACCGGTGGCTCCAGTTGGCCTGCGCAGTGGCCTCCACGGTATGCACTAGCCAGCGTATTGGTAGGTGTGCTAGGTACCAACTGATGAGCCCACCCTAGCACACGAGAGCGAAACGCTGGCAACCAAGAATGAGCTAGCTGGAAAATTTATAATGTCCAATAACGGACCATTTATATTGGTATTATAAATTTGCTCATTCAGGACAAATATTTCAGATTCCCTATGGGAATCAACATCTATATCATCTGATGGCCAAGCAGGCATCAATTTTTAGTGATCAGACAGTCTCTTAGTGCATTGGCACTGCCGGTGGCTCCAGTTGGCCTGCGCAGTGGCCTCCACGGTATGCACTAGCCAGCGTATTGGTAGGTGTGCTAGGTACCAACTGATGAGCCCACCCTAGCACACGAGAGCGAAACGCTGGCAACCAAGAATGAGCTAGCTGGAAAATTTATAATGTCCAATAACGGACCATTTATATTGGTATTATAAATTTGCTCATTCAGGACAAATATTTCAGATTCCCTATGGGAATCAACATCTATATCATCTGATGGCCAAGCAGGCATCAATTTTTAGTGATGAGACAGTCTCTTAGTGCATTGGCACTGCCGGTGGCTCCAGTTGGCCTGCGCAGTGGCCTCCACGGTATGCACTAGCCAGCGTATTGGTAGGTGTGCTAGGTACCAACTGACGAGCCCACCCTAGCACACGAGGGCGAAACGCTGGCAACCAAGAATGAGCTAGCTGGAAAATTTATAATGTCCAATAACGGACCATTTATATTGGTATTATAAATTTGCTCATTCAGGACAAATATTTCAGATTCCCTATGGGAATCAACATCTATATCATCTGATGGCCAAGCAGGCATCAATTTTTAGTGATGAGACAGTCTCTTAGTGCATTGGCACTGCCGGTGGCTCCAGTTGGCCTGCGCAGTGGCCTCCACGGTATGCACTAGCCAGCGTATTGGTAGGTGTGCTAGGTACCAACTGACGAGCCCACCCTAGCACACGAGGGCGAAACGCTGGCAACCAAGAATGAGCTAGCTGGAAAATTTATAATGTCCAATAACGGACCATTTATATTGGTATTATAAATTTGCTCATTCAGGACAAATATTTCAGATTCCCTATGGGAATCAACATCTATATCATCTGATGGCCAAGCAGGCATCAATTTTTAGTGATGAGACAGTCTCTTAGTGCATTGGCACTGCCGGTGGCTCCAGTTGGCCTGCGCAGTGGCCTCCACGGTATGCACTAGCCAGCGTATTGGTAGGTGTGCTAGGTACCAACTGATGAGCCCACCCTAGCACACGAGAGCGAAACGCTGGCAACCAAGAATGAGCTAGCTGGAAAATTTATAATGTCCAATAACGGACCATTTATGTTGGTATTATAAATTTGCTCATTCAGGACAAATATTTCAGATTCCCTATGGGAATCAACATCTATATCATCTGATGGCCAAGCAGGCATCAATTTTTAGTGATGAGACAGTCTCTTAGTGCATTGGCACTGCCGGTGGCTCCAGTTGGCCTGCGCAGTGGCCTCCACGGTATGCACTAGCCAGCGTATTGGTAGGTGTGCTAGGTACCAACTGATGAGCCCACCCTAGCACACGAGGGCGAAACCCTGGCAACCAAGAATGAGCTAGCTGGAAAATTTATAATGTCCAATAACGGACCCTTTATATTGGTATTATAAATTTGCTCATTCAGGACAAATATTTCAGATTCCCTATGGGAATCAACATCTATATCATCTGATGGCCAAGCAGGCATCAATTTTTAGTGATGAGACAGTCTCTTAGTGCATTGGCACTGCCTTTGGCTCCAGTTAGCCTACGCAGTGGCCTCCACGGTATGCACTAGTCAGCGTATTGGTGGGTGTGCTATGTACCAACTGATGAGCCCACCCTAGCACACGAGGGCGAAACGCTGGCAACCAAGAATTAGCTAGCTGGAAAATTTATAATGTCCAATAACGGACCATTTATATTGGTATTATAAATTTGCTCATTCAGGACAAATATTTCAGATTCCCTATGGGAATCAACATCTATATCATCTGATGGCCAAGCAGGCATCAATTTTTAGTGATGAGACAGTCTCTTAGTGCATTGGCACTGCCGGTGGCTCCAGTTGGCCTGCGCAGTGGCCTCCACGGTATGCACTAGCCAGCGTATTGGTAGGTGTGCTAGGTACCAACTGACGAGCCCACCCTAGCACACGAGGGCGAAACGCTGGCAACCAAGAATGAGCTAGCTGGAAAATTTATAATGTCCAATAACGGACCATTTATATTGGTATTATAAATTTGCTCATTCAGGACAAATATTTCAGATTCCCTATGGGAATCAACATCTATATCATCTGATGGCCAAGCAGGCATCAATTTTTAGTGATGAGACAGTCTCTTAGTGCATTGGCACTGCCGGTGGCTCCAGTTGGCCTGCGCAGTGGCCTCCACGGTATGCACTAGCCAGCGTATTGGTAGGTGTGCTAGGTACCAACTGATCAGCCCACCCTAGCACACGAGAGCGAAACGCTGGCAACCAAGAATGAGCTAGCTGGAAAATTTATAATGTCCAATAACGGACCATTTATATTGGTATTATAAATTTGCTCATTCAGGACAAATATTTCAGATTCCCTATGGGAATCAACATCTATATCATCTGATGGCCAAGCAGGCATCAATTTTTAGTGATGAGACAGTCTCTTAGTGCATTGGCACTGCCGGTGGCTCCAGTTGGCCTGCGCAGTGGCCTCCACGGTATGCACTAGCCAGCGTATTGGTAGGTGTGCTAGGTACCAACTGATGAGCCCACCCTAGCACACGAGGGCGAAACCCTGGCAACCAAGAATGAGCTAGCTGGAAAATTTATAATGTCCAATAACGGACCCTTTATATTGGTATTATAAATTTGCTCATTCAGGACAAATATTTCAGATTCCCTATGGGAATCAACATCTATATCATCTGATGGCCAAGCAGGCATCAATTTTTAGTGATGAGACAGTCTCTTAGTGCATTGGCACTGCCTTTGGCTCCAGTTAGCCTACGCAGTGGCCTCCACGGTATGCACTAGTCAGCGTATTGGTGGGTGTGCTAGGTACCAACTGATGAGCCCACCCTAGCACACGAGGGCGAAACGCTGGCAACCAAGAATTAGCTAGCTGGAAAATTTATAATGTCCAATAACGGACCATTTATATTGGTATTATAAATTTGCTCATTCAGGACAAATATTTCAGATTCCCTATGGGAATCAACATCTATATCATCTGATGGCCAAGCAGGCATCAATTTTTAGTGATGAGACAGTCTCTTAGTGCATTGGCACTGCCGGTGGCTCCAGTTGGCCTGCGCAGTGGCCTCCACGGTATGCACTAGCCAGCGTATTGGTAGGTGTGCTAGGTACCAACTGATGAGCCCACCCTAGCACACGAGAGCGAAACGCTGGCAACCAAGAATGAGCTAGCTGGAAAATTTATAATGTCCAATAACGGACCATTTATATTGGTATTATAAATTTGCTCATTCAGGACAAATATTTCAGATTCCCTATGGGAATCAACATCTATATCATCTGATGGCCAAGCAGGCATCAATTTTTAGTGATGAGACAGTCTCTTAGTGCATTGGCACTGCCGGTGGCTCCAGTTGGCCTGCGCAGTGGCCTCCACGGTATGCACTAGCCAGCGTATTGGTAGGTGTGCTAGGTACCAACTGATGAGCCCACCCTAGCACACGAGGGCGAAACCCTGGCAACCAAGAATGAGCTAGCTGGAAAATTTATAATGTCCAATAACGGACCCTTTATATTGGTATTATAAATTTGCTCATTCAGGACAAATATTTCAGATTCCCTATGGGAATCAACATCTATATCATCTGATGGCCAAGCAGGCATCAATTTTTAGTGATGAGACAGTCTCTTAGTGCATTGGCACTGCCTTTGGCTCCAGTTAGCCTACGCAGTGGCCTCCACGGTATGCACTAGTCAGCGTATTGGTGGGTGTGCTAGGTACCAACTGATGAGCCCACCCTAGCACACGAGGGCGAAACGCTGGCAACCAAGAATTAGCTAGCTGGAAAATTTATAATGTCCAATAACGGACCATTTATATTGGTATTATAAATTTGCTCATTCAGGACAAATATTTCAGATTCCCTATGGGAATCAACATCTATATCATCTGATGGCCAAGCAGGCATCAATTTTTAGTGATGAGACAGTCTCTTAGTGCATTGGCACTGCCGGTGGCTCCAGTTGGCCTGCGCAGTGGCCTCCACGGTATGCACTAGCCAGCGTATTGGTAGGTGTGCTAGGTACCAACTGACGAGCCCACCCTAGCACACGAGGGCGAAACGCTGGCAACCAAGAATGAGCTAGCTGGAAAATTTATAATGTCCAATAACGGACCATTTATATTGGTATTATAAATTTGCTCATTCAGGACAAATATTTCAGATTCCCTATGGGAATCAACATCTATATCATCTGATGGCCAAGCAGGCATCAATTTTTAGTGATGAGACAGTCTCTTAGTGCATTGGCACTGCCGGTGGCTCCAGTTGGCCTGCGCAGTGGCCTCCACGGTATGCACTAGCCAGCGTATTGGTAGGTGTGCTAGGTACCAACTGATGAGCCCACCCTAGCACACGAGAGCGAAACGCTGGCAACCAAGAATGAGCTAGCTGGAAAATTTATAATGTCCAATAACGGACCATTTATATTGGTATTATAAATTTGCTCATTCAGGACAAATATTTCAGATTCCCTATGGGAATCAACATCTATATCATCTGATGGCCAAGCAGGCATCAATTTTTAGTGATGAGACAGTCTCTTAGTGCATTGGCACTGCCGGTGGCTCCAGTTGGCCTGCGCAGTGGCCTCCACGGTATGCACTAGCCAGCGTATTGGTAGGTGTGCTAGGTACCAACTGACGAGCCCACCCTAGCACACGAGGGCGAAACGCTGGCAACCAAGAATGAGCTAGCTGGAAAATTTATAATGTCCAATAACGGACCATTTATATTGGTATTATAAATTTGCTCATTCAGGACAAATATTTCAGATTCCCTATGGGAATCAACATCTATATCATCTGATGGCCAAGCAGGCATCAATTTTTAGTGATGAGACAGTCTCTTAGTGCATTGGCACTGCCGGTGGCTCCAGTTGGCCTGCGCAGTGGCCTCCACGGTATGCACTAGCCAGCGTATTGGTAGGTGTGCTAGGTACCAACTGACGAGCCCACCCTAGCACACGAGGGCGAAACGCTGGCAACCAAGAATGAGCTAGCTGGAAAATTTATAATGTCCAATAACGGACCATTTATATTGGTATTATAAATTTGCTCATTCAGGACAAATATTTCAGATTCCCTATGGGAATCAACATCTATATCATCTGATGGCCAAGCAGGCATCAATTTTTAGTGATGAGACAGTCTCTTAGTGCATTGGCACTGCCGGTGGCTCCAGTTGGCCTGCGCAGTGGCCTCCACGGTATGCACTAGCCAGCGTATTGGTAGGTGTGCTAGGTACCAACTGATGAGCCCACCCTAGCACACGAGAGCGAAACGCTGGCAACCAAGAATGAGCTAGCTGGAAAATTTATAATGTCCAATAACGGACCATTTATATTGGTATTATAAATTTGCTCATTCAGGACAAATATTTCAGATTCCCTATGGGAATCAACATCTATATCATCTGATGGCCAAGCAGGCATCAATTTTTAGTGATGAGACAGTCTCTTAGTGCATTGGCACTGCCGGTGGCTCCAGTTGGCCTGCGCAGTGGCCTCCACGGTATGCACTAGCCAGCGTATTGGTAGGTGTGCTAGGTACCAACTGATGAGCCCACCCTAGCACACGAGGGCGAAACCCTGGCAACCAAGAATGAGCTAGCTGGAAAATTTATAATGTCCAATAACGGACCCTTTATATTGGTATTATAAATTTGCTCATTCAGGACAAATATTTCAGATTCCCTATGGGAATCAACATCTATATCATCTGATGGCCAAGCAGGCATCAATTTTTAGTGATGAGACAGTCTCTTAGTGCATTGGCACTGCCTTTGGCTCCAGTTAGCCTACGCAGTGGCCTCCACGGTATGCACTAGTCAGCGTATTGGTGGGTGTGCTAGGTACCAACTGATGAGCCCACCCTAGCACACGAGGGCGAAACGCTGGCAACCAAGAATTAGCTAGCTGGAAAATTTATAATGTCCAATAACGGACCATTTATATTGGTATTATAAATTTGCTCATTCAGGACAAATATTTCAGATTCCCTATGGGAATCAACATCTATATCATCTGATGGCCAAGCAGGCATCAATTTTTAGTGATGAGACAGTCTCTTAGTGCATTGGCACTGCCGGTGGCTCCAGTTGGCCTGCGCAGTGGCCTCCACGGTATGCACTAGCCAGCTCATTGGTAGGTGTGCTAGGTACCAACTGACGAGCCCACCCTAGCACACGAGGGCGAAACGCTGGCAACCAAGAATGAGCTAGCTGGAAAATTTATAATGTCCAATAACGGACCATTTATATTGGTATTATAAATTTGCTCATTCAGGACAAATATTTCAGATTCCCTATGGGAATCAACATCTATATCATCTGATGGCCAAGCAGGCATCAATTTTTAGTGATGAGACAGTCTCTTAGTGCATTGGCACTGCCGGTGGCTCCAGTTGGCCTGCGCAGTGGCCTCCACGGTATGCACTAGCCAGCGTATTGGTAGGTGTGCTAGGTACCAACTGATGAGCCCACCCTAGCACACGAGAGCGAAACGCTGGCAACCAAGAATGAGCTAGCTGGAAAATTTATAATGTCCAATAACGGACCATTTATATTGGTATTATAAATTTGCTCATTCAGGACAAATATTTCAGATTCCCTATGGGAATCAACATCTATATCATCTGATGGCCAAGCAGGCATCAATTTTTAGTGATGAGACAGTCTCTTAGTGCATTGGCACTGCCGGTGGCTCCAGTTGGCCTGCGCAGTGGCCTCCACGGTATGCACTAGCCAGCGTATTGGTAGGTGTGCTAGGTACCAACTGATGAGCCCACCCTAGCACACGAGGGCGAAACCCTGGCAACCAAGAATGAGCTAGCTGGAAAATTTATAATGTCCAATAACGGACCCTTTATATTGGTATTATAAATTTGCTCATTCAGGACAAATATTTCAGATTCCCTATGGGAATCAACATCTATATCATCTGATGGCCAAGCAGGCATCAATTTTTAGTGATGAGACAGTCTCTTAGTGCATTGGCACTGCCTTTGGCTCCAGTTAGCCTACGCAGTGGCCTCCACGGTATGCACTAGTCAGCGTATTGGTGGGTGTGCTAGGTACCAACTGATGAGCCCACCCTAGCACACGAGGGCGAAACGCTGGCAACCAAGAATTAGCTAGCTGGAAAATTTATAATGTCCAATAACGGACCATTTATATTGGTATTATAAATTTGCTCATTCAGGACAAATATTTCAGATTCCCTATGGGAATCAACATCTATATCATCTGATGGCCAAGCAGGCATCAATTTTTAGTGATGAGACAGTCTCTTAGTGCATTGGCACTGCCGGTGGCTCCAGTTGGCCTGCGCAGTGGCCTCCACGGTATGCACTAGCCAGCGTATTGGTAGGTGTGCTAGGTACCAACTGATGAGCCCACCCTAGCACACGAGAGCGAAACGCTGGCAACCAAGAATGAGCTAGCTGGAAAATTTATAATGTCCAATAACGGACCATTTATATTGGTATTATAAATTTGCTCATTCAGGACAAATATTTCAGATTCCCTATGGGAATCAACATCTATATCATCTGATGGCCAAGCAGGCATCAATTTTTAGTGATGAGACAGTCTCTTAGTGCATTGGCACTGCCGGTGGCTCCAGTTGGCCTGCGCAGTGGCCTCCACGGTATGCACTAGCCAGCGTATTGGTAGGTGTGCTAGGTACCAACTGATGAGCCCACCCTAGCACACGAGGGCGAAACCCTGGCAACCAAGAATGAGCTAGCTGGAAAATTTATAATGTCCAATAACGGACCCTTTATATTGGTATTATAAATTTGCTCATTCAGGACAAATATTTCAGATTCCCTATGGGAATCAACATCTATATCATCTGATGGCCAAGCAGGCATCAATTTTTAGTGATGAGACAGTCTCTTAGTGCATTGGCACTGCCTTTGGCTCCAGTTAGCCTACGCAGTGGCCTCCACGGTATGCACTAGTCAGCGTATTGGTGGGTGTGCTAGGTACCAACTGATGAGCCCACCCTAGCACACGAGGGCGAAACGCTGGCAACCAAGAATTAGCTAGCTGGAAAATTTATAATGTCCAATAACGGACCATTTATATTGGTATTATAAATTTGCTCATTCAGGACAAATATTTCAGATTCCCTATGGGAATCAACATCTATATCATCTGATGGCCAAGCAGGCATCAATTTTTAGTGATGAGACAGTCTCTTAGTGCATTGGCACTGCCGGTGGCTCCAGTTGGCCTGCGCAGTGGCCTCCACGGTATGCACTAGCCAGCGTATTGGTAGGTGTGCTAGGTACCAACTGACGAGCCCACCCTAGCACACGAGGGCGAAACGCTGGCAACCAAGAATGAGCTAGCTGGAAAATTTATAATGTCCAATAACGGACCATTTATATTGGTATTATAAATTTGCTCATTCAGGACAAATATTTCAGATTCCCTATGGGAATCAACATCTATATCATCTGATGGCCAAGCAGGCATCAATTTTTAGTGATGAGACAGTCTCTTAGTGCATTGGCACTGCCGGTGGCTCCAGTTGGCCTGCGCAGTGGCCTCCACGGTATGCACTAGCCAGCGTATTGGTAGGTGTGCTAGGTACCAACTGATGAGCCCACCCTAGCACACGAGAGCGAAACGCTGGCAACCAAGAATGAGCTAGCTGGAAAATTTATAATGTCCAATAACGGACCATTTATATTGGTATTATAAATTTGCTCATTCAGGACAAATATTTCAGATTCCCTATGGGAATCAACATCTATATCATCTGATGGCCAAGCAGGCATCAATTTTTAGTGATGAGACAGTCTCTTAGTGCATTGGCACTGCCGGTGGCTCCAGTTGGCCTGCGCAGTGGCCTCCACGGTATGCACTAGCCAGCGTATTGGTAGGTGTGCTAGGTACCAACTGATGAGCCCACCCTAGCACACGAGGGCGAAACCCTGGCAACCAAGAATGAGCTAGCTGGAAAATTTATAATGTCCAATAACGGACCCTTTATATTGGTATTATAAATTTGCTCATTCAGGACAAATATTTCAGATTCCCTATGGGAATCAACATCTATATCATCTGATGGCCAAGCAGGCATCAATTTTTAGTGATGAGACAGTCTCTTAGTGCATTGGCACTGCCTTTGGCTCCAGTTAGCCTACGCAGTGGCCTCCACGGTATGCACTAGTCAGCGTATTGGTGGGTGTGCTAGGTACCAACTGATGAGCCCACCCTAGCACACGAGGGCGAAACGCTGGCAACCAAGAATTAGCTAGCTGGAAAATTTATAATGTCCAATAACGGACCATTTATATTGGTATTATAAATTTGCTCATTCAGGACAAATATTTCAGATTCCCTATGGGAATCAACATCTATATCATCTGATGGCCAAGCAGGCATCAATTTTTAGTGATGAGACAGTCTCTTAGTGCATTGGCACTGCCGGTGGCTCCAGTTGGCCTGCGCAGTGGCCTCCACGGTATGCACTAGCCAGCGTATTGGTAGGTGTGCTAGGTACCAACTGATGAGCTCACCCTAGCACACGAGGGCGAAACGCTGGCAACCAAGAATGAGCTAGCTGGAAAATTTTTAATGCCCAATAACGGACCATTTATATTGGTATTATAAATTTGCTCATTCAGGACAAATATTTCAGATTCCCTATGGGAATCTACATCTATATCATCTGATGGCCAAGCAGGCATCAATTTTTAGTGATGAGACAGTCTCTTAGTGCATTGGCACTGCCGGTGGCTCCAGTTGGCCTGCGCAGTGGCCTCCACGGTATGCACTAGCCAGCGTATTGGTAGGTGTGCTAGGTACCAACTGATGAGCCCACCCTAGCACACGAGAGCGAAACGCTGGCAACCAAGAATGAGCTAGCTGGAAAATTTATAATGTCCAATAACGGACCATTTATATTGGTATTATAAATTTGCTCATTCAGGACAAATATTTCAGATTCCCTATGGGAATCAACATCTATATCATCTGATGGCCAAGCAGGCATCAATTTTTAGTGATGAGACAGTCTCTTAGTGCATTGGCACTGCCGGTGGCTCCAGTTGGCCTGCGCAGTGGCCTCCACGGTATGCACTAGCCAGCGTATTGGTAGGTGTGCTAGGTACCAACTGATGAGCCCACCCTAGCACACGAGGGCGAAACCCTGGCAACCAAGAATGAGCTAGCTGGAAAATTTATAATGTCCAATAACGGACCCTTTATATTGGTATTATAAATTTGATCATTCAGGACAAATATTTCAGATTCCCTATGGGAATCAACATCTATATCATCTGATGGCCAAGCAGGCATCAATTTTTAGTGATGAGACAGTCTCTTAGTGCATTGGCACTGCCTTTGGCTCCAGTTAGCCTACGCAGTGGCCTCCACGGTATGCACTAGTCAGCGTATTGGTGGGTGTGCTAGGTACCAACTGATGAGCCCACCCTAGCACACGTGGGCGAAACGCTGGCAACCAAGAATGAGCTAGCTGGAAAATTTATAATGTCCAATAACGGACCATTTATAATGGTATTATAAATTTGCTCATTCAGGACAAATATTTCAGATTCCCTATGGGAATCAACATCTATATCATCTGATGGCCAAGCAGGCATCAATTTTTAGTGATGAGACAGTCTCTTAGTGCATTGGCACTGCCGGTGGCTCCAGTTGGCCTGCGCAGTGGCCTCCATGGTATGCACCAGCCAGCGTATTGGTAGGTGTGCTAGGTACCAACTGATGAGCCCACCCTAGCACACGAGGGCGAAACGCTGGCAACCAAGAATGAGCTAGCTGGAAAATTTATAATGTCCAATAACGGACCATTTATATTGGTATTATTAATTTGCTCATTCAGGACAAATATTTCAGATTCCCTATGGGAATCAACATCTATATCATCTGATGGCCAGGCAGGCATCAATTTTTAGTGATGAGACAGTCTCTTAGTGCATTGGCACTGCCGGTGGCTCCAGTTGGCCTGCGCAGTGGCCTCCACGGTATGCACTAGCCAGCGTATTGGTAGGTGTGCTAGGTACCAACTGATGAGCCCACCCTAGCACACGAGGGCGAAACGCTGGCAACCAAGAATGAGCTAGCTGGAAAATTTATAATGTCCAATAACGGACCATTTATATTGGTATTATAAATTTGCTCATTCAGGACAAATATTTCAGATTCCCTATGGGAATCAACATCTATATCATCTGATGGCCAAGCAGGCATCAATTTTTAGTGATGAGACAGTCTCTTAGTGCATTGGCACTGCCGGTGGCTCCAGTTGGCCTGCGCAGTGGCCTCCACGGTATGCACTAGCCAGCGTATTGGTAGGTGTGCTAGGTACCAACTGATGAGCCCACCCTAGCACACGAGGGCGAAACCCTGGCAACCAAGAATGAGCTAGCTGGAAAATTTATAATGTCCAATAACGGACCATTTATATTGGTATTATAAATTTGCTCATTCAGGACAAATATTTCAGATTCCCTATGGGAATCTACATCTATATCATCTGATGGCCAAGCAGGCATCAATTTTTAGTGATGAGACAGTCTCTTAGTGCATTGGCACTGCCGGTGGCTCCAGTTGGCCTGCGCAGTGGCCTCCACGGTATGCACTAGCCAGTGTATTGGTAGGTGTGCTAGGTACCAACTGATGAGCTCACCCTAGCACACGAGGGCGAAACGCTGGCAACCAAGAATGAGCTAGCTGGAAAATTTATAACGTCCAATAACGGACCATTTATATTGGTATTATAAATTTGCTCATTCAGGACAAATATTTCAGATTCCCTATGGGAATCAACATCTATATCATCTGATGGCCAAGCAGGCATCAATTTTTAGTGATGAGACCGTCTCTTAGTGCATTGGCACTGCCGGTGGCTCCAGTTGGCCTGCGCAGTGGCGTCAACGGTATGCAGCAGCCAGCGTATTGGTAGGTGTGCTAGGTACCAACTGATGAGCCCACCCTAGCACACGAGGGCGAAACGCTGGCAACCAAGAATGAGCTAGCTGGAAAATTTATAATGTCCAATAACGGACCCTTTATATTGGTATTATAAATTTGCTCATTCAGGACAAATATTTCAGATTCCCTATGGGAATCAACATCTATATCATCTGATGGCCAAGCAGGCATCAATTTTTAGTGATGAGACAGTCTCTTAGTGCATTGGCACTGCCTTTGGCTCCAGTTAGCCTACGCAGTGGCCTCCACGGTATGCACTAGTCAGCGTATTGGTGGGTGTGCTAGGTACCAACTGATGAGCCCACCCTAGCACACGAGGGCGAAACGCTGGCAACCAAGAATTAGCTAGCTGGAAAATTTATAATGTCCAATAACGGACCATTTATATTGGTATTATAAATTTGCTCATTCAGGACAAATATTTCAGATTCCCTATGGGAATCAACATCTATATCATCTGATGGCCAAGCAGGCATCAATTTTTAGTGATGAGACAGTCTCTTAGTGCATTGGCACTGCCGGTGGCTCCAGTTGGCCTGCGCAGTGGCCTCCACGGTATGCACTAGCCAGCGTATTGGTAGGTGTGCTAGGTACCAACTGATGAGCCCACCCTAGCACACGAGAGCGAAACGCTGGCAACCAAGAATGAGCTAGCTGGAAAATTTATAATGTCCAATAACGGACCATTTATATTGGTATTATAAATTTGCTCATTCAGGACAAATATTTCAGATTCCCTATGGGAATCAACATCTATATCATCTGATGGCCAAGCAGGCATCAATTTTTAGTGATGAGACAGTCTCTTAGTGCATTGGCACTGCCGGTGGCTCCAGTTGGCCTGCGCAGTGGCCTCCACGGTATGCACTAGCCAGCGTATTGGTAGGTGTGCTAGGTACCAACTGATGAGCCCACCCTAGCACACGAGGGCGAAACCCTGGCAACCAAGAATGAGCTAGCTGGAAAATTTATAATGTCCAATAACGGACCCTTTATATTGGTATTATAAATTTGCTCATTCAGGACAAATATTTCAGATTCCCTATGGGAATCAACATCTATATCATCTGATGGCCAAGCAGGCATCAATTTTTAGTGATGAGACAGTCTCTTAGTGCATTGGCACTGCCTTTGGCTCCAGTTAGCCTACGCAGTGGCCTCCACGGTATGCACTAGTCAGCGTATTGGTGGGTGTGCTAGGTACCAACTGATGAGCCCACCCTAGCACACGAGGGCGAAACGCTGGCAACCAAGAATTAGCTAGCTGGAAAATTTATAATGTCCAATAACGGACCATTTATATTGGTATTATAAATTTGCTCATTCAGGACAAATATTTCAGATTCCCTATGGGAATCAACATCTATATCATCTGATGGCCAAGCAGGCATCAATTTTTAGTGATGAGACAGTCTCTTAGTGCATTGGCACTGCCGGTGGCTCCAGTTGGCCTGCGCAGTGGCCTCCACGGTATGCACTAGCCAGCGTATTGGTAGGTGTGCTAGGTACCAACTGACGAGCCCACCCTAGCACACGAGGGCGAAACGCTGGCAACCAAGAATGAGCTAGCTGGAAAATTTATAATGTCCAATAACGGACCATTTATTTTGGTATTATAAATTTGCTCATTCAGGACAAATATTTCAGATTCCCTATGGGAATCAACATCTATATCATCTGATGGCCAAGCAGGCATCAATTTTTAGTGATGAGACAGTCTCTTAGTGCATTGGCACTGCCGGTGGCTCCAGTTGGCCTGCGCAGTGGCCTCCACGGTATGCACTAGCCAGCGTATTGGTAGGTGTGCTAGGTACCAACTGATGAGCCCACCCTAGCACACGAGAGCGAAACGCTGGCAACCAAGAATGAGCTAGCTGGAAAATTTATAATGTCCAATAACGGACCATTTATATTGGTATTATAAATTTGCTCATTCAGGACAAATATTTCAGATTCCCTATGGGAATCAACATCTATATCATCTGATGGCCAAGCAGGCATCAATTTTTAGTGATGAGACAGTCTCTTAGTGCATTGGCACTGCCGGTGGCTCCAGTTGGCCTGCGCAGTGGCCTCCACGGTATGCACTAGCCAGCGTATTGGTAGGTGTGCTAGGTACCAACTGATGAGCCCACCCTAGCACACGAGGGCGAAACCCTGGCAACCAAGAATGAGCTAGCTGGAAAATTTATAATGTCCAATAACGGACCCTTTATATTGGTATTATAAATTTGCTCATTCAGGACAAATATTTCAGATTCCCTATGGGAATCAACATCTATATCATCTGATGGCCAAGCAGGCATCAATTTTTAGTGATGAGACAGTCTCTTAGTGCATTGGCACTGCCTTTTGCTCCAGTTAGCCTACGCAGTGGCCTCCACGGTATGCACTAGTCAGCGTATTGGTGGGTGTGCTAGGTACCAACTGATGAGCCCACCCTAGCACACGAGGGCGAAACGCTGGCAACCAAGAATTAGCTAGCTGGAAAATTTATAATGTCCAATAACGGACCATTTATATTGGTATTATAAATTTGCTCATTCAGGACAAATATTTCAGATTCCCTATGGGAATCAACATCTATATCATCTGATGGCCAAGCAGGCATCAATTTTTAGTGATGAGACAGTCTCTTAGTGCATTGGCACTGCCGGTGGCTCCAGTTGGCCTGCGCAGTGGCCTCCACGGTATGCACTAGCCAGCGTATTGGTAGGTGTGCTAGGTACCAACTGATGAGCTCACCCTAGCACACGAGGGCGAAACGCTGGCAACCAAGAATGAGCTAGCTGGAAAATTTTTAATGCCCAATAACGGACCATTTATATTGGTATTATAAATTTGCTCATTCAGGACAAATATTTCAGATTCCCTATGGGAATCTACATCTATATCATCTGATGGCCAAGCAGGCATCAATTTTTAGTGATGAGACAGTCTCTTAGTGCATTGGCACTGCCGGTGGCTCCAGTTGGCCTGCGCAGTGGCCTCCACGGTATGCACTAGCCAGCGTATTGGTAGGTGTGCTAGGTACCAACTGATGAGCCCACCCTAGCACACGAGAGCGAAACGCTGGCAACCAAGAATGAGCTAGCTGGAAAATTTATAATGTCCAATAACGGACCATTTATATTGGTATTATAAATTTGCTCATTCAGGACAAATATTTCAGATTCCCTATGGGAATCAACATCTATATCATCTGATGGCCAAGCAGGCATCAATTTTTAGTGATGAGACAGTCTCTTAGTGCATTGGCACTGCCGGTGGCTCCAGTTGGCCTGCGCAGTGGCCTCCACGGTATGCACTAGCCAGCGTATTGGTAGGTGTGCTAGGTACCAACTGATGAGCCCACCCTAGCACACGAGGGCGAAACCCTGGCAACCAAGAATGAGCTAGCTGGAAAATTTATAATGTCCAATAACGGACCCTTTATATTGGTATTATAAATTTGATCATTCAGGACAAATATTTCAGATTCCCTATGGGAATCAACATCTATATCATCTGATGGCCAAGCAGGCATCAATTTTTAGTGATGAGACAGTCTCTTAGTGCATTGGCACTGCCTTTGGCTCCAGTTAGCCTACGCAGTGGCCTCCACGGTATGCACTAGTCAGCGTATTGGTGGGTGTGCTAGGTACCAACTGATGAGCCCACCCTAGCACACGTGGGCGAAACGCTGGCAACCAAGAATGAGCTAGCTGGAAAATTTATAATGTCCAATAACGGACCATTTATAATGGTATTATAAATTTGCTCATTCAGGACAAATATTTCAGATTCCCTATGGGAATCAACATCTATATCATCTGATGGCCAAGCAGGCATCAATTTTTAGTGATGAGACAGTCTCTTAGTGCATTGGCACTGCCGGTGGCTCCAGTTGGCCTGCGCAGTGGCCTCCATGGTATGCACCAGCCAGCGTATTGGTAGGTGTGCTAGGTACCAACTGATGAGCCCACCCTAGCACACGAGGGCGAAACGCTGGCAACCAAGAATGAGCTAGCTGGAAAATTTATAATGTCCAATAACGGACCATTTATATTGGTATTATTAATTTGCTCATTCAGGACAAATATTTCAGATTCCCTATGGGAATCAACATCTATATCATCTGATGGCCAGGCAGGCATCAATTTTTAGTGATGAGACAGTCTCTTAGTGCATTGGCACTGCCGGTGGCTCCAGTTGGCCTGCGCAGTGGCCTCCACGGTATGCACTAGCCAGCGTATTGGTAGGTGTGCTAGGTACCAACTGATGAGCCCACCCTAGCACACGAGGGCGAAACGCTGGCAACCAAGAATGAGCTAGCTGGAAAATTTATAATGTCCAATAACGGACCATTTATATTGGTATTATAAATTTGCTCATTCAGGACAAATATTTCAGATTCCCTATGGGAATCAACATCTATATCATCTGATGGCCAAGCAGGCATCAATTTTTAGTGATGAGACAGTCTCTTAGTGCATTGGCACTGCCGGTGGCTCCAGTTGGCCTGCGCAGTGGCCTCCACGGTATGCACTAGCCAGCGTATTGGTAGGTGTGCTAGGTACCAACTGATGAGCCCACCCTAGCACACGAGGGCGAAACCCTGGCAACCAAGAATGAGCTAGCTGGAAAATTTATAATGTCCAATAACGGACCATTTATATTGGTATTATAAATTTGCTCATTCAGGACAAATATTTCAGATTCCCTATGGGAATCTACATCTATATCATCTGATGGCCAAGCAGGCATCAATTTTTAGTGATGAGACAGTCTCTTAGTGCATTGGCACTGCCGGTGGCTCCAGTTGGCCTGCGCAGTGGCCTCCACGGTATGCACTAGCCAGTGTATTGGTAGGTGTGCTAGGTACCAACTGATGAGCTCACCCTAGCACACGAGGGCGAAACGCTGGCAACCAAGAATGAGCTAGCTGGAAAATTTATAACGTCCAATAACGGACCATTTATATTGGTATTATAAATTTGCTCATTCAGGACAAATATTTCAGATTCCCTATGGGAATCAACATCTATATCATCTGATGGCCAAGCAGGCATCAATTTTTAGTGATGAGACCGTCTCTTAGTGCATTGGCACTGCCGGTGGCTCCAGTTGGCCTGCGCAGTGGCGTCAACGGTATGCAGCAGCCAGCGTATTGGTAGGTGTGCTAGGTACCAACTGATGAGCCCACCCTAGCACACGAGGGCGAAACGCTGGCAACCAAGAATGAGCTAGCTGGAAAATTTATAATGTCCAATAACGGACCATTTATATTGGTATTATAAATTTGCTCATTCAGGACAAATATTTCAGATTCCCTATGGGAATCAACATCTATATCATCTGATGGCCAAGCAGGCATCAATTTTTAGTGATGAGACCGTCTCTTAGTGCATTGGCACTGCCGGTGGCTCCAGTTGGCCTGCACAGTGGCGTCCACGGTATGCACCAGCCAGCGTATTGGTAGGTGTGCTAGGTACCAACTGATGAGCCCACCCTAGCACACGAGGGCGAAACGCTGGCAACCAAGAATGAGCTAGCTGGAAAATTTATAATGTCCAATAAAGGACCATTTATATTGGTATTATAAATTTGCTCATTCAGGACAAATATTTCAGATTCCCTATGGGAATCAACATCTATATCATCTGATGGCCAAGCAGGCATCAATTTTTAGTGATGAGACAGTCTCTTAGTGCATTGGCACTGCCGGTGGCTCCAGTTGGCCTGCGCAGTGGCCTCCACGGTATGCACTAGCCAGCGTATTGGTAGGTGTGCTAGGTACCAACTGATGAGCCCACCCTAGCACACGAGGGCGAAACGCTGGCAACCAAGAATGAGCTAGCTGGAAAATTTATAATGTCCAATAACGGACCATTTATATTGGTATTATAAATTTGCTCATTCAGGACAAATATTTCAGATTCCCTATGGGAATCAACATCTATATCATCTGATGGCCAAGCAGGCATCAATTTTTAGTGATGAGACAGTCTCTTAGTGCATTGGCACTGCCGGTGGCTCCAGTCGGCCTGCGCAGTGGCCTCCACGGTATGCACTAGCCAGCGTATTGGTAGGTGTGCTAGGTACCAACTGATGAGCCCACCCTAGCACACGAGGGCGAAACGCTGGCAACCAAGAATGAGCTAGCTGGAAAATTTATAATGTCCAATAACGGACCATTTATATTGGTATTATTGCATCAGTTGAGCGTTGGCAATGATAATTTTTTTGCACAAATTAATATAATTATTAATCTTAATGTTTCTTAAGGAATGCTTTGTCCGTGACTCTGTTATTTTTACATAAAGATTACTATTCTTGGATGTTAGTGGAATGAAGCTACTTGTGACATCAGCTGTAGTAATTAGACAAAATAAATGGTTGTCTCTTTATTTAAATATGAAAAATCTTATTTTGAATGTTTAGGAAGTTGAATGGATGTAGAGCTCGTACAAGCAGAGGAGAAGCACTAAGCCAGTATTACTCTGTGGGAACACATTCTCATCTGAAGATGCCACAAGTACAAACTAATTTCTTCACACCCAAACCCGTTCAGTGGTTGTTAATGTCCGTGCTTCGTGATCCCTCGAAAACCGAACGAGTTGGCCGTGTGGGTAGGGGCATGCAGCTGCGAGATTGCATTCGGAATATAGTGGGTTCAAACCCCACTGTCAGCAGCGCTCAAGATGATTTTCCATGGTTTCCTGTTCTCACACCAGGCTGGAGTTGTACCTTAATTAAGGCCACGGCCACTTCCTTCCCATTCCTAGCAGTTTCTTGTCCCATCGTCGCCATAAGACCTACCTATGTCAGACTGATGCAAAGCCCCCCCCCCCCTTTTTTTTTTTTTTTTTTTTTTAAATCCCTCAAAGCTCAACATGCACTGAACAAGCTTCCAAAGCAACTGGTGTATCGTTTACTTCCGTCTGGCGAACTGAGAGTGAATTGCAAATTGTCAATGCAGGCAAATCCTGATCACTTTTTACACCTGTGTAGGAAACTCCTAGAAGATCTAGGAACTTCAGGCAATTTTAATGGGCAAGTCATTTGCCATGAGGATACCCACTTTAAAGAAAATTCATGCTAAATTACAGTACAATAAATTTTGAAGCAAGTATGAACACATTCCATAAAATACTTTGCATTCTAGGATTCTAGTGGATGAAGGCAATGAATAACAGAAATAAAGCAAATGAATAGATTACGTAAAGAGTGTAAGGAAATGGAGTGACAAATCACTGCAGGGCCTGGCTGAATTTGTTTCAAGAGAAAATGGAATTGTATATTATTATTTATGCCGGTGGTGAGGACAGTTTTGTACCGAATGCCTATGTAAGATTTAAATCTGACCAGAAAATGGGATTATCACAATAACAGGCAAAAGAGGGTCTGGTAGCAATAGTGCTCCCATGCATGCGAGTGTGAACAATGTAACTTGGGTGTCCCTGATTCTGATCTGTGATATCAGAGAAAATCGTATTCTACATTTCAAAAAAAGAACGTACCAAGCCGACGTAATGACTTGGAAACAGACTCTCCAGGTTTCATCAGTTCCAACATCTGACGATACACAGGGATGTGGTCAAACGGCGATGCTGGACTGGATTCCTCGTCGCTGTCCTCATTCTGTGCGTCCTCATCACGCTGCTTTATCTGTGAACAGAAAGTGGAACTGTAGTCTGATACATACAGTATCTAGTACATAGCAGGCAGACTAATGGGTGCGTTACGCCTGCTGTTCGTGAAGCGCCATGGACACGTCTACCATCTGCTTGGGATTTCTTTTTTCACTCTGCTGACAACTATGACACACAGCTGGTCTTGGTGAACAAGAAAACCTAATGCTACAGAGGCTGGACGACGGTACGGCAACACGTTGCACAAGACTTTTTGCGATATCGAGAGGTGTAAAGTGACATGCTCGCTGGGGTTCGTGAGGGTGGGGAGTCTCGAACCAGAAACAAGACAATCGCTCGATTTTTGAGGCTCATTTGACTCCGTTCATGAATGCTCAGTGCTTTCCCATCAGCTCGAGGATCCCTGAACGAGCAGGATTACAATCGTGGCGAGTAGATAAGAAACAAAAGCTCACTCCTGAGAAGAGGGTGTAATGCCTTGTGTTTTCCGAGGACAATGTGATTAGGCGAAAGTCGCATTCTCCAATGAGAGCACGTTTTCCTCAGCGAATGTTGGGTCAGTACACATTTCGCCCTTTTGCGCACCCAACACAACCCAGCATACGTGGCCGAGCATCAGCACTCTGGCCCTGTATCTGTTGGGGTTGGATGAGCTGTCACGGGATAGGAATGTTGCACAGAATTGAGCAACATCACACTGCCAGGCAATGTGCGAATATTTTAGAGAATACCACGATTCCCTCCATGCGGGTGCATCACCCTGCCAGTGCTATACATTTTCAGCAGGACGTGTCCCCGATGCGCACGTCGTGATTAGTTCAGTAATGGTTTGCAAGGTCAGGTGGAGCTTATGGACTGGCCTCTTTGTGAGGCAGACATGAAACGTATCGAGAACGTGTCGGCTGAGACAAAGACAGTAATGGTGGAGTCCTGCATGACCCCACGCCAAATACGAACATGCTGTCTGGAATGTAGTGGAGCCTGAGACAAGATGGCAGATGACGACAATACATGCTTCCGCCCTAATCAATTCTATGGCAACACGTTTGGAAGAGGTCATGCAGAACGGCAGCAGAGGACCACCCAACAGCCCTTTTCAGGACCACAAATAAGCCCACTCAGTGTCAATAATGGCACAATAAAACAAAGGAAGTTACGTCACTCGCAATATACATTAGTGTAGGACCAAAAATATTTTATCCTACTGAGACTCAAACTCTCGACACCACAGGTGATCAGCAGAAGCCTTGGCTGACAGAGCGTGCACGTTCAGAGGCATCTCACAAAACTATAACATGACTGCTGCACAAAATATAGTGCGTAAGTTACAATATTACAAGTAATGCAGTCACGACCCCAGCCGAGAAACATAGCAAAGCGTCCTATGGCCGTATAAAGACAACGAAATAGAACGTAATGTGTGTCCTATCCTCCCATCTGTACAGAATACGTACAACACACTGAAATGACATTACGTGTAATAAATTTCATGAAATGAAATGATTTGAGAGAAAGGCTTCTTCTTCCCCCGTTCTCACATGACATTCTGCTACTGCAGAATGAACAATAACAGCCACCAAAATAACAGTAACCTGACATTGCTCGTACTTGTGTTTTTTAATCTAAAATAATGCAAACAGAAAATCCATACGTCTCACAGTTACAAACAGTGCAATGAACATCACAATTGTTCCATGTTTTCTTTATGAGCATGTTTCTATGATAGGAATGAAGTATTTATTGATGATAATAATAATTGTATGGTCTCGGCTAACATGTGCAGACACATTAAGTTGATGCCATCTGGCTGTCTGCTTGTCAATTTTGACTTTCCATTTTCCCCTAGGCCACATATAATTTAATTAACAAAGTTTTATTCTACCTACTCAATACCTTACAATAATCCCTATGTAGACATTACAATGTGTTGTTAAGGGACTAGTTTCGACACTGTGTGGGTCATCATCAGCCTAAATGAGGTACACTCTTATTCGCCAATATCCCAGAACAATATTTTGTTAATAAGATGATAAAATGAGCTATATGTGATAATGTGCATATAAAATGGTGAAATGCATGAAATGTTAGGTGAGATAAAATTGTATCGTGGCAATGATCAATAAATAGTGAATTGTCCAAGTTTACATATTGCAGTGAGACTATAAATATAGTACCACATCGATTTTTACAATAATGCTTGTAACATTATATTTTACATATCCATTAAAATTGCATAATGATAAAAGTATAAAATGCCGGTCTGAATATAAAGTCCAGATGCTTCTAGTGAAGTCTAGCGTTCACAGAGGGTATCTGTCTTGCTTAAAGTCCAGTGTTTTATGATTCAGAAAATGCATGCAGGCTGAATATAAGCGACTTCTTAGAGTATAAGGAGTTCTGCATATGATGAGAGGTGAAATTCCCAATCCAAGATGGAACCAAAAGAAGCTTGCGCGGCTTGACCGCTAGTGTGCAGCCTCTGGGCCAATGTGTGTACACAACAAACATTCAATATTTTGACAGAAGATGTAATTGAACGCTAGACTTCACTAGAAGCATCTGGACTTTATATTCAGACCGACATTTTATACTTTTATCATTATGCAATTTTAATGGATATGTAAAATGTAATGTTACAACCATTATTGTAAAAATCGATGTGGTACTATATTTATAGTCTCACTGAATTCGTAAACTTGGACAATTCACTATTTATTGATCAGTACCACGATACAATTTTATCTCACCTAACATTTCATGCATTTCACCATTTTATATGCACATTATCACATATAGCTCATTTTATCATCTTATTAACAAAATATTGTTCTGAGATATTGGCGAATAAGAGTGTACCTCATTTAGGCTGATGATGACCCACACAGTGTCGAAACTAGTACCTTAACAACACATTGTAATGTATACATACGCATTGCAATTATTGTAAAGTACTGAGTAGCTGGAATAAAGCTTTGTTAATTAAATTATATGTAATCTTAAATCAATACAGAACCAAAAATGAAATTCATAACATTGGCCCACTAGATGACACAGTTTTAATGCATTTTGTCATCAGAGATCTTTTACATGCTAACATCACAAATGTGACTACTTCTGCCAGGGAGACAGTGTAGCAGTGAACGAACCTTCACCCAGTCTATGTTCTCCAGCCAGTTGTCTTTGATCACTTTGCCTTCCTTTTTCCAGTGGTAGTTACCCTCGGTGTCGAAGTGACCTTCTTGTAGCTCCTCCTTCATGTTGAACGGAGTGATCTGCACCTCTCCGTCAAAGCCTGCGGCTCCTTCCTCCTGCCCTGCGCTCGTAACAGAAAGAGCTCGTCAGGATCTGACAAGAACTGGGACTCAGCAGGAAATTCTGTCTTTTCTCTCTATACAGGATACTGCACCACTCAGCAACACAGACAAGTCTCATGGTGATGATGCGACAGGAAAGGGCCAGCAGTGGGATGGAAGCAGACCTGGCTTTAATGAAGTTACAGCCTGATGTGAAAATGGGAAACCACAGAAAATCATCTTCAGTGCTGCCGACTGTGGGGTTCAAACCAACTATCTTCCGAATGCAAGCTGACAGCTACTGTGCTGCCCCTCACTTAGTGTGCCTGAGCGTATGGTGTAGTCCTTTCATAACATTAATGGTCCCAATTTAAGAGTACTCTTACCGTGGTGTGCTACCAGCCCACCCTAACAAGTAAAACATCACATATTCCAAAGTAGCCAGGTGAAGGAACGCTCCAATTGGCTGAAATTATGCAAAAGGGCGTCGTTCCCATAATTCAAAACCTAGTTTGATGTCATTACCAACTATGGCAAAATAAAAGCTCCTAAATCAATGGCAAGTTCAAATTCCACTGTCGGCAACTGTGAAGACCATACCTTCAACATCGTTGTCAGCCATTATTTCACAATTCTTTCTCTCCCTATCGTCCTCTTCGTTTTAATCCAGAGAATTCTTTCAGTCAACAGTAACTTTCCGTTATTTCCTCTTTTCATACCAGCCAAATGCTGGGGCTGTACCTTACTATGGCCACTACCGATTCCTTCTCAGTCTTAGCCCCTTCCTATCCCATCGTCGCCGTAAGACGAGTCTGTGTCAGTGCAACATTTAAACAAATAGTAAAAAAAAATTAACATGCACACATCTTCCCCCTTGTCTTGGCGATTTCTTCCAACAGCTGGTAGCTTTGTCCTCTCACAACTAAGGGAAGTGACAACGGTGAGTGAAACAAAGATAACATCATCTTTCATGTTTGTTATAGCACACTTTCTCCATACTAGTACAGGACTATTACCGAGCTTCTACCCAACTCTTATACATCAAAACAGAATTATACACTTCCAAGGAGAATCCTGTGCAATATGCCTGAACAGAGTAATGCTTCATTCTCACTCCAAATTACAGTCAATACACATTACGGTTAGTATATATGAAAAACAGTTAGGCTAGTAAATATCCACTGAAACTAAAAAATAACAGATGACATCCATATAGATATGCTATCTTTAACACTAGTCTAAAGTCTAGAGAGAATAAAGCAAAAAGCATTTTCGAACATACATTTAAGAGTAAAATGTAACACTATACCTTCAATGTCGTCATCTGCCATTATTTCGTAATTCTTTCCCTCTCCATCGTCTTCTTCGTCTGAATCCAGGGAATTCTTTTTGTCAACCGTAACTTTGGCTGGCTCGGCGAGCCAGTCTTCTTCCAAATCGTTCACCGACATTGCGCCTGCTATCAAAATAAAATGTGGATGAACATTTTCATCAGTTTCAGAGCGAGACTCAAGAATATTTGACAACCAAGAAATCCAATACAGAGAGGTTAGGAGAAATGTTTACACAATATAAACAAAATGCCAACATGAAGATCTATAAAACTCTGATCATGACACTAAATGTATGTTACCAACAGTTTAAAATAACAATTACTCTAAGTAAACAGCTCTGTCTATTTCGAAGATCCAATAAAAAATTTCCCAATAACCTCAACGTCAAGACGTGAAAGCGACATGACACCAAAATCCAATATCAAAGATAAGAGTATAGAATATAAACAGAAAGGATACATAACTTGTATTTCTTCTTTGATCTGCCATCGTCTCAGATTGTCGATAATTGTCTCGGCAAGACCCGACAATTCTGGAGACTTACCACAATGGTAATTTACAGATGTTTCAGTGTAAGGGTACGGCAGAAGCGGATCTGATGATATTACAAAAATATTATAACCGGTCCCATGGTAGCGTGACAGCTCTCACTCGAAAGCCCCGAGTTCGATTCCCTACCACGTTCGTAACATTTACCTGGACCTGAGGGTTAGTTTGAGGTCCACTCAGCTTACGTAAGGAACTATCAGAACCCGATCTAAAGAACCAAGAGTAATAGCCGAGAGGATTCGTGACACAGGTCATGCATCACCTCGTAATCTGTAGGTTTTCTTCCCTTGTGGGTGGGGGTAATAGAATAATATCTACGGTATCCCGTACCTGTCGTATGTGGAGACTAAAAGGGGCACCATAGGCTATTAACTGGGAAGCGCGAATTGGCAACAGTGAGACCATTAACTGAGTCCTGGCATTGTTTCTACTTACTTGTGCCAGGCTTATCGCTTTCATCTATCCTATTCGACCTCCCTTGGTCAGTTCTTGTTCTTTGCCGACCGCGACGGTATTACGTTTGTGAATCCTATGGAGTCATTCATTTTCACGTCCTTCCTGACCCTTGTCTTTTTTTGGGGCCGATTCCTTCATTTTTCCAATTGTCTGACCTTGCATTTTTTCCCTCTGATTAGTATTAATAGGGGATGGTTGCCCAGTTGTGCTTCCTCTTCCTACCTGTGATTTTTTAAGAAATAGCCACGGTCGACTTGATGTGATGCACTATGAAACTCAAACGTAGCGTAGATCTAATCGGCTGTGATCCCAGCTACGTCGTCCACAAGCCGGTATTAAGAGCGGACGTAGATCCAGATGGCTGTGAATCAACGCGGGCGTTTAAAAATGTGTGCCTTCTACTGTGTGCCATTTTATGAATCCGTTGAGGTGTCATTCAAAGATTCAGTGGTGAGTTGTGTATGTTATAATGCCTTTATGAAAATGAAATACGTGTTTAATATATCAGGCAAGCACGAGACGAAAATACGTGTGCGGATTCTCGGTGCACGCTGACCTGTAGCTCTAGGGGAGGTTACATTCACAGTTTCAATGCGGTAGCGTATAATTTTGCGACACAGAAGGAAAGGAGAGCTGATTTTATCTCGATGGATCCCTGGTTGCATTTAAAGCAATTTTATTTTGCATATACATGCATATTTAGGCCATTTGTATTGCTTTAGTCACATTAGTGATATAAGGTCATATTTTGAGTATTTTAGTTTAAATTGAGGCAGGTACATTTTATCTGCGTTGAATGTCAAACAAAGGATAACACAGGATTTTGAGAGAGTCTAGTACATGTATTTTATTTCTTTTCCCAAAACAGGTAGGAGGTTTAAAAGACTCAGTTGTGCAAAAAGAGTAAAATCTCTCATAGAGTACAGCAAGGAGAACTAACTATTTAAATAAGCACAAATGTGCGCATTCCGTTCCATTCATTTAAAAGACATGATTTTGAAAGGAAAAAAAAAGCAGGTGCTATATGAACATATGCCGGTATTTACTAAAAAACATGCTAATAATTCAGTCTTTTGGTTCTTTTTTTTAGGGAAACAGAGTGAGAACTGCACCTCAGAGTTATGCTACTGAATGAAGTGGTAAGTTTTAATGTACCTGTCAGTCTGTCTATCGCTAATAACTTTTTGGCACGTGTAATGTTGGTATTACTCTAATGCTTCCTACCTAGCCCTAAAATGTATAAGTCATATTTTACCTTTAGGTCATATTTAGCTAGATTTTAGGGCATATAGGTCATAAACTTCTGAAACCTACTTATAAGTAATACTTGCGGTTACATTGGGTCATTGGCTACGTGATATACAAGGCCTAGAAATGCTGGCCAGCTGATGGGGTCCCGGAGAGTTTCCAAATACGCCGCTAAATGTCATCTTTATGGGTTGACCTACACAACGCTCTTAATTGGGATAACTCAAATCTGTTGATATTCACCTGATAAAATCAGAAAAATGCTATAAGGAAGGGAAACATTTATGAAAAATGAGTCGGTTTAAATCACATAATACTTTTTCCATAACTGACAGTCTATAATATTTTGAAGAATCATTTAAATTTTCAAAATGTTCTAGTCTCTCCACTGGAGTAGCAAATGTAGTTCCTTAATGTATTCCTGTGTGAGTATTTCGGCATTCCATTGATCTAATTAAATTGTAACCATTAGGTGCTTTTATATGAGGCATTTAGATGCAAAAGGGACATTGTCCACTTTTTTAAAAATTACAGAAACTTAGAAACACTTATAATTACTCATATAGTTGTGAAATTGTTGATTTCTCTTCACTAACTCTTAACATTTGATGACAAAGGTTAGGTCTGCAATTTCCAGTTACAGAAATCATTAGAAGTTAACGAAAAAATTACTATAAAATGGATAATGTTCCTTTTGATTGGAAATGATGGATAAAGTGCATTTCAAAAGAAAAGTTTCATTGTTAAAATTACAAAATTTTCATTTAAAAACTGAATGCAGCATCCAACGGAACTTTCAAATATTTAGAAGTGGAGCATCTTCCGTAGCTTCGCACATAGTGTCATCTTGGTTCAAATCTTGATCTACACCTGCATCCATGATGAACTTGTAAAATTTTAGCCTGTCGTAATTTCACCAATGTGCTCCTTTTTTGATGCTGTTGCCTTTGATGATTGTAGGAGCTGCTAGGTCACTGAACGTTTTCATCGGCTTGCAGACAGGTCCTGGAGTCCTCATGCTCAATCTATCCTTGAACCAAGATGTTCCCTTCTTATTTATTGTCAGAAGTACTCTTTTACAACTCTTTATACTGAAGTTCCATTTCGCTACAGGCTTTCGATGCTTTCCAATCATAATTTGCACAACCACTACTTCCTAGTTTGAGCACTTTAGAGTGTTTTGAAATTAAATCAATATACATTGAGGATCATAAATCGACTCTAACTTCTTAATGTCTTTCTCAATTAAACCAAAAACGCAATCAGGTGGCAGAAAGCTGTGACCAGCGACCGGGAAGATAATCTGTACCTCTGAAATATTCACTGGAGCTTTTGATAGAAAATGACCAACCATTGCAATAAAAATGAAATTCTTATTTTGTCCCTTGCAGCCATCACTAACAAGACAAACCACTCGGTACTGACTAAGGTCAATTTTACTCAGAGTGTCATACAAGTATGATACAATTTCATTAGCACCTTTAGGAAATTCATTTTCCATCCAACCATGGGAAGTTACATTTTCATGTGACAGTGGGCCTTTTGAATCACCTCTCACTATAGTAAAATTATTGAGATAAATTTGTCGACTATAGTACATTGCTTGGTCTGGCAACTTCGGCAGCGGTTGGTTCTTTTGACAGTCGAAATTCAATATTAACAACTGAGGATCATCTTCTTTCAGCAGTTGGTAAAATGCCTTAACTCACAATGAATGTGCTCGTTTTTCAGTGATGAATTTTATTTTCTCATGGGTGTGTCTCTTTCAGTTAGCTGCAAACATGTTGAACAAACATCGACGCGTGGAGAACCAAATCCAAGGTTATACTTTCTGTTAAAATGAATGGGATACTTTGAAGTTAGTGGGCTCTTCTTCATACATTTTCCACATTTTCTTTATAGACAATTCACACAGGAGATAATTTCTTCCAGATTGAGAGGCACAGTAGTGTGTGGCAGAGCATTGAAATTTATTAATGAAATTCATAACATTTTCCCTTCTGTCTGTAAATTTACCCCCAGATCTATCTCCTCCACGCCTTTCTTTCAGCATCTGGTCCTTATAAACAAAATTGTTTGCAATGATGTTGATCCTCTTTCCAGACACCTGCAATACCCCAAGAAAAGTTTTCAAACTAATGGGAACAAATCTTTTTGAGCTATTATTTGAAATGAAGTATTTTGCACTGGTTAATTTTTGTGTGTATTTATCTCCTCCTTTTACATGGTGTCATTTTCTTGTGCTTACGGCTTGTTTTTCTCCAAATAGAAATGCTCATGGAATTTCCTAATTTCTTGAGCAGTCAACGACTTGCTCAGATAAGCCCCTTTTGTGTGATTACATGAAGGAAAGTCGGGCAGTCCTTTTGATGCAAATCTGGAATAAGATGAAATCCCATTAGTTACTTGGTCTGAATTGTGATATTGAATCACTTAAAGTAACAGGATACTGTTATGTTTCACATTGCTGAAAGTATTTTTTCTCATTTCACAACGAAGTCCATACAGTTTCCATTTCCAATGAACAGCACTCCCAAGCTCAGAATTAGGCCTACAGTAAATGAACCACTGGAACTTACCTTGTTTCCTTGGCTTTTCCCCGCTTCCACTGTCCAGGTGTCCTTAATTTCTTCGTTGTCACCCTTCCAGCAGGTATAGTTGTCGCATATTCTTCCATTTCACTAGTATTATTATTACAAAACTATTTTCTGTTATGAATAATTACTTCACAAACACTCAAAATTAATCAAATCTATGTGCATTACACCATCTTTATTGTTGACGTCATGTGACTCCGTATTCATGTGTCTTATTGGTGGAGAGGATAGTGTACCTTCTCATGTACACTGCTGCATGGATAATGTCCCTAATGCAGAAAGACGCAGTATCCAATGTGTAACTTAACCAGGATAATGTCCATTTTAACGTAAAATGTTACTGCTACAAGATGAATATTTACTTCCGCAATATGGCAGTATCAGTGACTCTTAATTGGAAAAAATGTGGATAATGTCCCTTTTGCAATGTACACGCCTCACATGTCACAAAACATATATATGAAAAGTAGTCTGACGAAATTTAATGCCTAGCTGCTCTGCAAGAAATACTCGTGGTTAATTTAAATCACTATTGGAATTGCTTTTACCTTCTTGTGTATTTTGTTGTTTTCACCTCCCTCTCAGATTTTAATTCTTTCACCTTATAAATTATTTTCTTATAGCTATCAGTCTTCCTCATCAAGATAGATTTGTTTCTGTTGTGTTTAGCTCTTCAGGATGCTTTTGGTGTTGTGTATTAAGAGTGTTATTTCACAACACGAAACAAAGTTTTATTAAAGAAGAACTGTAGTGATACAGTACTGCAAAATATGTGCCACATACACGTTAAACTCAATCCAAGTCCAGCTTCTGCTGTAGGAAAAGTCTTTTCATAGAACGGATGGTTTTGTCACATAAAGAGATTACTACAACACTTAAGATATATACAATATTTACATGTTGCCAGTAGGCCCTACACAAACTAAATGAAGACTCGCTGAGGGTGAAATGTTGCATAGCAACTGACTTGCAAAGTCGAAGTTTCCATTCAAGAGCTGAAGATTTGAGAATGTAAAGCTTGGAGAGTTGTCAGCGAGTCTAGAGGTAGAAACCTCACGAGCTAGCTTCAGTCCCAGTAAGCTGCTTATACTGAGCATATTCTGCGCTTCTGAAATAAGGTGTAGCTAGCCGTTGGACGACTGACTGGTTCCTCTCCCGGCCCACTTGTTTATACAGGTTCTTGAGTGGCGACGTGGAGCGTCAGCTGGTCGCCTGGCCCACTCTGCCGGTGAGAACTAGATACAAGCCGTGCTGCATGCGGGATTAGAATACCAGCACCACAACATTTGGAGTTGGTACTTTTTCCCCATTGGTGAAGCTGTCATTGATTGAATTCTTTCTGGTTTAGATGAATCTAATCTGCGGTAGGATCACTTCTACATTTCGCACATATGAGTGGGTAACCACTAAATATGGATGGTATTTTATTTGGAAGAAGCCTCTTTTTTGTGGACTAAAATCAGTTGCTATATACTTTCAATAGTCTTGTTGGTAACCATGAAGAATCTTACCTTGAAATGGCAATTTTTCCACTTCTCTAGTAATGTTGGATCAAGAAGAAAGAGATGGGTGACATTTTCTTCTTTCTTTGCTCTCTTGGAACAAAGCAGTGCACCATTTTTAACATTCCCATTATTGTGCATGAAACGTGCATCACACTATTTCTCACTGCCATAAAGAAACTAACACTAGATGAAGAAACAACTTATAAATTATTACTGCTATTGATGGAGTTAGGTGGGCCTCCACTGTCTCAGGACAGCTGACCCTCCGCTTCCCGAATGCAAGGCTAGCGAAACTAGCTGCTGTTGAGCGGAAGGTCACATCTAGCTTATAGACACAATGAGAGGAAACATTGTTAAGGTTGTAATAAAGAAGGAAAAATGATAACAGGATGTGTCTATATGGGTTCTATAATTCGTACAGATATAACACGTGAAGAGATGCCACGAAAACTGTTAATAAACTGCAACCATACCCCACATGTACCACAAATCTTTTACCAAGTTATGGCTCTAATACACTGACAACAGCCCATAACCCTGACATCTACTGGTAAGACACACTATTCCGGTGGAAAATTGCCCGTTCTTCCAGGCCTTGTTAGGGTGAAGAAAATTGACGTCATTGTATTGATTTAACAGAACCTGTACATTTCCTCTACTCTTGACAGTGCATTATGGCATTCCAAAAGGGGTAATTTAGAACACGACCACCCAAACACAAACTGTGTGGAATACCGTGATGGTTTCCTTCAATGACATTCTGTTAAATTAGTGGGGCTGGATATAAGGGAGACAGGGTGCTGGCATAGTACAGTATATATATATACTCTTTGATCAAATCAAATACATATATATAAAGCACATTCTATTTATTTATTCTGCACTACCAACAGAGATCACCCTCCAAGTATGGCTGGTTTATATAGACAAGTTTGCTATAGTTATTTTTTTTTTAAAGGGGGGAAGGTGGGGAGGAACTAAACCTGGTACTGGGTTTTGATTCGGGCTGTACTGCTTATTTTGTTCTCTGGTGTTATTTAAGTTGATGGTAAGCTGTAGCCCTGAGTCTATTGAGAATACCGCAAAATTACGTTTTGACTAATGTTAGCATTTTGGGTTATCTTATTGATATGCATTCACCAATCTTATCTCCTTTTTGCCCTTCCCCCCTCCCTTCCATTTTCTTGCGTTTTTGTGGTCTTGATTTTTCGGGTGATGTTGATTTAACTATCGAGAGGACATAAGATGTTGCATTTCTTGGTAGTAGAAACCCGATAACTAGTACTTCAACTGAGAATTGAATTTTTAAATATTGAAAGTTCTGCCGAAAGTACTTGAAGGCAAAAGGATTTGAGAAAAGAAATACTGATGATGCGTTGCGTATGATCTTACGCTGTGAGTGACCATGATGGTGTATAACCAGTCTGGATAACCATTTTGGAACCAACTAAGTTTGACGACGTGATTTGAATTAGACTTTGTACTGCAAAAATGCTTGGAACCAAGTGTGCTCTGTGATGCTGCATTTTGTGTGTGTGCAAACTATAAAAAGGTGATATGTAGAAATTGAAATTGCATAGGAAACATGATGAACTCTGATTGTGTTTACTGTGAAAATTATTGCATGACATAATTTAAAATTGTAAAAGGTCTTAAATACTTGTATAAGGTAGGATAGTCCTTTTGAACTGGAATACAACGAATTTCGGTGTTGTAGGAGAAGAGGTTATTCATTTAATAATTGCGTGATATACATAGAGTAAACAGACTGCATCGTAGTCACTGCCTTCAACATGCCAGAAATAGCTACACAGAACCTGCAAAAATGATTTTGATAGTGATGGTTATTCGATGGAATGCAAAGGATGCAAAATATGGCATCATAAGAAATGTGCTGGTTTAATGCAGGGGGAATTCAACACTTTAAAATGAACCAGCTGCAAGCTGACATGCCTGTGTGATGAATGTAAAACAAAGATGAAAAACTTGGGAAATTATGAGAGCACTCTGATCAGAATGATGAAAGATATGGAAGATATGAAGCAGTATATGAAACATATTCATAGAGATGAACACCCCAAGAAACCGTGGAAGAAATGCAGATGTAGATATAGGGAAAAACATAAGTGAAAAGGAGATGAGGCCAGAGAACGAACCAGTGCACCTCCAGCAAAATTGCAGAAAGAACCTGAATAATGCAGAAACGATCAAATGAGATCTCCCCAGCTGACCAGATAATTATAAACACTATCAAAGGGTAGGAAGGGTCCAGCTATTCAATGCCATTAGGCTGTAAATTGTGTCATACCAGAGTGTTTATATTATTATTGCTTATATGTGTGCTTATGTCTTCCAATTGGAGCGTGGCTGAAGATGACCCAATATACTGTATACGGTCCATAATGACATTCATAACTTATAAATTATAAACACGTCCGCTATAGCTACTAAGATTATTACAAATGAAAAGAAAGGGAAGGGTGATCATGATAAGGCATGGAAGAGTGCAAATCAAGATGGAGTGCAGATGATGGATGAAGATAATAGTGATTTTAAACCGTATGTAAGCAAAGTTGGATTGTCTCTCAGATGACGAGACAACTTAGACCAACACCCAGGGGAACACTAACACAGATCAGAAGGAAGTCATCAGTAGATGGGAAAGGAAAAGTACTGATGGCTGTACAGATGCAGGTCCGCATGAATTTATCGTGCGAAGAGAGAGCGACACTACCCACTGGAGGAACGATGGAAGGGAACCTCAAAAAATTGAAAGTACCAGACTTCAAATGAAACAGAAAACACAATGAGGGACAACAACAACATCTGAAGGCAAGTTAAAACTAAAGGCTGCTAACAGGACGGCTTGGATTTATATAGGCCGAGTACACCAGGATATAACTCCAAATGATGTTATTGGCTACTTGGTGGACAAGGATTCAAAGACGGAGTAAAATGTGAAGAACTCAGAACCAAAGGAGAAAATAGAGCTTTCAATTCCTCTAGAAAGCAAAGCAAAGATAAAGTGTACGAGCCAGCTTTCTGGCCAACGGATGTAACTTTCAGTCCAAATAGAGAGTAAAACTTCAGAAGTGAAGCTATTGCTATGGAACTTTGAATGTAGTGAACTTATCGCTATGATGCAGTGACCTCAGAGTGGGCGGCAAGCAAGGAAGACCAATCACATCGAAATTCATGCCCCGTAAAGTTATGCATTGAATACATAATGCCTAAACTGTGTGTTTTCATTTGTGCCGTACTTCATCTCTCTCCAAATTATAGATGAATTAGGCACAGCCTTGAACTCAACAAACAGAAATGATGGCTTTCTCCGTGCAGGTGACTTCAACTGCAGAGTGGATGTTCCTTCACGAAAATCAGGAGAGATCTTAGAAGACATGGAAGAGGAAGGATTATCCATGGTTAATAGAAGCGAAAACAAAACATATCTTTACAAACCTGGGTGAACCCATAGGATATCGAGGAAATTTCTGGAACACAATGTATGTGAGACAGACAACCAGGCAAGTGTGAAGATGGTTGTGGAAGGCAACCTGGAGGAAGCGGCCAACTACAAGGCCAGAAATTTCAGAGCCTCCATTTAAAAGAAAAGCAAAGCCTTGGTTTAAGGGAAATTGCTACTTGTCAAGAAACACTGCACTGGAAGCCCCAAGAACCAATCTACTGGAAGATTACACAAACAAGAGGCGGACCTATAAGACACTTATAAAGCAGGAGAAAAAGGAACACAAAGAGCAATGCACGTATAAAGTTCTTAATCTAACGTTCCCAAAATATCCGCGAAATATTCCTATTGAGGTTTGGGAGAATCATTTGGGCCACGTATTAAGTAAAAGAGGCACGCCCATGCAGTATTCCAGCTCAAACACCCACAGGAGAAGAAGACCTAGACATAGACCTGTTTACATTCAAGGGAGTAGAGCATGCTATAAACAGGTCCAAGAATAATAAGGCTTGTGGTCCAGATAATATCTACAATGAACACATTAAAATTGCTTTCCCGGTATTAAAAGAAGCAATAACATTTGTCTTGAACCAATGCCTTAAGCAAGGAACGATTCCAAACAACTGGAGAAAGTATACAGTCAAAATGATATATAGAGAAAAGGGAAGTACTGAAGATCCAAACGCTCATAGAGGCATCACCATCGAATTCACGCTGCTAAAGATTCTAACAAAACTCGTACATCAACGTCTGACTAGTGAAGTGGATCCCAAATTACCAGAGGAAAAATTTACCGGGCGAGTTGGCCGTGCGCACAGAGGCGCGCGGCTGTGAGCTTGCATCCGGGAGATAGTAGGTTCGAATCCCACTATCGGCAGCCCTGAAAATGGTTTTCCGTGGTTTCCCATTTTCACACCAGGCAAATGCTGGGGCTGTACCTTAATTAAGGCCACGGCCGCTTCCTTCCAACTCCTAGGCCTTTCCTATCCCATCGTCGCCATAAGACCTATCTGTGTCGGCGCGACGTAAAGCCCCTAGCCAAAAAAAAAAAGAAAAAATTTGGTTTTAGAAGCGGGAGGAACACAATACAGGTCATCAAGTGTCTACTGGATGATACTGAAGCAGGTACAACTATAGCGGAAGCCAAGCTGTATACCATCTTCGTTGAGTTCTCTAAAGCCTGTGACTCTATTAGCTGAAAAATTATAATGGAGAAACTAGACAGATTAACGAGAAGGAATATAAGTCTCAAACAACTATTTCAGAACATACTGGCCTCAAACTGCATAGAAATTAGTGATAGAATTGCAAGGTCCAATCCAATTCAACAAACCACAGGTGTAGTACAAGGATATCCACTAAGCCCATTACTATTTATAATTGCTACGGCTGATAAAAACAAGCATATGCAGACGATATTGTGATTGCCTCGAGGTACATTGCAAGAGACACTTGAAGTGGACAGAAGAGAATAAACTTCAGTTATACTAGGGACAGACATTTAGGAAAGGAGGTAAAGCATCAGAAATGGGAGACCTCTAAAGAATGTATGGGAGTCACACTACAAACATCAACGTCAGGACAGAATTTGAATAAGTTGTCTATCAAAACAGCCCTGAAACTATTTGACCTCAAAGTCTCACCCGCGATCACCTATGGTTTAGAAAGTGAAAAATGAACCAGTTCGAGCAACCAGAAAAAGTGAAAGCTACTTTTCAAAAAAAAATAAAGTGCTATGTGTCTCAAAGTATACACCTTGAAGACTTGTGTATGAGTTAACCCATGAACCTTTCTATGTAGAGGATCTCCGTTATCACCTACCACTACCAACTACACCAACATATCTACAGTTCATAGAGAAATTATGAGCAAAGGAGAGAGAGATATGGAGTGAATTTTTGTCAACGGACGCAATGATTTCCAAAGACTGGGACATGAACTTAGACACTTGGTTACACGATTTGCAATACATGGATATCATTATAAGTTGTGTGAAACTAAGATATTCCATCAACCAGACACGGACTGTGTATGTGAACATTGTGGTAAGAGCTTGAACGTCATCATGCTATGATTTGTACTTGTCGGCACGAATTGCCAACAGCAGAGATGACTAATGTGTTATTAATGTAAATTTCTTTTGGCCATTAGCTGCAATAAAATACTGTATATTATTATTATTATTATTATTATTATTATTATTATTATTATTATTATTATTATTATTATTATTATTATTATTATAATATAATCTGCAAATTTATAGGCAAATTTTGATGTTGGTTAGGTTTTAACACTATCCGTAATAATGAAAGGAAGTGTGTGTGGGTGATGCCCAGCAAATTTATGACACGTAGGGATCTGTAAATTTTAACATAGGTAGATAGAAGGAGGTCCAAATGTATTTCGAAGCCCAATTTTTAGTTTTTGCTTTTGTTCGTGAGTTAAGAATGAAAAACCAGCAGAAAACAAGTGTTGGGATATGACAATCAAACATTCAGTCACCAGGATTAAATGCATTGGTTCACTGTCACTAGCCAGTAATAGAAGTCAAGGAGCCATTTTAAGTCCACGGCGTAGGAAGTCAAGTCTACGGCGTGCAGAGATTTGAAATTGTTAATAGAAGCATATTCTTAGATGAATTTTTATACAGGTAAAGACCTACCTTAATTATCTTAGTATCTTTTATCATTTCAATTATTAATTTCATGCACTTATCTTTTAGTTGCAACAACACTTGGAATTGAATGTAAGGGAAGACTGATTATTTACATTACGGCTGTCCTTGCTCTGAGAAATGAAGCTGTCAACCAGCAGCTTTTACTTGTGTATGTGTGCGATACCCAGATGACCAATTGTACAAGTTTTCATTAATTATTCCATTATTTTTATTGTTTCAACTACAAGACACGACTTTCAGACACCATGCCGCAGGCGAAGTGGTTGAAATTGTTCTGTTGCACATGCAGTTCCCCGTGCATTTGTGGAGCAACAAGGACAATCGCTTAAAGTTGTACGACCAGAACTTTGTTAGGACTTCCCACCTTTGGACAAGGACTAGTTTTGTCCAGTATTGGACCATCCTCACGTAAACTGGGATCTTGTTGAAATCACATTCCTTCTGTGGTAATGTCCTCATGGGTTATGAAGTTCAAATAAAAACGTCAACACTGTATTACTCTAAAAGCTTCTTTAAGATTTGTCCTGCATATTTCAGCAAAACACTAAAATACCATACTTAAAAAGTCTTAGCACAACATCTGAAACAAGCCAGCGTGTAATGCACCGGACATGGACGAGACGGAGTTTGTACTCTCATAACCAAGTGGATTGATTTCCCAATTTCAAGCCAGTACATTTGATATCTCCCTCTCACAATGTTCAGCCCGCCTTTTCTATGCTTCAAAATCAAGGAACAATCAGAGAAAAGTGCTTTTTCACATAATACATATTAAGATAGCCGGCGATAGTGTATTTTTCTCATGCAGCACATATTTCCCTGAGGACACTGTAAATTGTTTGATGACAATTATAAATTTTCAAGTCTTTATTTTAAAATGTTAAGTACAGTATCTTACAGTGTTTCACCGAAATATGCAGGACAAATCTTAAGGAAGCGTTTGATGGCATTTTTAATTGAATTTTGTATCTCATGAGGACATTACTAAAGAAGGAATGTAATGTTATATCTCAGTTCATGTATTGTGTGTATAGAGGAGATTATATTGTAGCTGGAATTGAAATGCTGTTGAAAATCCATTCATTCATTCATTCATTCATTCATTCATTCATTCATTCATTCATTCATTCATTCATTCATTCATTCATTCATTCATTCATTTATTTAGCTTCCATAGACTGTACAATTACATATTTTGAAATATGCCAACAGTATAGGAGTTGTCAAGTGATTTCCTAATACTAACAATAATATATGCACAACAATGAACATTTTGAAAAAGAAGAAGAACAGAAACACCACATACCTCAATGTTAGGACAGCACATCTTAATTTTTTTAAATAATATTAATAACCAATATTTAAAAGACAAAATAAAAATATATTGGTGTGGTGTTAATAATGTGAACATAGTCAATGTGACATTAACATATTTTTAAGGCTATATACTAGATTACAAGTTAATAAGTAGTAGCATCATTACCAGCACTTCATCATGTATTCTTCTGTACTGTAGAAGCAGCTACTCAGCAGGAGATTTTTTAAAGCTGTGGTAAATGAACTGATGGGACTAATATCTTTAATCGTATTTAGAAGCTTATTATACAATCTGATTCCAACAGAGTCTACATGTCTCAAGGCAATGGTTTTACTCTTGTGTTCGATAAAAATATTATTTCTTGTTCGCGTCTGGTAATTGTGATTGTCAAAATTCTTTCTGAAGTGATCAATATTTTTTTTTCACGTGTAGAATGCATTGCATGATGTATATACTTGGTACTGGGAGTATCCTTAGTCTCTTAAATAATGGTCTGCAATGATCTAACCTGTTACGTCTCAATATAATTCTGATAGCTCGTTTCTGTATTCGAAAAATAACATCAAGATTTGATTTGTAACAGCCCCAGAGACCAATAGCATAAGTGATGACAGAATGGAAATATCCAAAATATGCCATTCTAACATATTCTTCACTACAACTATTAGACAAAATCCTTAAGGCAAAACAAACAGAACTCAGAGACTTCCCTATTTTTTTAATATGACAATCCCATCTTAATTTTTCATCTATATGCACACCTAAAAATTTTGTGGTCAACGTATTTTCAATTGCATTTGCATTTAATATAAGGTTGTGTTTTTTTTGCAGTTTTGTCATGGTAGTTAGATGCCTTGAATTCCATGTATTGGGTCTTTTTAAAGTTCAATGTTAATTTGTTTTTCCTGAACCATGATTCTAACCTAGACAGGACTGTATTTGCTGTAGTTTCTATAGACGTAGGGTCAGGATTATTAATAATTATGTTTGTATCATCAGCATACAGAACTGCTGTTTCTACTTGATTATTGTGAGGAAGATCATTCACATAGATCAAGAAAAGAACAGGCCCCAAAATACTACCCTGCGGAATACCTAAGTCTATGCTTTTTACCTGAGAGTGATATGTCTCATTATGCCCTTTACTGTTACAATGTGTAATTTCAACAAACTGGGATCGTTTATTCAGGTATGATCTAAACCAGTCATTAACAATTCCTCTAACTCCAATCTGATATAATTTGTGCAACAATATTTCATGATCAACAGTATCAAATGCCTTTGGAAGGTCAAGAAATAGTCCTATCACAGTTTCATCATTGTCAAGAGCATTTACAACCAACTGTGTAAAATGTGATAAAGCAGACAAAGTACTTCTGCCAGCTCTGAACCCATGTTGTGCATTATTTAACAAGTTATATTTGATTAAAAATTTAGTAAGCCGATCTTTCATAGCACATTCAAATATTTTTGAAATAACAGTAAGTATTGATATTGGTCTGTAGTTATGTAAATCGTGTAAGTTTTCACTTTTAAAGACTGGGATAACTTTAGCTATTTTTAGGAGATTAGGGAACTGACCACTAGAAAATGATTCATTAATGAGATATGGAATATGGAATATGGAATTCTAGAAGATGGCCCGAGGAATGGGTACAGTCAATCTTTGTGCCAATCCACAAGAAAGGATCGAAGAAAAAATGTGAAAATTATCACTTAATTGCTTTGATTTCACATGCCAGTGAAGTTATGCTTCATATCCTGCACAAGAGACTCCGGGCATTTCTAGAGTATCAAGTTCCTGAAGTCCAGACTGGATTTATGAAAGGAAAAGGTACTCGAGAACAGATCTTAAGCGTAAGACAAATCATAGAAAAGGCTACAGAATTCAATGTTCCGGTATATCTGTGCTTTATTGACTACCAAAAGGCCTTCGATACTGTCAAATGGAACCATCTTTGGAAAATTTTGGATGACATGGGTTTGCCACTCCATTTGATTGATCTCCTCAAGTCCTTGTATAAGGAAAATACAGCCACTGTGAAGATTCAAAACAAACAGTCTAAGCAGTTTCGTTCAAGGGCTGGAGTTCGCCAGGGATGTATCCTGTCACCGTTACTTTTCAATATCTGTGGTGAATATGTAATGAGAACTGCATTAGATGGCTGGGACAAAGGGTTTTCCATTGGGGGATGCAAGATCAACAATTTGAGATTTGCTGATGACACCACCTTGATAGCATCATCTGAAGAGGAGTTGACAGAGCTGATCAAGAGAGTAGAGGAAGCAAGCCTAGAAATTGGATTACGCCTATATCGACAGAAAACCAAAGTCATGATTGTTGATCGTAAGAACAACAACAGTCCACATATCAAACAGATTGGAGGGTGTGAAGTTGTACATCAGTATGTATACCTAGGCTCCTTACTATCCAATTCTGGTGGTTCCAAAGATGAAATAAAGCGAAGAATTGAAATAGCAAAGGTAGCAATGATCCGTCTGCGGAAGATCTGGAAAGATAACAACATCACCATTAAGACAAAAAAGAAGTTCGTTGAATCTCTAGTCTTCTCAGTCTTCTTGTATGGTGCAGAGACGTGGACCATCCTCAAACGTGATCGTGAATGGATAGAAAGCTTTGAAATGTGGTGCTGGAGGAAAATGTTAAGGATTCCTTGGGCAGCGGATCGCACGAACACATCAATCCTGAACCAACTTCAGATAAAAGTTCGTCTATCGTGTAAGGTCTCTCAACGGATTGTACGCTACTTTGGACATATAATGCGCCGAGATGGTAATCTTCAAAAGCTGATTGCTGAGGGCAAAGTCCAGGGAACCAGACAACGAGGACGAGTACCAACGTGATGGATTGACATGGTGAACGGCCCCCTACAGTGTTCTCTCAGAGTAACCACACTGAAAGCTTTAGATAGGGAAGAATGGCGAAGTATGGTTCATCGGCTAGAGGGCTGAATATTATGATAGTCACGACGCCTCAGTCATGAGGCAAAACAACTAAGAAGAAGAAGAAGAAGAAGAAGAAGAAGAAGGATGCTCCAATAGTGGACCAAACTAGTCCTACTTGTAATGAGGTACAATAAAAATTCAATCATATTTGTACAGTGTTGATTAGGTGGGAAGTCGTAATAAAGTTCTGGTTACTAAAGTTGTATGACTCGATTTTTGGAAACAGTGCTTCTTTCAGGTCAACTGTACATTGATTGTTCAAGAGTTGGTAAGACAAACGCTCTACATCTTAGCTCCAAATGGGAGGGCACTTACTATAGTTTATCCAGAAGTTGTATAAAAATAAATTATGGTCTTTCATATTGTTTTAATATTATTTGTACCAACTACCAGCCCAGTTTCTTAAGCGTTGAAAGTAACAATATAATTACAAATAATGTAATTCATGCAATTTATACACACACGCTAGAGAGGCATCCAGGGTTCCTCCAGATTGGTGATACAGTGGTTCAGGTGAAGTGGGGCTGGTGATTGAGGTGAAGGCTCACTGCGGGCTGCTGGAACCAACACATCACTTTGCTCTATGCAGCTTGGATGAGCCGTGGGTTGGGAAAGGGGCGATCGCAATCTAGGCGAAAGTCATGGCTGTGAATTCAGTCATGATAATGCCAAGTGGAGACCACGTGAGTAGGCCTACGGAAGAGGGAACAAACCTGGCTAGGTTCGGGCCAGCGGCGGACCGCTGGATGGACGACTGAGGGGCGTGGTCTCTGCTACGGAGAGCCTGAGTTGTGGGAGGACAATGTCTGGCTATATGCCTCACCACGGATGGTGAAAACGACGCTCGGGACCCTAGAAGGGGCAAAAACCCTATTATTGATTGAAATATGGATGCTTATAAAGAACCACTTTCAAAAACTTCAACATGAAGGGAAGCTCCAGAAGAGCAGATCCTGGAGCAAGCCCAAGATGAAAAAGAATGGAGACAGAAGTCCCAATTGGACAGGCTGTCGCCGACTCAAAATAAGAAATAGCAACAGAAGCTCCAGTAGAGCAGACTGCTACCACAAGCAAACCAAGCACATCAACAGATTTCATATCAGCAGACCACCTCGCAACAGTGCATATTACACGGAAAGGAAGAGAGCGAGGAAGGAAGCCAAAATAGTTGCTGGAACTTGGACGGAGAAGAAGCCAAGTAACAGGGATTGGCAAGAGGTTATCCCTCTGACAACACCAAAAAGGCCAAGCTCGGGGGATAGTACGCCATCAAGTTTGGCTACAAAACCGCCTGCCAAGAAACAGAAAGAAGATATGGTCATGTCCTTTTCAGAAAGACTAACTTCACTCAAGGTAGCAATAATGCCTAAAATTGTTTTGACCTTTAATGAAAGAGATTTTGAAGAGCTGAAGAAGAGAGGTCTTAAGGCCAAGCTTGGACTTGGGCAGATAAATTTCAAGTAATTAAGGGAAAAACAAAACCTAGCGTTGGTAAGGATGGTACTGAAAGTTCTACAGGCACACCTACAATATAAAAAATCAGCTGTGGCCAATTTTGCCAGAAAGTTCAAGCCCAATGCAATCGATGTGTCTCTTTTACAAGAGCTATGGGTAGTTAAGGGCAGAGTAGCGTGACTGACGGAATCTGGAGGTAAGCTGATGTACCATACTACATCGAATATGCCTAGAACATGTTTACTTGTGAGCAGAAAACTAAAATGCCTTCTGTTGCAAGAGCATTGTTCAAAGGACTTAGTGGCCAGAGAAATAACCATAAGCTCTGCATACCTCCCATATGACTCAAGTGATCTGCCCCCATCAGAAGAAGTTGAGAACTTAATTTGCAAGACAAAGAGGAAAGGTAAACGCCTAAAATCAAACCAGTCACTTCTGATCTGCATTTTGGGCAGTTGCCCAGGTGGCAGATTCCCTATCTGTTGTTTTCCTAGCCTTTTCTTAAATGATTGCAAAGAAATTGGAAAATTATTGAACATTTCCCTTGGTAAGTTATTCCAATCCCTAACTCCCCTTCCTATAAACGAATATTTGCCCCAATTTGTCCTCTTGAATTCCCACTTTATCTTCATATTGTGATCTTTCCTACTTTTAAAGACACCACTCAAACTTATTTGTCTACTGATGTCCTCCTATGCCAACTCTCCACTGACAGCTTGGAATATACCACTTAATCAAGCAGCTCATCTCCTATCTCTCAAGTCTTCCCAGCCCAAACATTGCAACATTTTTATAACGCTACTCTTTTGTAAGAAATCACCCAGAACAAATCGAGCTGCTTTTCTTTGGATTTTTTTAAGTTCTTGAATCCAGTAATCCTGGTGAGGGTCCCATACACTGGAACCATACTCTAGTTGGGGTCTTACCAGTCTTATATGCCCTCTCCTTTACATCCTTACTACAACCCCTAAATACCCTCATAATCATATGCAGAGATCTGTACCCTTTATTAACAATCATATTTATGTGATTACCCTAATGAAGATCTTTTCTTATATTAACACCTAGGTACTTACAATGATCCCCAAAAGGAACTTTAACCCTATCAACGCAGTAATTAACACTGAGAGGACTTTTCCTGTTTGTGAAACTCACAACCTGACTTTTAACCCCGTTTATCAACACACCATTGCCTGCTGTCCATCTCACAATACTATCGAGGTCACCAAGCAGCCGCTCACAATCTTGTAACTTATTTATTACTCTGTACAAAATAACATTGTCTGCAAACAGCCTTATCTCTGATTCCACTTCTTTACACATATCATATATATATAAGAAAACATAAAGGTCCGATAATACTGCCTTGAGGAATTCCCCTCTTAATTATTACAGGGACAGATAAAGCTTCGCCTACTCTAATTCTCTGAGTTCTATTTTCTAGAAATATAGCCACCCATTCAGTCACTCTTTTTTCTAGTCCAATAGCACTCATGTTTGCCAGTAGTCTTCCATGATCTACCCTATCAAAAGTCTTAGATAGGTCAGTCGCAATACAGTCCATTTGACCTCCTGAATCCAGGATATCTGCTACATCATGCTGAAATACTACAAGCTGAACTTCAGTGGAATAACCTTTCCTAAACCCAAACTGCCTTCTGTCAAACCAGTTATTAATTTTGCAAACATGTCTAATATAATAGTCCTTGGGGCAGATGCAAATTCACACCCCACGGCATTGGGCAGCACGAACTGCAATGCAAGAGGTGAGTCTTTACTAGAGTTTGTTATTGGAACTGATTTGATGATACTAAACCTAGGAAACAAGCCTACATTTATAAATAAAAATCTTAGGGAGGTAATGGAAATTATACTAAGCACTAGGCTATTGCAGACTTTATTAAAGACTGGAAGGTGCTGGAGGAACCATCATTGGCAGACCACCAGCACATCCAATTTGCAATAGATGCGAGACTAGGTGGAATTGAGATGTACAGAGACCCAAAAGGAACTAAGTGTGATAGATACAGAGAAGTTCTAAGAAAGGCTGTACAAAAAAATTCCAACTAATGTGAGAGGACAGAAAGAATTGGATGAGGCAGTGGAACTATTAGAAGAGGGCATTATAGACTCATTCCATGACAGCTGTCCTCTCAAAGAAAAACACCAAAAAAGTAAGGTGGTGGAACAACAAACTAGCCAAAATGAAAAAAGTTAGGACATTGTATAGAATATCATCTAGAAATGGTATGCGGGATGTATATCATAGGAAACTCACTGAGTATAACCTAGATATACGGAAAGCAAAAATAAAATCTTTGAGACTGTTCTGTGAGAAAGTGGAATAACACACTGAAACAGCAAGGCTCCAGAAGGTTCTTAAAGCAACCCATATAATCAGGTGGGGACAATGGAGAAACCAGAGGGGTCGTTTACTCAGGCTGGAGATTCTAATGCCGTATTACTTTCCCGAGGCTGAGGAGATGACAGAAGAAGAAACAGCTGAAACAGAGACTGGAGCTCGAAGAGCAGACTGGAACTGTCCCAAGAGAGTAATAAACCACAACCATATAAAATGTGCAATCGACACATTTCATCCTATAAAGACTCCGGGGCCAGATGAGATACTTCCGATACTCCTACAGGAAGGACGGAAGATACTCGTCAATGCCCTGACGGACCTCTTCAGAGCTAGTCTAGCTTTAGGGTACGTGCCAAAATCATGATCTGGAGCCAAAGCAGTATTAATACCTAAACCTGGAAGGGCAAATTATACCCAAGCCAAAGCACACAGACCATTATGTTTAACGTCCTTCATGCTGAAAGCAAAGGAGAAAATTCTGGATAAATATATCAGAAGAACGGTGCAAATGAACTCAACATTACATGAAAATCAGTTTGCATATAGACCTGGCAGATCCACTGAAGTAGCATTTCACCAGTTACTTTGTAAACTAGAGGAAAGCCTAGAATATAAAGAAATTGCACTGGCGGCATTTCTAGATATAGAAGGAGCCTTCAGCAATGCAACCTATGACTCTGTGATCAAAGCATTGGAAAAGAGCAAGGTGAGTAAAACCGTCGTGAAATGGATTAAATCCATGTTAGATGGAAGGAAGATAAAAGCAACCCTGTTTGAAGAAACGCTGATGGTTAGGGCCACCCGAGGCTGTGCTCAGGGAGGAGTTCTTTCTCCTCTACTGTGGAACCTCGTGGTGAACAAAATCATAGCTATGCTCAACGAACAAGGTTTTTATACACAAGGATACGCAGATGACCTAGTGATTGTGGTGTGAGGTAAGGTGATGAGTGTTGCCCATGACCTCACGCAAAGATCACTCAACCTTGTGGAGAACTGGTGGCGGGAAGAACAACTATAATAATTTATTAAGGTGCGCTCGAAAGAGCATTACTTAACCTAGTAAAAACATTTACAAATTAGCAATTTTTATATTCTCAGTTCAAAACTTTAGAGTTTTCCCTACTATATTCACTAATTGATTTCACCCTTTTCGGACATTCCGTTGTATGATATAAACTGCACTTCTGATCACAGAGGGAGCAGACGCACACATTGTTTGGTTTATGAAAGGTGGTATTCCTGCACATACAGTGATTATGGCCAGTCTGGTAACAATATGCCTTTGCTCTTGACCTTCTTTAGTCCAGTTTCTGTCACATATAGCACTTGCGCTGTAGAACTCCTCTTCTATCTCTTCTCTCTTCGCCTCTCTCTGTCGTTGAAGCTTCTGGCTTGATCTAGTAGCTGTCAAAGAGTGGTTTAATCGTATGTCTTCTATGAAGAAGGTTTCCCTCATAAGAACATAAACTAGCCTAGAAGGGGATGTCTTGCTCACACCCATAACTCTCTTCATGAAATACACCATCACCTTCTCAATTTCCGTTAAGTCACTAAATGACAGCTTTTCCCATATTATTTCAATACCATAGGTGACCATTGGCTCTACTGCACTGTGAAAGAGTTTCATCGCCGTATCAGTTGTCAGCCGAGTTATATTTCTTATTTTATAAGTGGTTCTGATGGCCGCTGAGGATTTTTCCTGAATATGTATCCTGAAGGAACTTCTTGTTGGTTGCATGGTGATTCCTAAGTACTTGTATTTCTTAACAACTTGAAGTGGTACACCTTCTAACATTATGTTGTCTTTTGCTGCTTGTTTCCCTCCTTTTCTGAATACCATTTGGACAGTTTTCACCTTATTTATATTAAGATGATTCACCTCAGATCATTTCTCTAGTTCAGCTATTGCTGTTTGCACTTCTTCTTTGTTTGATGATCCAATCATCATGTCATCTGCATACATGATCAAAGTAGCCTTTGAATTATCGTTTATAATTGATTTGACATGTGCCGTTAGTACATTAAACAGAGTAGGGCTGATAGGATCACCCTGCATGACACCGTTGGTTTGCCTTATTTTCCTTGATCTTATATCGTTGTTACTAATTTCAATGTAATTGTATCTCATGATGTTTTGTATTATCAAGGTGAGTAGGTGGCTTTCCCTTGTTATGTCTCTCAACTTTTCTATTAGCGTTCTGTTCACTAGGTCAAAGGCTTTTCTGTAATATATGAATACTGCTTAGTACTTTCCCTTGGGATGTCGCAATGCTTCTTCTATATCCTGCATCAGAAGTTTCACGGCCTGTATTGTGCTCCTCTGTTTCCTAAAACCAAACTGGGAGTCTCGTAGATACGGATCAATTAGTATATTAAGCCTTTCGTTGATGATACATGTGAATACCTTAAAAAGGACATCCTCCAGCACAATTGCTCTGTAGGAATCTCGGTTGTCAAACGATCCTTTTCCTTTGTGAAGAATGTTCATGGTTGCTGTTCTCCATTTTTCTGGTATTTCCCCTGTCTGAAAACATTTGTTTAATAGGGACACCCATAGGTCTATCAGGATATCTGCAGATTCTTTCAGGTGTTCCGGAAAAATTCCATCCGGTCCTGCCGCTTTTAAAATCTTGGTTTGTTGTATTACCCTCATTATTTCCTCTTTAGTAATGACTGTGTCAATTTGGGCTCAGTAATGTATGCCTTGTCTAAGTTCATTTGATTTAAAATTCCAATGAAATGTGTCTCCCATGCTTCGATAGAAATTTCACAAGACGTATTTGCAGTTTACTTATTTAATGCCAGGTAACGATTTGTTACGGCCTCTTGTACTTGCTTTTTCGCCTCTTTTTCCAGATACTCCTTTCTCTTCGTTTCCAGTAGAATTTTATATCGTCTTCTCCTCTGTGCATATTGTGCCAGGCTTTCCTTGTTATTGGATGTTTTGACTATGTATAGAGCCTCCAAAACTACTTTTCTTTCTGTGTAGCATTCGTTATCGAACCATAACTCTGCATATCTCTCCTTACGTTCCACGCAGGCTGATTGCAGCAGGCTTGTAGCAATGTTTGTGACTTCAAATTTTCCCTCTTCAGTGTGCTGTTTTGCTCCTTCAACCTTGTTGTAATTTTCTTTTAATTTCTCTACATCCAATTTTCTGGTGTACCTGTGTGGGATTTCTGTCTTCCTGTTCCTCCATATGATTGTTGTCAACGGTACATGCTTTTTTATTGGTGCAGCTGCCGACGTCCATAGTTCTACCTGTTCAATTATGTTTATTTCATATCCTCTGTAGAAAACCAGGTCTATTGCGCTAGACCCGTTCGATGCTATATAAGTTACGAGCTCTGATTTGTTTATCAGAGTGAATCCTTCCTCGTATATAATATCCAGTATGATTTCTGCTTTCTGATCTGGTTTATCTATCCTCGCATTGAAATCTCCTGCAAATATTGCGTTTCCTTCGGTTTCTACCTGTATTATTGCCTTCATAATTGATTCCACCGGATCCCCTATAGAGGGAGGTGTCTGGTTTTAAGTAGATTCCAATAATAGCCAGGTTTTCTGTTTTCACCATTACTATGTTGTATTCTTTCCTTATTTCTCTGATCTTCCCTACTGTTGGTTTGCGGAGTATTGAGACACCTCCTGACGGCCTACCTAATGTTGGAGTGGCAAGTGAGTGTACACTGTAGAGTCCTGGAAGCGCATGTAAGTCATCTCCATTTATCAGCATTGTTTCTGTTAGTATAGCAATGTCAAACTTCTTATAGTAGTTATTGGGCAACATAGTGATTGCATTCTTCATCCCTTCTATATTCCATAGAAGTATTTTCTCCTGCGGTCGAATCAGTATGGAATCCTGGTGTTTGTAACCTGGTGCCCTCTTCGCGTCGCCGAAAAAGAAAACGCCTTACTAGCAGTCCTGTGGGCCTGAAACCTGGGACATTTACTCGTTCAAGCTCACAAAAAGGAATTCCAATACGGAAAGCCTTCAATCAATCAATCAATCAATCAATCAATCAATCAATCAATCAATCAATCAATCAATCAATCAATCAATCAATCAATCAATCAATCAATCAATCAATCAATCACTACTGATCTGCATTTAGGGCAGTCACCCAGGTGGCAGATTTTTATAGCATTTTCTTAAATGATTGCAAAGAAATTGGAAATTTATTGAACATCTCCCTTGGTAAGTTATTCCAATCCCTAACTCCCCTTCCTATAAACAAATATTTGCCCCAATTTGTCCTCTTGAATTCCAACTTTATCTTGATATTGTGATCTTTCCTACTTTTAAAGACACCATCCAAACTTATTCGTCTACTGATGTCCTCCCACGCCATCTCTCCACTGACAGCTCGGAACATACCACTTAGGCATAGATATCAAGGATAATTTAATAAAAAACCACCTATTCAATACTTTCCACGTTTAATGTGGTTATTATCTACATGATTTTATGTAAACTTATTTAGGTCAGGTACATGTTTCACCCATTATTTTGGGCATCTTCAGCCTGTATACAACCTTTAGGTCAAGGTTTGGGACCTTTTTAACCAATATAAACATACCAATATATACACTATATACAATATATACATTATATTCAATATATACAAACATTAATGACAGTTAAGTTTTTTGGTCCTAATCTATCTAATATGAAAAATGTCCAAAAATAAAATGGATCTTCTTTTTGGTAAAGAGGATTACATATCGGGGTTTATGTGACCCCTTTATCATATCATGTTCTTGACGTACCGTGTCTGTTGACAGGATGTGTTATCAACAACAAGTGGAGATTTGAACTGATTGTTGATCGTAGGTTGGTCAAGATTGAAAATATAAATTTAAATTAAATGTGTTTTAACCTGGCAGTTCTATTCTGGTTAACTTAGAATGTTCAAAAATAAAATGAAATGGATCTTCTTTTTTATCATAAGTCTTGAGAAAGGGTGATATTAAAACTGGGGCTTATTTGACCCACGATTTTCATTTTCATGTTCTTGACGTAACTAATATTTAAATGTGTTGTCATGCACAAGTGGAGATTTAAAAAACCGATTGTTGTAGGTAGACTGATACAGTCTTGTATGAATATTGTTCCCGTTGATGTGTTGCTTGGTCTTTGGGAGGGATCTTAAGAATATTTGTTCAGTTAATACTAGATGGACCTGTCTGTTCCGGCAGCGCCTGTCTACATAAAATCATGTAGATAATAACCACATTAAACGTGGAAAGTATTGAATAGGTGTTTTTTTATTAAATTATCCTTGATATCTATGCCTAACGTCATCTTCAATACGGAAGAATAATGAGAGTTGTTACTTGTAACACACCACTTAGTCGAGCAGCTCGTCTCCTTTCTACCAAGTCTTCCCAGTCCAAACTTTGCAACATTTTTGTAACGCTATTCTTTTGTAGGAAATTGCCCAGAACAAATCTTTGGATTTTTTCCAGTTCCTGAATCAAGTAATCCTGGTAAGGGTCCCATACACTGGAACCATACTCTAGTTGGGGTCTTACCAGAGACAAATATGCTCTCTCCTTTACATCCTTACTTCAACCCCTAAACACCCTCATAATCATGTGCAGAGATCTGTACCCTTTATTTACAATCATATTTATGTGATTACCCCAATGAAGATCTTTCCTTATATTTGTACCTAGGTATTTACAATGATCCCCAAAGGGAACTTTCACCTACTCTAATTCTCTGAGTTCTATTTTCTAGAAACAGAGCCACTGAGTGACTGAATGGGTTGCTATAATTCTAGAAAATAGAACTCGGTGAATTAGAGTAGGCAAAGCTTTATCTGTCTCTGTAATAATTAAGAGGGGAATTTCTCGAGGCAGTATTATTGGACCGTTATGTTTTCTTATGTATATATAAATGATATGAGTAATGAAGTGGAATCAGACAAAGCTTTTTGCGGATGATGTTATTCTGTATAATTTATAAGATTGTGAGAAACTGCAAAAGACCTCGATAATGTTGTGAGATGGACAGCAGTCAATGGTATGATGATAAACAGGGTTAAAAGTCAGGTTGTGTGTTTCACAAATAGGAAAAGTCTTCTCAGTTTTAATTACTGCGTCGATGGGATGAAAATTCCTTATGGGTATCACTGTAAGTACCTTGGTGTTAATATAAGGGTACAGATCTCTCCACATGGTTAAGAGGGTATTTTTTTTTTTTTTTTTTTTTTTTTTGCTAGGGGCTTTACGTCGCACCGACACAGATAGGTCTTATGGCGACAAGGGGATAGGAAAGGCCTAGGAGTTGGAAGGAAGCGACCGTGGCCTTAATTAAGGTACAGCCCCAGCATTTGCCTGGTGTGAAAATGGGAAACCACGGAAAACCATCTTCAGGGCTGCCGATAGTGGGATTCGAACCTACTATCGTTAAGAGGGTATTTAGGGGTTGTAGGAAGGATGTAAAGGAGAGGGCATATAAGTCCCTGGGAAGAGGTGATGGCGGTGGTGATTATTGTTTTAAGAGGAAGTACAACTAGGCAACCATCCTCTATATAACACTAATCAGAGAGAAAATATGGAAAGGATGCGACACTTCGATAAATTAAGGTATCAGCCAAAGAAAGACAAGGGCCACGAAGGGCATGGAAATGAAAGACTCCCTAGCCCTCAGAAAGCTAATAGCGTTGGGGTTGGAAAAGAACCAGAGATGACCAAGAGAGATCGGATAGGATAGGTGAAAGTGAGGAGGCTGGCACAAGTAAGTGGAACCAATGTCAGGACTCAGCTAAAGGCCCCCATGGGTCACGCTCCAAAGTTCAGAGCCCCTGGGGCCTCTTACGACAGGCAGGGGATACCGTGGGTGTTATTCTACCGCCCCCACGCACAGTGGGATCTCTCGTAAGACCCCAACTAGAGTACGGTTCTAGTGTGTGGGACCCTCACCAGGATTTCTTAATTCGAGAACTGGAAAAAATCCAAAGAAAAGCAGCTCCATTTGTTCTGGGTGAATTCTGATAAAAGAGTAGTGTTACAATAATGTTGCAAAGTGTGGGCTGGGAAGACTTGGGAGAAAAGAGACAAGCTGCTCGACTAAGTGGTATGTTACATGTTACAATTCTCATGTTAGGTCCGTATTGAAATGTACGTAAATACAAAGTATGTTACAAGTGTTATTATTTTTTATATCCACCTATTCAATACAAAGAGATCTTTTTAGAAATTAAATATTATTATAAAATGTTAAGGGACATGTTTCGCCCATATTAAGGGCATCATCAGCCTCAAACTCAAACCTGTATGGTGAAAAATCAGGATCCTGATTGCTCTTACAAGCCATAAAAAGAGGATATGATTGTTGGTGTCTGTCCAAACATACAAATTGTTAGAATGTCCTTGGCTAAAATTGCAGTATCAAGCTGCATGTCAAAAATTCACACGATTATACTTTCTGGAGCGTTGAAAAACTTGTTGGGGTAGAGGCACATTTCTCTTTCATTATAAAGACTGAGCTGTTGTAACATACTTTGTATTGAAGTGGTATGTTCCGCGCTGACAGTGGACAGATGGCGTGGGATGACATTAGCAGACGAATAAGTTTGAGTTGTGTCTTTAGAAATAGGAAAGATCACAATATGAAGATAAAGTTGGAATTCAAGAGGACAAATTGGGCCAAATATTTGTTTATAGGAAGGGGAGTTAGGGATTGGAATGACTTACCAAGGGAGATGTTCAATAAATTTCCAATGTCATTGCAATCATTTAAGAAAAGGCTAGGAAAACACCTGGCGACGTGCAGATCAGTAGTGAGAGACTTGACGGGATGTAAAAACCACAAGGAAGTGAAGAGAGTAACAAGGCTTAGTTACCTTTTATTGTGTTCTATGTGCATTTCTTCAATAGGGCTTTCTTTGTTTTGGACAGGCCGCCATTAGGATGGTTGTATGGTATACTCTGAGGACTCCATTCCTATTGTTTGTTGTCTCCGTACGGGGCATGTGAGTCACACGACTGTTCTTCTTATCCAGAAGACGGGTGTGTTATCTCTAAGAGAGTGTAATGGGATGCTGCTTTGTTGTGGTTGTGTTGTTCCCTTTTGTTGTCCCACAGTTGTTTGAATGTTTTTGTGTAACTGCGCATTTGTTGCTCTCTAACTAAGTGAAATGTGGCAGATGAATTTCACCTGCTGTTTGAGGTAAACCTACGTCGCAAATGATGTAATTTTTCTATACTATATTTTAATTTGTTGTTGTTCATGATTCATCTGGGTTTTGATGCCTTTTCCCTACTTTTCTTTTGTTCAGCTCCATAGCTAAGGGCTGGCCTTTGGTCCAGAGGTCCTAGGTTCCATTCCTGGCTGGGTCGGGGATTATAATCTTCATTGGTTAATTCCAGTGGCTCGGGGACTGGGTGTTTGTGCTGTCCCCAACATCCCTGAAACTCACACACCACACATAATACTATCCTCCACCACAATATCACGCAGTTACCTACATATGGCAGATGCCACCCATCTTCATCGTAGGGTCTGCCTTATAAGGGCTGCACCCGGCTAGAAACAGCCACATCAAATTATTATTATTATTATTATTATTATTATTATTATTATTATTATTATTATTATTATTATTATTATTATTATTTTAATAAACCCAGTTCCTTGTATATTCGATAGCTTCATGCATTCCCTAGTTAAGGTCCTTTGGTAGAAAAGCCAGTCAGAATCACGGCTTGTCCAAGGCCATCTGTGGTTGAACCCTGAGGCCTCACCCCTTTCCTTCCCCTTCGTTACTCCACTGCTCTGATCTCTGCAATGGATTCCCGTCATGCAGATACCTTTCCGTACATATATGTATAACAATTGTTTTTGACCAACAGGACTAACCACAGTGGCCTTAACGAGGCCTGTCTTGCTAAAAGTACTGAATTACCCTGTTTGCTAGAGTACCTGATAAGGATTAAGTCTTCTTGAAACTCAATACACAACGGGCTTGGAGAAATATCTTAAAAGAGTGGGTTTTCCTTGAACATACCTTGTCATCATTTCAGAATTCATTTCCTGTGATACTGTACTGAAATGTGAAGAAGTCAGACACCCCTCTAAGTTGAACTGAATTCTCTGCTGTATGGGCTGGGGCTGAATCTTCTTGAAACTGCCCACACGATTTTCCTTCTTCCATTAACTGATCCAAGACTGGTGTCAAAATGTCATGTTGATACCTCGCTACATTTACCGTGGTTTCCAAAAAAGGAGGCCCAATTATTTGTCTTGCACTAACCTCACACCGAACACCACTTTCATAATGAGGAACTTGTTAAGCAGCATTAGGATTTTCTGCACACCAATAGGGAGGGTTATGACTATTCACACGACCACTGAGATGAAACCAGAACTTTTACATACAATGATAACTGTCTCACCATGTTAACAGCTGAGATTCAGACTGACAACTGATGCATGCGAGGTCGAACACGTGCAGGCTGCTATGGGCGTGCCTTCCATACCGCAGCGTATGTATCGCAGAGTTAAATGCTGCTCTGACTGTCTAATGGTCAAGTGCATAATCAGCGTTTAAGATTCTTCCTAAGCCATGTAACTGCAGAGCATCATTCATGATTATTGTCGGTTAAAGTTAAACAGTCAAGTTCGAGCGGTTACCAAAGTGATTAGCAGTTAAGGTAAAATGGTTGCTACATTTGGAGATGTTTTGAATTGTTTATTGGCGATAGAATGAAAATGCATGCGAAGGTGATCCTTTTGAAGAACTTAGTGATAGGATATTTGTGGAAAGGTTTCGCTTATCTAAACAAACAGTTTCATTTCTGCTCCAAAAAATGTATTATAACGTACAATTTCCAGCGAACAGACTGCTCTCTGGTGTAGGTGATACTCTACTAATAAGCAGAGAACAACATCAGCTGGGATTGTACACTACGTGAGCTTCTGCTTTATGGTGACACCATCTGTCTTTTTATTTTCAATGAAATCTTTGTGTCTGATCACTAATTATTCCACAATATCGTTTTAAAAATCCGAAGAGTTGGATGACCTTATTTCTCTTTTGTTCTTCCTTGTTTCTAGTCAGTACTCTCAGCAAAGAAGAAATGAATATTCCTCCTCCTAGCAAAAGAAACACAAAATTAGCGAAGCGCGTTCACTAGCAAGTTAAACATCACACTTGCAGCTCAACTAAACATTGAATAAGAATGGTGCTCCTTGCTTCCTTCTAAACAGGCCATATTTATGTACACACTGGTTAGATTGAAATAATAACATTAAGTTATTTATTAGACCACCTAATCAATACAAAATCGTCTTGGATGATTTACATAAATTTGTTAGCTAATAGTGGGACAAATTTATGTAAATCATCCAAGACGATTTTGTATTGATTAGGTGGTCTAATAAATAACTTAATGTTATTATTTCAATCTAATATCATCAATACGGACCAAAAATGATATTTATCACATGCAACACACTGGTTAGCCGAATATTAAACAAGGTTGGTGCACTTGGCCATTAGTTTATATGACAGACCCTGCAAACAACTAAGCGTCGGAAAACAGGAACAAATCTGTCCATCGTTCAAATTCCACGCCATGAGCACACACACCGTGGTGTCTGGTTAAACCATTCATCTTTAATACTATGAACTCTCAGCTTTTACATTTTCTTCATTTAAATGAAAAGAAAGGTCAGAATAAAATGCAGTCAAGGAAAAGTACGGGAGGTGTCTTACAATGTTTCTTTTGATATTTTGTGGAGTACGAACTGCACAAGTCCTTCTGTTTACTACTGTTTCCTTCTGCTACAAGACTGTCTGCCATCTAGTTAAATGTTTAGAAAAGACATCCAGTGCTTATTTCAATTGTAAACAACATAAACGATATGAGTGCCCCCTACCCTACTTGCTGTCATCTTCTGGGAGTTTCTCCATAACACTCTTCAAGTGTGAAAAGGGATGTTCATTAAGATTCTCTGTAAAGTCCCCTGACTGCACTGTACAGAGCCTTCCACAAGGCTGGACCTCCTTAGTCCAGGTGACACTACAGTATTTCCTGCATGTCTTCTTTCTGTGGAAGATCGCATCATTCTTGTAGCCAGTACACGGTACTCCTCTGCGGCCTTCAGAAGAGACACCCTGAAGCCTTTGCCCCCTTCAAATGTCTCTGGAGTTTATCATGGAGGGAGACACCCGTTGTCCAGTGAACCATGGCATGGCTGGACTGACATTCTACGTTCGCACAAACTATGTTGGGGGATCAAATATAAACAAGATTTTATTTTTTATTTAAATTTATTGAAAAACACAAGGCAATTACAGTTTATTTTTCCACATATGAGGCATGTCTTTTAAGTAAGTACTGTTTTGATATTCCGCCGATGCAGCGCTGTGGTCGGCTACCGTGCTTGTGCGCTGTGTTCCTGCATCTATTGGCAAGGCTGAGATGCTATTACGGCAATAGTCGCTCTTGTGTACATTTGTTGGCAAGCATTTGAAATGGCCTCGCTGATCGAGAGTCCCGCCGACTGTGAAGTCCAGTCTGTTATTCGTTTTCTGAGTGGAAAAGTTTTGAAAGCTATTGATATTCATCGTGAGATCTGTGCAGTTTACGGACCAAATATTATGAGCGATGGAATGGTTAGGAAATTGGTTCGAGCATTTAAAGGTGGCCGCAAAGATGTGCATGATGAAGAACCGAGTGGACGACCTTCAGTCATTAGTGAAGTTTGGTGCAGGCAGTTGGCCGAGCAGTGAGAGAAAACAGATGTTTTACGATTACGTCGTTATCTGATGTGTTTTTGCAAGTTTCTCGAAGTGTTCTTTATGAAATTGTGAGTGAACGATTACATTACCGAAAATGCTGACGGAGGAGCACAAAAGCAAACGTTTGGGCAGTGCCTTAACTTTCCTGGAGCATTGTCGCGAGGAAGGTGATGACTTTTTGAGTCAAATTGTAATGGGGTATGAAACCTGGGTGGCCTACGTTACACCTGAATCAAAACAGCAGTCTATGGAATGGCAACATTCAACCTCAACCAAAAATGTGAAGTTTAAGCAAACAATGTCAGCCCGGAAAATCATGTGTACCGTGTTTTGGGACAGAAAGGGGGTGTTCCTGGTGGACTTTTTGCCCCGTGGTGAGACAGTCAATTCAGCAATGTATTTCGAGACCTTAAACAAATTGCGCCACTCAATCCAGAACAAAAGGCGTGGCATGCTTATTAAGGGCGTCATTTTGCTTCATGATAATTCACGCCCACATGCAGCTCATCGAACCCAAGACCTCATCACATCATTTAGCTGGGAACAACTCAATCACTCTCCATGCAGTCCCAATCTTGCGCCCAGTGATTACCACTTGTTCCTGCATTTGAAGAAACATATGGCCGGCAAAAGTCACGACGACGATAATGGTGTCGCGATGGCTGTGGTGCAGTGGCTGACAAATCAGACGGCCAACTTTAATGAGGATGGTATGCAGAAGCTCGTACGATATAACAAGTGCCTCAATATTAGTGGGAATTGTGTTGAAAAGTGGAGTAATGTACAGGCTTCCATATAAAAATAAAATTGTTAAAAAAATCTCTGTTTTTCATTTATTTCAAAACGGTACTTACTTAAAAAACATGCCTCTTAGTTTCCTTCTTTGGAAATGCATTTTCCCAGCGTATGGGCAGCTTTTTGATGCCCCCATCGTAAAAAGAACAAGGTCGTGTCACCACACTCTCGTCATCTTCAAATCGTTGCCCTCCTAGAACTTCTTTAAGCGGTCTGAAGAAATGGAAATCGCAGGGCGATATGTCCGGGCTGTAAGGAGCAGTCCAGTACATTTCCTGTAGCTTGGAGACAGTTATAGCTGCGGTATGGGATCGCACATTGTCATGGAGGAGGATGATCTGTTGAATTGCTCGGTCTTGTCTTTTGCGGCGATATGCAATCCTTGCCTTGTTCAACCACTCGCAGTAGTAAGCAGCATTGATTGTGTGTCGCTCATGCAAAATGCGTGGCCGATCGAAAAAAAAAAACATGGTTGCAAGAACCTTGCCAGCTGACAGTCGAGTCTTGCCTCTCTTTTCCTCTGCCACCTGTTACTGGCTTGTTTGGATTTGGGAGTGCAGTGGTGGACCCACGGTTCATCGCAGGTGATGATCCGACTAAAAAAATGCATCACCTTCTTCCACAAACCTTGACAGACCTCCAAAAGTCTCAACTTCAGATCTTCGGGACCGATCTGGAACACACTTTGCGTAACTGTAGTTCGTTTGTGATGATTGCTTGACAGCTCCCATAACTGATTCTGACTTGTTCTGCAATTTCTGATACTCTCGCCCATCAGTTGTCATCAGTAATGTCTTTAACCGCACAAATGTTTTCGTCTGTAATGCTGGTCCGAGGACGGTGATCGTGTTGCTGATTTTCCACATCTTCTCGTCCTTGCTTGATCTTTTTATGCTAGGCAAGGACACGCGTCCTTGACAATGTTTGATCACCGAACTGTGCAGTCAACTTCCGGCGCTGTAACTCCTTCACGAGCAAGAAATATTTTAATTATGCGTTGTACAGTGGAGGGGTGCACTTGTTGCTCCAACATCGTGAGCGTTACTGACGAAACGGCGGGAATATCTAACAGCACGCTATCCCCACTCCTAACGGTGCTGCCTAAGCATAGGAGAAGTGCGGGGCCAGTCCTACCAACTGTTGATGGTCAGGGAAAAAAATCCCGTTGATATTTGATCGACCTTCGTACCTACAGCTTCCCTCCACTTTGACCACTCTTCGCTGTGGGTACAATCCTAGTTAGCTATCTGAAGATCTGCACCATTAACGAAACCATACTCTGTTTTCACAGTGTTGACACAAACCCCAACCTGCAGTCGCTGGAGCTCTTTCGTAGTTTTAGGTCCTAGCCTACAGCAGCGTCCTCCGTGATCGCACAGTTGGTGTCTTCTAGAAATTGAGGAAAGCTCAAATGTCTCCCTAGCAGCTCGAATCTGGTTCACTCACATGAAGATCTTCAGAGTGTGAAACAAGAGGCAAAAGTTTGAACACAAAGACTTGATATCCAGTCAGTAGGGATTATGGCATTGTTGAGCTCGTCTCTGCTTGAGGGAGACGTGCGAATTGCTCATGCCCATTGGTCAATGTCCCAATGTGCGTGACCACATGCCACAACCTGGACATCGCATTGAATTGCGAAGGTCTACCAGCTGCAAATTAAGAACGTGCCAGCTATTTAACCATATCCTTTCCTTGATTCAACCATTGACATTATCCACCAGAGGAACTTTTCAGCATTTTCATGATATTTTAAAAGCAAGCACTAATGGAACATTTTAACATGACGCAACACATCTAAGAATTTTAGAGCCTGATTTTAATTTTGTCATATTTTACATGTGCACATAGTTCATGTCAGATGTTTTTAACACTTTTTAATGTCATTTGTGTGTGTTTGTACAGTTTTGCATTAAGGCTGATGATGGCCAGCCAAGGCTGAAACTAGTTCCTAGTTGCATAATATAGTATTGAGAAGGTGGACCATTACGACAAGAAAATAAGGTGAAATTCTTAAGAATTCTATATCATGTCTATAATTCTTATCTTTATAACATGCACATCAGGCTGTGAAAGCATGTCATTGCATTTTGAGCGGCTCACCACTCAAAAACCTGGAGATTTTTTGGTAGTAATGGTGATGAATAAATTTTACCTCTACGACCCTCTTCAAAAAGGCTAAATACTGCTTACGTTGGTGCTGTGGCAACATAATGATTAGATATTTCATGTAGGTTGCTCCTTCGCTGTTAGCACAGCAGTTTAATGACTGAGTACATTCTTATTACTGTGAAGGAGGTAACGGGTTTTGGACCGTAAGGATGAGGAACAGGACGCGGTTGCGGGGAAGACGAGTACACAATAATAGTGTGACCTAGAAGTGGTACTGTGCGATGTGATAGTATCTCGGAAATTTTCGGCAACACTTTTGCTGAGTTTCATCTTATAGGGTAATTTAGTCTTAAAGCAACCTCAGCTCAAGATTTTCCCCTCGTGAAGACAGTATCTTACAATTTGCTTTACATTGCATAAGAGCGGGAAGCCATGCTGCCGACAGTCGGTTTGGTGTCTAGAGCTGGTGCTGCAGCGACGTTCATTATATAATGCAACACATTTTATTTCAGTTTTAAAACATTGGAATTTTCTTTGGCACATCTTTGAATATTCCTGCTTCGTCTTGTAGAGTTTCATTAATTTCCGATAAGCTGCAGTGCTATAAGTAGCCTTCAAAATGGCGTACCAAACAGACAGCAGTTATTGAGTTTCCTTTGGTGGAAAACCAGGGTATGCAGATATTCAGAGGCGCTTGCAGAATGTCTGTGGAGACCTGGCAGTGGCGAGTCGTTGGGTGAGATGTCTTTCATCATCACAAACCTGTCTGATCTGGACTGTTCTTCCTCATCCGTCCTACAGCCCAGATCTTGCGCCTTCTGTTTGGCCCAGTGAAGGATGCAGTATGTGGACGATGAGGAAGTTATCAATGCAGCACTACATCGACCAGTCCAGGCATACGTACGGTGATGTAATGCCGTAGCATTGAAGAGAGGGTATTGTAGCAAAAGGATTGGTATATTTGAATACTCAATAAAACCAACCTCCTTGTAGAAAAACAATGTGTTGCATTATATTGAACTCCCTTCGTAAATACGGGACCTAACCTTTCAATTAGCGCCAAGCGGTTAGTCAGTGATGAGCAAACATACAAACATACTTACATCATCATTATAGACTGTTATGCCTTTCAGCGTTCAGTCTGCAAGCCTCTGTGAATTTAACAAACGTCGCCACAATCCTCGATTTGCAACTAGTGTTGTGGCCTCATTTAGTTCTATACCTCTTATCTTTAAATCGTTAGAAACCGAGTCTAATCATCATCGTCTTGGTCTACCTCTACTTCTCTTACCCTCCATAGCAGAGTCCATTAATCTCCTAGGTAACCTATCCTCCTCCATTCGCCTCACATGACCCCACCACCGAAGCCGGTTTATGCGTACAGCTTCATCCATCGAGTTCACTCCTAACTTTCCCTTTATCTCCTCATTCCGAGTACCCTCCTGTCATTGTTCCCACCTGTTTGTACCAGCAACCATTCTTGCTACTTTCATGTCTGTTACTTCTAACTTATGAATAAGATATCCTGAGTCCACCCAGCTTTCGCTCCCGTAAAGCAAAGTTGGTCTGAAAACAGACCGATGTAAAGACAGTTTCGTCTGGGAGCTCACTTCCTTCTTACAGAATACTGTTGATCGCAACTGCGAGCTCACTGCATTAGCTTTACTACACCTTGATTCAATCTCGCTTACTATATTACCATCCTGGGAGAACACACAACCTAAATACTTGAAATTATCGACCTGTTCTAGCTTTGCATCACCAATCTGACATTCAATTCTGTTGAATTTCTTACCTACTGACATCAATTTAGTCTTCGAGAGGCTAATTTTCATACCATACTCATTGCATCTGTTATCAAGTTCCAAGATATTAGACTGCAGGCTTTCGGCACAGTCTGCCATTAAGACCAAGTCGTCAGCATAGGCCAGACTGCTTCCCACCTAACTGAATCCCTCCCTGCCATTTTAGATGAGCAAACATTTGCTATAAAATTAATAAACTTACTCAGGTGTAATTTTTGAAAGATGCCTGTATTAAATTATTATTAATTCAAAACAAACTGCACACATGATAGCAGTGCCTTGCTTAGTACATCTTCCATGAGTACACTTATCTAATATATATTATGGCAACTCACTAAATTCTTTGGCAGATTTTCTTTCATATTATTTGTGTATGAAAATATTTAATATTGAATGCTTAGTGCATTCTTGATAATCGTATGATTTGCTGAAGGGCCTCATTCATAGCTTTTGCTTTGTGGTATGCTATGTTTTAGAGAATCAATCAATCAATTAATCAATCAATCAATCAATCAATCATGATCTGCATTTAAGGGAGTTGCCTGGATGGCAGATTCCCTATCTGTTGAGTTCCTAGCCTTTTCTTAAATGATTGCAAAGAAATTGGAAATTTATTGAACATCTCCCCTGGTAACATTATCGGGGTCATTTTGCAGTTGCTCACAATCTTGTAACTTATTTATTACTCTGTACAGAATAACATCATCTCCAAAAAGCCTTATCTCTGATTCCACTTCTTTACACATATCATTGATATATATAAGAAAACATAAAGGTCCAATAATACTGCCTTGAGGAATTCCCCTCTTAATTATTATAGGAACAGATAAAGCTTTGACTACTCTAATTCTCTGAGTTCTATTTTCTAGAAATATAGCCACCCATTCAGTCACTATTTTGTTAAGTCCAATTGCACTCATTTTTGCCAGCAGTCTCCCATGGTCTACCCATCAAATGCCTTAGATAGATCACTCACAATACAGTCCAATTGACCTCATGAATCCAGAATATCTGCCAAGTTCAGGTGGGGACCCAGTCACATAGGGTATAACGTGGGCCCCGTGCACAGCCAAAAATGAAAGTTTTCAATACAGCTGAACTGGTGGAGGAGGCAACCCATCCATCTGGGGATAGCACAGAAGGAACCCACTGCCTTGTGGGAAGAGGAGGGATCCTCAAAGGCTAAGGGAGTAAACCCTGAAACAAAATCCTCTGATACATTAGGCTTAGCAGGTCAGCAGAAAAGTGTTATTATGTGTTGCTTTCAATCCAAGAACAAGCCTCAGATGGAAGAATAAAACAAATTTAGGCCTAACTCTGTGTACCCTTGGAATGAATGACAACTCTCTGGAGTTTTAAGATAATCCTAGGAATACAGGAAGTAATATCAATTAAAGACAAAAACTAGGATGGGACTCAAATACAAGCACAAACTGAGAGTAGGAACTCTAAACGTGATAACTCTGACAGGCAAGACTGAAGAGATTGTAGATACGATGGAAAGAAGGAAGATTCATTTACTGGGATTGAGCGGGACAAAATGGAAAGGGACAAATTCAAAATTATTAAGAGGAGGTTACGAACTGTACTAACATGGTAATACAAAGGAAGCACGAAATAGAGTAGGTTCGGTACTCCACAAAAATATCACACATGTCACAGATGTTCCTGTAAGGTCCTTCACTTTGCAAAGAATTTATTGTAGAGGAAGGTTATCCAAGTCGAGGAGAGCTGTTGTTCTAGCGAAAGGTGGAAAGAGAGAGACTCCTTGTGCAGTATGATAGGGCGACAGTTGAACGCAGCCAGCCGCAATTTGGTTACACACTGGACTGCTGGTGGGATACCAGGCAGGGAGGTCGCAGTGCACCGCTGCTAGACACTTGACGGCTACGATAACTCTGGAATTGCTGCACAGTGAAAGGCTATGTGTAGAGAGCTGTCTGGCCCTATGCTGCCAACTGTCCAGATCTGCTTCAAGTGATTTAACATCTTTGTAATTTTTTATGGCTCTGTAAATTATGGAGTTGTCTTGGCGACCTGACATTCAGCGTTTGACGCAGCAGGAATGACTTCAACAATGTTGTCACTGCCATAATTGCTAATTTGTAACAAGAGTCTTTGATGAGGAACTTGATCAAAAGCCTTTGCTAGCAGCAATTCCGGTATGTTCTTAGCAACCAAATGCTCCATACATTTAGAGATGTTAGTGGTAGTTATCCACGTTTCCCTTGGAATACAGAAACAGCGTTGGCATGTTTCCACTGCTGCAGCAGAGTGCCGGTGCTAATGGGCATCTACACAGTAGTGGAGAATCCGAGCTGCCTATCGCAGCTGTCTCGAACTTCCTGTTCTGAGAAATATAGATTGGGTAGGGAAAGGCAAGGGAGAGTCCACTGTGGTGCATTGTTGACATGTTTGCTCCATATTTCCTTGGGATTGAAGCTTAACTTTTCCATATACAGTACTTACTATAAGCTTAATGGATTGCAGATTTGGCATTGTTTCTAGTCAGCTACTGTTGCTGTGGCTCTGTTTCCCTCTATTATAGAGCACATTTCTCTTCCTTATGCGGGATATAATTTCCTTCGAAATCCAATGTGTTCTTTTCTTCTTTCGGCAACCTTCAGCATCAGTTCATCAACGCACTCGAAAAAGATTTTCTTCCCTGTCTACATATGTGAGAGACTGCGTGTTATTGCATACTCGGTCACCAGCAAGCAGGTCAGAAAGAAGTTTCCAGTCGATGCAGAAGTAAACAGTTCTGGTTTGTAATTTTAGTCTGGTTTTTTTGTAGGGTAAATATTGCTAGCAGAGCTTTGTAATAACTATACCTCGGATTTTTAGGTGGGTATAGGTTAGAATGCAAAGTAATTTGATTTGTAGGAAGTGTGATGCAACCCGTTGTACCATAATGTAGGAAGAGTAGCATAAATTCAAGGAGTTCTATAGGCTGTACCCCTAATATCTATGCAAATCTCATAGCATAACCGTTGTACAGTGTAGGGTATACTTGTTACTGGCTTAAGTAAGTTTGCATTCTAACCTATCAGTACCTAATAATCCGGACTCTAGTAATAACCTATAAAGAGTGAATCGAGAACGGAGGGTTTGTCAGGAACAAATTGAAGGTTGAACAGGAGGTCTCTGTATTCGAGTAGCTTCAAATATGTCTTGATGGATAGAATGCTGGAAGAAAGTTGTAGGACATAGGATTATTTGTGATAGGAGCAGCGTTGGACTTGTTGCACACAGTTGTTCATCATCCATCAGTTAGGACGACAGACTGAACATATTGGATATTTGCTGTTAGTGCATGCCACTTCAATCTCAAGTTGATGGACACGAGTTGGTTTGCACTGAGGCTTTGCAGGAATTAGAACCTCCTCCAGGTCTGTATTTGGTCTTTCTGGATCAGGTGGCTTGTGTCCGGTAATACCTTAAGATGATTAACTACCTCAGAGAGCCACGTGACACCAAGAAATTTTACTTTGTTATTGTAGCCTGATTGTCCTGTTTGCCGCCCGATCGCATGATGCTGCAGCTGCTGAACACGAACAGTGATAATCAGGTAACTCTACCATTGTCCAGTCCCAAGTCCGGAATGGGAAAGGAGGAGGGTTAGCTGGCTTGGCAACCAGCTGTAAAAGCAGCTAACGCCGAGTATCGATCGGCGGTAAATAACTCAACTCCCAATAGGGGCCAACGGCTTCAGGCAGATGAGTCCTTTTGGGTGGGGTGATGGTCCCTTCAGTGTAGGAAATGACACGGAACCCATCATCTGTGTCTTTGGCCCAATGGCAAAACAGACGGATGAACCTCCTTATTGTGGTTGTCATCGGTCGTGGAGGCGGATGGGGTCATGCCAGAGAGACTGGCTGTGAAGGTGCAACTCAATGGTATTTTGAGTCTGCAGCAGTCCGTTGCAGTCGTGGTACTAGAACCTGCATGTCACATTTCATTTGTGCCGCAGAGTATAGTTCCAAGATTATAGTGTGTGGGTCACTTCCTTGCAAGCTGCGATCCAAAATCCCGCTTGTGGCACTTTTTCCTGCTGTCACCCCCTTCAACTCAAGTCCAACAGCAATGGGATAAGGATGGTGGAGACAGGTTTTCGGGTGAAACTGGAAGCCTCTAGTTCGGACCTGCACGTTGGCAGCGGATGTGTGATGGTCATCTTTCTGAGATCCAGTGACTACTCAGGAATTCGGTCCTGCATCTGTGTTTGGGCAGGCCTATTTAGGATCACCGCTGCCCACCCTGAATGGGGAAGGCCCTAGAAAATGTGGGCTAAACATCAATAGTCACACTCTCAGCTGGCTGGGAGGCTGCACCCAGCGGGTCACCCCTTATGCGGTCGAAAAATGAAGATTACCAAAACTTTGATTATATGAACCTGGAATGTTCGAACCCCACTTGATTTGAAAGACGATAACAGACCTGAGAGAAGAACAGCGCTTGTCACCCACAATCTTGGACAAATGAACATTGATATTGCTGCCTTAAGTGAAACTAGACTGTCCAGCGAAGAGATCAGCTCAGGCTACACAATCATCTGGAAGGGAAAAGACGAGGGAGAAAACCGCATTCATGGTGTGGGATTCGCTGTGAAGACCACATTGGTGAATAACTCCAACTGCTGTCAGTGAAAGAATTATGACTCTCCAAATCCCACTCTCTGCAGCCAAATCTATGACACTCATCTCTGAATATGCTCCCACCTTGGATGCTGATGTAGACGCTAAAGACCAGTTCTACAACCTGCTGAGCACTACCATCACCGAAGTACCACCAAGAAACCAACTCTAACTACTTGGTGATTTCAACGCCAGAGTTGGTAAAGATCACCAATTATGGGGCAATGTGACGGGAAAACATGAACTTGGCAACTGTAATGCCAATGGTCTACTGCTCCTTGGTTTATGTGTTGAACATGAACTCTTCATTACTAATACTCGGTTCCGCCTGCCTAATACCAATATAAATGGTCCGTTATTGGACATTATAATCGCTACAAGACCACTTGGATGCATCCTCGCTCAAAGCACTGGCACATCCTTGATTATATCGTCACCAGGCAATATGATCAAGTTACAAGGACCGCAAGAAACATAGATGACTGCTGGACAGATCATAAGCTCCTTTTTTGCCACTTGAGAAACTCAATCTGTCGCAAACCAAAAAGATCCATTCACAACCTGCCCAGAAAGAAATTCAATACCTCTAAACTTCAAATTGAATCCATTATACAGATTACAGAAATGCCATCTCAAACAAACTAGCTAGTCATCCAGTCAGCAGTTTTAGTACACATCAGGAATGAGCCACGCTTCAGAAGGTCGTCACTGAATCAGCTGAGGAAACAATTGGTTTTGTGAGGAAAAAAGACAGGACTGGTTTGATGAAAATAATGAAGAAATCAAATGTCTGATCAATGCCATACGGAACCCCACCTATCCTGTCTTCAAGATCCGTCTTCCAATGTAAAGAAATCACATTTCTTGGAACTTAAAAGGAAAATGTTAGGCAGGGAAATTAAGAATAACTGGTGGCAACAAAAAGCTGAAGAACTGCAAAAACTATCTGATGCCCGTGACCTGCAAAACTTCTATCCTGGCATAAAGGAGATATATGGTCCAATTCGATCTTCATCGATCTTCATTTTAACTGATAATGGACAAATTTTACAGCACTGGAAGGAAAATTTCTCTTCACTTCTAAATCGTGTCTCCAATGTTGCTGAAGACTTTCTTTGTAATGTCCCTCAGCAGCCCCAACAATCGTGGAGACTTTACCAAAGCACTCAATCAACCAAAACCAAGAAAGGCTCCTGGGACTGATACAAAATGGAGGTATACCTTTGAAGACTAGACTTTTCACACTCATCGTTTTGATTTGGGAAACTCAAGAAGTACCTGACAACTTGAAGAATGCTACCATCATCACTATCTTCAAGAAAGGCGATCGTAGTGCATGTGGGAACTACTGTGGTATATCACTTTTGTCAATTGCAGGTTAAATTCTCACAAGAATTCTATTAAACCGGCTCAGAGTTATCTCAGAGAGGATTTTGCCTGAGTCTCAATGTGGTTTCCGGTCCTCCAGAGGCACAACAGATATGATCTTCTGTGCTGGAGAACTCCAGAGCAGCAGCAGCCTCTGTATTTAGTTTTCTATGATCTGGAAAAAGCCTTTGATTCAGTACCAAGATTTGCTATATGGAAAGTGTTGTAACCAAGGTTGAGATTTACAAAACACAACTTTATTATTCGCTTCAAATGCAAAATACACTATTTACACAAATAAAACTGAAATTTAACTTGAAGCAAAATGAATTAGGAATCTTGAGAAAGAGTCTATCTTTTGTACACTATATACAAGTTTGCAGTATTTACATCCACTACTATCTCGAAAGATAGTCCTTGTGATATGAAAAGTCGATAGTCGAAAACTATCAGAAGTACTGACATAAATGTTTTGGAAAGTCCTTCCTTGCTGAGTTCATAAAAGCAAGTTCAATGTTGGAAGAATTCTTACTTGGCGAAACCAAGGGAGCTTGCATTAATTAGGGAAATATAACGGTATGTAATAGTACGACTGGATATGGGCAGCGGAATGGGAAAGAGGAGCGGTGACCAGAGGTGAGACCTCGTACTGCCAGAAATTCAGTCCACCTGGCCGAAGCACATTTTCAAGAGGAGTAGCCTCCGTGCTCGACGTAGGGTGTATTCTGGAGCTGGACACCGGGGCAAGTGGGCATCAGGACAGGCTGGGAGTTCCTCTTTATAGTACACACACGACGGTCCAGGCACGCGCACTGAGGGCTGCGCGTCGAGGCTAGAAGAATGACACCTGGCGCGCGTGTAGCTGGCTGGCGGAGCGAGAAGGGAGCGCCGGACATACAACAGAAAGTATTGAGACGTTTTGGATGTCGTGAATGTTATGAGGAATGGGTTCAAGCTCTTCATGACGGCATGCCTGGACAGGTTCTTCCTGGTAACTCAGTATCAGATTTGTTCCCAATCCCTCATGGATTGAAACAAGGCTGTGTGCTTGCTCCTACACTCTTTGCACGGTACATGGCTGCCATGTTGCATGAATCATCTGCAGACAATTTAGGCATGGAGATTAAATTTCGTTTTGATGGAGGCCTTTTCAACCTGGCAAGACTTCGCTCATAAAGACGTACTCTCGTTACCCAGGTGACAGAACTGCAGTATGCCAATGACACCGCATCTCCTGCTCTAACACCTGAAGAACTACAACAGTCAGTCAACTGCATGTGATCGCTTTAGTCTTGCACGACCTGCCCCAGGATTAACACTTTCCATCTTAGACAGAACACTGGAACAGGTTGATCACTTTTCATATCTTGGAAGCATCTTGTCTAAACGGTGCACCTGTATACAAGACGTTGATAAAAGAATTGGGGCTGCTCATGCAGCATTCAGACGGTTAACCCTAAACTGGTATCATCTGTGTTTGTGACGTAACTGGTATCATACGTCTGTCAGACTCCAGATATTTACTTTTAAATTAAGCAATGTGTTCTTATTTTTTGTTATTTATTCAACTTAATTCCTTTAAATATATGTTTTCAAACATGTCAGTGCAAAAGGTAGAAGAAGAAAAATTACAAATCCAGAAAAAAATAATAAAATTTTAGAATGATTCTCCAAAAATGTGGACGCTTCTGTTTTTCTTAAAAATCTAGAAAATATGATTATTATGATCATTTCACTGATATGTCAGTGTTATACAAACAAATAAAACATAAAATTACTGGAAAACTCAAAACATAAATTTCAGTTTTAAGGTTCAAAATCACTGTTTGTTGGAGAGCACAAACTACAACTCAAAACATTTTGTGTCAGATATAGCTATGATTTTCAAAATATATAAAAAAACATGTTAGACTTCAAAAATGTTTCACACACCCACATACATCTTTCATTTATCTGCAAAGCACTCTCGACAGATTTTTTGGCGCACTCCAAGCAGATCGGTTTTCCGCACTTCTGCCACGGGTACTTCGTTCTTCTTTTCAGTTTAGGATCACGAAAGTAGCACGTTTTACGAACCTCGAAGAATTCAGGCATTTCAGGTTCCTCTTGTTCGTCATTAATCTGAAGAATCCTCCTCATGCAGAATGTCAGTTCACGTGGAAGATTCATCACCTCAGTTAGCCTCCGATGCATTTGAGGATAGACCAGTGACTTGGCATGTGTTTTCATAAAATCAAGCCTAGGCATTATCTCAATATCAGGGTAGGCTTGATGAAGAATGAACGCATTGACACCACACCCCACATCAACAATAGTTCTTCAATTGGATGAGTAGTTTGCACTCTTCTGATCCAGCCCATCGTCACCCCCCTTCGTCATATTGTAGAAAGCAATCATCTCAGGATTTCCAGTATCAGGATCATCTGCCATGGAGTGATGCATGGAAGATACTAAAATCACTGCTTTTGATTTCTTTGGTGCGTAGGAAAGTAACGTCATAGTTTCTGTAAAACCATAAAGAGAAGACTTCTCTACACGTGTCTTGTTAGGCTGAAACTGAGGGGGATCTCTTTTTTATTTTCATTGTTCCTATGTATGTAAGCTCTCTTGTCAGAAGCTCCTTTACGAGTTCAATCAAGGTGAACCAATTATCTGCGGTGATATTTCAGCGTGTCTTTTTTCTTTTTTTATTAAGTTAATTTAGAGTCACTTTAACCCTAAGGTCTTATCGCGACTTCTAACTGTAGAATTTACATCAAATTACAGTAGAGTGAAAAATGAAAAGAATATAAAAGATTTTGGTATTTTTGACTGAACAGTTAAATTTTTGAATACAGACCAGTGTCTTTGAAAAACTTGATAATTTGTTTGCACAGTGAGGAGATGAGAGTGTCCCCTTAATATCCTTAGGCATACCGTGGTACTGGCGCCATTTGTCATACAGTGAACAGTCTGTAATGATGTGCTTCACAGTCAACACACTATTGCATATTGTACAGATGGGAGGCAGTTTCTTCTCAAGGAGGTAGCTGTGATTTATCTTGAAGTGGCCGATCAGTATTCTAGATATTAGGACTTGATCTTGCCTGTGAAGGTTGTGAAGATAGTGTTGTACTGTAGATTCCGTTGTTACTTCGTGGAGTTTGCTGTTTGAAGCCATTTTATCTTCCACTGTTGGTATAATTTCGTTTTAGCATAGGCAATAATGTCAGTGTGAGGGGTAGCTATTGTTAGATCGCCTAGCGGGAGGTAAGTAGCGTCTTTAGCTGCTTGATTGCCTTGAATACCTCTATGAGAGGGTACCCACACAAGGATGACTTGTTTGCCTTCTTTCATGATGTTGTTAAACAACAGTTGTATTTCTTGTTGTTTGTTGTTGTAAGGGGCCTAACATCGAAGGTCATCGACCAGTTGTATTTCTTGTACAAGGATGTGTTTCGATGATGGACTCTCTATTGGGTTTAATGCACTTTTTGAATCAGAAAAAATGATGGAGTTATTACAGGTGCTGGTTTTCAAAATATGTAGCATAGCCTGCTTTATTGCATACAGCTTGTTAGAGAAGACTGTATAGTAGTCAGGCAATCGGTATAGCATGGTACGTTCAGGATATATAATCCCACATCCATTTCTTTCCTCACATTTTGATCCATCAGTATAGATTGCATTGTGCCTTGGGTATTTATTAGAAATGTCAAGAAATAATTGATGGTAGTGAGATCTGTCAATTTCATCTTTGACACTGGAATTTATTTCAAAGTTAACTGTTGGAAGGGTAATAGTCCATGGTGGGACATTAAGAGAGTTGTCTGAGAGAAGTATTGGAGGGATATTTCAATTTAATTCTTCAAGGAACTTGGCTATTCTGACATTGACGGGCTGTGGTTGTGATCCTGATTTAATGTGTGTACCTTGGTGCTTGTTAGGAAAAGCATACAACTTAATTCTTGATTCACTCATAGTTGCTACCTTGAGCGCGTAAGTCAAACTTAATTGTCTACGTCTAATTGTGAGTGGTGGTTCATTCGCTTCTATTTGAATGCTGGCTACTGGACTGGTACGGAAGGCTCCTAGAGCAATTCGAAGAGCTGTGGACTGGATGGAATCAAGGATTTTGAGTGAAGACATTCTTGCGGAATTGTATACAATGCTGCCATAGTCTAATTTAGCCCTAATAATGGCTTTGTACGTGTTCATTAGCACTTGGTAGTCTGCCCCCCAGTTCTTTGCTGCCAGGATCTTCATTATGTTCAGCCTTCGCAAGCAGTCATCTTTAAGGTTTTTCAGGTGAGGTATCCAACTTAACGTAGTGTCGAATAGAACTCCTAAGATTTTCATAGTTGTTACTGTTTCAATTTTGTGATTGTCCATGTACAGCTCAGGGTCTTGTACAGTATGTTTACATTTGGAGAAGAGTATGCATTTGGTTTTAGTTCTGGAAAACTTGAACCCTGTAACTTTAGCCCATTTTTGGATATTATCAATTGATTCTTGAAGTAACTGTTGAGTAGTTAACTTACTTCTTCCTGCACTTAGTATAGTCAAATCATCGGCAAAAAGGCAAGCCTTTACTGGTAGGTGAATGTTGGAGACAATGCCATTTATTGTGACGAGGAATAAATTGACACTGATGACTGATCCTTGGGGAACTCCATTGTCAATGGTTACTTCATGTGAAAGAGTTCCATTTGTCCTGACTTGAATTCGGCGATTTTAAGGAAATTATAAATGAAGTAAAGCATGTTTCCTGAAATATTATGTTTCATCAATGTTTCAATTAGATATTCTTTCCACACCATGTCATATGCCTTCTCAATGTCTAAACTAACAGCTATGAGGTGCTGATTATTCAGGAAACTTTCTTGGATTTCTGATTCTAAACATATCAGATATCTGTTGTTGAACGTGCTTGACGAAAACCATTTTGTGCATCACTAAAAAAGTGTATATATTCCAAATACCAGCGTAACCTCTTGTTAACAATTTTCTCCATTAGCTTACACATAGTATTTGTCAAGGCGATGGGACGATAATTATCTGGGATCAAAATGTCCTTTCCTGGTTTGAGTATAGGCACTACAATAGCACAACGCCATTGATCTGGAAATAGTTTGGAACTCCATATATAGTTGAAAATAGCAAGTAGATAATTGAGTGTACTATGTGGAAGCTGTTTTAAAAATTCATATGGAATGGTGTCTGGGCCAGAACTAGATCTGCCGCATTTGTTGAGTTCTGTAACCATTTCTTGTAACTGTAAAGTATCATTATAAGCATAGTTCGGTGTAGGTATAGTTTCACTTAAGTCTATTGGATCTCGAGTTGTTTTCATGCGAAGAAATCAACGTTCATAATTGTTATCGCTAGAGATTTCTGAAAATGATTTAGCCAGTTGATCAGCTATTTGTTGAGGTTCATTTACAATTGACCCAGCAACTGGATCTCTTAAAGAAGTAATACAGAATTTATTGCATTTACGACTTATTCTTTAGATTTTATTCCACATAACTTTTTGTGAAGTTTGGGAGGTTAAGGAGGAGACGAATGTTAACCAGGAGGTTTTCTTACTTAATTTTATTGTATTTCTTGCTATTGCTCGATATTTCTGAAAATTGATTTTATTTTCAGGCGTAGAATTTCTTTTGTATAGGTAGTAAGCACGGCTTTTATTTTTGATAGCCTCTTTACAAGAGTCATTCCAACAGGGAACCGTTTTCTTGAAAGGCATAGGAGTTGTTTTTGAGATACTCTGGTCAGCAGATTTAATTATTACTTCAGTGAATTCTTGAACAATATCATTGATGTGCTTAGAAAGAAATTTGTTTGTTGGAGTTAGATCATTAATAGTTATTTACAGTCTTTCTAAATGATTCCCAATTTGCCTTATTTAAATTCCGTTTACAGTATTGGGGTTTTGATGTGCTGTCTGAAGAACTTTGATCATCGTTAATTATGATGGGGAAGTGGTCAGTTCCTTGTAGGACCAGTTAAGGGGATCGGTACAGTAAACAACTTTCAAGAATTCGATTTTTCAAAGTATGTTTTAATGTTTAGCTGCATTCTTCTAGTTCATTTTGATGAAAGAATTATTTAAACATCTGCATTAGTTTAGGAGTTATGATTTAAAATGCTAGGCATTGCATAGCCCATCTAGAAAGCTCTGCGGCATGCGCGCCGATAGCGCCACGCCCACATAGTGACTATTAACTTTCATGCCCATTTTCGTGTTATTGTTGTTCTGAAAGCGGAATATCTTGTACAAATATACACTTTGGAGGCGAAGTGTTTTATCTTTGATACTTGCAGCCATTTTAGTTAGTCATTTGTCCTGTAAACATAAACAAAGACTTATCATGTGCTCATGTTGTTACGAGTATTTTGCTTGAATTTTCTGCACTTGTTATAATAATGGGAAGGAGAAAGGTTGCTTACAAGAAGAAGAAATATAATTTCCATGGTAATCAACACGCTGTAAAACCAAATGAAAATTGCAATGCATCAGGGAGGAAACTAACCTCTTGTTCAACCTCAAGTAACTCCCCGAGTAGTGAGAGTGATAAGTTGAGAGGAAATGTGATTTTTGATGTTGAACTAATGTTTCCAGAACTAGAAAAATGCCTACGTTGTGTATATGGAGGAATTATCAGTTTTACAGTGCATAATGTTGTAAAGTAGTAATTATGTGTGAGAACTGTGAGGATATTGGCTCATTTTGCAACAGTTCCAAGACTGGTAGAAGAACAAGTGTGTATGCTATTAATGCTAGAATAGTGTATGCAATGAGATGTATAGGTCAAGGTCATGCAGGTTTAAACATGTTTTGTGGCTTAATGATATGAGACCACCAGTGCGGAGAAGTACACATAACATCATAAACAATAAAATTAACTGTGCCACAAAACTTGTGAAGAGGGAATCAATGTTGAAGGCTACTGAAGAAGAGGTTTCTCTCAGTAACAGTAAAGATTTGGCAGTGTCATGTGATGGTACATGGCTGACTCGGGGCCACTCATCTTTATTTGGTGTATGTACAATTATTGGAAGTAAATCAGGGAAAGTTCTTGACACAAAGATACTTTCCTCTTACTGTCAGAGTTGTGAAACATGGAAAACTAAGAAGAACACTCCAGAATATTCAGAGTGGTTTGAGAGTCATGCATCTGAATGTTTAGTTAATCATAAAGGAACAGCAGGTGGCATGGAGGTTGAAGAGATGAAGAAGATCTTCAAACGTTCTGAGATAAGATACGGCGTACGGAACATAACATACATTGGTGATGGTGACACAAAGTCATTCAAAGCTGTGTCAGATACGCAACCATATGGTCCTGATGTATCAATCAGCAAAGCTGAATGTGTTGGTCATGTTCAAAAACGTATGGGCACACGACTGAGAAATCTGAAGAAAGAATTCAAGGGGAAGAAACTTTCAGATGGCAAATTACTGTCTGGAAAAAACAGACTGACAGATTCTGCAATAAATACTCTGACGACCTACTACGGAAATGCTATAAGAAGTAATTCAACATCAATAAATGATATGAGAACTGCTGTCTGGGCTATTTGGTACCATAAGAGCTCATCTGATGAAAATCCACTTCATTACTTCTGCCCAAAAGGAGATAATTCCTGGTGCCCGTACCAGCGAGCTGTCACTGCAGGCACAGTTCATGAATACAAACACAAAAACACATTACCTTCAGCTGTTATGGATGTGATTAAGCCTGTTTTCAAGGATTTAGTTGCTACTGAACTGTTGAAAAGGTGTTTGGGAAGTTATACACAGAATGCTAATGTGCCCAAAAACTGGATTCTCTGGAAAGACAATTGTGAAGATTGCTACAAACGATGCAGTTATGACATTTAATGATGGAGTGAAGAGTAGGTTGGCTGTGCTGCAAAAAATGGGCATGAACCCTGGTGTCTTTTGTGAACATGCAATGATACAAGAGGATGTGATGCATATAAAGTCTGGTGAAAAAAGCGTTCGAGAAGCCACAAAAGAGGCCAGACAAAGCAGAAGAAGATTAAGACTGGAAAGTGAAGCTGAGAAAACTGCTTTAGAGGGAACATCCTATGCCCCAGGAGCATTTTAGCAGCCACTGGAAGGCTGCTGTGTCTTTACAGCGGTCAGATAACTTTGCAGCTCATTTTCTCAAAACTATATTTTTCAAAACCATTTCCCTTGTAATTCCTAAATTATACGATGTATTAAATTGCCACTTTTCTCTCATGATCTTAGTGATAGGGTCTACAAAACTGACCAAGCTCATGTGTCTAGGGTTGATAATTGTTTGGAAAAAAAATATCAACATGCAAAAATAATGACCAAAATATTCAATATTTAAGTAACACAAAATTAAAAATACTAATTTTGCAAATGTAGTTCTGGAAGTGGTCAGTTTTGTAGCTGTAACTTCAATCAGTACATTTAAAAAAGCAGAACATTAATATATTGATAAATGGCCCAGCTATGAAGGAAACGGTGAGCAGAGACACACAAAGAGCCACCATTTTGAATAATTAATTAGCGAGTTTGATGATGCCAAAATTATTTCTGAGATATAAGGTTGTATAGTAAACATGCAGTATGCTTCATTTAGAAAGCTTCGTTGTTGTCCATACAGCAGGAGCTGATAAAAAAATATATTTAAAATGTCCAAATTTTGATGGTTGTTTACTATACCGATCCCCTTAATAGTGCAGCTATGTCTGGCTTACATATAGTTAAATCTATGCTACTGTATGTTCCGTGTGCTATATCAAAACGGGTTGGAGCAGTTGAGTTCAATAATAGAGTAAATTGATCTAGTATCTTCTCTATTTCTTTCCCCCTTGCATCAGTATTGCGACTACCCCATAAACTGTTGTGGCTATTGAAATCACCCATCAAAATAAAGGGTTTGGGTAGTTGGTGTATTAGGTTTCTTAAATCATCAGCATGAGATGTACTATTCGTAGGAAAATAAACATTACATACGCATATAGCTTGTGGTAGGTATAATAAAACTGCAACTGTTTCTAAATCAGTAGTTAAAGGAACCTCTTAATGGTGTAAATTATTTTTAATATAAGTAGCTACGCCTCCACTTGCATGATTTGGATTAATTCGGTTTTTATAATGTACGTTGAACTGACTTAAATGGGAAACAAAGTTGTCTCTAAAGTTAGTTTCTTGCAGACAGACAACTGAAGGCTGATGTTTTTTTTAGAAGAAGTTGTAAATACTCCCGCTGTGATCGAAAACTGTTGAGGTTCCATTGAAATAATGTTATAGTCATAAGAAAGACAAACAGGTGTAGAGGGAATTTTATCATCATTATGTGAGGGAAGTAGAGTCATCGCTGGAGTAATCTGGAACTAAACTGTTAATTGCTTCACCTCGGTTTTCACTGCTAGCCTTAAGCAGTTTCTTGACTATTCGAGTACTCCTGTTCTTAGTGGATTTTTCAGTGTAGTATGGATATAGTTTTTGAAGGGCTTGGGCTAAACCCTCTAGATCTTGGGTGTAATTGGAAGCTGTTGTTATGTCATTAACTCCAATACTGTTTTCAAAAAACGATTGGAGTTGTAAGAAACTGAGGGAAAGGAGTGAGGGTTGGCTTCTAGAACTTGCTTAATTGGCTTAAGCATATCACTAATACTTGTGCTTTCTTTTTCTGTCTTTGGTTTCCTCTAAGTTTCTTTTGTCTTTATTTCCCTGCCTGTTCACTTGCCATAGGTTCAGTTGTTAGGGGAGGTTACTTAAAATCAAGGTCTTTTCTGCCTGTAGTTTCACTGCTAGATAGTGATATTGGTCTCTTTGATCCAGCATGATGAACACATGAGGGGTCTTGAGGACATTCCAAAAGAGAGGTTAGAGTCGTTTCGACTGAGGGTAAAGGCCCACAGTTTTGATTTTGAGAACACTGAAGAGATGTAGATGTAGCAGTGTGGGGGAGTACAGGTAATATTTTCTTGACAGTTTGTTTTCATTCTTTGTGTACGGTATCCTCTACTAGTTGGGGAAATTCCGTTAGATCGATCTTACCACGAGAATGACTGTTTTGATTTAATGAGGAGCCTTCATTTATTATTTCATCATTATCAGGACAGTTTCTAGCTAAGTGCCCCTCAGTTTTACAAAGGAAGCAGGTGGGTGTGTCAGAGGATAAATAAATACAGTAATTGGTACCCTCATATTCGACTTGGAGTGAATCTGGAAGTTTGTTAAAGTCTTCATTTTGAACATAAATCTGTCTCCGAAAACTGAGAATGTGAGAAAATCTAGGGATTGTTAAACCTGCTCTAATAGGTGATGTCTTTGACATTAGTTTAATGCCCAGTTTGAGAAATTCTTCTTCAATAACAATATTAGGAATCACAGGGCAAACATTAGATAGAATAACTCGTTTGTTTTTAGTTAGGAGAGGTCTTATTTCCAAGGAAACATTATTTATGAGAATCTTGGGATGTTTTGAAATTAATTCTTCCACACACTTTTGACGTGCAAGGAAGATACATATTCTTCCATTAGATATCCTGAGACAAATCGGATGTTACTAGGGCTAGTGACTTTTCCAATTGCTAGTATATAATCTCGGATACTAATACCATCGCAAGATTCAATAACAATAGCTTGATCTTTGGTAGGGTAGGATTGCATTGCTGCAGAGTAACTTAACCTTGGGTTGTCAGGAGATTGATTAAGTGTGTTAGGAACAGTAATAGAGGTTGTCATGAGGTTACCTGGTTCACCGGTACGGGTGGGAATTATGCTTTCTTTATCCTGTCAATTCATGAGGTTACTTGAGACTTGCTGATTTTCATTATTTAGATTCAGTGAGTTAGAAAAATCTTGCCAACCTCCATCAACAGAGGCGGCCATTATCAGTTAGCTAACAGGATGAGGTTATAGGTATGAGATTGATCCTTTAATGAACACTAATCTCCACAATGCAAACTCACTACAAAAGTACTTAGCAGCTTCACTCTGGTGCTTCAGACGGTAAATTTTAGCTTAGAATTACCAATTATTCAATGTTTCCAAGCGACAATATTACATGCGAACATCACGTAAGTCACTGCCATCTTCATGATCTGCGTCAGCGTGTCTTCTGGACTGGTTTGACAAGCTTCAATACCGATTGAGTGGGAATGCTCAATTTATTTTCTTTGTCCGGCATTGCTTTTCCCTGAATAAATGTAGGCGTTATACAAATACTGGGTCCTGGCATCTGTCATACACATAACCTTTAAACCGTACTCGGCAGAAACATACAAAACCTACATCGGCTGCGGAAAGGCACAAGCATCTCGTCAACACACATAGTAGAACCTGGAGAGTAACACTGCTGACAGTTCTCAATAAATCTCTTGAAAATTTTGGATACTGCAGCTGTTACATCCTCCCTTTTTCTTTCTTCCCTGTCATCTGGGTTGTTGAATTGTAGAGCCGCCAAAAGAAACAAAAACCTCTTCTTAGTCATAGGGTGGCGTGCACCATCTTGGAGGAAATTACTACGGAAGTAGCATTTACTAAAGAAGTCCGTACTACAGAAGTAAATTACTACGGGAGTTATTTACTCCGGAAGTAACGTTGGAGAGTTGAAGTACAATTTACTCTTTTAGTTACTACTATAGAAGTAGCGTTCGTTACTCGCGGAGTAGTGTTGTGTTCGTGTATCTTCTTTAAAGAAATGTAAATGGATAAGGTTATGGTGCGATAGGAAACGGGGCAAAAACGTAAGCGAAAAAGATAAATGCTTGTTAATAGAGATAATGACGGTCTATGCAAAGGATATAGGGTGTAAGAAACACAACATAAAGATGCTGGATAAGAAAAGAAATTCATGGAAAGCCGTGACAGAAGAATTCAATGTTTCGAGTGACGGAAAACGCAGTGAAGAGCAAGTTAAGGTTCTGTGGAAGTGGGAAGGACTTAAAAGCGAAGGCGGAAGCAAAGCAGAAAGTCATGGACACGCGGGAAAAATTAAAACTGATGGTGGTTTCTTCATACAGATCGCCTACATCCACAGCAAAATTTTCCCATTTTTCACACCAGGCAAATGCTGGGTCCGTAATTTAAGGCCACGGCCGCTTTCCAATCTCTAGGCCTTTCCTACCCTATCGTTGCCATAAGACCTATTCTGTGCCGGTGCGACGTTAAGCAATTTGAAAAAAAAAAAAAAAAGATAAATACCTCTTCTGATTTCTGAAAAGTTCACCGTTGTCATCGAGAGGGCAAAAAATGGGAATATGCGTGCAGTCACAGTCAGTTGCACCCACGGTGTGTGGAAACCTGCCAACGTGAAGAATATCCTTTTATTTTCCGAACAATAATCATCATTTGCAGGCGTACCTCCCTCTCAGCCTCAACTACTGCTTTAACCACGCGATGAAAGATATGGCCAGCCGTTGTGCGGTAAACGTTAATTAGATCACCGGCAACTGTACTGAAATGTTCCGGCACGAAACACTCGTAGGGCACACAGCAACTGCCATTTGAGAGATACAACAAGATTAAGACAGGAATTCAGCTGTAAGTGATCTCCAAGTAGATTTTAGAAGGAAAGTAAAGGATTCCTTCCTAAGACCAAAAATGTTCCTGAAACTCTCCATGTGCACATTATACGGCTCTCACCTTTCACGCACTCTAGGCCTATGCACTATTACATTTCCCGTTGTTTTCTGCGTCGAGATCGTTAATATAATCTAAGTAATCCATCAACACGTTTGAAACATCTTTCCTCTCATATACGGCACGATATTATTAGTCAACAAGTCTAAACTTAGCTTACTCCATGCACGACGTGAGAGTGAATTCTAACCTATATTCGTGCGTTATTTACTTCTTTAGTAATATACTACAAGATGGTGCTCTCAACATTTTACTCTTGTAGTAATTTAGTCCAGGAGTATCTGAAAGGACTAAAATACTTCGGAAGTAATTTACTCCCGTATGGAAGTCGCTGAATGCTGACTTCAGGAGTACTTTACTACAGAAGTAGAACTTACTCTTGGTTGGTGCACGCCACCCATAGTGTTGCGAAAAATATCACGCCCAGTTCCATCCGCTGAGAAAAGATTATCTACGGATTCGTTGCCAGATTTGAAAATTGATGTGAAAACTAATAACCCTATGTGAATGCTTTTAGTTCAAGAATGTCGATATCCTGTACGAATGATAACTTCTTTCGAGAATATTTAGCTCGTATTTTAGCAATTTTATTATTTGTCCACCGTAAAATCTCATCTAAAATGTCTTGAGTAAAAAGTAGACCCCACACTTCTTCAACGTCTGGTTTTCTACCTAAGGCATTTGCTCTTGGTCGCAGCCCGGGAATCTGCAACACAGTGTTCTTACATTAGTAGGCGGTTGTGCCTTTCTCCATCGGAAGCATTTACCCTTACCATAAAAATAGCAATTATCATGGCGATCTGAATGTCCTATATTTATGTCCCCTTCACCTCTTTCTGTGTGCTCACCTCCATCATCCATACCTACTGGTTCATTATCATCCGCTTCCTGCTCGGAATCAGTTTCGTGATAACTTTTCGATCTCGTAATCTGGATCACTATCACTGTCGTCCACATCATGGTCTTTCTCCAAGTCTATTTCAAAGTTTGGTTCATTAGGTCGTAAAACTCGCCGAGATGGTCCTGGCTCCATTATTATTTATAGGAATTAAATGCACTGTAAGTGACAACAGTGTTATATTAACTCACAATAATCACAATAAACACTCAACACTGAATAACGTTATTTGCGAACAATAGTCACGGAACTGGTATCATATGTCTGTCAGACGGCGCAATAAGTTACTATGCACTTACTCAAGGTCAAACAAAGCTAGCGCTACATCACCTTCCCTGCAGGGAAACAACACTCCTACTGAGGAAAGGAGAGGGGATGGCCTTGGAAAATTTTTCAGCCGTCTCACAGATGTACGATTCCAGTTGAGGGTTAATGCACAGAGTCTTCATGAATTAAACATCCTAAAACTGCATACCAAACTCATGGTGTACAAAGCTGTTGTCATTTCCACGCTGCTGTATGGCTGTGAAACTTGGACACACACTCGCTGTGATATCAAAAAGCTTGAGCGCTTCTACCAACAGAAAATGAGATTCATCTTGAATATTAAGTGGGAGGACTATGTGACCAACACGGCAGTTCTTGACAAAGCGCAGCTAAATAGCATTGAGGTAACAATCATCGCTCATCAACTGAGATTTTAGGCAATGTTCACCGCATGGGTGATACCAGGTTTCCCCACCAAATTCTTTATGGTGAACTTTGCTACGGCAGTACACTTCGTGGAGCCCCTCTTAAGGGTTTTAAGGACAAGCTGAAACACATTATGAAGACAACTGGTATAGATATACAGACATGGGAAGAATGTACTGTGGACCGTTCACTGTGGCGGAACACTACATCCACTGCCGTCAACTTGTTTGAAACAGAACGCCGCAGACATCAAGAGGCCAAGCGACAAGCAAGAAAACTCTGTCAATTACAACCCAGCCCTCCTCCATCCATTCAGTGTGATTTGTGTGGGCGTATGTTTTAAGATAGGATTGGTCTGTCTAGTCATCGTAAACACATCCATAAACTGAGCTGAACTGGTCAATGTATGCAGGAAGAAGTTATATATACTCGGATTGAGTTACAGCCGACGACAATTCAGGTTACTTACACTGGTATTGTTGCAGAATGAGTCAGTGAAGGGGTGTCATAGCTGATTGCCAACATGTGCACTTCCATAGCATTGTAAAATAAAGGGTACAGATAGTTATGAGTTATGAGGGTGTTCAGGGGTTGTAGTAAGGATGTAAAGGAGAGGGCATTTAAGTCTCTGGTAACTGGTTGCAACTAGAGTATGGTTCCAGTGTATGGGACCCTCACCAGGATTACCTCATTCAAGAACTGGAAAAAATCCAAAGAATAGCAGCTTGATTTGTTCTGGGTGACTTCCGACAAAAGAGTAGCGTTACAAAAATGTTGCAAAGTTTGCGCTGGGAAGAATTGGGAGAAAGAAGACGAGCTGCTCAAGTAAGTGGTACGTAAATAAAGTCAAATAATAATACTAGATTATAAATTCCACCTGTTCAATACATATTATGTTTTATATTTAAATCTAAGAAATAGTTCTTAACATATTAGATATAGGGACATGTTCCACCCATAATGAGGGCATCATCAGCCTAAAAATCTCATACCTGAAAGAAAGATAGATCAGGATCCTGGTTGTTCTTATACCTAAAGAAGAGGATACTGTTTTAGGCACAAATGTGTATAAAATGACTAGCAAGTAGAATATAGTAGTTATAAGTACTCTTATGACAAAATCTTCTAATCAATCCTTATTGTCGATCTTTACGAATGTCTTGGTTTTTAAATGTGGTAACAAGTGGTTAGTTAAAGTTCAAAAAGAATACATAAATTGCTGCATTGAAATAAAAATTTGGTAAATGTGGTGCCTTATTCTGGAGATGGTGTAAGGAGCTTATAATAGCTTAATATTTAGGATAAAAGTCACTCTTAGTGGTAGTAAGTTGTTCATTTTATATGAAAAGATAATACGCCAAACTTCTTGAAGCACTTAGGAGCAAGGACAAGTACTTGTCAGAAATGCAGCTATTTTTATAATTAGCTGGTAGATGTGGTTATAGCTTCTTGTATTAAAAGTCGAAAGGAAAATGTGTGAGGTTGAGTAGAGCTTGTGGTGTTATGTCTCTTCGACAGTTATGTTAATTTGGTTAAAGATGAGGTATGTTCCGAGCTGTCAGTGGAGAGATGGTGTGGAATGACATTAGTAGACGAATTTGTTTGAGTGGCGTCTTTAAAAGTAGGAAAGATCACAATATGAAGATAAAGTTGGAATTCAAGAGGACATATTGGGGTAAATATTCATTTATAGGAAGGGGAGTTAGGGATTGGAATAACTTACCAAGGGAGATGTTCAATAAATTTCCAATTTCTTTGAAATCATTTAAGAAAAGGCTAGGAAAACATCAGATAGAGAATCTGCCACCTGAGTGACTGCCCTAAATGCAGATCAGGATTGATTGATGTGCCTTTCTTAATGCCCCAGTACTCCAAGATGAGGTATCACGCTCACATACAGTTGATTTTTATGATCACTCCTGTTCTTCAGGTCCAGAGCGAGAATCTGGCTACCGATAATCTTTCAACATCTCTCCATCCCGGTCGGCGTGGCCAGCCCCAGCCGCATCACATCCAGGAATTTATGGCACATTTGTCACTCACCAGATTGCATGTTCCTTCACACCGTTAGAAGGAACACTTCTTGCCAGAGTCACTGTACATTTGTACAACCCTTGGTCGGGTATGAAGCGAGATGAATCTCCACAGCAAATTTTTACAAACGGATGCCCTTCCTGACCTAGTGAATCACATGAAATGAATGTGACATATGATAATAGGAAGGGAGAGGGTGATAGCCTACTCCTGTCAAAAAGCACCAAGGTCTGCTCAAAGCCTTATGTCCCCTCCCAATGGATGAATCACTGTCAACAGCGTCATATGTACTCGTTCCACATGTACACTGCAGAGATTTTGAATTGAATACAGTCTTTTTTCAGACAATCTAGTGATTATAAATTGTATACCACCATCTCCCCTACCCTGCCAGCCAACACCGAGGTACCAAATGTACCTTTTGTCCCTGCATACCTGTGGTTTTTAATGGTAAAAGTATGTGATTTTATTAAAACCATTACATGTTTATAAAGAATGTCTCTGTATACTAGGGTAGGTACTTTCTATGCTCATTCTGGGCTTTGTTCTGAATCAGTGTCAGACACTATAGACTTCTCGTCTTTATTATCATGGCTATCAAGCGGGCAACAGTCACTGGACATTGAACTAGCAAAAATCTTAAAATTACGCAGAGCACACTTACAGGCACGTGCTGCCATCTTGGAAAACAAACTGGAAGAGGCACGTTTATAAACACACCCACTAAATTCTTTCAAAAAGGTTCCTTAGCTTAATATTTCGGTTCCTGACAAATGTGTTTATATTATGAAGAGTTCAGGATTGTAAGGAGAGTTACACTCACTATTGATCTAGTTTACATTGATAAAATGAAGTAATTGGAAAATGGTGGCAACAACCTCAAATATTGTGGTGACCATTAATCTTTCGAAGTAGAACGGTGTTTGAAGGAATTTTTTAGGCTGTTATCGAAAGTTTGAGACACGGAAAGATGCAGCTGGTAGAAATGTCTGACCTTCAGAAATGCACAAGTCCAGAATGGTTCAACATCAGGCACTGCAGTCAGTTCTCAACAAAAGCAGATACCACGTGTGAAGCTGTACAACCGTGTATTATAGTCCGTTATGGGTATCCACAGGGGAAATATATCTTGATAATAATGCGAGGAACATCCGCTCATTCTTCTCTTGAATGACGAGGGGTGTCACCTCAATTGAGGTACCAAATGTACCTTTGTCCCTGCATACCAGTGGATTTTTATGTTAAAAGTATGTTACTTGTTTATAAAGAATGTGTCTGTATAATAGGTTATGTACTTTCTATGCTCACTCCGAGTTTTGTTGTGAATTAGTATTGTGCTCAGAGTATTGTACAGGATGACGAGGCGATGCATAGTTTGGGTATGTGGTGAGGAAACAAGAGCATCACCTCATGCATTAAATTACAAACGGTGTTCGAATTGTTTCAGAAATGTTATCATCAGATAGGGAGTGAGATACTCAGTACACAACAGGCTCTTCAGGTCAACAATTAAAATTCCTCTCATACTTTAATGCACGATGTGATGCTCTTCTTGGGTTGGTGTAACTGAACCCAAATGTTTGCCGTCCCACATAATATTCTACGTGTTGCCAGTGTTGAATTCAAACTGCCTTCTGGTGGTCCTCATTGCTGGTGGCTGTTGTTTCAAGGACCTTATAATCCTGACATGCAGTACATCACGTCTAACTTGCAACTTACCCATTTCACAATGGACAAACTGTCAGTAGATGCTTAAACAAAAACAATCAAACGAGAGAGAATCGTGGAACATATGTACTTTTATTTATAAAGGAATCTGAGCTAACAAAGACAAGAAGTGAAGAAGGTTGATAAATTACAATGAAAGGCTCTGTAAAATGCACACAACTATATATATATATGTAACATATAAATATATTTCGTATATTTAACTTTTTATTCTTGTACACAAGTAAGGCAGTTGAACTGACACAGAAGATGCTAATGTTGATAATAATACCCTCCTCTTGTTCAATGCCCGACGATAGAGAGCAAATGGCGCTAGTGACTTGATGACAAACTAAGAACATACAATCAGACTTTTAGAAATCTTAAACAGATATGTAAACTAGAACATATCTGTAAAGCTTGGTGTCATGACTCCTCTTCATACACGACTGCCGAGGAAATGACGGCTACAAAGCAGCAGCAACAGCAGTCCTCAACGGAACAAGGCGTGCTCAGCAAGCCCAGGCTAATGAAATTCCCGTTCTTATCAGCCAGCGGACTTCACGCAAATGACTCTTTCCCCGATGCCTCCGTGGGTTTCTTCGTTACTTCCACAGACCTGGAAAATGGAATTCATACTGTAATATAGCACTCCAAAGGAATCCATTACAAGATGTTAAAATCATTCCCTACTGACGGGTTTCACTTTACAAAGCAAATTTAAAATGTCCTGTTCAATGGAATGTTCTTTCAAAAACAACACACAGCAAATCTAATATTCCAAACAGCGTTAAGCCAAATGATTTTCACCAACCTGTAGTGAACATAAGTAAAATTAATCGTGATGTCGATCTCGAAGTACTGACCAAGAAACCTAAACATAATTGGGGTAATCCTTCTAATCATGATAATTTAATTTCCACCATAGCTGAATTGGAATTAGCCATCCACAAGTTACCCATAGACATACAGGAAGAAGTCCGATATGAAGTCAAACATAAACTATCTCTTATCCTTAATCAACAACAAACCACTAAACCCAACACTCAACACATAGCTAACATCCATAAATTAAAGGAAAAAAGTCAAAAACAATGACTTAATAATAACAAAAGCCGACAAAGGGAACGCTACTGTAATCACGGACAAAAGCGACTACATCAACAAAGCACAAACGTTTTTCACAGAAAATAACTTCATAACTTCTAAAAAAGATCCAACAAATAAAATACAAAGAGACCTGAAAACCATTATTAAGAACGGTTCATTTTTGTTTAATGACCTTGAAAAATCCAAAATGATCATCATGAATCCGAAGCTTCCCATAGCAAAAGCGCTACCCAAGATCCATAAAGCCGACGTCCCCATAAGACCCATTATCAATTTCAGAAATAGTCTGACTTATAAATTATCTCAGTTCATTCACAAATTCATTAAATCACACTATCATTTTCAAGCCAATATGTCAGTGAAAATTTCTATAGAATTTTGCAATAAAATTAAGCACTTTAATTTATCCGAACACCATACACTTCATTCATTTGATATTACTAATGTTGAAATTGACGAGCAGACAGCCAGATGGCGTCAAATTGAAATGTCTCCACAAGATAGCTGAGGCCATACGATTATTATTATTATCAATATTATTATTATTATTATTATTATTATTATTATTATTATTATTATTATATATGTTAATGTGCCCATTAACAATACCATATAATTAATTTAAAACAACCTTTCCAAATTCAGTAAATTAAGTATAGGCGAAATAGAAATATGTATTCAAATTCTGAAATTCACAATTGAATAATAATTTCTTCACTTTTAATAATGCCAATTATCAACAGATGGGTCTCCCTATGGGGTCACTGGCTTCAGGGATTCTTGCGGATATTTATATCAATCGTTTAGAACATTCTCACATCATTGGCAAATTTAACGCCATTCAACATTGGGCTTGTTATGTGGATGATATGTTTGTCATTTTAGACCCCACTGTCGGCAGCTCTGAAAATGTTTTCCGTGGTTTCCCATTTTCACACCAGGCAAATGCTGGGGCTGTACCTTAATTAAGGCCACGGCCGCTTCCTTCCCACTCCTAGCCCTTTCCTGTCTCATCGTTGCCATAAGACGTATCTGTGTCGGTGCGACGTAAAACAAATAGCAAAAAAAAAAAAAAAAAGACTCTTGCATTACTAGCAGCAATACAGTACTTGAACTCCTCAACTCTGTTGATCCACATATAAAATTCACCGTACAGTCAGAAAACAATAATGCCCTCAATTACCTGGATTTAACCATTACGCGCAACTGCAATAACACTTTATCCTTCAATATATACAGAAAACCCACCCACATCATCAATACCATCCAACAGAGTTCTTTGTAGCCCAGACATACATAAGAAAGCAGCTTACAATACTATGGTATTCCTTTATCCTACAAGAATTACAAAAAGGAAATTAATACTATTTACAGTACAATATTGCTGAATACAATGGCTTCAACAGAACTTTTGTTAACATAGTCATCAATAGATATAAAAGCAAACCTAACACTACCTTAGAAAAAGATTCCACTCCTAAAGAAAATTTTCCACTTTCACATTCAATAGTAGTAGCATTTACCAAATTTCTGATGTCTTTAAAGAACACGACATCAAAATAGAGGTTAGAACCGCCCGCACCAACTATAGATACTGTCAACAATAATTACAACAATAATTACAATAATAATAGATATTTGAATTCCGGAGTTTACAAATTAGAATGCCAATTCTGTAACTCGAGCTATGTTGGTCAAACAGGCCGCAGTTTTGTCATAAGATACACCGAACATCGCAACGCTCTCAAATACAATCGGTTTTCAGCCATGAGTGAACATCAAGATTCCAGTCACGATTATACTACAATAGATCAAGATTTTAAGATCTTGCATTATGAGCAAAAAGGTACTTTGCTCAACATTCTCGAGAGCATCTTCATGAATATAGATCAATTTAGGAACCCTTCCCATAATTTAAATGAAATCAACGAAAAAAATAACATTCTACTTGAAATTTTCATTCCATATATTTGTCAACACTTCTATAACAAAAACAAACCCTGCCTCCACCTCTCCAACTCAATACCCCTCCCCCTCTGCCCTCCAGCTCAGCTCCTCCCTCCCCTCCCCCCTTCACTCCTCCCATCCTCGTAAACACAGCTGAGCCAGCAGCAGACACTAGCAGTGAAAAAGGGCCGCCAAATTGTGAAGGTCATGTCGTTCAGGAGGGCAACTGCTCAATAAATAAGTTTAAAGTTATTTCACACTCATTTTACTCAATAGCCCAAGTTTCTCACACACATTTGATTTTTCCATTACAGATTTAATCCACATTGAGTCACTCACAATTTACCTGGCATCTGTTTTCTCTACAAACATAGTTTCCTCAATTTTCTCACTGCCCTCTTGATCACTTGGGATTGTGACTCAACGGAAACAGACTGTTATTCTAAATTTTAACACAGTGTATTCGTCCTTGTTTTCAATTGTAACATACTGTAAATTTAGACTAAGAGGTCCACAACCTCGCTACTATTATTCATTGTTTTTAAATCTATCATGTCTCATTTATTTTCCATTCTTTTCTTCATTGTATTTTAACATATTCTTTTAACATCAACTATGTAAATTTTAACTTTTCGTCACTGAAGATGGCTGAAATGAGCCGAAACATGTATGGCCAATATTACTCTATCGAAAGATGGAGATATATATGTAATGAACAGGAGGACATATTAAATTTGCTTTGTAAAAAAGGAATCCATCATAACTAAGAGCACATCATTTTACTGTAAAGTCATTCAGCCCCACACTTCCTCAAGGGCTGTAGGGAGGATTGTGGCTTTTAGTGCCAGAAGTGTTGTGACGACCATAGGTGTCTCCATCCGACAGACATATGCCCACACTCCATATGAACACTGCAGAGAGGTTTGGAATTTAATCAGGTTGTGGCACGCAATCTAGTGACCACAAATTGTATACTACCACTTCTCCCAGCAACATTCTGATGGTGACATTTTTTCCACCAAAGGGACTTACACTGGCTAGAATTGTGAAGTACTGAAAGAGGTGGAAGAGGAATAAATTTCAATTGTCAATATGTGTCTCCTCTTCCTGTGTATTTAAATAATTCAGTTTGATGAAACAAACTTACCTCGAGGTGATGTCCAACTCAAAGGATGGCCTGGCCGCTCGGGGGGTCGAGTTCACCCGTACTTTGTGGTTGGCCAGGAAGGTGTTGATGGACTCGTCGGAACCCTCACTCTCGTGGTCGCTAACGTAGAGAAAACAACGCGGTTACGGGACATTCCAGTTAATAAGAGGATGGTGAAGGGTAGCAAAAACACTAGTTTTAAACATAAGAGGAGTTCAAAGCCCACTACCTGCTATAAGCTGTATGAGTTTTGACAAAAGTTACAAGCGTATATTGAATAGCATATCACAATTACTGTAATTTGTAATCATCCAGTTTGACTAATTAAAATATCCCAGGAAAATAAATTTAGCAATACTTGGTACGAGACATAATGTACTTCCTCCAATTAGTCTAGATGCTGGGTTTATTGCCAAGGAAGTATTTAAAAATGTCAAGATGTTCCATTGTGTCACTGTTGAACTCCTCCTTACAGTTGCTATGATGAATCAAAACTTACAAATACTTGGTGCACTATTTGTTTACACAGAAAGTTATTTCTTTTTCACTGTCTCAATCAAGAACACTTCACTGAAGAGCCCAAGAAGGCTCACCTTTCCGAATTTTCTCCGTCACTGTTGCTGAGGTCGTCCTCCAGTTCTCCTTGCATAGCGGACTGGAGATCTTCTATCCTAGTGAGTGCCAGGCGCAAATCTCCCCGCGCGGCAGAGGCTTCGGCTTCTGCGGTCTCCAAACGCTTCTCGATATCTCTGCGCCGCTGCTGAGCCTCGGCCTCTCGGGCGGTAGCGCTGGTGTGCTCCTCTCGCAGTTCTCGTAGCGTTCGTTGCAATTTACGGGCGTTATCTTGTGCCAACTGCTCCTTGGCCCTTGCACTTGCAGCCTCGTCCTGCAGCTTCTCCACAGCCTCCTTCAGTCGAGTTATCTGGACCTAGAAATCAAAAGCCATATAAAATAAGAATCCATCCCAATTTGAATATTTAAGAGAGAGAGAGAGAGAGAGAGAGAGAGAGAGAGAGAAAACATTGTTATAGTTTCTTTATGATGGGGGAAGAGGTTTGTTTGACGATGTTCATATCTCTCCTCCTACCGGTGAGATAACTCCAAAGTTACACCTCTCTTCCAACACCAAGAACACAATAGTCGACAGTCCTTTGCCTGCCTCTAATATTGGCCATGACTCCATGGATGTTCTCACTAGTGACAAGCAAGATCACTGTAATGCATGAATTAGGCCAGATCACTGCATTATTTTAACTACCTAAGATGTGACGAAGAGCTCGTGCTCAGTGATCCGGTGCAGGGGATATGAAAGTAATGCTCGCTGCAGATGAAGATGCAGAGATATGAAAGAAGTATGACTGTGGATGTAACTTAAGTAAGGTTAACAGAAGGAAGAGGAGGCTTGTACATGAGAATGATTTCCTATCTGCTGGGAATTTAGAATCCACCTTTGAGATATATTTTTATTTGCTGCGTATTTTACAGACGAGTACATGCCTACATGTTGGTTGAATAGCATGCTTAGGTGTGCATTATTTATTTATTTATTTATTTATTTATTTATTTATTTATTTATTTATTTTTGCCTTTATAAGTGACAAAGTGAGGGCTCTTACACTTAACTACATTCTTGATTACAGGTTGGATTAAATTCATAAGGTGATAATCATGATGGTGATGAAAGTCGTGGACAAGGAGTTTTAACGTTCAATCTCCAGCGAGTATGGTAACTAGATGACTGAGGGAAATAATGGCAATACTAATGATAATGTAATTTATTCTCACATTCACCTGAGCATACATTGAAGCTGGCTACACACCTAAAAGGAAATCCTGGCAAGTTCTTTTAAAAGAATACAGTGCAGAGAATCCTACAGCCTAGCACCACTCATATATGAGCTGTGATGAGTGAAGGAAATAAGATACTGTGGTGACGTAGCTCTCACATGGCTGAGATGGTAAAGGTGTGCTCGGGTCACCCGGAATGATGTGGGTTTGATCCCCTGTCAGGAAGCTGAAAAATTTAAGAAACATGATTTCCACTTCCGGAGGTGCACATGGCCGAGGTTCACTCAGCCTACACCAAAAATGAGAACAAGGTTAATTCCTTGCGGCAAAGGCACGTGGCATAGAGCTAACCACCGTACCTCACCAAGTGCCGAGGTTACAGCCTGTACGGAGATGACTTTGCTTTGCTTTTCTACTTTCGTGATGGGGCAGCCCCAACTTCGGAATTTTCTCACATAGATCCTATGTCGCGGCACATCTGACAAGAATCTCTCTGGCTATGATTCCACTGCTTGGTTACACCGACCTGAAGTGGCGCTAGAGTGCACTGCTGCCATCCATTGACGAATCCTTGGAATGCTTCAAGGGTTATTTGGTAATAGAGTTGCCTAGCAACATGGCAACTTTCAAAGATCATGATTTTAGTGACAGTGAAAGGAGTCTAATTTAAGTACTAAAGAAGGTATTGCACAATTAGACTCATAGTGATGGCATCAGCTACTGGGTGCAGATCTTTCGATGTTCAGCTTTGGTCTAGGCCTGCTAGGTGGTAGAGTAAACCAAATCTCACTCGAGTTTTTAAAGACCATGCCAATATTGTACGACTTGGACTCTTTTCCACCCTTCAAAAATCCAACTATTTCTGCCAAGTTTGGATCCTCTACCACACACTACCACGCATTACAGTGTACCTCGAACGACGGCTAGAGAGAATACCGCAACTCAGTTTTGGATTGTAGATGAATCCCATATGGTTACTAATCACCAGGGAACGGATTTATATGTAAATACATATCTCTTTAGGAAGCTAAAATTAATTATATTTTGCATTATCTTCACGAATCATGACATGTGGAGTTGAAAAATGGAGTATTAATTTTCCATATATGTTCCACATTCTTCGTCATTAAAATCAATATAGTCCATATTTCGGCTAAAAAGTATTAAATTACATTAAATTAGCAGTCCTCTCAATAATGGAAAAATAAATTAAAAATCTATATTCGAAAAATTAATATTTAAACTGGTGTGCAGGTCATTATCACGCCTGTCCACGTCCGGGCTGATAAAATAAGCTGATAAGCGGTGCGAAGAAAGAGAGAGGTTGAGTCCGGAAGTGGTGGAGATCAGCCGGTCAGTACTGTGACTATCTGAATCACACTTACAGCACTGATAAGCTGCATTACATAACATCGACTGTGCCTGTGCCATAATCTCATTCATCGACGATGTGCTAGTGGTTTCCGGCCATTCCCTTTAATTGCTTCATAACTCCATGTAGTTCACTACCAGTCGTTCACAGACGGATCATAGTGTTCTTGTACGTTCAGTGTGTGCACATTGAGGACATTAAGGTTGTTACAATATGCCTAAAGTAGCTCAGTCAATCAGTTTAAAATTGAAAAGTTACGTATCAGAATTTAAAGAAGATGGTTTATCAACTGACAGTAAGATGATATTTTGTAATTTGTGTCATTGTGTAGTGACATCTACTCAAAGGTTCCTTGTGGAACAGCACGTTTCAACCAGTAAACACCAGGCTAACAAACAACGAGATTCCAAGCAGAGACAGCTGTTTCCGACACAACCAGCAACTTCCAGTGTAACGTCCGAGTTCAACACCGATCTCTGCCGTGCTCTCATCTCTGCTGACATACCTCCCTTCAAACTGAATAATCAGTGCTTCAGGGAATTCCTTGGAAAATATACTAAACGATCCATCCCAGATGAGTCAACGTTAAGAAAAATGTACTGTTGAGCCATATATGATGAAACTGTTCGGAAGATAAGGCAAGAGATTAAAGACGGTCCAATTTGGGTTTCCATCGATGAGACAACAGACAAAGAAGGCAGGCTAATTGGCAACGTAATCATTGGTTTGTTAAGCGAAGATTATTGTAAACGGATTCTCTTACACTGTGATGTTCTAGAAAAGTGCGACAACAAAACTGTTCAATGAAGCTATGCGTATCCTCTGGCCACAGGGCGTTAAGTATAATGAAATGTTACTTTTTATTAGTGATGACGCACCTTACATGATGAAAGCCAGAGAAGCATTATGTGTTGTATACCCTAAGATGACTGATTTAACATGTGTAGCACATGCCTTTCATCGTGTGGCAAAAGTGGTAAGAGGCAGTTACTCCAAAGTAGATTTATTCCTCAGTGAAAAAAGTTTTTCTCAAAACCCACAGATGAGTTCATCTTTTGAAAGAAATGTACCCAGAGATTTCATTGCCGCCTAGGCCGATTCTAACTAGGTGAGGTACGTGGCTGCAAGCGGTTGAATATATAGACTGTATTAAGAACGTTCTGCATGCCATGGACTCTGAAGATGTGACCTCAACTGAAGCCGTGAAAACAGTTGTCTGCGTTACAAGTGTGAGGAATGACTTATGTTACATTCAGCATAATTTTTCATCCATTACAAAAACACTGAAAAGGCTCCAAAACTTGCATCTCTCACTTTCTGAAAGTTGTGAAATTGTGAATAAAACTGTGGAACAACTAAATCATGGTGCAGGTAAAGTTGCAGATGTAGCAAACATGAAGATGGCCACTGTACTTTCAAAGAACCCAGGATATGAAGAAATGATTTAAGTGTAAAATTAATATTCTTCTTCTGGCGTTACGGCCTCTGTAGGACCACGGACAGCTCCTTCATGGATTGCATTTTCTTCTTCTCCTCCCAGAACCTCTTCATCCTTTCTCTTCTCTCCCGCTCTTCTTCCGAGATATTCAGTATCCTCTTCTCTTGTCTACTCCACTGGTGACTCTCAATCCTTTTCCTGTATCCATCCCTATCATTGATCTCTGGCATATTAGTCGGTATGTACTTGCTTCTCCAATTTTCCTTTTCTTCCACCTTGATCCCCAATTCCGACCAATCTTTCCGGAGTTCAACTACCCACTTGGTTCCTGTCTTTCCTCGTGTCCTCGCTGTTGTTTCCCATACTCTTTTCGTCATTCTATCCATATTCATCCTGATTACATGTCCCGCAAACCTTGCTCTTTTCAGTCTGATTTCTTCTGAAATTGTCCTCATGTTCCGGTATAGTTCTTCCCTGGGTCTCCTCATCCATCTCTCACCTCCTCGTAAAATTAATATTGGATTTAATCCCAGCAGATATTGTGAAGTTGAATTATGCTCCCATCATCTCTTCTGATGTTGAATGCAGTTTCAGTCAATATAAATCTGTCCTTAGAGATAATAGGAGAAGATTCACTTTCCAGGACTTAAAAGAACATTTTGTAATCCATTGTTTTGGTAACAGAGAATAAAAGATTGTGTGTTCTTCAAACACATTAAAATGAGAAGTGCAACATTATCTTGCATGTAGATCTAATTTGTTTAGCTTCTTTGAACTTTGATATTAAATAGAAATTAATGTTATATGTGTAATTTTAATCCATATATAATTCCATGTTTCGATAAAAATAACTAAATATATATGTACATATTTCAATAATTATTAGTACATATAAATCCATTCCCTGCTAATCACCAAACAGAATAATAATTAAATATTTTATTTTTAAGGTCCACATTTCCAATACAAACTATGTATGCAATGTTTACTAGTTTCGACCTAACTGTAAGTCATCATCTGCCATAAAGCAAATCACATGAATACACCAAATAAAATAAACAATGTACGGACACAATGGCCTTAAAATGAAAATGTATGCACAACCCATAGAATCCAAGTTAAGACTGGTTATATAAATACGTTCTGTTAAAAGTTCAATCGATTTAAGACACAGTGACATTAAAATGATATGTACATACCATATGTGCATCAAAGTAAGGCTCAAAAAAATGCGTTGCACTATGTTAAAAAGTTGTTTTTGATAGAGATTCATAAAATGCTGGTTAAGGTTGATGCATAGAATTTTGATTAATGCTGGCTCCTTAAATATGTTGCATTCAATTAAAAGTTCAATTGAGCCGAAGTCAAGGTGTCTTTTCACGAAGTTAAAAATATTTGAGTTATGTACACAAACACATATTCAATACACATGAATGCGATGCATGATGTTAGAAGGGCTCTTCTGTTTAAAGACTCTTGAATGCCAACCACCAAACAGAAATAAACTAAAGCCTGACCGTGAATTCTCTAAGTTAATCATGACTGATGTAACTACGCAGAGGTAAACATTCAGAAGGAATCTATTTTGAATTCATGGGACAAATGTTGCTCTTCCTAAAAATCAATTTTTTTTTTTACGCACACTTCTAAATATGGCAAGGAATAGTAAGCCAAAATTACAGGACTTTTTTTCTGAGTAGTGCCCATTTTCTCTTAATATTGCATCGAGAGTTCAGGTTAGAGGAATGAAGCTGGTGGGTATGGACGTAATCATGTTACATCTGTGTGGTCAGTACAGATGGTGAAACAGGCTTCCAGTTTTTACTGACCGGTATGGAGCTCCTAAATATCAAATACAATTTTATGGGAACTGTAATGTTGAACAAGAAGGGATTACCTCCTCCTTATTGCAACGATGAAAGAGCTCCTGTAGATGGTAGCAGATCTTAGTCATGGACTGTGATGTAGAATAACATGCCTGGTGGACCAAGGATGACCATGCTCAACTCAACTCACCTCTAGTCTAGAGCGAGTAGTCTGCTCCAGCTCCAGTTTCGATTCCAACTCCTTGGTTCGCAGCTCCAATCTCTTCTGCATCAGGGAACTAGAGGGGTCTCCCAAGGTCTCCATGCTTTCCAGACGGGACCCCAGCTCAGCCAGTTGCTCTCGCAGAGAAGCTCGTTCGCTCTCTAGCTCTGCCACGCGACCTGCCTGCTCCTGGAGGGCCAGTTGGTCCACGGACAGCTGCTGAACGGCTGCTCGATACTTCTTGAGCACCTGAGGGCACAGAACAATCGATCGCAACCTTTAATCCAGCATTTTAGTTGCTACCACCTGGTTCCAGCAGTTATGCGAAAATGAACGTCTTTCTGTAAAGGATGCTGCACATGAATTTGGCCGATGATCGATATGTTTTTGTCTATTATCTTAAAACAATCAAGTTTATTAAAATGTTCAACCTTTTCAATACATTACATTCGCCTGAATGCTTATGACATATATTACAATCAATTTGGGACATGTTTCGCCCTTAGTTGCGGGCATCATCAGCCTAAACCTCACCCGCAAAATCACAATTCATCGGGATCCCGATTTTATTTTACAAGCTATCTTGATACTTGAGTGTAAAAAATAATATGAATTTAAAAAATATTTTGTTAATTTTTAACTAACTGGCAGGAATTTCTTAAAAGGAATTATGTTCAGTTCTTAAGCACTCTTTAAATTGTTCATTGGTTAGTTTGTGTTGAACCCTCCTAAAATTTCTTTAATTCGTAGCCCTATTTTATCTTCTAGGTCAATGTCCTTTGTATAATTAAAAATCACATAACACTATTTATAATCGAAACACCATGTTAAGTTATATTTGTAATCATTCACTGGATTCGTGAACTGGAGTAGAAGTCCGCTATAGCGAATATGGTACATAACGAGAACCCAGTTACAACGACAATTTTTGTCGGTCCCTTCAAAATTCCTATTTTAAATTGTGCATTATCATTCGGTTACAGCGAGAGCCCTATCCGTTACTACGAGCGATTAAGCACGCACAAATTTTTCCATGACCGATATTTATGCACCCAGTCATTATACTGCATAAGATCGACCATCTTCGGTATAGTTTTCTCGCTATGTCCACTACCGAGCTCTCTCGTTGACATTCAAAGGCAATGTCGGAAATGTCAAAAACATATCAGATGTAAGGCGTTTCAGGCGTTTGCTCTATTAACCAGTGTTTCGTCTTAGGTCTGACACTAGACTCATCAGAGTAGAATGTGTCAGACCCTACCCACTGATGCTGGGGTGTATGCAGGTGAACTTATCAGAAGCCCTTATAAGAGGAACAGTCTGATCACTGCGTACGGGAGATAAATCTCCACAATGGAATTATTGCCCGCCTAGCATTTCCGAATGGAAAATTCTAAATTCCTATGGAGGGAATGCCAATGGCCGTAGCCGTGTTGAAACACCGGATCCCATGAGATTTCCGAAGTTAAGCAACATTGGGCGTGGTCAGGAGTTGGATGGGTTGCCAAGCGCTGTTGGTGGGGGGTAAGGGAATGGAGGAGCGGAAAGGAACTGGCCACCCTACCGCACGTAAACTCCGGCTCAGGAAGACCTCTGCGGAGGTTCGGACCTGTCTTCGGGCAGAACAACCCTTACCCACCTAAGGAGGGAATTAGATATTTTTCACCAATAGAGCATGTCAAAAATGTCAAAAACATATCAGATGTAAGGCTTTTCAGGCGTTTGCTCTATTAACCAGCGTTTCGTCTTAGGTCTGCCATTAGACTCATCAGAGTGGGATGTGTCAGACCCTACCCACTGATGCTGGGGTGTAGGCAGGTGAACATCAAAAGCCCTTATAAGAGGCACAGTCTGATAACTGCATATGGGAGATAAATCTCCACAATGGAATTATTCCCCGCCTAGCATTTCTGAATGGAAAATTCTAAATTCCCATGGAGGGAATTAGATATTTTTCACCAATAGAGCATGTCAAAAATGTCAAAAACATATCAGATGTAAGGCTTTTCAGGTGTTTGCTCCATTAACCAGCGTTGCTGGTTAACCCAATCACTGCCAAATCCGTATATATACGTTTTGGTGCCGTGTGTACTTCAGTGATCTCACGAATGAATGCGATATAATGTAGTGCTTTGAGATTCCATGGAAATGCTCAAAGAAGTTCTATACTGCAGATATACCACTCCATTTCGCGTGTTTTGAAAGTGATCTGGTGTTATTTCAGCTTCGTTGGAGTGGAACATCTTTCCTGCTTACGTGTACCCATCATGGCGTCTTGAAGTATACATTCGTCTCTTGTTGACGAAGAAATTAAATGTTTCCTCATAAATAGTGATTCTTGAGTGCTATATTTTGATAATGAAGGTGGAAAATATCTAAGTGGCGACAATAAACTGCAAGAAAGTGCGAGACATAGTAATGATGAGTCTCGTGCGGAATTGTCACCCCTTCTTCAGACAAATTATTTTTTCCCGAAATGTAAATGATTTTGATATTACCAGTTCTTGGTTAAAGAATTTTATATTATATATCAGTGATAGTATCACCGAGCAGGGTAGCCGCGCGTATTAACATGCTATGGCTATGGAGCCAAGCTCTGCACTCGGCAGGCGAGTGGGTTCGAACCTCAACGTCAGCTCTCTTGAGAATTTCTTTTCTTTTCTTTGTTGTTTCCCTTTTGCACTCCCAAGTAAATGCTGGGACAATTCCTATTCATAAGTCACAGCCGATTCCTCCCATTTCTGTACACAGTTTCATTCACCATCATCATAAACATTTCATATTCATTACCTTCTCAACTGAGGTTTGCGTCGGGAAGGGCATCCGGTCGTAATATAAGATGTAAAATATAATCTCACTTCATCCCCGACATCGTATTGGGCTGCAGGGCTAAGGGGACGATATGCATTCCATTTATAGTATCAGTAAATATGTATCTGTCAAAGTGCTTCTTCCTTAACCCTTTCACTCCCACTGGGACATATATGTCGCGCAAGGGCATCAAGCAATACTAATGGGATTTAATTCAATTATAATAGCACAAGACCGTGTCCCAATGGTTATCTATATATTTCTTAGCTATAGCATTGCCATAAATTTCCAACAGATGGCACTTGTTCTAAGTTTTATTCATAAAACGGGAGATTATCCATACGGGTGACTGTTTTCGTGCCAATTCTCAGAGCTTACATTATTGTATTCATTGTGTAATACGCGCAGGTGCTTATAGCGATAATAAATACTACTTTCTTGCATCTTACATATTATTATATCAGGTTAGTACAATGTTATATCTAATTTCTTTACAATGGGACACATATAACCCATTGGTAGTCTTCGTTGGGACATATAGTCCCAGTGGTATTTTATAACCTGGTTTACGGAATAGCTTTTGTTTATTGTAACTGACTTCAAAAAGACGGCATTGGGAAGATGTCTTTTCGAATGACAACCAAGTGGCAGAGTTTTTAGAGACCAGTGGAGAAGATTCAGCATCAGATTTGGACTTCGGCTCTGATGACGTTGCTGATGTAAATTACATGCCTAGTGACAATGATTCGGTAGGTTTGGGTGGTGATACAGCCTCAGAAGCAGACAAAAACGACAATTGCGGGGAAATTTAGACAGGAGCCAATGTCAGTATTTGGCTAATGCTTCTGGAACGCTTGCTGCAAGATGGCAAACGAAGTCGAAGTGCTAAAAAGAAAGAAAGATAGAAGTAAAGAAGTAGTTCCCTGCCCAGAATCAACATCCATTCTACAATGAAATCATGGGAGGTGTAGATCTATCAGATCGGAAAGTTGGAACATACGATTCTGATAGAAAATCTCAAAAGTGGTGGAGAAAGGTTTTCTTCAAGTTCCTCATGATGGCCGTTGTCAATTCTTTGATTTTGTATCAAGAAACCAAGCATAAAAAGATTTTGTTGCTGCGAGTACATTATTCCCCTTGCAGAACAAATGAAGGCTGTTGGCAAAGCAAATGCAACAGTAAAAAGGAAGAGAACATCCGGGCGACCTACCTCGGCATCAAAATTGATGTTGAATGTCGGAGATTACTTGCCGGTGGAAGGCGATGTGTGAGGTGCTCAAAGCTGAAGAAAGAAACAAGAACCAAAATTCTCTGTACAATGTGTAAGCTCCCTCTGTGCAAGAACTACTTTGCACCTTATCACACTTGATCTGTTGCACCTAATCTAACCTACCTGTGAAGTGTTCAAAACCTAATACTTTGATCTTATACATCATTGTTTTAAGTTTGGGTATTTAGTATTCTGTGTACCTTATGTTGTATTTCATATTCTTATACATAATGGTATTATAAATAAGGGTTGGCATCTTTCAAAATATACCACTGGGACATGTCCCACACAGAAATACCAGTGGGACACATATGTCCCACCTCTCTCAGAGGCACAACGTATCAGATATGAATTAGATATTGAAATTACATACTAACTGGAAGTTCGTTAACCAGTAAATGTAAAGAAATAACCTAAATTATGAAAAAATAAAATTGGTAGTGAAAGGGTTAAAAAAACCCGGCCTACAGGGCTCGGCTAGTCATCAAAACTCGGCAGTGAAAAGGTTATTAGAGCAAACACCTGAAAAGCCTTACATCTGATATGTTTTTGACATTTTTGACATGCTCTATTGGTGAAAAATATCTAATTCCCTCCATGGGAATTTAGAATTTTCCATTCGGCAATGTCGGAGTCGATCAGTAATACCCGTCGACTGCCATTCCGTGAAGAAAAATGAAAGAGGAGAACATGTTTTCGTAATAAATGCATAAATAACATGTCCAATAACAGTTGCTAACTCATTAAAGATAAAGCCTGAATAAATGATCGCTTAATTTTAATGCTAAATACCGCAATTAAGTAAGAATGGGATATACCTCGAGATATGGTAGAGTGCGTCCTTTATTACAGAGGTTAGTTTATATTTTCTTCCGTCCGTTAAATTACGGAAAGGCTATTATCATGTAAATTTATAGCGAGAAGGTTATAATTTCTCTACTGGCGCTTGAAGTATGTTTTCATCATACGTATAGTACAGTTAAGTTAGGATAGGTGACGCTGTTTGAATAAGAAAACTGAAACGTTTGCCACAAACTGCGATCGATCACCTTTGGTACGGTATAGTTTTCTCACTATGTGCATTTGCGAGCTCTCTCGTCAACATTCGATGGCCATGTTGGAGTCGATTAGTAATACCCGTCGACTGCTGTTCTCTAAAGAAAATTCGAAATGAAAGCGGATAACACGTTTTTGTAATAAATGCACAAATAACATTGCCGATAGCAGTTGTTAACTCGTTAAAAATAAAGGCTGAAGTAAACGATTTCTTAATTTTAATATTCTATAGGTACTGAAATTAAGTAAGAATGTGATACACCTCAAGATTTTGGCAGATTTCATCACTGATTTCAGAGGATAGTTTATATTTTCTTACATCTAGTTACATTTTGGAAAGGCTATTGTCATGTAAATTTTTAGCGAGGAGGTTATCATTTCTGTACATGCGTTTCAAATACGTTTTCATGATACATATACGGTTAGGTTAGGCGACGCCATTTGAAGAAGAAAACTGAAATGGTTGCTACAGAAGCCTCTGGAGTGATACCGTATTTCTCTGAATCAAAGACAATGTTTTTTCTCAGAATCTCATGTAAAAAATCAAGGGTCCTTTTGCTTTAGCGGCCTGACAGTAATGAACACCACTGGCAAATAACGCAGTAACCACGCTATTTCTTTTTACCCCGGTGCGCGCACACACGCACACAAAACTCGTTGACAATAAACGACCGCCTCTTTATCATACATCGCTTGCCGCGGCGACCGGTTGTACAGTGTCTATGTGTAACGTCACTGGATCTCGGGAAACAGCCTCTACAAAAACATTTCTCAAGTCTGCAGAATGGCATCAAAACATGCCAGCCTTCGAATTCTTAGAAAGGCCACGGGTACTCAGTAGCAGAGTTATAACACATCTACTGTACCTGGCGCTTAGTAAAATTAAGTTTTATAGACAGCAGGAATATTTTCGTGATGGTTCGTCGTATTGTAAAGATACGTGGAACAAGTATTGCTAGCAAATTTTCAATGGGTTCTCATCAATGTTATGATGCCAATTTTAAGTTAATGGCTATTAAACACTCTGAAATGTATAATAATTGTGCAGCCGCAAGAAAATACAGCATAGGCCTAACTAAAGCCAATATTTGGCGTTATCATGAAGACAAAGGTAGCTTAAAAATGCATACTGTACAAAAAATGCATTCAGTGGCACACAACAAGAATGCTTTAAAGAAGTCGAAGATGAAATTGTGAGGTATGTGCACAAAAAATGCAAGGGTGGAATTGCTATACTGTGGCGCAATAAACACGTTCATTGACTTTCAAAGTCTGCGATTAGGCCTGTACATTGCTAGGCACTTAATTTGCCGAACCCGGCAGGTGAGACGTGCGTGTAGCGGCAGCCATTTATATCTGATGCTGAGTGAAAGTAACAGTTCTATAGTAAGCAAGAATATTTTCCTGATGGATCGTCGTATTGTAGAGACGTATGGAATAGGTACTGCCGGCAAATTTTCAATGGGATCTCTTCGATAAGTAAGTAAGCCTGTGGTAAAGAGTGAATTTTACTATTAAGCTGTAGGCATTAAAGAAATCTGCAATTTTATTTCGTACTTGAGCCATCTTATTCAACATTGTAACTGATTATTTACATTCTATTATATTATCTGATGATCTCTAACCAAATGCCAACTGTTTGGAATTTTGCAGTATGTTTGTTTTTGTTGTTGCTGGATACGCTACGGAAGCACCATTATGAAATTCACAGTGTTTAAGCTTCAGGCCATGATCGTTAAGGTGACGTGTTGGTCTCGGCATCAGAGGCGTATGAGAGGTGATGCTACACAATTTCTAATCTCTAGATTCAATTACAAACCTCTCTGCACAGTGCTCATATGGAGTGAGAGCATATGACGCTGTTGATGGTGATTTGTCCCTTGAATGGGTTCGACAGGAGTAGGCTACGTGCCGACACCGGTTTTCACCCTCTCGCCACCTCATCGTTATCTTAAAACTGAGATTTGCAGGTCTCCTCAGATACTCCTGCCTCTAAAAGCTATATGCAATAAATCTCTCCTTCCTGGCATTATTCCCACAAATACACAACAGAGTTATGCATTTAAAGAACTCCATAGTTTTAAATTCAGAGCGAATCTTTAAAAAATTCATGCTTTGTATGAAGAGTATTTATATACACTTCTTTATTTTTTGAAATGCTTTTGTATAAATATAAAATATTTCTGTATGTGGTAAAAGTGGGTGGTGGGTGGGGAAAGGACCAAGGAAACTTTGTGTTAGTTGTAATTAAGATTTCATATGATTCTTTCTCCAATATGTTGAGAAATCTATCTTCTGTTATATGAATCACAAGAAAAGATAGTAATTTAGTATAAAATAATTTTAAAAAGTTTATACGATCAACAAAATATTGCCATTGGGTGTTCTTGACAATACATCATCAATCAATGTTCTTGCAATATTGTCCATGAATGTGTTTTTTGAAGAATATTGAATAAATACTGTCCTAACATTTTATTAGAAACTGATGGAGACATTAACCCTTGAGCAGACCCCTACACGAGTAGGCTATGCGCCAGCCTTCCTTCTATCATATACCATGTTATTCATTTCATGTTATTAACTCCTGTGATGAGGTTGACATCTGGTCATATATTCATCACACTTCATCCACCAAGTAGAGAAACTGGACAAGGGCCATACCTACAAAATGAATTTTTTTTTTTTTTTTTTGCTAGGGGCTTTACGTCGCACCGACACAGATAGGTCTTATGGCGACGATGGGACAGGAAAGGCCTAGGAGTTGGAAGGAAGCGGCCGTGGCCTTAATTAAGGCACAGCCCCAGCATTTGCCTGGTGTGAAAATGGGAAACCACGGAAAACCATTTTCAGGGCTGCCGATAGTGGGATTCGAACCTACTATCTCCCGGATGCAAGCTCACAGCCGCACGCCTCTACGCGCACGGCCAACTCGCCCGGTAAAATGAATTTTGACTCAACACTATTTTAATCTTTTTAAAATATGTGCCAGGCATTTAAAATTTAGTAAATTATTTCTAGGGTTTGCTAAAACAAAAAAGATTGAGAAACACATTCCCCCTGCTTAACAGTTTAGTAATTATGAGCTATCTTTGTTTTTCGGTAAACAAACTCAAAGAAAATGCATTTCACTATTCTGTGATAATTTCTTAAAAAGTCATTGCTGGGACTCGTCAATGCTGTCCATTATGGGAATATGGATCTCCTGCATTCACTTTACGTGGCCCGCTATTTCTTTACTCTTCCTCCTTGTCTTCTGTAGAGCTGATCTTCAGGTGCTTGTAATTTACTAATATCCTGTGTAGTATGTCACGACCAAAGCCCAGTGCTTTAAACTTGCTGGTTTGTCTCTCTCCTCCCCACATGGCAGCATACCCAACATCAACTGCTTTGATTTGTGATTCGCCACTTGCATGCTGCTCTCACAAGCAATCTCGACATACTGTCATAAAAGTCCAAAAACACAACAGTACTTTTTCCATTATCTATCTACTGGCAAAGATAAGATCTGCTCTTAGTCTCTTCTCTATGATCAGATTAAGTTGGTAGACTTGGTATCACAATCATCTTTTTCCATATTGCTCCTAGTGTTCATACTCTTCCTGCTTTTATCATATCTCCATATTCTTCTTTCTCCCCATTCAACAAGTTGTCTTCATCTCCCTTCTGTATCTCTAACAACAGATCCTCAGATGCTCATCAGTTAGTTTCAACTCTTCAATACTCCATACAACATTTTCTGGTTACCTTTACAGTTCTCTTCGTGTTTTGTTGTAAATGTCTCCCAGTTCTTCCTGCACAATTCTCTTTATCACTAGTTTCCTCTCTCTATATTCTTGGTCATGGTTTTGCTATTTTTTGAACATCCTGCACTATGATCCCATGGCATGATTTTGTTTTCAACATTCTTGTTTTTATTTGCTACATTTTGATCTTTCATCCTACTGAGTAGTTTCCTTCTCCTTTAAAACTTCCTCCAGTTTTACCACTAAGGTTGTTTCACTCCTTGGAGAGAGGTTGATATCGGAGACATGTTTAAGCATACGATTTAATAATTGCCAACGGGTCATTTGCATTTAATTTAATTTATCTATTGAAATATTGGGAGTTATTGTTTGCCTACAGACCTGATGTGCTCACTACACACAGTATTACTCTATTTTATTAATATACAGCAGTCTAGCCAAACCAGGAAAAGTACAGTTTCCCATTAGTGTCGACTGTACAATAACCTTTGTGAATTTTTATCATGCACGGAATAACAGTAAGAGATATTCCTGATTATTTCTCTAGAAATATTAGCTCCATCTAAAAGCTGCACAAAGTCTTTTCTAGGCTATCATATATTTTACTTCCAAGTCCATCAACAATGAATGTTGCTGACAAAGAAATGTTGTTCAGCTGTCATCATGGTGGTGGTTGCTGTGAACAAAAAATCCTGTGGTCATCAGCGCCGACTGTTACTAATACTGTAAATACTATAGCGCAACTATCAATGAGCTCAATCAAAACCCAAATTGAAATTTTGCTAAAATCATCAACATTCTGGAAGCTCACTTACCAAAGTTGGACCTTGGATATGTGACATGAAAGCGATGAGTAAAATGTACCATCCCATTTCTTATAATTTTAGTGTTTTTATGCTCATCACTTAGTGAAGTGTGTTCTCTGGGCCAGACAAGAGTGAACAATTAAGAGTATGATTCTAGTGTATGAGACAATCACCAGGACTACGATACGAGAACTGGAAAATATTCTGAGAAAACAAGCACGATTTGTTCTGGGTGATTTCTGGGAAGACTTGGGAGTAAGGAGACGAGCTGCTCAATCAAGCGGCATGTTACACGTTATGAATCTCATTTTTTGGTCCATGGTGAATGTCTAGTATATTATAAATAAAAACTTAAAGATCCACGTTTTCATCACAACAAATTCTTGTAAGTGGTATGTTCCAAGCTGTTAGAGGAGAGATGGTGTGCAATGTCATTAGTAGATTAACCACTTGACGTACTTTGACGGATCTCGCCGTCCTGGCTCTCGACTGCACTCCGGTACAAAGACTGATCTCTCCGTCCGCGCGTAATGTTTATTTCCGAATCCGCTCCATGCCGGTTTCCTTTGTGAAAGGATTTGATATTAGTAAGGTAACTTCTTGACAGATGGGATCACTGATTTTTCCATTGATGTATTCGATAAACACGTCTGTGCAGTTATTCCGCGGAAAAAATAACCAGTATGTTAGCAACCTCATCGTAAGCGAAATCATGGCTGCCTCCATGTTGAGTGACGAAGCGATTGTATGGGAATTTTTAGAAGAGAATGACATTGATATAGAAATAATCGACAAAGAATTTAGTGGATATGGAAAGTAGTGAAAGTAGTTTGTGTGATAGAAACTTTAGCGCTGGTAGGGGTGAACAAAGTGCTGTTTTGCCGTCAAATATGTCACTGAATTTTAGGCCTACAACTGATGCCTCACCAGCGGCTTCTAATCATGTTTTACGCGATAGGGAATGGAACTGGGAGCACGTAAGTAACACTCCAGAGTATCACTCATGCATCACAACTGGTGAAATAGTATTTTCCAAAGGCACCTAGGACACTGCCCGAACAAACTACAAGTTGTGAATGAATTTCTAACAGCAAACTTTTCGGGAACATCTAACCAATGAGGTAAATGCTTATGCAAGTAAATGTCTTGTACCGGCTGCCGAGGATATAAATAGGGTAATGTCATTTGGAAAGGAGCACTGGTTTCCTGTATCTGTGGATGAAATGAAGGCCAGATTACCTTGAAGTGGTAACGTTGTTGACTACAACTGTGGAAAGGCTGGTGTTGATTCCCATGACCAGAGACTCGCATCATTCCCCGTGATGTGGAAGTATGTAAAAGGATACAAAAAATATACTTCTACATGCTAGACATGACACTTCTGAATTCCAACATCATTCATCCCCTCCTCAACCCTGAAAAGAAGCGAGTAGGCTTTATCACCTTCCGGAACAATTTGGCCGAACAGCCGTTGGCAAGTGTGACCTTGCCTGACTATCCAAAATAAGGCACCCAAGCCCTGGGGATACACCACTGAGACTTCAAGAGAGGCACTGGGACACTTTCCGACCAAAATACTCCCAACAACGAAGAAGGTTATCCCATCACGGAGATGCAAAGTCTGTGTGACAGGGGGCTGAGGAAGGAATCTTCATTTGAATGCCACCGGTGCAAGGTGGCGATGCACGAATATGACTGTTTTATGATCTACCATATTCATAAAGACTACACAAAGTACATCTGACAGCAGTTTGGATATTTCCTCTCATTACGTTGCTGTAAAGCATGCTTTTCCAGTGTCGGTGATAATATCATGTAAAGTAATGAAAATAAATGGTACACCAAGGCATAAATAAGTTCAGTTAAATGGTATGTGAATGGGTTAATAAGGTTGAGTGCAGCTTTTCAAGGCAGGAAAGATCAGACGAAATTAAAGTTGGAATTCAAGAGGACAAATTGGGGAAAATAATCTTATAAAAAGAGGAGTTAATGATTGGAATAATTTATCAAGGGAAGTGTTCAGACTATATCATTGTCCACACAGTTCCTCTGGCAGGTGGTACGGAATGTACTCAACGTACACTCAACCACACAAAAATTGGCCGTCGCAGAAGATGACTCCTTCAAAATCCTCTTATTTGAAATGGATAAAGGGAGTAGGATTCCAAGTATCATCTCTTCGGCCACCAACTATCACCAATTTATGAATATCCATGAGAATTTATAAAATTTAATATTTTTTTGACAGCCAGTTTGTGTGTGGTTGAGTGTACGTACCCCAGAGAACTTTCATTTTTAATTTTTATAATTCCACCTTTACAATACTGTAATTGTCTTTAATGAAAAGACTACATTACACAATATTCATGATACATGTTTCGTCCTCTTATGGGACATCCTCAATCACACATACAAACATTGAAAATAAGGTTGAGGACTCGTTTAAAATAAGATATACTTTGACTATATGGGCTCTAATATGAACTTTGAAAAACTCACCTCAGCTAATTCTTCTTCGTTCTCCTCCAACTGAGTCCTGAGTTCAGAGCGTTCCTTATTGGCCGCGACTGCTCTCTCTTCAGCCTCGGAGCGAGCACGCTGTGCCTCTTCTAACTGGCCTTGTACTTCCTGGAGCTCCAGTTCAGCTCCTTGCCGAGCCTTCACTGCTGCCGAGCGTGCAAATTCTGCATCCTCCAGCTACAAAACACACATCAGAGTTAGCACAGTTCTAAAGACAGAAATATTCTCCAACATTGTCTTTATCTTGTATACACATGATCTGTTTAATTTTTATTTGGCTGAAGAAGCCACTAAGTGTCTGAAACTAGTCCCAAGACTGATGTAATATTTAATTGATGTATTGTATTGACCCACTTGTCAATTTATTTCTTATAATTGAATGGTGTTATGCAGAAAGCAACCAAACCACAAAAATATAAAAATTGAGTAATGACACTGCTGGATAGCTATGCGCTATTCCTACGAACTTCAGAAAGCATCCAAGCTCCATCTGCACTGTGCTACTCTCTGCAGGTAGAAAATCCAAACCACAAACTGCTGTTCTTAAATTCCTAGTCTGCAGTAAGCATCCAAGTGGGTTGGTCACTTTCTGCTTAATTCAAATTGTGAGTAAATGGAAGTTCTTTGACTTGCTGAAACTATCTGCTGCACTGCGAGAATTGAAGCGGAGCGACATCTTACGAACAGTGATATTCGTGGGAAGTCTATTTTAGGTTAGCGCACTGTTAAATAGTTTGAAACTCATGCATAATAAAGGCAGTAGATGTCAATTTCTGCTTGGCCTTCTCGGATGCTTAAACATGTCTCCGATATCACGTGAAGAATAAGACAGGAGGGAGTCACAGAGTCTACGACATCAACGTTAAAAATTACTGAATCAATAGTTTCAGAAAAAGGAAGGAAGAAAATGTGCTGAACAAGGTAAGCACCAGATGAACTACAGTTCTTATACAGGTTATGTCAAAAATAAAACAAAGTATGTGTTATATTCATGTGATTTATGATAATGGTTTTATGATTAATAATGTTCTATATAATTATGAAACACAAATTAATTACATTTATTTAAACAATTCATTAAATATAATTATCTACTTAATAATATGGGGCTTGTGACAAAAAGTATAATTCCATCGAAAGTTAGTGAGGTTTAAGCCCTCTATGGTTATTTTTTACCTACTTTCTTGTGATTTAAAGAGGTTTTCTTACATGATTCATTGGTAAACTATGTCCGCAGAAGGTCGGTAACGTTAGCTTCATATTTATACACGTAAGCCTATTCTAATGAATCTCGATAGGTTTTATTATTACTATTTAAATTTACAGTCGTTTTAATGTTGCAAGAAAAGTCACAAACAGATGGTAGTGTATCTAACCGTTTTAAATGTTCTGAAGATCAAAATGAAAGTGACATCATTGTTTTTTCTGGACTAATCAGTGAAAATGGGGAAGTAATTCCAGAAAGTGTTCCTGATCTGTCAGACTTATTGCAGAACTCAAACAATCATTCCAGAGAGGTGAGCGCAACGTATTGCTGTTACGGAAATAATATAGATTATCCGTATGCTTTATAAAAGTACACGTCGTACATCTCTCTCTCTCTCTCTCTCTCTCTCTCTCTATATATATATATATATATAGAGATATATTTAAAAAGAATGGCATTTATGTATCGGTCGTGTCAACAGTAACAAGGAAATGCACTTTTTAATTTTCTGTCATCTCTATCTGCCTGTACGTGCATCACGAGGAAATGGCTGAAGAGAATGTAATGAAAATCGGTATGTAAAGTTGGAGAATGAGGCACTGCAATCTAGGCTATAAATAATTCTATTCATGCTGAGTGAAATGGTAGTTTAAGAGGAAGGCGTAAATTGTAATTGTCAAATATTTATGTTATTAGCGATCCTATCGATAAAGTGATATAGAATTAAATTTCCGATCACTTATGTCCTATACAGTTTCACTATGATAACAGAATTCATGAATTTAGACTTTTGTTGCTTAGTCCATACCAACACAGAGCGTTGCTAATCGTGTTACATGGCAATGGTTTCTGTCATGATTGTCTTAACGTGGTCATTGGTCCATTTCAACAAGGAAAACTGTGAAGATGATTATAAAAAAGAGAAAATCGTAAATGAACGATCACGTGAAGAATAAGACAGGAGGGAGTCACAGAGTCTACGATATCAAAAGCTCATAAAATACGCCCCAAGTTAAAGAGCTGACTGCAGCTAGTAATATGATACTTTTCAGGGTAACAGAATGGATTACAGACCGAAATAATCACATTCGGATAAAGAAGATGTCAGTTCTTATTTTAGTGGGTAACATAATGTATACATAGAACTGTTCACTGTTGTTTACAGGAAACGAGATGTAATCTGACGTAAACCTAGAGGAAGGAAAAGGAAAATTGAGAATGAAAGCAAGAGGACAAAGAAGAAAGCGAAACAGGAATGAATCTTACCACAACAACAAGCATCGATATGTCTAGTCAAAGGTGATTGTCGCTGCCCTCTTCAATGCAATTTCAAAGATACTGTAGATAACAGAAAGAAGGAGTTTGAAAGATTTTGGAATTTAGGAGAATATACACACAGAACATCCAAAGAAAAGGCAATACAACCAAGAGACAGTTTTCATTGTCATCAGTTGTGCGTTTCTCCATAGTGCACATGAAACAAGGAGGCTGGAATAAGATAAGAGGGAAAGGTTGTGGCCCACATTGTATCTGCAGAATATTTGCCACCAGGGATGGCTTTAGAAAGTATGTATGCTGTTTACAAAAGTGAGACAGATGATCCTGCAACATATAAGAGAATTTATGATAAATTCAATCTTAAAATCAAACCTCTTGCAATACCTGCGATGCAGACGAATGGACCAGATCATCAGACGAAGAAAAACACATCAGTTTGGCTACTGATGCTCACGCCAAAATGAAGAGTGGTCTGCTGAAAGCGAGTGAGTGTGCTGACATGCCACGTATACCCATGTTTTACAAGAGACATAGTGCCAAGACAAGCAAGGGCTACTGTTATATTTGCGTGGAGGATCAAGCTGGAGGTCGGATCCCATCTGCGAAGGCATATTACTACATCATTGGATCCAGATGTTGAAAATCTGATATTATGGTCAGATTCCTGTGGTGGACAAAATAGAAATATCAAAATTGTACTTATCATGAAAGAAATTCTCCACAATCATCCACAACTGAAAACAGTAACTTTTAAATATTTAATCTCAGGACATAGTTACCCTCCAAATGACAGGAACACATCTGATGATTATATGCAAGTAATGAGAACTTGTAGAAAGTAGAACCCTTGTGTGGTAACCAGTGAAGACAATTGAACAGAACATTACCAGCTGAAGATAATGAGAGGAGCCTTTTCGCCTGTATATGAAGACTGATTTTGGAAGTGAAAATGAACTGGTTGTAAATCTAAAGAAGACAACATGGTGAAGTTCTGTGGGAGTTGGTTCCATTGTGGCCAAATGGAAAACCAATAACTGCAGCAAAGCTAGCAGATATAGAATCCATCTTGCATCTAATTCCCCCTCATGCAATTGACTTCAAATGCTTCTTCTGAAGAAGATATTGATGGTTTCAGTAAGTCTCTTAATTTTTGACATTGAACAAAGTTAGATTCTTAACAAAGAACTGAATCTTGTAACAAAGATCACGCATGTATATATTATGTTCATTGCGTGTAGTTTATGTATGTGGATTAACACAGTGATGCAATAGTCAGTAAACAAGAATGTTACTACATCATCATTTCCTTAAAACCATTTTTGCAGAAAGAATCCAACCCACATTCATTTAAGAAAAATCAAATGAATGTAACTGAAATATGAAAAATGAATGTGAATTAACCACACATACTTTATTTTGCTTCAATCTTACATTATTGTTGCTTTATAATACCTAAGAACCTTCAGATCAGCTATTTTATCTTCTGTCGCTTGGATGCCTTCTGCACAACACCATTCAATATGGAACAAAAATGAAATTTATAGCTTACAATTATAAATATGACCACAATGTTTGCCCATTGCAATATATCATATTGGTCTCACATATAAGACAACCCTGAATTTTTGGAAAGTATTTATACGAAAAATTAACAAATGCAATTTCAGCATATTCAAGCTCTCCCATAACTAAGATAATGAAATCAGTAAATTTCAGTACAAAATTCTTGTTTTAATATACAATATTGTGGGCTTTTGTCAGCTTTATTTTGTAGCACTGATAGCAATTTTTTTTCTTTTCGTAGGAGCTGATAACATCAATTACAAGGATATGAATGATTCCAACCACAAGACTTCACACCTTGAAACAACTAATGCGATCTCGCCAACTACATGTTTTCAAAGGTATGGTAGCTTACCTCGTGATATGTTTTCCATGACTCGTACCCGTGATGATCTGTTATGACATTCTGCAAAAACTATAGTGTCTATTTTGTGCCAACGGCTGCAGCCATCTTGTTCATTAATATCTCCAGCAGTGATGATAAATTATACCGTTTACTGGATTTCAAAGAGTGAAAGTGTCACCATAGTCATTAGTCTGTCACATTGAGTTTCTCTTTGATTACCTCATTTTACTTGTCCGGCTCCACGGCTAAATGGTAAGAGTGCTGACCTTTGGTCACAGGGGCCTCGGGTTCGATTCCCGGCAGGGTTGGGAATTTTAACTATAACTGATTAATTTTGCTGGCACGGGAGCTGGGTATATGAGTCATCTTCATCATCATTTCATTCTCATCACGACACGCGGGTTGCCTACGGGAGTCAAATCATAAGACCTGCCTCTGGTGAGCCAAACCTGTCCTCGGACACTCCTGGCACTAAAAGCCATACGCCATTTCATTTCTATTTCATTTTACTTTCATAACCATATCAGCACTGATCTTTCTACAGGCTGATTATCAATCTACATTTTGCTGTATAGATCTGACAGTCTGACACAGAATTACAATGCACTATTTGTACCAAACCATGTAACTCAACTTTAGGTGTTAACATTCACAACGGTAAAGCTTGCCCCAAAAGCAGGACAAAAAATGAAATAGCTATGGAATATGCCATCAACAACACAACCCCTTGTAATTCTAATTTCATTATCCAAAACGCTAAGAATAGCAACGATGATGAATGCACAGAACGAATATAGAATACTCCACTAGTTGAAAATTTCCCAAAATGAAACCCCTAATGTAATGCAAGAGTGCGAAAACATCATCTCTGAAAACTGCCCGTAAAAGTGAACAAGCATCAACCTTGCAAAATTCCAATGACAAGAATACCAAAGCATTTCTAAAATGTATTGGGTATTGAAAATAATACCCTGCTGCCAGATACAGAAATAGATATTGACGGTACAACACTGCTGTTTAATGTTCATTTGTCATTGGTGATGAAAGTAAGATTTTTTTTTTTGCTAGCTGCTTTACGTCACACCGACGCAGATAGGTCTTATGGCGACGATGGGACAGGGAAGGGCTAGGAGTGGGAAGGAAGCGGCTGTGGCCTTAATTAAGGTACAGCCTGGTGTGAAAATGGGAAACCACGGAAAACCATCTTCAGGGCTGCCGACAGTGGGGCTTGAACCCACGATCTCCCGGATGCAAGCTCACAGCCGCGCGCCTCTACGCGCATGGCCAACTCGCCCGGTAAGTAAGTTCTTGGCGACTGGTACCAACTTTGGTTGGGCTGTTTAATTTATGAACGTCAAAACAAGAATAATAGTTAAGCCCACCTTTCCAATACTTATCTTTCCTTATATTTAGGAAATAAACATTACAACAGGCATTGTAAGATGGGACATGTTTCGCTTAATTGTCGGAAGCATCGTCAGCCGAAATAAATCTTAGCCTAAAGTTAGGTCAGGGCCCCGAACCTAGTGTCCATAAAATATATGGTACCCTAAGAATCAACATTTACATTTAGAAAATCAAATAGGCTTAAAACTAGTGTGAAAAAAACATAGAATGTTACAACATGGCTAAGAGAAAAACACACAATCATGTTGAAACAGAGGATAAAAACAGAAAGTACAATTCAGAGCTGGTAGTGAAATAATTAAAATCATTAGGATATATTGCTACCAGTCAGTCAATCAGAAATGTTTAATTTATTCGGGGTTAGTTGCCATGGTCATAAATAAATTCTTCGTTGCTATGTCAAATTACTGATTTTAATGATTTCAAGAGTAAGTTTGAAGATTTGTTGGCATTTTTATGTTAACCACGGCCTGATAACTAGGGAAAGAAATTGTGAGAAATATCGGCATAGCACCAAACTCAGTGTTCGGTGAGGGAACGAATTATTCTTTAGATGCTCTCCAATAAACTATGCTAAATTTTTGTATAAATTTTCCTTCCTTCCCTCCTCCTATGTACGTTAAAATTGTTTATGAAATAATCTTCCAGCATTCGTCGACCCTGGACCATTAGTGTGACTTATGGCTAGCCATGGAATAATCACAGATGTTTTCAATCCTCCTGTAAAAAAGATGTTATAATTAATTACTTTCATTAATTTCCCCCCCACCGAGCTTGATAGCTGCAGTCGCTCAAGTGCGGCCAGTATCCAGTATTCGGGAGATAATAGGTTCAAAACCCACTGTCGACAGCCCTGAAAATGGTTTTCCGTGGTTTCCCATTTTCACACCAGGCAAATGCTGGGGCTGTACCTTAATTAAGGCCACGGCTGCTTCCTTCCCACTCCAAGCCCTTCCCTGTCCCACCGTCGCCATGAGACCTATCTGTATCGGTGCGACGTAAAGCAACTAACCAAAAAATTTTTTTTTAAAAATAATAATTTCCCCCCTATCAATTATAAGACTGACATCAGCACAATCTATACTTTACAGTGGTCAAATTTTACAATAATCATCACGCTTCATTTCCCCTGGATGAAACATTATGGCTAGGACTGGGCCATTATTTTAAAAAATGTTTTTGTAACTTATCCGGTCCGGCTTGTCAGAAAATCATTTGGCTGGTTACGTCCAGCTAGTGGCAAACCCATTGGACTGTGATCAAGCAAACGGGGTGTGGGGGCGTAAGCCCCCAGGTTAGGGCCGCGAAGTGGCTTCAGGCGCAATATTCACCTTACTGTGTCCAGTTTCATGTTACCGTCAGATCTGGACCAGTTACAAATGCTACTGCTTCTGTTGTATATATATAATTCTGTATAGATCGTGAGAAATATCGGCATAGCACCAAACTCAGTGTTTGGTGAGGGAACGAATTATTCTTTAGATGCTCTCCAATAAACTATGGTTAAATACATAGTTTTCTTTCATTAATAAGTGTATTGACAAGGCAAATTCAAATAAAACTATTTTAACTCTTTCGCTGCGGAAGTCGACTTTTGTCGACTTGGTACTCTCCTGCTATAGTTTCCGCACGCTTTTTTAATAAAGGCGCATTTAATAATACAGATATCTATAGTAATGTATTGACTATTTACTAAGCATTTTTTGAAAACGTTGCCGCCAATACTGGACCTATGTTTATTTGTTATTTTTCACTCGCTGCCCGCCAACATTCCTGTCAGCTGTCTGGCCGATAGCAGGCTTCACTCAGCAGCTATGAGTGTGCGGAACAACATTAGTAATGACAGTGAAGAAATCTTCAATCTTTTAGTGGATGATTCTGATTCAGACTGTTCAGTAAATTTGGACAATGAAACAAGTGATGTGCATAGTGATTGTTCGGAAGAAAGTGCCAACGAGAAAGATCTTCATTTTGTATCGGACTAGCGGATATAAGTGATGGCATTGAAACTGCACTAATGAATGGAGGAATATTGTACAATAAGCTTCAAAAAAGGGCAATTAGTGCTCCAGACTTCAGAAATGCTGTTATAATGGGACTTCTACGAGTGCATCAGCGCAGTCCGCCAGCGAAATAGGGAAGAACTTCTGATTACATACCTCAAGCGCGCTTGATGAAGAAGCACTTTCTTGGGGAGCAGCAGGCCAAGAGTCACAAACCTAACTGCTTTGTTTGTTCCCCATTACCAGCAAAATGTTCAAAGAAAGGAAAGGGACTGTGCAAGAGAAAACAGACAGGTTTTTTTTTTTTTTAAAGAATTGCCCAAGACAGCCGGCAATATGTCCAGTTCCATGTTTGGAGATGTATCACAGTAATGTGTGTTTCAAGGTCAAATGTCATTGCTAATTTGCCAAAGTTGAGTTAAAAATGGTTCAATGGTGTTGAATGTCACTAACCTTAAAAAAAAAAAAAAGTTTCAGTTCATTTGGAAAATACGAAAAAATTACATTTTTCTGTAAGTGTTCTGTTTTAAAATAGTGCAGCAAAAGAGTTATATAGTTCTGTGATATAATTCTGTTTTGATTAATTGGGCAGTATGAATTGCAAGAGTGACAACAGCTATTAAATCACGAGTGGCGGTATTCCAAGAGTGACAACAGCACAATCTATGCTTCACAGTGGCGAGATCCGTAATTACTGTATTGCTACCTCTCAACTATTTTAACATGTTGTTCATATTAAATCATGGCTGGTGGTGGCACGAATGGACTCTGCCACTAACTGAAGATTTGCCCTATGAAACGTCACTCCCATAATTCAAGACAGCGAGATGTTATTATTCTTATTAATTTTATATTCTAATTCTTTCCATTCTTCCTCCCAACTACAACGATGATTAGTGTGCTGGTAACATTGCTTCATCGTTTTAGGTCTTTTTATACCGCCTAAGTTAGTCATAACTTCTCGCTGTCTTCAATTATGGGAGCGACGTTTCATTTCCACCATTTGCACCATTGTCAGCCATGATTATTATGTTATTTATCCTGGTGAGGGTTATAAAAAGTTTTACCATACTGAGATACCTGGTGATATTACCATTAGTGAAAGTGACATACTGGCCCTGATCATGTAACAGTTTGTGTTTTAAGACATTTTAAGGACTCCCCATGTTCCTCATTAATGCAATGCTGCATTTCTCTTACGTACCTTCACAACTTAAAAACGGACGAACATTAACGTGAACGACATAGAGGAATGGAGACCTATTACCACATATTGTGCAGTCAGGAGAATTATAGAATGTGTGTTAGTTAGATGCACACATCAACACAGTTTATGCCACTGCCAGGACCCCATTATTAATGCCTCTCTTGTCAGTGGTTGCCTTCGAAGATGCAAAGCGCTACAGGAAGCTATGTGGCGTCACTTTCCTCAACATATCAAATGCGTTTGATTCTATCGGCCATCAACACATAAAGCGGGCTCTTCGGCAGTCTATAATTTACATAAACTTACTATGGCTTCCTTTTGTAGAACTACGAAGGTGGATCAAATATAAATGGGAATTTGAATGTACCGCTGCCATAGTAATAATCCTGAGGCGTGGCTTTGCCAGGATGTTGGTGGGGGTGTCTGGAGAAGGGGTTTGCACGCACGAACGACGATGGAGAGCTGGGCTGCTTCAGTACACCATGAGTGAGCAAGAGGTGCACACTTCTGTTGTGCAACGCATCATTATCAAATTTCTCGCAATAGAAGGCACTAACCCTTCCGAAATCTTAAGACGGCTCCGCATACATTTTGGGGAAGAAACATTTTCGCAGACTCGAGTATATGAGGGGGCTAAAAAATTTGTGACAGGATGAGAAGCTGTAGAAAATGAACCTAATGAAAAGAGACCGTAGACAAGCATCACTGCAGACAACACTGTTGCTATTCGTGACATTGGTGAAGATCGGCTAATAAGAATTTTGCAAATTATTTTAAACGTGGTTACAGAAGTGTTCGAACCATCATCCGAGATGAACTCCATTTCAGAGAATTGTCTGCCAGGCGGGTTCCTCGTCTCCTCAACCAGGAACAAAAAACTTTACGCCAGGAAGTTTGCCACAGACTCCTGAGCCGCTACGCAGTGGGAGGAGAGGATTTCTTGCGTCGTATTGTGACTTGTGATGAAACTTGGCTGCATCATTACACCCCAGAGTCAAAGCAAGCAAGCATGGAGTGGCAGCAAAGAGATGAAGCAGGTCTGATCAAGGCCAAAACGTGCCCATCTGCTGGAAAGGTGCTTGCAACCGTTTTCTGGTACTTCACAGGTGTTTTGCTGGTGGATTTTCTTCACAAACAAAGGACAACTAATACAGCCTATTACTGTTGCCTTTTGGATGAAGTAAAATCTGCGTATTGCAACTAGCAACACCAGCAACCGATCTGAAATGTCATTCTTCTCCACGACAATGGAAGGCCGCTTCAACGCGGGAAAAACGGGGAAATTCACTGGACACCTCTGGAACACCCTCCAGACAGTCCAGATTTATCACTCTGCGACTACCATTTGTTTGGACCACTCAAACAAGACCTAGGACAGCGCTTCGATGATGATGCAAGTGTAGAAAAGTTCGTGCGCAACTGGCTCTGCACACGTCCCTCTTCTCCAATGGAGAAAATGTATATCGCAGGCAGAACACTGTGTAGAAAAGTGATCTTTACATGTGTATTGTTTTGGATGATGCAATAAATTTTTTTAAAATTCCTGTTTATATTTGATCTGCCCTCATATATTCAAGTAGAAGCAGATTTTAAGAAATGAAAACTTATGGAAATTAAATGTGGAGTAGCGTAGCATTCCCTACTTCACCATTCCTTCTAAATTTGGTGATTAATGAAATATTAATCTTACCTATCTTGACACGGGCAATAAGTACGGCTACATCTTACCCCTTCCACCATAGCAATCATCAGCAGAACCAAACATGATGCAATAATTTTAGTTAATTTAGCTGAAAGAAGCTTCACAGAAATAGGCGTAAATATTAACCCACTAAAAAGTAAATCTGTTATCCTAAAGAAAGGAAAACTGATTCAGGAAAAAATCACCACTCTTCACGGATCAGTAATACCATAAGTAAGATTGAACAATGAACGAATCAAGTACCTTGGAATTGATTTCAATAATGAAATGTCTCTTGACCGAACTAAAGTAATTAATGTCCTAAATTTTCAAGCTATTTATTAAAACTACAATTTTAAAACTGGAAAATAAAATTTATCCCTCCCCTCTCATAATCTCTGGCTAACTATGAATTTTTTCCACCGAAAATGTTTCATCATGCTTTAACTATAATTATATAGACTACCCTCACTGAAGGACGGGTGCAGCTGACAACAGTTAGGATTGTTTACTCGCACACTCTGGAAATGAGGGAGAAAAATACTATCCATCACAGCTTGCAGCTCTCCCGTTGTTTGGTGAACTACATGGAACTGGCTGCGAGATCAAGTCCCGTGTGGTATGCTTTCCAGCCTGAATTATGCAGAAGTGTTCAATGTTTAAAACTTGCAGAAAAACATAGTAATCGAGCCGTGCGCAAAGAATTAAATGCGATAGATTTTGCTCTACGCCATTGGCACTTGAATGCACCTACCAAACAAGAAAAGCATCCCAGGGGCCGAACAATGGAAAGTCTGCTGAATGTATGTATGTATCATTAAAGAAAAATGATATGGAAAATTTAATAACTGCTGCGTATAAGAACATCACGGTGGACAATTGGGAAAATTACATGAAAAAAGTAAAGAAAAATGAAAGAGATTTGTGGAAAGCAGACGAATTACAGGGTGATGTCGAAAACGAACTGCTTCAGTAGGCGAAAGAGACAGCAGCAACAAAGCAGTGAACTGAAAGCTTGAAACTTGTTGTTTTAAGGGGCCTAACATTATCGAGCGATCAGTGAACTGAAGGCAAGCCTGATTCATAAAGAGGAAGTGGAGTCCTACAAACTTTAATATGCAGTAACATGTTACAGGACATAATAAAATGCAATCTGTTATGACAAAAAGTATTTCAATTCTAATCAAGTTCATATATTTTTTATTTACCTTGCACCCTGAGCATTAAGCTAGAATTTTCGGGAAAAAAGCGAAATGTGAACAAGTAAATACAGTGAGCTCCTCACCTGGTTGCGCAGCTGTCTGATGAGAGCCTTGCCTGGTGACTCGCCCCTTGCCCGCTCCAACATGGTCTGAGCGTCCCTCAACAGAGCCTTGGTACGTTTAAGGTCCCTCCTTAGACGATGGAGTTGATCCTCGTCCGTGGCCCGCGTCGTTCTCTCTTGTTCCTCCATGGAACTCAGGCGACGCTCCAGCTCGTGTTTCTCCCGCAGCAGCAGAGTTCGCTCTTCGTGTTCGCTCTCTAGCTGTGCCTCCAGAGCTGCAACATCAAGATGTGTTCCACTCATTTCATGGCTACTAAGTGATGTCATCTCGCCCATTACTGTTAAAGATTATTTTCTTCTCTTCTTTATAGCACTCCGCATTTCCACCACGGAAGTGAAGATATGCTACTTACTGTAGTTATCTTTCAACTCAGCATTTTTCATGATTTGCAGGTCGTAGAACTATTGGTATCATGATAAATACAACAATTTTAATATGAAGTTTACATACGGCTTTTTTTTTAAAGCAAATATAACTTTAAAGTTTTTCAGTCTGTTGAAAACGCTAATTATGTAACGCATATAACACTAAAAACACAGTGTTAAACAAAGAAGGACATGACTGAGAGCAGATGGTGATGATGTGATGTCACTTTTTACACTATGTGCTATGGAAATATTAACTCTTACAGTGCCAAGATGTCGATGCATCGGCACTTACATTCTGTAATACCAATATAATATCAATATAAATGGTCCGTTATTGGACATTATAAATTTTCCAGCTAACTCATTCCTGGTTGGCAGCGTTTCGCCCTCATCACTTGGTACCTATAAATTTTCCAGCTAACTCATTCCTGGTTGGCAGCGTTTCGCCCTCATCACTTGGTACCTAGCACACCTACCAAGACGCTGGGAATCAACATCTATATCAACTTACATTCTGTATGAAAAGTGCCAACATGCCGATTCGATTGGCACCCTCTTATAAGTAAGGCGCTAGACTGCGCCACAAATCAAGTAGAATGTCTGTAATTCTTTGTGATGTCATTAGATCGCACTGAAATAACTTCATTTTTGCTAGTTTACTTGTCCTTTGTGAGTGCATGCTCTATGAGCGCTTGATGTCTATGATCCAATATGGCAGCCTCCTTGTTTGTTTATGAACGCGTGTTGTGATTTATTTTCAATAATTTTACGTTCTGACGCATTTGAGTTATTTATCGTAATATATTAAGTTTGTTATTATTTCTACTGTAGTTATACAGGAATTTATTTAGGTTGTAGTAAAGTTGTAAATATTTCATTTATCACAACAAGGCATGTCGTCACGTAGGCCTATTTCGGGAGAAGAAATTGAGGAACCTTTGGATTGCTTTGAAGATGTAAGCGACCCTAATTTTAGTGAAAGTGATGATTATGATGTTTCTGGGACTTCGGATAGTGCACCAGAGAATGATGTAGCTGCGCCATTGGCTAATGGGCTCACAACAGTTCCTGCAGAGTGATAATTCAAGTGACACTGCTAACGAAAATGACAGCTACAGTGATTTAGATGATTTTTAAACAGAAAGTAATGTTGTCCATCCCCAGGCCCAAAACATGTACCTCAACCTGATGCTCCACCCATAGAAATTTTCAATCTGTTCTTAACACTTTCATTTCTGAAACAGAGACTGACAGATATGCTTCACAAACTATAAAGAGGGCATCCAGCTGGCTTAACACTACAGTTGAAGAAATGAAAGTTTTCTTGGCTTGCATACTGAATATGGGACCTACAATAGCTAGTTACTGGTCAGCTTCATTCTCCCAAAGTTCACCTTGTTTTAGGCACACATTTGCCAGAAATAGATTTCAGCTTCTGTTGAAATTCTTTCATGTTGCAGACAATAGAGGCCTTGCTGCCCCTAATGAAGTAAATTCTGTGGAAAATTCCAGCCTGTTGTAGACCATGCCAATCGAGTGTCACTCCACATCAGCAACTATCTGTTGATAAAAGTTTGGTGGGGATGAAGAATCACACAACACTCACGCAATACCTGCCAAATAAACACCATCACACGTGGGGCATAAAACTTTGGATCATACGTGATTCAGTAGTGAATTACTGCTTCAATCAATCAATCAATACTCATCTGCATTTAGGGCAGTCGCCCAGGTGGCAGATTCCCTATCTGTTGCTTTCCTAGCCTTTTCCTAAATGATTTCAAAGAAATTGGAAATTTATTGAACATCTCCCTTGGTAAGTTATTCCAATCCCTAACTCCCCTTCCTATAAATGAATATTTGCCCCAGTTTGTCCTCTTGAATTCCAACTTTATCTTCATATTGTGATCTTTCCTACTTTTATAAACGCCATTCAAACTTATTCGTCTACTAATGTCATTCCACGCCATCTCTCCGCTGACAGCTCGGAACATACCACTTAGTCGAGCAGCTCTTCTTCTTTCTCTCAATTCTTCCCAACCCAAACATTGCAAGATTTTTGTAACGCTACTCTTTTGTCGGAAATCACCCAGAACAAATCGAGCTGCTTTTCTTTGGATTTTTTCCAGTTCTTGAATCAGGTAATCCTGGTGAGGGTCCCATACACTGGAACCATACTCTAGTTGGGGTCTTACCAGAGACTTATATGCACTCTCCTTTACATCCTTACTACAACCCCTGAACACCCTCATAACCATGTGCAGAGATCGGTACCCTTTATTTACAATCCCATTTATGTGATTACCCCAATGAAGATCTTTCCTTATATTAACACCTAGATACTTACAATGATCCCCAAAAAGGAACTTTCACCCCATCAACACAGTAATTAAAACTGAGAGGAGTTTTCCTATTTGTGAAACTCACAACCTGACTTTTAGCCCTGTTTATCAACATACCATTGCCTGCTGTCCAATTCACAACATTTTCGAGGTCACGTTGCAGTTGCTCACAATCTTGTAACTTATTTATCACTCTATAGAGAATAACATCATCCGCAAAAAGCCTTACCTCCGATTCCACTCCTTTACTCATATCATTTATATATATAAGAAAACATAAAGGTCCAATAATACTGCCTTGAGGAATTCCCCTCTTAATTATTACAGGGTCAGATAAAGCTTTGCCTACTCTAACTCTCTGAGATCTATTTTCTAGAAATATAGCAATCCATTCAGTCACTCTTCTGTCTAGTCCAATTGCACTCATTTTTGCCAGTATTCTCCCATGATCCACCCTATCAAATGCTTTAGACAGGTCAATCGCGATACAGTCCATTTGACCTCCAGAATCCAAGATATCTGCTATATCTTGCTGGAATCCTACAAGTTGAGCGTCAGTGGAATAACCCTTCCTAAAACCGAATTGCCTTCTATCGAACCAGTTATTAATTTCACAAACTTGTCTAATATAATCAGAAAGAATGCCTTCCCAAAGCTTACATACAATGCATGTCAAACTTACTGGTCTGTAATTTTCAGCTTTATGTCTATCACCCTTTCCTTTATACACCGGGGCTACAATAGCAACTCTCCATTCATCTGGTATAGCTCCTCCGACCAAACAATAATCAAATAAGTACTTCAGATATGGTACTATATCCCAACCCATTGTCTTTAGTATATCCCCAGAAATCTGATCAATTCCAGCCGCTTTTCTAGTTTTCAACTTTTGTATCTTATTGTAAATGTCATTGTTATCATACGTAAATTTTATTACTTCTTTGGCCTTAGTCTCCTCCTCTATCTCGACATCATCCTTGTAACCAACAATCTTTACATACTGCTGACTGAATACTTCTGCCTTTTGAAGATCCTCACATACACACTCCCCTTGTTCATTAATTATTCCTGGAATGTCCTTTTTGGAACCTGTTTCTGCCTTAAAATACCTATACATACCCTTCCATTTTTCACTAAAATTCATATGACTGCCAATTATGCTTGCCATCATGTTATCCTTAGCTGCCTTCTTTGCTAGATTCAATTTTCTAGTAAGTTCCTTCAATTTCTCCTTACTTCCACAGCCATTTCTAACTCTATTTCTTTCCAGTCTGCACCTCCTTCTTAGTCTCTTTATTTCTCTATTATAATAAGGTGGGTCTTTACCATTCCTATAACCCTTAATGGTACAAACCTGTTTTCGCATTCCTGAACAATTTCTTTAAACCCATCCCAGAGTCTGTTTACATTTTTATTTACCGTTTTCCACCAATCATAGCTACTTTTTAGAAACTGCCTCATGCCTGTTTTATCAGCTATATGGTACTGCCTAACAGTCCTACTTTTAAGACCTTCCTTTCTATCACATTTATTTTTAACTACCACAAAAACAGCTTCATGATCACTAATACCATCTATTACTTCAGTTTCCCTATAGAGCTCATCTGGTTTTATCAGCACCACATCCAGGATATTTTTCCCTCTGGTTGGTTCCATCACTTTCTGAATCAGCTGTCCTTCCCATATTAACTTATTAGCCATTTGTTGGTCATGCTTCCTGTCGTTCGCATTTCCTTCCCAATTGACATCTGGCAAATTCAGATCTCCCGCTACAATCACATTTCTTTCCATGTCGTTTCCCACATAGCTGACTATCCTATCAAATAATTCCGAATCCGCGTCAGTGCTACCCTTTCCCGATCTGTACACTCCAAATATATCAAGTTGCCTATTATCTTTAGAAATGAGCCTTACACCTAGAATTTCATGTGTCTCATCTTTAACTTTTTCGTAGCTTACAAATTCTTCTTTCACCAGAATGAACACTCCCCCTCCCACCCTTCCTATCCTATCTCTACGATACACACTCCAGTGCCGTGAGAAAATTTCTGCATCCATTATATCATTTCTCAGCCATGATTCAACTCCTATTACAATATCTGGTAAATATATATCTATTAAATTACTTAATTCTATTCCTTTCCTTACAATACTTCTACAGTTGAACACTAACAATTTTATGTCATCCCTACTTGATTTCCAGTTCCCTGTTCCCTTATCACCGCTCCCTAGGCCATCCCGTTTCCCTGAATGTACCTCCCTATTACCCTTCCAAACAAATTTCCTAACTTATACGTACCACTGCGGTTTAAATGAAGGCCATCTGAGCGCAGATCCCTATCTCCTACCCACCCATTAGGATCTAGAAATTTCACTCCCAGTTTCCCACATACCCACTCCATAGTCTCATTTAAATCCCCAATCACCCTCCAGTCAGTATCCCTCCTACACAGTATTCCACTAATAACAATCTCCGCTTTCTTAAACTTCACCCGTGCTGCATTTACCAGATCCCACACATCTCCAACTATATTGGTACTTATATCAGCTTGCCTTACGTTGTTGGTACCAACGTGAAACACTACCACCTTCTCCTTCCCCTCCTCCGTCTCTTCTACTTTCCTCAACATCTGCCTCAACCTAATTCCTGGATAACACTCTACCCTGGTACCCTTTCCTCCACACACTTTCCCCACGTGTCTAACGATGGAATCCCCCATGACCAGAGCCTCAACCCTACCCACCTCATTTGATCCCCTCCCCTCCTGGTCAGCCCTATCTTTCCTGATAGCTGCAGAAGCTACTTCCTCCTCCCTTTTCTCCTTCCCATGACCCTGTTCCACCAGTCTTTTCCTATCCTCTACTCTACATTTTCCTTTCCTACCTTTTCCCTTTCTCCTACTTCCACACATCTCAGCAACAGTTCCCTGTCCCTCATCTTCCCTCTGTTGTTCTACCTGGAGTGACTCGTACCGATTTCGTACAGACACCTGTCCTGAATTCTGATCCTGAATAGAGCCCTTGGCCTGCAATCTCCTTCCCCTTAGAACATTAGACCACCTGTCTTCTACAACTCCTCCCTTTCCTTCCCCTCCCTCTTGTACACCTACTGTAACCTGTACATTGTTTGAGGGAGTCCTATCTTCCTTCCTGTCTTCTGTGAGAATCCTAATTATCTCCCTCAAACTTTCCAACTCCTCCCTCATACCCCTCAATGCCTCGCCACATCCACAGTAAGTACACTCGCGCTCCTTAGCCATTCTTTACGGGGGGAAAAAATGAAATTAAAAATAAAATAACTTATTTGCAAAAAATAAATGAACAGAGGGATATATTGTCTGGAATAGTACACAACAATAAGGTAATTAATATACGACTACACTACAATACCACTTAGTCGTGCTCTATTTTTTTTAAATCCTACAACCCCTGACAGGATAAAAACTGCTGTTAATTAATGATTATCGAAAGTAATAGCCTGCACAAGAACTACACAATTCCAAACTGCAATTAAGCCTATTCTAATAACAACAACAGTATTTTAGTAAGACTTTCTACGGATACCTCTACTACACCAGTACTACACAAATATTTTACAATAATAAAATAATCACACTAAATTCTAATAGGATATTACTCGTATACTACTGTACAGTACACTACAGTAATTTTAAACTACTTTCAGACGTATCCTAATTACGATACCGGTACCGTACCGTATATCACTAAACTAAGCACAACAGAAATGAAATTTGCAAGAACTACTGTACTCGAAGATTACCAACGAAGCTAAATGCTTAGACAAATTATTATTAGTATTACGGTCTAATAGATACACACGAATATAGCAGGCAAGATACTGCACTATCTAAATGTACTGTATCTATACTACAATGTATCTACACTACACTACACTGCGTTTGATTAAATGCTTAAGTATCGAAAGGATTGCCGTACACGAAGAAAAACACGAATATAATTGGCAAGATACTATCTAATATATTATACCTTATCTTCACTACAATTCTACTGAAATGTGGTTATGTGATTATTACAGCTGGTGGATTACTATTATTTTCCCTACTCCACGGGACGGAGAATGAAAGTGTCCTTAATTAGGCCTACTGAAAAATACGAGGTTGTCTACAGTAATTTCTCAAATATTTCTATCAAAACTACTACTACTACTCCTCCTCCTCCAGGGACTTGAACTGCAATTTCTGGGATATATGAACTTTATTATTATTATTAGCTATCCGCTCATAAATACTGAAAGATTGAGGGAGCGAAATATAGATTACGGATACTTTAACTACCTACTCAAAAGTACAAATGAATGGAATACAAGGTCAGCTGATTTTTATTTACTTGACTACACTACACCCTTTGTTCACGACTGTAGCCAACAATGCAATATTTGAATATGAGGAGCGACAATAATCAATAACAATACGACTGTTAACTATTACTGTGTAATCTCTTTAACTTCTTTTTAAATGGAAGTTTACAGGCCTATCGTGGTTTTTTTTTAATGTAGTAAATTATTACCTTCGCGATAGTTTGAACGGATATCTATATGAAATACCGGAGAAGTTGCTGCAGACGTTACGGTACTATTCCTTATGATAATCTGCCTTTGTAAGTATAACCAACGAACCTACAGATATTTACAAATATTTTTAAAGTTAATATTATTACCTAAAGTATTTCCTAAACCTAAATTCGAAACAAGGTACACCTAGCTAGCCTACTTAACCTAGAAAACGTAATTTACTGAAGACCAATTGAATTACTTGTTACAAAATTTAAATAAATATCACTACTCCCAATTTCTACCAACAAGCACTAAACACCACTATATAAACAGCACTAAATGAATCACATATACACAAAATTTAGCTATTTCAATAGGTTTTCACTACTTTATCACTGCAATAATGCAAGAGCTCTCTCAACAGCCAACCGTTCTCAAGTGCATCCAACTATGCAAATTTTATAAATCAATCAATCAATACTGATCTGCATTTAGGGCAGTCGCCCAGGTGGCAGATTCCCTAACTGTTGCTTTCCTAGCCTTTTCCGAAATGATTTCACAGAAATTGGAAATTTATTGAACATCTCCCTTGGTAAGTTATTCCAATCCCTAACTCCCCTTCCTATAAATGAATATTTGCCCCAGTTTGTCCTCTTGAATTCCAACTTTATCTTCATATTGTGATCTTTCCTACTTTTATAGACGCCATTCAAACCTATTCGTCTACTAATGTCAATCCACGCCATCTCTCCGCTGACAGCTCGGAACATACCACTTAGTCGAGCAGCTCTTCTTCTTTCTCTCAATTCTTCCCAACCCAAACATTGCAAGATTTTTGTAACGCTACTCTTTTGTCGGAAATCACCCAGAACAAATCGAGCTGCTTTTCTTTGGATTTTTTCCAGTTCTTGAATCAGGTAATCCTGGTGAGGGTCCCATACACTGGAACCATACTCTAGTTGGGGTCTTACCAGAGACTTATATGCACTCTCCTTTACATCCTTACTACAACCCCTAAACACCCTCATAACCATGTGCAGAGATCGGTACCCTTTATTTACAATCCCATTTATGTGATTACCCCAGTGAAGATCTTTCCTTATATTAACACCTAGATACTTACAATGATCCCCAAAAGGAACTTTCACCCCATCAACGCAGTAATTAAAACTGAGAGGACTTTTCCTATTTGTGAAACTCACAACCTGACTTTTAGCCCCGTTTATCAACATACCACTGCCTGCTGTCCATCTCACAATATTTTCGAGGTCACGTTGCAGTTGCTCACAATCTTGTAACTTATTTATCACTCTATAGAGAATAACATCATCCGCAAAAAGCCTTACCTCCGATTCCACTCCTTTACTCATATCATTTATATATATAAGAAAACATAAAGGTCCGATAACACTGCCCTGAGGAACTCCCCTCTCAACTATTACAGGGTCAGACAAAGCTTCACCTACTCTGACTCTCTGAGATCTATTTTCTAGAAATATAGCAACCCATTCAGTCACTCTTTTGTCTAGTCCAATTGCACTCATTTTTGCCAGTAGTCTCCCATGATCCACCCTATCAAATGCTTTAGACATGTCAATCGCGATACAGTCCATTTGACCTCCAGAATCCAAGATATCTGCTATATCTTGCTGGAATCCTACAAGTTGAGCTTCAGTGGAATAACCTTTCCTAACACCGGATTGCCTTCTATCGAACCAGTTATTAATTTCACAAACATGTCTAATATAATCAGAAAGAATGCCTTCCCAAAGCTTACATACAATGCATGTCAAACTTACTGGCCTGTAATTTTCAGCTTTATGTCTATCACCCTTTCCTTTATACACAGGGGCTACTATAGCAACTCTCCATTCATTCTATGTATACAGAGGTGCAAATGTCAAAAAGATAAATACAATATTGCAAAGCATGGTTTAGGGTACTGTGTGGTATTGCACCTGCTCACTATAGGTAATTATTTACAGAACGCACACCATGTGTTTGTTGATAATTTCTTTGTCAGTGCCATTAGTGAAGGATGGGGACATTCATAATAGGAACTGTACGATGAAACAGAAAAGGATTGTGTCAGTATTTGAAACAAAAGTTTGGTGTTGGGGATAGAAAATATTTCAGGTCAGAGCCTGTGTTAGCTATGGGCTATACAGAAAAGAAGAGTCAGAGGAATCCTGTCCTTCTGATTAGTGAAGGTAGGGCTGCTGATACAACTTTCACAACTAAACACTATGGTCACCAAAAAGAAATTACAAAACCAGAAGTGGTGTGGGGGGGAATTGATACTAGTGATATGACGTACACATACCTTGATGTAAAATATTGAAAGAAGGTAAGTTTCAACATTATTGCAGAATTATCCATGTGCATTATGGCCAGGAGATCAACAACTGTTGATAGTTTGGCCACCAGTGAGTGACTGTTGCTCGCTTAGCACCACCCAGAGGACACGTGTAGGGCATTGAGGAGCTAATTCCTGATTGATTCTAAACCGAATTAACAGCAAAATAATGGATCATATCCCACACGTACAAGCTGGTTTCCGAACAGGGAGGAGCTGTACAGATCAAGTCCTTAGTCTTACGACTTATATCGAGGCAGGCTTTCAAGACGTCTGCAGTATTTATTGATTTGACAGCAGCCTATGACACAGTATGGAGAGAGGGCCTCCTTTTAAAATTCTTACGGGTGATCCCCTGCAGAACTCTAGCCCAATTAATAAATAACATGCTATGTGATAGATATTTCCAAGTTATCCTGGGCAAGGAAATCAGTGAGCAAAGAACTTTGAAATATGGGTCTTCCACAGGGCTCTGTACTCACACCAATCCTTTTCAATCTATATATTGCAGACATCCCTCATACTGCAAGCAGGAAATTTGCTTATGCAAATGATCTACCCATTGGTATCAGTAGAAAATGCATCGAGGAAACTGAAAGGATATTGACAGACAATCTTCCAGTCCTATGGCAGTATTACCACAAGTGGCGACTCACACCAAGCCCAAGTAAAACAGAATCTTCATGTTTTCATCTTCATAACAAACAGGCAAACTGTCAACTGAAAACCTATTTTAATGAAAATCTAGTTAAATATAATCCTACTGCAAAGTAGATCCCTAACTTATCAACAACACCTGAATAATACTACAGCCAAAATCCGTTCCAGGAACAACATCCTTCAAAAGCTGTGTGGTACTACATGGGGATCGTTGCTCTGCACTGGGACTAGTCTACAGTACAGCAGAATATTGTGCTCCAGTCTGGCTGAAGAGCAACCTCGACATCCAGCTCAATACTACAATGCGTACAATCACAGGTTGTCTAAAAACTACACCAACATTTTGGCTCCCAACTTTAAGTCACATTCATCCACCTGCACTGAGAAGACAGGATGCTTTGTTACATGAATATAAGAAAATATTGGATCACCCGGACCTTCCAATTCATGACCAAGTGCAATATCTGGCAGGTTAAAATCCAGACATCCAGCAATTAAATCTGCTGTTAAACTTTTCAATACAGGCTTCAATATAAATGATAATTGGAAAAAAAAAAATGGATCCAACATGCACCACCAGACATTATAACTGTTTTAAATACCCAAACTAAACCGGCTGGTTTTGATCTGCCTCGACGTACGTGGAAAACTACCAACAGGATTCGTACAAACCATGGAGTATGTAATGACTTCCTGTACAAATGGAACGAAATTTCTGATCCATCTTGTGTTTGTGGAGCGACTCCTCAGAGCATCCAACACATTGTGCAACAGTGTAGTATTATGTCATATTCGGGAGATCTGAAAGACTTTCTATTGTTGACTCCAGAGGCTGTTAACTGGATAGACAAATTGACTCTCACTATATAAGCGCATACACTGTCATCGTATACTCTGTTTCATGTCTGATAGTAATAAGGCCCTAGTTATTTTAGTATATGATTTATATATTGTTGTATATTCCAATATGTTGCCATACATTAAATAAATAAATAATAACATTATTGCAAGAATGGTGTTAAATAGTTACATCCTATATAAGGGAAATTTTGCAGGAGCTCGACACCCCATGTCAAGACTGGCATATACATTGAGAATTTAGGAAGTGAGTGGCTTGATCATAAGCAGTCTGGAGTGCTTTCAACCTGGCAGCGTGAGTGATGTAAATGGAAGTACCGGTACTTCTACTAACGTGGAAAACTTCCTCAAAAACAGGAGTCTATCCAACCTTAAATTGCAGTACAGCTTAGATGGAGCGCGCTGTTGCGAAATAGACTTGTGAAGATCGCGCTCGAGTGTGACTCAAACAGGGTGACACAGTTCCACATTTTTTGTTTGTAATTTTGTAATTTTAAGTTCATTAATTCATAAATTGATATTTGTAGGATGGTAAAATAAATACAGTGAAACCTCGGAGTGCGAGTAACTTGGTCTACGAGTGTTTTGCAAGACGAGCAAACATTTTAAATAAATTGTAACTTGATAAGCGAGTAAGGTTCCGCAATACGAGCGTCACGTGTGCCTACGTTTTCCTCTTCCCTGTTCATTTGTTGAATGGAGGAACGAGATCTTTGGTCCTGTAGTGAAGAAATATCTTCTAGAAAATAATCTGCCGCTCAAAGTCTTGCTGGTTATGGACAATGCTCCTGATCATCCTCCAGGCCTTGAGAACTCGAGGACAACTTACTGGAGGGATTCAAGTTCGTTAAGGTTAAGTTTCTTCCTCCTAGCACTACTCCACTACTCTAGCCTATGGATTAGCAAGTAATTTAGAACTTCAAGAAGCTATACACCAAAGCACTATTTCAGGGATGCTTCGAAGTGACCAAAGGAACAAACCTTACCCACCGAGAGTTTGAGGGAATTCATTTCCCCATCGTGAACTGCCTGAAGATCATCGATAAAGCCTGTGATGGAGTCACCAAGAGAACTCTCACTTCCACTTGGGGAAAGCTGTGGCCTGACTGTGTTCTTGGACGTGACTTTGAGGGGATTGTTGGTGACAACAAGCCGCCGATGAAATTGTGTGCTTAGGGAAGACTATGGGGCTGGAGGTAAATGACGTGGACATTCAAGAGCTGGTGGAAGAACATAGCCAGCAACTGACCACCAACGAACTGATGGACCTGCATCGCGAACAACAGGAGGAGGTTATGGAGATCTCATCCAGGGAAAGAAGGAGGAAAAGTCAATGGAATCTCTTACTTAAACTGAGATTCGTGAGAAGTGCAAAATGTGGGAAATGGTGCAAAATTTGGTAGAAAAACACCACCCGAATAAGGCTGTAGCAGTGCGAGCGATGAATCAGTTCAGTGACAATGCAATGTCACATTTTCGTGAAATCCTCAAAAAGAGGCAAAAGCAACAGTCATTGGACAGGTTCCTCGTTAAAGATGCACGAAAAGAAAACAATTTCAGTGAGTCAACAGATAGCAGTGATTCCGTTAGTGAAATTCGTGCTACACAGTAACTCTTCTCCTGTCACCTCTCATCTCCCTCACACCAACAATGATTCTGTTGTAAGGAAAAGCGCACTTTAATTTGTTTTACGTTATATTTGTTTTATAAATGGTATGTGAATAAATATTTTTTGTTGTGGACGAATCATCCGCGTTTCAATTGTTTCTTATGGGAAAACTTGCTTTGATATACGAGCGCTTTGGATTACAAGCATGTTGCCGGAACGAATTATGCTCGCAATCCAAGGTTCCACTGTACAACATACCGTAATCACTGTTGTTGCTCTCAGACAATGGACGTACACCTTCTATCATTTCTGCAAGGTCTGATGTTCCCGCTTTGGATGAACTGGGTTCGGGAGATGAACTTGAGGATGATCCAGACGATGAAGAAAGTCGTATTAAAAACTGTTCATCGTCGACATCGCCCTGTAATTCGTCTGCTTTCCACAAATCTCTTTCATTTTTCTTTACTTTTTTCACGTAATTTTCCCAATTGTCCACCGTGATGTTCTTATATGCAGCGGTTATTAAATTTTCCATATAATTTTTCTTGAATGATACATTATGATACCGGATGTAGTTTTTCACCTGGGACCACACCATCTCAATAGGGTTTAACTCGCAGTGATAAGGCGGGAGACGTAGAATCTGCCGACCTGCCGCTTTTGCCACTTCATCTATTCTCTGCTTATCATACAGAGCTCTATGCTGAGAAGCGATGTGCAACAATTCTCGCTTGAGCTCCATCCTCAAAAGATATTTGCTTTTTACGTAACCACTGTACGATGTCATCTTTTCGCCAAGAAGCCACTGGCAAAGGTTCCAACTTACGGGAATGATAAGTGGCATTATCCAGCATGATCATGGCACCTTCGGGAGTGTTCGGCAACAGTTGTTCCGAAAACCACTTCTCATAAATTTTAGCACTCATTTCCTCGTGGGCGTCCGCCGTGTTTTAATGGCATAAAAATGTTACTTCAGTGTTTGGAACAAAACCATGTTCATTACCTGCATGGACTAAGGCGAATCGCGGTCCTCGACCTTTCGGTGGCCTAAGTCCCGAACTCACCCCTTCAGTGGCGGCCTGCCGTGCACTTTTTACTGTTGTATTCTTCCATTCTTTTGTCACTGTCTGCCGAATATTCACCCACGATTCATCTGTGTAAATTATAGCTTTATTTTGTGCCCTCAAACATTTTATTTCCCTGAGATATCTATGCCTCCAATTAATAATTTAAGAGACAACGAGTTAAGGAACTTGAGGTATGATTTAAAAAATAACGTCCATATCTGAAGACCGTTTGCTTCGCTTTAACCACGCCACGATCCTTCTGCACTTTTTCTTCGAACTTATAAGATCCCCACGCACGAGCACAAACTCCTGAACCACACAAACTAAATACACTTGCCCTCAAGAATTGTACATGTCACTGATATGTATTTAATCACTATTATACATAAAATGAGCACTGCACTGCATGTGACTGTCTGGAAATGTGAAAAGCGCATTTTTGGGAGATCACTACCGGTACTTCAGCCAGCCAGACAGGTCATGCGCGAAACCAAAATTCAAGGGGACATTCTTCCTGTCACAAATTAAGAACTAAAGAAGATAAGAACTTCAGAATTGTTTTAAAAATAACTTCCATATCTGAAGTCCATTTGCCTCGCTTTGCCCCCCCCCCCATGCAAATTCCATAGGAAAGACGCTGGCCAGCGACTGACTTTCGTGCCTGCACATAAAAATCCCTGAACGTGACTGAAAATAAATGCATATACTGCATTTTGTCATCATTTAAATTTAAAAATAAACTTATCTACATCGAGCTGAAATCTTTCTTTACAAGCAGTGAAAAAATTAGGAAAATAATTAATATAAAATATGACATGGTAAGTTCTATGCAATGAAGATTCTGCATTTGGCGTAACTTTCTATTATATTACCATTTTCATACAAATTTTTTTTTTTTTAACATCAAATGCGCCTTGAAATTCTATACATAACACGATATTTGCCCATGTTAACCGATAACATTCTGATTTACAAATATTTGGCAAACCCACTGCATTAGAGTAGGACAGCGCTATCCGCAAAACATGGGAGAAGGAAAGAGATGGAATTATCCCACTGTGTTTTAAGGTTGGAACGCTCCATAACTGTTGCATATGTAGTACCAAAACAAAAAGGTGTAGACCAAGAACATTGTGTTGCAAATGTAGCAAAGGCCTGCATCTAGACTTTTCTCCAAAACACAAGTGCAATATGATCACATGAAATTTATCATAAAGTTCTGGTGGAGGATTTTGTAATAAATTAGGCTGTTTACATTCTTCATTTTATAATGGATATTAATTGATTTTGTATGTTCTTCTTATCTCCTGAACTGTTCTGTAGTAACAAATACGGCTACTATGCACAGTTCTCTCAAATGATCAATATTACTCTCCTAAATTGATTAAATATCCAATCATTGACAGGTTACGCTGTTGGTGTTTTTCTCTCCACATGTTCCACGTTTTTGGAAATGAATTCATAAATTGGAAAGTAGGCCTACCTTAACAATATAAATTGGTATGCAGTAGAACCTCGATAATTCAAAATTGATTAATTCACAGTCCTGCTTAATTCGAAGACGCTCTCGTTCCCGGAAACAGGAGGTACGGTTTTGCATGTTATTTAAATTGTTTAATTCAAAATATTCGGTCCCATTACCAAAATTCAGACTTTGAATTCAAACTGCCTTTATATAATAAAATAGTTTTTTTTTTTTCCAGAGTAAATAAATTCAAAATTTATCCGCGTCATGATAGAACGCGTCTTCTGGAACGTGCTGGGGTAGATTTCAGTATTTTCACTCACTGCGGTGTGTCTACAGTGTGCTTCATATTTGCTAAGTTCGAGTAAAATCTTAATCCTTTTGTATTCAGCATTTTACGGAACAACATAATATCACTTAGCAGGCAGTGTGTGGAGAAGCAGAATCCGCGAATACGAATAATCAATTTGTACGCACCAAATACTGTCAATACCGATGAAACTGCATTGATTTTTTGATGCTGAGCCCAAACGGACTTACAGTTTTATAGGAGGGAAGTGCCAGCCGGGAAATCATACAAGGAGGGTCATTGCACTGTGTTGCAATGCACACGGAAGCGAGAGACTTCTTGCCCTCATCATAGTGAAGTTCGACAAGCCATGATGAGGGCGTCCGACACTTTCCGTGCAAGTACAGGACATCTAAAATGCTTCAGTACAGTAATCCAATGAATGAAGGACTTGCTCAAGGGAGCCAGCATAATTTGTCCTCGTCTTTGAATTGTGCAGGTTTTTTCTTTCGATGCGTGAGGTTATGTTTGCCAGTGATTTATTCAAATGCATTATTTGAATAATATAAATGCACCTTGTTGGATACATTTCGGGAATATATTTTTTCCCAGGCATTTGAAAGGTTTAAACTGTGAATGAAGGTGATTGCGTGCATTAATGAGTCTTAGAATACTATGTGACACGGCAAGGGTTCGCATTTCTGAATTACGAGATATGTACCATGGCGGGAAATCATACAAGGATAGGTGAGCCGACTTTCTCCCTTCGTCATAGGAAAGTTCGATAAACCATTATGTTTTAAGGGCATCAGGTACTTTCCGTGCAAGTACAGGACATCTAAAATGCATTCAGTTCAGTAATCCAATGAATAAAGGACTTGTTCAGCTTAAGATTTTTCCTTGTCTTTGAATCATGCTTTAGTTTTATTTCGTCGCGTGAGGTTATGTTTGTCAGTGAGTTATCCAAGTGAATACTGTATTGTGAATTTGAGTACTGTAAATGCACCTTGTTGGATACATTTTGGAAATTGTTTTTTTCCATGGCATTTCAAAGGTTTAAACTTTGAATCAATGTTAATTGCATGCAGTACAGGTCTTAGAATATTTTTTGATGCGGCAAGGGTTGGTATTTCTGAATTAAGATTTGGCGGTTAATTCGAAGTCCGATTTTTGTGTCCCAACGACTTTGAATTAACGAGGTTTTATTGTATATGATCCCAGGTTAGAGCTGAGATTAATTATCTTCACTTAGTAACGTTGGATTTAGTACACAATGTGCTAATTCATTTCAAATTATGAATTTCCTTTTTTTAAATAACTAAACCTTTTTTTTTTTTTTTTTTTTTGTGCACAGTACTCCACGATTTTTTTCTTTTGAAATGCAAGTCACATTTTTATATTCCTGGGAGTATATCAAGCTCACATACCAAATTTTACCTCCATATCGTTTAAACTGAGACATTTATTAATTTTTTTATACAGTGATGCAAAATCCATTGAAACATGCTTGGCATGCTATGCATATGATGACCTATTATGGGTCGGCATCCAAAGGGTTAATCACAATTTTATAATATCCAGCCCGTTGTGCTCAGTCCAATTACTTGAAATGAGTTACCATGTACGTTTACTAAGTGCTGATATAATAGTGGACCAGCTTACTTGCACATCACCACGACAAACAGTGAGTGTACTGTAATTAACTTCAATTGTGGAATTCTTTTTCTAAACTGCAAATTTGTGGTCAGTATAATGAATAGTAGGACGCGTGCACGCTGTGTATCTGCGCTATCCAGCGCATCCCCATGCGTCTCGGATTTACCACCGTCACACTACTAATACGATGTTGTCAATAAAACAAAAGCAATCAGTAACACGGTAATCTGTACTGTATGAAATTAGTGATGTTGCCTGTGTTGCTGAACTTATCTCACAAAATATTTTACCAGATACAACCAAAAGTATTCAAGTTATTTATAAACGTACGAAAAACAAAGAAAGATTAAAACTGTAAATGGAGACTATTTATTAGTTCATACTCAGTTTGAATTTACCAAAACTGTACGCAGAGGGGCTAGATTGTTTACATTTTTTAAATGTGGGAGGAAACATACATTATAATCATACAGTACCGTGTCATTAAAAAACAATGCTTATGAACATTTACTCGGAATCACAAGCAGAGAGCACTTTCGTCTCATGATAGCAGTCGGGAATGTGATGTTCTTCAGTAATGTTTTGGAGGGAGAGCGTGTGATGCTGTCGTTCGTCGGACGGGGGGCGCAAAGGCTTGAAGAGACCCCTTTGTGCTATTTGGCAGGAGTAGGCTGCAGCATCAGTATTAATCATCACTGTAAATTCATTCTAGGTCAGTGGAGCCATTCATGAAACACATACTCCTGGAGGCGAAGATGCACAAATTTATATTAACAGAAAAGGATGGTTTTTCCTACAATAAAATTAATAAACCAAATCAAGCCCCACGGCACAACAGCTCCGAAGGGCATGGCCTACTCGATAGCAGTGGCGAAACTCCTTGGAGTCATTTAAGGCAATGCCTACCCTAAGAAATACGATTAAATTATATAAATATCGTAACAAATTTATCTGCTGTTCGTATTGTGCGAACACTACAATAATCTCTATTTAATATGCACTACATGGTTGACAGCAGGCTATGTGCCTCACTGATCGCCCGCTAGATGGCAACAGCGGACTACTTGCTCTGCAGGGAGGCAGGAAATAACTTGACACACCCAGGACTTTTTGTTTTGTTTGTGTTTTGCCAGCTTGATGATTGATAGAGGGGTGGTGCGCCCCTCTCTCCGCAAGCTCTAGAGCCCGTTGAGGCATGCCTCTTCTGCTATTTGAGTGTGAAAATTCCTAGCGCGAAGGCGACAATGAAGTACGTATTGTTAATTGTGTAGTGAGCACACTATTCTCTTGAGTTAGTAGGCAATCAGTACATTATTGGCAATATTAGTGACAATTCAGACATGGAAACAACCAATTCAAATTCTGGGTTTCTATTGTGTAAAACAAGACTGATATCATCTGGTTGAAACTCGCGTTTAAATAATGAGTGAAGCAGGCCCTTTCTGGAACTTTACAAGTCTTATGAACTCTTTAAAATGGACTTACGAAGAGACGTGTGAAGCCAAAAACAAAACATGTAGGCCTATGCCTAATTTAGATATTATTTTGAATTTAAAGTAGCTAGAAAGTATAAATTTTCTTGGTATACATGATATTTGTGGTTTTGTTACAGGGCTAAGTGTGTTTTGTTTGGTAGTGAAAAGGAATGGCCTTCGAATGGAATAATTGTTATAAAAATGTTCTTAGAAAAGAAAAACATATTCAGAATGAAGAGAAATTCTGTTTACTGGGACGCAGGGTGTTAGAACATTCTTTATCTGATGGTGCAAGAATTCAAGCCATTAAAAATAACAAAATCTTAAAACAAAATTGGCTTGATGTTGAGAGACTTTATATTGTGTGTTTTCTCGGGAAACAGGAGCTTGAATTTCATGGTCATTTTGAAGGGGAAGACTCAATCAACAGGAGCAATTACCCAGTGTTGTTAGATCTTATTTCAAAACAGGTACAGTACATTCGAGATCATCTCCAGTCCACGTCGGCATTTTTAATAATAATAATAATAATAATAATAATAATAATAATAATAATAATAATAATAATAATAATAATAATAATAATAATAATAATAATAATGTTATTTGCTTTACGTCCCATTAACTACTTTTACGGTTTCTGGAGATGGCGAAGTGCCAGAATTTAGTCCCACAGGAGTTCTTTTGCATGGCAGTAAACCTACCGACACGAGGCTGACGTATCTGAGCACCTTCAAATATCACCGCATTGGCCCAGGATCGAACTTGCCAAGTTGCGGTCAGAAGACCAGCGCCTCAACCGCCCGAGCCACTCAGCCCGGAATGTTGGGCTTTAAAGGCACATCAGGCAAAATACAGAATTAATTAATTGAGTGTGTAAGTACCATAATTCAGGAGACGATCAAAGCAGAATTAGATTCTTGTGATTTCATTGGTATTCAAGCGGATGAGACCTTAGATGTATCAAATAGATCTCAAGTCAGTGTAATATTCCGGTTCTACTCAAAACAGGATCCACAGAAAGATTTATAGGCTTTTATGATGTTTCGATTGATAAAACTGCATCGGGCTTATCAGAATTAACTGTCGATATTCTGCGAAAGTGAGGAGTAATTGATAAAATCGTATGTCAAACATGACGTGTGCTCCACAATGGCAGGAAAGAATAGGGGTGTTCAGCATTACGTCAAACAAGTTTGCCGACGGACAATATTTCTACACTGCTACTGTATGCCCACCAATTAAACCTTGTTCCTCTCCATTGCTCCAAAACAATAAAATCAGTCAGGCTCTTCATTCATAAGCTGACAGCGTTTCATTCATATTTTATTAGATCCTCTGAGAGACTTCCACAAGCATGCACTACCCGTTAGAGCAGTCCACCCAACATTTTCACTCTGTGATGGTTTAAGACAGGTTTGTGAAGATATTGCACAGAATAATGACGGTTGGTCTAAAATTCTACTGTTGGGATGCTTAACGTACTCAGGAAAGCCCAATTCATGTATTGCTCTCTCTCTCTCTCTCACTCTCTCTCTATAGGTATTTTTTATTTTTATTTATACAGACCATCTCCTTGTTCGACTGCAACATAAAACAGCATTTGATGTAATTCTGTGCAATACTGAAATGAGGAAAACCACTGGTATCCTCAAGGACATGTGATCAGAAAACACGGCATCTTCTTACGCTGAAAAATGTCGTAACATACATAAATCCTGGAAAAAGAATTGATAAATATTTATTCCGATATAGAAAAATATTTGTGCCCTCAAAATCTTTTACATTATATTGTCCTCAATGACCAGTGGATGTCGAAGTGTCAAAATTGATTCGCTTAGTATTAACATTTCTTGTGATCATGGCTTCCTCTGAAAGGAGTATGAGTACTCTGAAGAGGATAAAAACATGCTTGCATAATACAATGAACAATGAAAGACTCAGCAGTCTTAGAACCATTTTTATCAAGAGAAAGCCTGTGAAGGAATTGGTGAGTGAGGAAGTGGTGAGTGATGAACTATTGAAAGACCGTGTGATTGACCATTTTCCAACCAAGAAAACCCGACGTTTGGACTCTTATAAGAAACTTTAATCTAGTATTGCCTGCCTACCCATTCATTAACTAATAGCTTCGCCACTGCTCGATAGTTACCTTGTTTTTAATCAGCTAGCTTTAACAACTGACATGATTATGGTTCCTTCTTATCATTACTAGCACGTGTGCAATATCCGTACGCCCAGCTACCCAACCAAAGTTTTATCTTATATGTAATATAATGTAACTGGCAAGATAATATAAGACAATGTGTCGTACTACAGAGTAGGCACACGTGGAAAGAAATGGTTGTGGTCGCTATTCACATGGCTCCTGGACGTATCCATTCACAATTCATGGTTACTGCTAAGGAGGTCTGGATGTGATTTGTCACATCTAGAATTTCGTCGCCACATTGTGCAAACATATCTACATAAGTTCAAAATAACGCCAGTAGGAAGAGGCGCCCTATCACCTCGAGATACAGTATCCAGCAGAGTAGTGTCACTGACGATGTACGACTTGACGGGATTGGGCACCTCGTAGCGTCCTGCAATCGACGACGCTGTGCTGGAAAGGAATGTTCGCACCGAGTGCACAAAATGTAATGCTGGACTCTGTGTTCCATGCTTTGTCCTATTTCATACAGTGTGAAGCATACAGTTCTTATATTTGTTCCTATTCAGTAATTTCTGTGAATTAGATAACTTGAATGTAATATATTACGAATATCTTGAGATTTTTATTGCTTTATTTATGGATGTACATATTGTAATTAATGTATATTCATATGTATATTCTTCATAAATTATCATCTTTAGTTTATTTTAGTCTATTTTGTTCATAATTTATCAATATCAATACATAAAATCTATAAATACTAAAGAAATGCTATACAGAATGAAATGCTAACACATCCGCCTAGCGTGATCATATGAACATGCCACCTAATGACGAAACCGTGAAAAGTACGAGCTTAATATTTTGTAGTTATGTTATACTATGGACCTGAAGTGATTTAGACGAATTTCAAAGAAAACGGACGAAAAAAATAATTTTGGCGTTAAAGGGTTAAGAAAAGGAAAAGAAAGAAGTAAAATATATATTTTTAATGAGTACTGTACCTTTCCGGAGTCTCTTAAACAACTTTTTGTTTTCAAGTCGTGCATTTTCAACAAAGTGTCCTGTGCAGGTGTGTCAAGAATAGGATTTTTACTACAATATGATTTTATGGAAAGCTTCTGAATAATTCGCATGACCATCTGTAATTCACAATTGTAACCAATATCTCATTATCAAAAACGAGTTTACATGATTCTGAAACACACTGTACCTGGTTTACAACTCCACAGTTTTATGTGGGGTGTATGATTCATCCGCTTTATCCCATTTCTAGTCTTCTTGTGTATGTTGATGTTTCACTGGCATCACCATCACTATTGTCATCACCCTTTACACTTCCATAGTTATTTTCATGACTACTTTCAGGCAAAAACTCTTCATCACTTTCATCACTGTCAAATTTATCACCACTTTCAAATATTGTAATATCACCATCACCCAGTTCATCTAAATATTCTACAATTTGTTCAGACGAAAGATTAAACAATGTACTTGGACCTGCCAAGCTTTCACTTCAAACAACGGCAGTCAGTGGGAAAGAATAGAGTCTCAAGGTTTCATGTGCTGTCAAGAGATGGCAGAGCTAGACTGTTTTGAAACAAGTGATGCTGTGACTAAGAGACTGTGCGCAGCAGTTTGTTACTGCAGACACACATTCTTGCGACAAGCCCACAGGCTCTTAATCAGCACAGAAATTTATGCAAATATTCAGTGAAATGTTAGGGGTGCAGCTGATATGCGAGTTAGTGCATTAGGGGTAATTATAATTATTGGAACGACTGTGCCACCAACTTCCTCCTTACCATTTATTTTTCAATGGCAGAGAGATGGCGTCTTAGATCTAGCCCCAGGCTGTGATATGTGCACAGTCAAAGCCATTCTGAGGGCTATGCAAATGAATTTGACAGTGTTTAACACTACGTAGTGCGGCGAGTGGTTCCACGTGTTGTCTACAAGCCTCTCCATCATTAAATCGTTAAAAACCAAGTCAAACCTCCCCCATTTGCCTGACATTCTCGCAACATCTCAACAAACTCACCTTTCACCTTTTTGTGAGCATTACACCTCACGTCCTCTAACTCTTCATCCCGTTGAGCTGTCTCCCTCCTGTTCTCTTTGCGCTGTTGTTCCAAGCTCATCTCGAGGCGCAACTTGGCTTGCTCCAGCAGTTGTACTTGTCCGGCCAGGTCGTCCAACTCTTCCTCCTGTAATGAGCAAACGCACTATACTCAACATGCTCTGTGTATTGCCTGTGCAATTATAAATGTCTCCCACCCTCCCTCGACTTATCACACAGTAGTATGCTCCATTCAAACAAAAAGTTAAAATAAGTTCCAATATTATCACTAGAGGGTCATTCACAACTTTGTTTATTGGCAGGCTATGGAGAAAAGAGACACTACAGTACTATTTGGATTTATTACCGTGACTCTGTCTCAGGAATGAACGGGTATTCATTAAGGTCAGGTGACCATTTTAACACAATCTTTATGGGAAAATTACTCCTTTCCAGTGAAAAATGGCTGTTTGTTGAGGTGAGATGTAGATTGTCTGTCTGTTACATAATGGCAAAATGGCTACACGGTGATATCCGACGGGTGCATTCCTTTTTACTCTATGATATTCACGAACTCCAGAAACATTAGTTCTGTTTAAAAACAAAAGTTACAGACAATACAATTTCTGATCATTTACATCTTATACTAAGTTCACAGAGATATTCATAAATTTAGCTTTTTAAGTAAAAGTGATAATTATCGAGGAATCACACTCGTATCTCACGTAACTAAAATATTTGCAAGGGCACCAGAAAAGAGAATGAGAAGAAAGGTTGAAGGACAATGACAAGGAAAGCAATATGGATCTCAAAATGAAAGATCAACACTAGACCCCATATTCATTATAAGGCAATTAATGGAAAAACACTGGGAATACAGAATATATTCCTTGATTTAGAAAAGGCTTACCCAGAGCAAAGGTATGAAAGTAATGCAACAGAAAGCAGTACGAGGGGAGGACAAGGAAGTGTTATTCATAACGGTTATGGACAAAATTGTGAAGGAGACAAGCAGCTGAAACGAGCACACAGAGAGGAAGTACAAGGGTAACTCGACATGTTGAGTGAGATTGTTGATGGTGTGGACTAGAGGACAGCTGGGAAGCGAACTGATGCATTCTACTAGAGTGTGAGAAACCTGGTGTTAAGTGTAAAGAGCAGACACCTGGCCTGTTTCATAAAGCTACAAGTTACAAGTAATTTTTCATACAAGTTGTTGGAAAAAATTAATTCCTGTTTCATAAAAGCACTTGTAGGTACAAGTGAATTTATACAAGCTACAAGACTTGTCAACAAGTCAAAATTCATGTTGTGTTTCATGAAGATACTTGTAGAGTACAAGAACTTGTAGAAAACACAATTTTTCTTACTAGCTGTTAATAATAATGCTATTGGCTTTACGTCTCACTAACTACTTATTCGGTTTTCGGAGACGCCGAGGTGTCGGAATTTTGTCCCATAAGAAATCTTTTACGTGCCAGTAAATCTACCGACACGAGGCTGACGTATTTGAGCACCTGAGCCAGGATCGAACCTGCCAAGTTGGGGTCAGAAGGCCAGCGCCTCAACCGTCTGAGCCACTCAGCCCGGCTTTACTAGTTGCTTGAGACATGTAAGGTTGAATACAAGTCTGTGTAATTTGCTGTTAAATACTCAATAATCAATTAGTTTTCAAGCTTTGTGTTAATTTTCATGTGGAACATGGATTTGTTAGGCCTATACAGTAGTAGTGATGGTGATGAAGATGTAATAGGGGGTGGACAAAGACGTAAAAGAACTTTCAGAAGTAGGGTTAACATGGCTTTCACAAGCTTTTATGAATACAATGAAAGTTTTAGAATTAGTTCAGTAAAACTGGAGTCAATCCTATAAGAGGCATGCAACTGACAGAAACCGTGCTCTACTTATAGCATTACAATGGTTAGGAAATGGAGGCCAATATCATGCAGTAGGTGATATGCAGAGCAGTTCATTCTGTTGTAAATGCAGTGAATATTGTCAAGTTTCCCTCAGTTGTTGACTGGCCACATAGTTCGAGAGTTCCGTGCTATTGCTCGTATGCCTCAAGTATGTGGACATATTGATGGAACACTAATAAACATTGATGCTCTTGAGGTAGGACATGAAAACGACTTTACTGATAGGCATGGGAACCATTCCATAAATTGCATGGTAGTGTGTGGACCACATCTTAAGTTCTACTACGTAAGGGCTACGTGCCCTCTAAGTATGCATACCCACTTCAAGAATGGCTCATTACACCTGTCTTGGATAATATAAATGACCCTGCAGTTATGTGATTTAATAAATCTCATAAGTCAACAAGACGTATAATTGAAAATGCCATTGGGATCTTAAAAGAGAAATTTCCTTGTGTCAATCATCTTAGAGTTAACCTTACTTTTGCAGCTAATATTTTTATTTGTTGTGTTACACTTTGTAATATTTCAAGAGAACTTCAAGGTCAGAATATGATGAACATAGAACCTGTTGAAAATGAAAACAATGAATCAGATTTTGACTATGTACTGCAGAATATTATAAAATTATTATGTACAAAGTTGTTTACCATGATAACCTAACCTTAAAATTTAAGTGATAAGAATGTAGGCCTATGTGACGATATATGTTTTAGTACTTGTAACAGTGGCTTTCTTTAAATTCTGCAAGACATCTCTAATATGTAAAATCTACATTGTCTGTGATAAGACCCAGAGATAAAACAATATTATGAATATTCCTCCACTCTCCAACTTTGTCTTCTTTCATGAGTGAAGGAGAGAAAGCTCCTAACAAAATTCCTTCGCATCCCTGATTTTATTCAGGATTAAAATTTTCTTTGCAATTTGTTGTTGTTTAGAACTACTCATGTTTGACTCCACTTGGCTATCTCACAGAAATCAGCTGACTTGTAAGACTTGTAGAGAAATGTACCAACCTTACAATTGTTTGAAACAAAAATTTCCTACTTGTAACTACAACTTGTACACTTGTAGACTTGTAGCTTTATGAAACAGGCCCCTGAAGACAACAGAATAAAATGCAGGCCAGTGAAATTAAATGTTTAAGAGGAAAGACAAGACAGGGCAGAGGACGTCAGGAAGGAAACAGAAGTGGAAAAGCTTTACGACAGAATGGAGTTGGTTTGGACACGCTAAGGGAAAGATGCCGACGCACATGATGGAGAGCCAAATAGGAAGAGGGAGACACAGACTAAGGTGGCTGAAAATGAACAAGAATCGTTTAATTAGCCTGGATTGGAACAATGGTGGTTCAATAGAGGAAGAAAGAAAAGTGCCATAAACATGTGGAGCTGGACGAGGGAAATGGAAACATTAAAAACTTGAAATATTGTTCAGCTGCCATGGCAATGAGTTAACGTGCAATGGATGTGGTGGTTGTCATAATTGCCTTTATAAGCAGCAAAATTGCCATCAGATCAGGGATCCGACAGGATGGGAAGTGTTTAAGAGAGACGGAATTGTTATCGGTGCGATACTGCATAGGATGCATACTGACTGGAGGGTGATTTGGGATTTAAATGAGTCTAAGGAGTGGGATATTCGGGAAACTGGGAGCGAGATTTGTAGATTCTAATGGGTGGGTAGGAGATAGGCATCTGCCTTCACTTGAACCGCAACAGTGTGTATAAGATCAGAAGGGTTATAGGGAGCAGGAATTCAAGTAGGGATGACATGAAGTTCTTAATGTTAAACTGTAAAAGGAAAGGAATAGAATTAAGTAATTTAATAGATATATATTTACCAGATATTGTACACAGCTGAGGAGTGATATCTCATGAAGCTGAACAGGATAGGAACGATAGGAGGGGGGAGTATTAATACTGGTGAAGAAATAATTTGTAGGCCATGAAAATGTTAAGGATGAGAAACATATGTTCATGTCCAAGGATAATAGACACCACAATGTTTTTGAAGTGTATAGACCTGGAAGGGGTGACAATGATCCAGAATTATTTGATAGGATAATCAGCTAAGTGGCAACTCTTGTGAAGGGCATCCGGTCATAAACATTTGTTATTACCCAAACATGTAGAGAAATGGGACAATCAGCTAACTAGGGAATGGAAGAGAGAGTAAATGTTAACTGGGAAGGACAGCTGAATCAGAAAGTGACTGAACTAACTAGGGGAAGAATATTCCAAACGTGTTGATAAAACCAGAGGAGCTATGTAGAGAAAGTTTAGTGATCACTACGCTATTTTTATCATAGTTAGAAATATATATGATAGAAAGGAAAAGTACTATGGTTGTTAAGAAGGGCATGAGGGAGACAATCCAGCCCACTAAGCCTATGGAATTGTAATATCATGTCTACTAGAATTTTTGTAAAATTCAGGATCCTTGTGGTCACCGTACAGCCTATGGGATGGGTTTATGTGAGGTGTATTATAACAGAGAAGTGCAGGTTACAAAGAAATAGACTGGTTGTGGAAGTAAGAAGAGCTTATTTACTACGAAATTGAATTTAGCAACTAAGTCATCTGCAGATAACATGATGGCAGTCAGGAATTTTAGCCAAACATGGAGGAGTAAGTATAGGTACTTTAAGGAAGGCTACTACTCCCTTGAAGGGGAAAGGTGAGGGGCCTGTCCAGTGCCGAGACCCACTCTGCATCCACCGACTTAAGGCAGAAACAGGTTCGAGGAACCATTAATGAACGAGCGGAGTGTACATGTGGTGATTTACAGAAAGTAGAAGTATTTTGTCAGCAATACTAGATAATAAAATTAAATACAAAAGATAGAAAATTTGAAAACCAGAAAAGCAGCTGGAAATGGTAAGACTTCTGGGTGAAGGAGTGATACCAGATGGTAAAGTAGTCCCAGTGAAGAATATAAAGCAGACAATTACAGGCCAGTCAGCTTAACATGTGTTGCATGGAACCTCTGTTGATATAAGACATGTTTGCAAAACTACTAACTGCTTAACTTGAAGGATTTCAGCTAGATGAAGCAGATATTTTAGATTCAGGTCAAATGGATTGTATCCCTCTTGACCTATGCAAGGCTTTTCAGCGGATAGATCATGGAAGACTACTGGTATTAGACTACACAAAAGAGTGAGTGAATAGGTTTCTAGAAAACAGATCTCAGTAAACGATTATCTGATCCTGTACTAATGAGGAGGGGTCCGTTATGTTTTTATGGTATGAGTGAAGAACTAGAATTACAGTAAGACTTCTTGCAGATGACACGTTATTCCGTACAGAGAGTCACAGGCAAAAAGACCTGGACAATGCCGGGGGATAAATGGGGTTGTAAGTTTGCTCTCAGTTTTAGTTACAGTGTTGATGGAGTGGAAGTGTACGTATCTGTTAAAATAAGGAACCATGTGACCTTGCCACAGTGCGTTCCAGTTAAGCAAATAGCTGATCCGTATCTGTCTAGAGACCAGACTAACGAATGGTTCATCGAAAAGGGGGAGCAGCCTCTCGGAAGTTGACTGATATGGCTTTGTAATAATACTTAACATGGCTTAGCTATGTTGATGCTGCAACGGGAAACTACAGCCGTAACTAACTCCCGAGGACATGCAGCTTTGATGATGGCTTCCTCCTGGGTAAAATATCCCACCCCCCCACTTGAATCTCCAGGTGGGGACTCCACAAGAGAGAGCAAACATCAGGAAGATGGATACTGAAAGTCGGAGCGTGGAATGTTAAAGCTTGAATCGTTGTGGTAAGTTAGAGAATCTAAAAAGGGAAATGGATAAGCTAAAGATGGATGTACTTGGTATAAGTGAAGTACATTGGCAGGAAGAGCAGGATTTTGGTCAAGCGACTACAGAATTATCAACACAAAATAAAACTGGAGGAAATGCAGGAGCTGTTTAATAACAAATAAGAAAATAAGGCAGTGGGTAAGCTACTATGACCAGCAGAGTGAAAGGATTATTGTTGTCAAGATAGACACCAAACCAATGCCCACCACAATAGTACAGGTCTATATCCCTACTAGTTCAGTGGATGATGAGGAAGTTGAAAGAATATATGAAGAAATAGAAGATTTAACCCTCGAAGTGCTATCGTCTCACTACAAGACGATTCGGATCCCAGCTGAAGTGCTATCATCTCGCAGTAAAATCGATATAACTCCTAAAATCGGTATAACAATCAATTTTAGGAATATTCTCACTGCGAAATTAAATTCTTACGAATCGTCTCGCTGCGAGACGATAGCACTTCAGCTGGGATCCGAATCGTCTCGTAGTGAGACGATAGCACTTCGAGGGTTAATACAATATGTAAAAGGTGATGAGAACCTGATTGTGATGGGAGACTGGAATACAGTGGTAGGCCAAGGAAGAGAAGATAATGCCGTGGCAGAATTTGGACTGGGACAAAGGAAAGAAAGAGGAAGTCGACTGCTTGCTTTCTGCACTGATCATAATTTAGTCCTTCCTAATACTTGGTTCAAACACCACAAACGACAGCTGTGTATGTGGACGAGACCTGGAGACACTGGAAGATATCAAACAGACTTCATTATGATCAGGCAGAGATTCAGAAACCAAGTGATGGATTGCATAACATTCCCAGGAGCAGACGTGGACTCTGACCACAACTTGTTGGCCATGAAACGCCATCTGAAGTTGAAGAAACTGAAGAAAGGAAGGAAGGAAGGCAAGGAGGTGGGATGTAGACAACTTGAAAGAAAAGAATATGAGAGATTGTTTCAAGCAACAAGTTGCAGAAGGACTAAATGAAAAGGCTGAAGGAAACACAATAGATGAAGAATGGACAGTCGTGAAGAATGAAATCAGGAGTGCTGGTGAAGAAAGGTTAGGAAGACTGGAAAGATCAACTAAGAATCAATGGATAAGGAGATACTAGACCTGATTGATGACAAAAGTACAAGAATGCAAAAAAATGAGGAGAGCAGAAAAGGATACAGGTGATTAAAGAATGAAGTGGATAGAAAGTGCAGGACAGATATGAAAGAATAGCTGAAAGAGAGGTGCAAGGATGTTAAAGGTTTCATGGTCCTAGGAAAGGTGGATGTTCCATACCGGGAAATCAAGGAAACATTTGGAGAAAGGAAAGCAGGTGTATGAATATTAACACATTCACTGCCAAGCATTCTAAGGTGATTTAAATGCCCTGTGCCAGCCAGCCATTTCTAAGGAAGGTGAACTAGTTTGACATAGTTACAAATTAAAGTGCATATAAAGGAAAATAGCATACACAATAGCATGAAAATTTCAAATTACCTTCGGTAATGTTTAAAATGAGCTGAAAGTGATTTCTAGGCATAACTTCATTGAATATGGGAGCAGCAAACATGTTTGTTGTCCAATAGGCTTTTTTATGATACTGGTTATCATCCAAAGACCTAAAATATTTCTCATCTGATCTGAAGTAGCAGGCCTCCAATTATCATACCTGCAGTATTTGGTAAATGGTCTTTCTACTGTGTTCAAATTTTTTTCCGCGTTTGTTATGAGAAATGACAGAAATGCCGGCGTGAAGGACAACATGAAATATGCCATGCAAGATTCATCACTACGTAATTTATTCACATCGTCGTTCTTTGAATAAATGGGCATATGTCCAGCTTGATTGGTGTCTGACCAGTCATCCAAATCAACGCCAGATGTATCCTCCGAAAATAAATTGTTAATTATTGCTGGACTTTCCTCATCAGGTTCAGATGAATCGCTATCACTCTCCTCCACACAAGACACTCTGACTCACAATCAGCACACACACAGCTTGTATATCGCCTTCCTGGAAGTATTCTGCACTTTTGTACAATTTACAGGCCATTTAACAAGAGTGCAAAGACACTAACTGAGAACAAACGCGCGGTTACTCAACAAGTGAGGATAGCACGTGTTCGGGTGTAAACAGGAATGTGGTTTGTGTTGTATGTCCGGCGCTCCCTTTCACGCTCAGCCAGCCAGATGCACGCGCGCCTGTGTATCATTCTGCTAGCTTCGACGCGCAGCCCTCAGTGCGCGTGCCTGACCATCGAGTGTACTATAAATAGGAGCTCCCTGTCTGCTCACTTGCCCACTTGCCCGGTGTCCAGCTCCAGAATACACCCTACGTCGAGCACGGAGGCTACTCCTCTTGAAAATGTGCTTCGACCAGGTGGACTGAATTTCTGGCAGTACGAGGTTTCACCTCTGGTCACCGCTCCCTTACCTGTTTCCACTGCCTATGTTCCGTAATTCTTTTACAAGCCATTTTCATTCCCTAACTTATGCAAGCTCCCTTAGTTTCGCTAGGTGGAATTTCTTCAATCAATTGAACTTGCTTTTTAGGAATTCAGGCACTTCAACAAACAAGGACTCTCATAAACATTTATGTAGTGTGCCAGATAGTTCTCGACTATCAAAGTGTCAATTCACAAAGACTATCTTTTCAAGATAGAAGTGTATATAAAGACTGCAAACCTGTACATATTGTATAAAGACAGACTTTTCTCAAGATTCAATATTCCTTTTTGCTTCAAAATAAATTTCAGTTATTTGTGTAAATATTATAAAGTGAAGCAAATAAAAGTTGTGTTCTGTAAACTTCAACCTTGGTTACAACAGTTTGTATGTTTATCAATAGACACACTGATCCTTCATTTTGAATCTGTGAAAGTTAGACTGCATTTGGGTGACATCTGTGGGAGCTACAATGAATTAATTGAACATATGCACTTAAAGATCGATGTGTTTGGAACTGCCAGCGGGCTAATTTTAAAACCTTATTGTAAACTGAAATACCAAGTTTCATTAAAACATCACCCATTTTCTGATGATGCTGTACCCAGACATAGAATACAATATTAACAGACTACAACGTTGCAGTTAGAAACAATGCTATCATACTACACTACATCAGCGTTCTAAGAATGACCCCGCCCTGCTCTGCGCATTCCTGGTAGGCCATGGGGTTGGTTAGTTATTATCTAACTCCGCCAGTATTCAGGCAAGCTGCTCTACTCGGGACACAATACTTTAGAACAAACAATGTTATTGTTGATCATTTTTATGTGTTTTTGATGTTGTAGGCCTTCTTCCAACATCTGAAGTAAAGCAAGTCCGACTTCCTCTAGTCTTATTCTTCAAGCAATCGGTCCTTCACTAATTTTTCTCATTTTCCTTGTTGACATGGGCTGATGACTACATGGTTTTCAACCACCACCATTGCCAGTTAACACAATTGAACACTATTTCCACGTTACTGATGCCCGGCGCTGATACGGACTAAGCAACAAAAGTCAGAATTCATGAATTCTGTTCAAACTGTGCAGGACATCTGTTATGTAGTATTTATCGGTAGGACCACTAATAATATAGATACTTGAGACCATTTCACTCAGAGTAAATAAAATTTGTTGTAGCCTATTAGCTGACTTTGCATACCAGTGTTCATTAAATTCTCTTCAGCATTTTCCTTCTTACTGTTGACATGACCAATACAGAAATACAATTCTTTTTAAATTCTGAGCAGAGCACAGACAAAACTCTATATTGAACCAGGAATGCTTGCTAGTCTAGCGTCCAAACTTGAAGTATTTCGAATTTAAAATACGCGCTGCCAACCTCTGCTAGCGAACTTGCTGTGAGCTCGTGCTGGTCAGTCGAGGACAAACATCACTTCAACATTCCATTTCTTTTATGGTTAATAACTAGCTCAATAGAAATAGTACAATCACTCGAACTACTTCACCATGTAGCCAGTATTAGAATCTACATAACTACCAAGTTCTACGAAAATCCGTGAAGGATTAACGGAGTTATTGCAGGTTCAAGTGATAGCTCAATTTCGTGATGCACATGGCAGAATCAGTATAAAAGAAGCCGGGTGACAAGCCTAGGTACAGTATTATCCCAGCCATGCCGGTTGGCTGATGGAAGTTCTAGGACGTGACACTGTCAGTCTTCAAAGTCTGCACTTAAACTCTACGAAGTTCATCATGTAAGGTGACTAAAATATTTTCAGTCATAAGGAACTTTAACTTTGCATCTCAAGTAGTGCAGTTTTGAACTTGTACTTTTCCAAATGACATTACATGTCAGGAAACATTAGTTCATAATTTTGGACAGTGGATTCGAACTTATAGTCAGATCATCATCATCACTTCAGATATTGAATTATAATATTAGAACTTGTGTTTCAAGTGGAATTCAAATATTCTTGCACTTAGAGTCTTTACAACAGTGAATCGAAACTTGAGTACAGCTCAAATGCTGGTTGACGTTTAACCTCATATTACTGTACAGTTAGATGAACACAGTAACTTCAGTGAACGTGTAAATAATCTACTAAGTACGATAATTACGTGTGAACAGAACCAATTTCACGGGTAGGCACTGACTTCAACTAAAAGCAAAATTAATGCAGTGAACAGTGACAGCATTGTGATGTGCAAACTTGGAAATAATCCAAAGCAATGGGTAGTAGGACGTAAGTAAAACTCTATTAAGTATGTGTGTCCTGTTTTGTTGAACAGTGTAAATTATTTATTTTACAATCTTTAAAACTATGCCGAGTGAGAGAGCATGTTCGATTTCATCAACCTTTGACCACAGAATAGTATCTCTATTTCCTCTTAAATCTGAGACTAGTTCAGTTACCTTAGAGAAATGTTTGTGATTCATCTTACTGACATTCAGCGCGGTGCTTTCCCAGTTCTTAATAATAATGTTATTTGCTTTACATCCCACTAACTACTTTTTACGGTTTTCGGAGACGCTGTACAAGCTCTTCAAGCTAGCTAAGCAGAGGCATATTTTTCCTTGTACAATATATACAGATGTTGCATTCAGCCTTACCATCCACGACAAACAGGTTGTGTGCAATCCCTAAAGCTAGGGGTTAGCTAAACTCATTGCAGACTCTACCCTACCTGCTCCTTGACCTTCTTCTCAAGCTCGTGTTTGGTCTTCTTGAGATGCGCCACCTCCTCCTCGGTCTTGCCACCAAACATGAGCTCGTCCAGCTCCTGGGTCAGGGCTGCCACTCTCTCCTCCTTCAGCTCCAGCTCAAGTCGCACAGCCTGAAAGTAATACCGACAAATATATAGAGCTGTGTACAAGTCCATTCATCATTTACTCTACCTTTTGGTTATTCTCTTTCTTATCGGCTTTTCTACATGTGGGCTTTCTCGAATGGCCCAGGATACAATGGGCCGATTGCAGAAACGGTGTTTAGACGATGTCTACGGTTAAACAATGCCTAAGTACAGCTGCTGCATTGCAGATACGTTATTTATCACTTGCACATCATCTAAAACCGAAACACTGCCAAGAGCACTGTTTAACCTCGAATGAGAGGAGTGAATCACAATAAGAGGTTATGTACCATGAAACATGTAATTTGTATCATCATGTTGAGACGATTCCGGAAAGAAAGGTTAGTCCGACGACCTCTCCGGGTCGCCAACTGCGAAATCACAGCAATTAGTTTGAAATGTACGGGGAGGTACCTAGAGCTTAAAATTTGATTTAGCTTGTTTCTTGAGAGTGACAAAGGGACAGTCCGGTAAATGTCAACTTGAATACAATTCTTGGCAACTGATATATTTTATCATGCATGGGGGGGTTTTCATGAAATTATAGGTCACTTTGACTACATACATATCAGAATTACTTGTCCCAATTGTCAGAAGGCTGTCACATACATCAACCGGGAGGGATTCACTTATATTTACTGCCAAGTAAGCACACACAATAATGAAAACTAAAAAGCAGGTTGCATGTGGTTGCGCTAATTCAGACAAGTTTTCAGCAACTATGAGATAGGTAAAGGCAAGTGGTGGTCATTACTGTTTACTGGGCAAGAAGAGCCGTGGCCATCATAGTAGCCCTAGTATTTGCCTGGTGTAAAAATAGGGAAACTAAGATCTCCAGAATGCAAGCTACATCTACATCTCTTACAACACATTCGGTTACACATTACTATTGTTTCATCTTTCCTTCGCAGAGTAGATTACACTCACCGTAACAACGCTATAATCAAAGCTACATGCCCGTCGCTTTAGTGTCGATAATATTATGAGATTTTATTTCCACCGAAAGTGATATTCTTATCTGCGGGCAAGTCATGCTCATGCTTAACCATATTTGAGTAATGTGTAGGAAGACAAACAGCTGACTAGCATTCAGTGCGAGCACCGACGAATTTCATTGGTTGCGACAAGCAAAGAGTTACATGAAAGATACTTCTGTCTCCATTTTTTAACCAATATTGAAGCTTTAAACGATGTCTATTAAACACCAGAATGAACATTGTTTATGCAATGGAAGATCATGATCGATTTAGACGTTGTTTAGGTAAACGATGTCTAAGGCTTAAAACTAGTCAACGTTTCTGCAATCGGCTCATAGGGTTCCATTCCTAACCTATGGGCACTCCAATATCTACACTAAAGGCTAATCTACGCATATGCAAGTAAATCTGAGTCTAAACATTTTTGTAGGTGTATATAATCAAAGACTTTAGGGGTATATAATGACAACCCTCATTTTGTGATTCCTGAGATATAAAGGAATGAATTTTCACAAATTATTTACAGCTAAAATGTTTAATCTTTGAAACATCTTACTCAATACAATGGTAAAGGTAATCCTTCTTTATAACATCCTGGAGTAAAAATGCATACAGAACCAGTATTATAGTTAATTAGAGTATATTAAACACTGACTGTGCCAATCAATTTGAGGGTTATAATTGTTTACATCCAATAATGATAAAAGCAGAGAACTGACGATCGAAGAATATACTGTATCTCAGTTTCTGAAGTTTTGCCTCAAGTAATTTGTTTACTGCCCTAGGAAAGGAAGAAAAATGCTTAATGTTATTGCTTTTATGTTCCGAACTACAGTCATTAAGAATAAATCCCACTGAAACTGCAGATTCGGTATGGAACAACCTGAAGACGGCTGCGGGTAGTGCAAGCAAGAAAATACATGGCCACAATCCATTTCCTAGGAAGCTATGGTTAAGTGCCGAAACTTTGAGGCTAATAAAGGAAAGGAAACAGCTAAAAAGTAACAATTATGAAACTGATGAATATTTAAAATGCACGCATCACTATCTCGGAAGATTCAAAAGAATATTCCGGATGTGGTGCTGGTAAAACCACATGAGCTCTATAGAGAAACCAAAGTAATAGATAGTATTAGTGATCACGAAGCTGTTTTTATGGTAGTTAAAAATAAATGTGATACAACGGAAGGTCTTAACAGTAGGAATATTACGCAGTACCATGTGGCTGATAAAATAGGAATGAGGGAATTTTTAAAAAGTAACTATGATCGGTGGGAAAAGGTAAATAAAAATGTAAACAGACTCTGGGATGGGTTTAAAGCAATTGTTGAGGAATGTGAAAATAGGTTTGTACCTTTAAAGGTGGTAAGGAATGGTAAAGACCCACCTTATTATAACAGAAGTAAAGAGACTAAGAAGGAGGTGCAGGTTGGAAAGAAATAGAGTTAGAAATGGCTGTGGAAGTACGGAGAAATTGAAGGAACTTACTAGGAAATTGAATCTAGCAAAGAAGTCAGCTAAGGATAACATGATGGCAAGCATAATTGGCAGCCATACAAATTTTAGTGAAAAATGAAGAGTATGTATAGGTATTTTAAGGCAGAAACAGGTTCCTAGAAAGACATTCCAGGAATCATTAATGAACAAGGGGAGTGTGTATGTGAGGATCTTCAAAAGGCAGAAGTATTCAGTCAGCAGTATGTAAAGATTGTTGATTATAAGCTACGGGCTTTACGTCGCACCGACACAGATAGGTCTTATGGCGACGATGGGATAGGAAAGGCCTAGGAGTTGGAAGGAAGCGACCGTGGCCTTAATTAAGGTACAGCCCCAGCATTTGCCTGGTGTGAAAATGGGAAACCACGGAAAACCATTTTCAGGGCTGCCGATAGTGGGATTCGAGCCTACTATCTCCCGGATGCAAACTCACAGCCGCGCGCCTCTACGCGCACGGCCAACTCGCCCGGTGTTGTTGATTATAAGGATAACGTCCAGACGTGTTTCTTGTAAGGATTAGGTATGTAATATTTCTTTCTCAACGTAAATATAATACTAGAATAGTTCAGATATTAAGTTATTAGACTAAGTTGAAGCAAAAAAAAAAGCCACTGTAATTGAGATTAGAAATGCTGTAGTGTGCAATAAATAAATAAATAAATAAATAAATAAATAAATGAATGGAGGAGGTGATTAATACTAAAGAAGTATTGAAATTTACCTATGACAACAATAAAGTTTACAGTAAGATACAAAAGTTGAAAACTAGAAAAGCGGCTGGAATTGATAAGGTTTCGGGGGATATACTAAAGACAATGGGTTGGGATATAGTACCATATCTGAGGTACTTGTTTGATTATTGTTTGCATAAAGGACCTATACCAAATGAATGGAGAGTTGCTATAGTAGCCCCTGTGTGTAAAAGAAAGGGTGATAGACATAAAGCTGAAAATTACAGGCCAGTCAGTTTGACATGCATTGCATGTAAGCTTTGGGAAGGCATCCATTCTGATTATGTTTGCAAAATTAATAACTAGTTTGATAGAAGGCAGTTTGGGTTTAGGAAAGGTTATTCCACTGAAGCTCAACTTGTACGATTCCAGCAAGATATAGCAGATATCCTGGATTCATGAGGTCAATTGGACTGTATCGTGATTGACCTGTCTAAGGCATTTGATAGGGTGGATCATGGGAGACTACTGGCAAAATTGAGTGCAATTGGACTTGACCAAAGTATGACTGAATGGGCGGCTCTGTTTCTAGAAAATAGATCTCAGAAAATTAGATAGAATGGGTGAAGTTTTATCTGACCCTGTAATAATTAAGAGGGGAATTCCTCAAGGCTGTATTATTGACCTTTATGTTTTTATAGATATATCAATGATATAGCAAAGAAGTGAAATCAGAGATAAGGCCTCTTGCAGATGATGTTATACTGTACAGAGTAATAAATAAGTTGCAAGATTGTGAGCAACTGCAAAATGACTTCGATAATGTTGTGAGATGGACAGTAGGCAATGGGATGATGATAAACGGGGATAAAAGTCACGTTGCGAGTTTTGCAAATAGGAAAAGTCCTCTCAGTTTTAATTACTGCGTTCATGGGGTGAAAATTCCTTTTGGCAATCATTGTAAGTACCTAGGTATTAATATAAGGAAAGATCTTCATTGGATTAATCACATAAATATGATTGTAAATAAAGAGTACAGATCTCTACACTTGGTTATGAGGGTGTTTAGGGGTTGTAGTGAGGATGTAAAGGTGAGGGCATATAAGTCTCTGGTAAGACCTCAACTAGAGTACGGTTCCAGTATATGGGACCCTCACCAGTATTACTTGATTCATCCAAAGTAAACAAGCTCAATTTGTTCTGGGTGATTTTCAACAAAAGAGTAGTGTTACAAAAATGTTACAAAGTTTGGGCTGGGAAGACTTGGGAGAAAGGAGACGAGCTGCTCGACTAAGTGTTATGCTCCGCGCTGTCAGCGGAGAGATGGCGTGGGAGGACATCAGTAGACGAATAAGTTTGAGTGGCATCTTTAAAAGTAGGAAAGATCACAATATGAAGATAGAGTTGTAATTCAAGAGGACAAATTGGGGCAAATATTAGTTTATAGGAAGGAGAGTTAGGGATTGGAATAACTTTCCAAGGGAGATGTTCAATAAATTTCCGATTTCTTAGCAATCATTTGAGAAAAGGCTAGGAAAACAACAGATAGGAAAACTGACACCTGGGTGCTTGCCCTAAATGCAGATCAGTAGTGATTGATTGATTGATTGATTGATTTGATTGATTGGATTGATTGATTGATTGATTGATTGATTGATTGAGTGCAGACTTGATAAGGCAAACCAGATTCATGAAATCTGTGAAGAGATTGAACTGCATAAGCAATACTGTCAATCCCGTGATCTCTTTATTAAGGTCAAGAAAATTACTCGTGACTTCAAGCCCCGTTCATGGGTTGTGGAAGATGAAGATGGTACCCTCATTGGAGAGAAACAACTGGCCACTGAAAGATGGAAAAGATACTGTGCAAATCATAAAGCATCAGGAAGTGATGACATCACTGGGCAAATGATTAAGGAAATGGGAAAAGAAGGAGTATGTTTAATGCACTTCATCTATAACAAGATATGGGACAGTGGTGTATGGCCATCTTCATTCCACAAAAAGGAAGTGCAGGAATTATCAAACCATCTCACTAATGTCACATGCAAGTAAAATATTATCAACGTTTGAAGCCTTAAATTAGATATCAGCTCCTGTCAGAACAGGCTGGCTTTGTCAAGGGACAAGGAACTACAGAACAGATTCCAAATATTCGTCAGTCGGTTGAAAAGGCACATGCCTCTGTTTCTGTGCTTCACTGACTACCAAAAAACCTTTGATTGTGTTTTGTAGCCGAAGTTATGGTGTGTTCTAGAGGAAATGGGAATTCCATCTCATCTCATTTCACTTATAAAAGGCTTATATGCTAACAACATGGCCAAAGTCAGAGTTGGTGGTGATCTATCATCAAGTTCCAAAGTCTCCAAAGGTGTGAGACAAGGATGCATCTTATCACCTCAATTATTTAACATCTGTGGTGAACATATCATGAGGCATGCCCTCGACAGTTCGGAAGGAGGATTTTCGATTGCTAGGAAGAGAATTAATAACCTCAGTTTTGCAGACAACACCACACTTGCAGCCAGCAGTGTACAGGAGCTTGTCGAGATAATGGATCGTTTACAACAGGAAAGTCACAATCTTGATATGGAAATTCATTGGAGCAAGACAAAACTAATGATTGTCAATAAAGGTGCAGAGATTTAGCTGCCACAGCACCTGAACAATCCCCAAAGAGTCTGTCAGTTTCCTTATCTTGGTTCAATAATCGAGCATAAAAGTAGCTGCAAAAAAGAAATCAAACATCACATCATTCTAGGACGTACAGCTATGGCAAAATTAAAGAAGATCTGGGAAGTTAGAGCAATATCTATGAATATGAAGAAAAGATGAGTCCATTAGATCTTCCTGTATGGATGTGAAACTAAAGACAGGAACCACATCAACGCCTTTAAAACGTGGTGTTGGAGAAGGATGTTGCGAATACCGCGGACAGCCAGGCGAACAAATGATTCCTTCATCCGGGAAATTGGAATACAAGAAAGTTTATGCCAAGTTGTGTACCAGAGAATCCTGCAATTCTTTGGTCACATTATCAGAAGAGAGGATGACAACCTGGAAAAATTAATTGTCCAAGGAAAAGTTTCAGGCACAAGGTCATGAGGACAGGTCGCAAAAAGATGGGATGATCAAGTAAGAGAGATCATGGAGAGTTACTGTCCAGAAAATGCAAGTTCGTACAGAATGGCATCAGCTTATAAAAGAAACAACAAAGTCCTTGGGTCACGATACTCAGTCATGAGTGGAACGACTGGAGAGAGAGAGAACTACTTTTATGGTTTTCAAATATGCTGAGGTGCTGGAATTTTGTCCTGCAGGAGTTTAACGTACCAGTAAATCTACCGACATGAGGCTGACGTATTTCAGCACCTTCAAATACCACCGGACTGAGCCAGGATTGAACATGCCAAGTTGAGCTCAGAAGGCCATCTTCCCAGCCTGGCATGTTAATGACATTACCATACTTTTTATTACAAATTTCACAGTTATCTTTAAAAAAATGAAAAGTAAACTAATTTTTATAAGCTTACATCAGCAAGTGTAAAGGATGTGCAGAGAGCTGTTCAGTATAATAACAACAGTTAGTAGAATGTGTTATTATGATCTGTAATACCATGACGAATAGAATACCTAGTGCGATCACTCCACTCTCTTAACTTTTAAATGAATTAGAGAAAATATATATTTTTCTGGACAAAACATCTAATAAAGATCGAAACCTTAATGATGATATGGAAGACAAGAGTCCCTTATATACTTTAACGCCTAAGTTATTAAAAATAGTCAATCCAAATCAGAACAGAGTCGCACAAATATTTAAAACCTTTGAATCAAATACTCCTCTTATCTCACCAAATACTAAGCCGGCCCCTTCAAACAATCCCCCTTCTACATTAACATCGACATGTAATGCTCCGCCTCAGCATTCCCCTCCTCTTCTATCACATCAATGCAACACGAGGAGACAGACCAACGCTGCTAATACATTAAGATAGACATAGTTACGGCGGATGAGTAAGTACCCGTTTTACATAATACATAATTCTTGGGCATCAACATACGGCGTTCTACAGCTTCTTTTTTTTTCTTTTCTATTTGCTTTACGTCGCATCGACACAGATAGGTCTTATGGCGACGATGGGATAGGAAAGGCCTAAGAATTGGAAGGAAGTGGCCGTGGCCTTAATTAAGGTACAGACCCGGCATTTGCATGGTGTGAAAATGGGAAACCACGGAAAACCATCTTCAGGGCTGCCGACAGTGGGGCTCGAACCCACTATCTCCCGATTACTGGATACTGGCCGCAGTTAAACGACTGCATCTACATCATCTAGAGGGACTACACTTTCACGTGACAGTCAAACATACCTGTCAAATACTCTGATATATTCGTCTCAAAAAAAAAGCAGCTTCATCCAGCCCATCAACGTCTTTTTTCACTGGTTATATTATGGTAATTTTTGGATCAATCAACTTAATAAGATAATTTTAAACATTCGCTTTTTCTCCTGGCCAATATTTTTTTAGCGCCGGTTCGCAAAAAATAAACTAAATTCAATCACAATGTTTCTACCAATCTAGTCTATTGAAGACTTGTGTTGACAACTGCTCCAAGCAAGTATATGCTCGAATTTTCTTATGAAGAGGATCCACTTCCACACAAATTTTCGTTTGGATATCGATTTTAAATTTGTTTACAATGTTTTTAACATGTGTTGTATATGTTATGTCTCAACATCAAATTTTATAACTACTACTCCTTAATGTTACTACCTTAAGAAATCACAGTTCAATTATTATAAATTGTAAAGGTCAATGTCCTCTAAACAATGATTGCTCTTGAATTAAATAAGGCTGATGATGCCCAATAAAAGAAGGGTGAAACATGTCGCCTTAAAATTTAGAATTTCTATGTTTATTTAACCACATAACGTGGTATTATTGTATTGAATAGGTGGAGTAATAAATATACTCTGTGAGAAAAGTTAGCCGATGTCAATCCTGCAGGCATTTTCAAAACCAAAATGGATTCATTTCTGCAAAACAGGTTTTCAATGCGGATGAGACAGGTTCAGATATGAAGAGAGTGTTTAAGGGCACACAGCTTTGCTCTGCAGTAATGCTTCAGGAATTCACCGAATGTGACCTGTGTGCATATCAAAATCTGGCAAATGCTCTTCCTGTCTTTCACAGAAACATAACACTGAATGGGCACACATTCCCAGAAAAGCAGTGTTGTTAATTGATAATGCTCCCATACAGCCTGCAGGATGATGATATTGTTCAGTTTTCACAAGTCTGATCCAGTCCATAGACCAAGGTGCAATAGAATGCTTTAAAAGGCACTACCGGTCGTTATTTCTTAGAAACATGTTCCAAGAGTCAAAAAATCAAAAAAAGTTTCTGAAATCCTGAAAGGCATCAACATGAAAATTGTGGTAGACTAGTGAGCTCAATCCTGGGAGAAAATAAAATCATCAAACCAAGAAAGATGTTGCAATAAAGTTTTCAATGGGATTTTAATTGAGAACAACACTGAGAAAGACGAAAACATAGCACACCTAATTCTACAAATACCTGAATGTGAAGAGATCAACAAAGGTGAAATAAGTGAATGGGTAAATGGTGATGACTCAAAACTTGATTTCAGTGACGAAGATATTATCAACATTGTATTCCATAAATTGACGACAACAATGCAACAACTTAGGTTTGAAAGAAGATTCCACCTTCCAATACTTAAATTTATTAATTAGCTAACCTATGAATTATTACATATGTTAACTCTCTTGGTGCCAGGCGGTAATGTGAGCATGCGCCCTTTAAATTGCCAGAGCCGATCTGGTCGGCCGTTAACAATCCAGTCGGAAGTTGCCAGAGCCGATTACATCGGCCGGCTTAAAATTCTGTGATATACAACCTATAGTGATGTGCATACTTTTGTTACAACCTGTAGTTAAGGGGCTACACGTTATTGTGTGCCTAGCCTTGCTTTGGCAGTTCTAAGAGGGTGTTATACCTTTCACAAGAGTCGTTTCCTGTGTTTACAAATACCACTAACCGGTCAGTAAGATATTGCTCCTTGCAGTCAGTGGATTTGTGACAGAGAAATTGCATGTTGTTCACGTGATAATTTTTCAGCAAGTATTGATGACAATAAATTAATGCAGTATTTAGAACAGTGCGAAGTTTACGCGGATGATTTATTGGATAGTGATAGGGAATTTAGTTCAGAGAGTAGCGACGAAATTATACCAGACACGACCGCGCAATCATCGCAGCTAAAGAAGAGACGTTGAATTGTGTCTAACAGCACTAAAGCTACTCTGAATAGGGGGTTAGATGAAACTAGTGATAACGAATATGATGATGATGTCTCTGGAGAACATTTTGTAGAAATTTGTCCCAATGAACCTGACAACATTCCTCAACCTCATGTCTCCTTCAAGCAAGTTCTGGGACCTAAACATGTCCTACCGTCTGATTCTCCGCCCATATCACACTTCAATTTACTTTTCACTTACTCTCTGCTAAACCTTATAGTCACATATAGCCCTCTATCATTACCTAAATGCCGGTCTCCGCGGGCCAACTGTAGCGTGCCTGCCTCTCACCCGGAGGTCATGGGTTCGATTCCCGCCCAGGTCAAGAATTTTCGCCTGGTCCTGAAGGTTGGTTCGAGGTTCACTCAATCTAAGTGACCCTAAGTGATTACAATTGAGGAGATATCTGAGGGTGAGAGGGCGACCCCGGTCTGGAAAACCAAGAAAAATTACTGAGAGGATCCGTCTCACTGACCATGATTCACCTCGTAAACTGCAGGTACCGAACTGAGCAGCGGTCGCTTAGTAGTTCAAAACAAATCATGGATTTAGTGCCATACATTTCTTAATATCGTAAATTCTGTTGTATTGTAAAATTATTTTTCTAATATATACTACAACCGAAAAAGAGAAACTATTTTTTTGAAAACAAAAAACTATAATATCAACTACTATTTTTTACTTATTTAATAATTCAGAATGATTTTAATACTATGTTGTCCGCACGTAGAAAATTTGTTGTCAGTATTTGCCAAACACCGATACATACACGCGAATTTTATCGGTGAGTAAAATTGTCTTGTTTTTATTAGTGACATATGTTTGAATTTTTATTTTTTACGTTTTTATTTTTCTCGTTCAAATTAATTATTCTATAGAATTGTATTTAGAAATACATTATACATAATTACGTATATTCTTTTGTATCGTAAATTACTTTTTCAAAGTAGATATTGAGCGAGAAAGTTCGAAAATATTTTTCTCTTTCTAAAAATAAATGTTATCGACAACTATAAATCAACAATAAAATGTCTTTGACTCTTTATATCATTCCAAACCAGTTTCTTATTATACGTAGTTGATACGTAGAAAATTTCATGCCGGTTTTTGCTATACACCGGTAGATATACGCGAATTTTAAAATACATGTATTTCCACTGAAAACGGCCTGGCACTTTACAGTAGTAGAGTGGAGGCGGAGCTCTGGCCTCTTCCAGCTGATGGGGAGCGGCCGACCAGATCGGCTCTTGGCTCCAAGAGGGTTAAACTTTAAGTCTATATTAGTACAGGTTTTGTTCCATTCTCAGAACACCTTCAGCTAACAACAGTTAAAATAGTGTGTCAGCAGACGGGCATACACAGAACAAGCACAACAGGACCAAAGGGGTAACTCTCAGTTATTTTTACTACTTTTGATAACACTACTTCAACTAAGAAGTTCCTCCGCTCCATATATAAATCCTATCAACAGTACCAATTTTACTTCTCAACATTTTATTGTCATAAATGTTACTACTCTACAAGGCAGTGTTGTTAATACACATGATTCATCACTATGGCTTTTTTATGTGAGTTTTCTCTACATTTTATCAGCTTTGAAAACAAAGATTTGAAAGCTACATTTACATCATCCACGTTGTAACTGTCGTTTCAGTTTTCATGATGTACTTTTTTTTTTTAGAAAGATGCTTGTACTAATATAGACAACAAGACATTAAGTTTAACATACGTAATAATTCATAGGTTAGCTAATAAATTGGAGTGATGATGATGCTTATTTAAAGGGGCCTAATATCTAAGTCATCGGCCTCTAATGGTACAAAATGAGACAAAATGCAATGACAATTTAAAAGTACAAAATCCATCCAACTGACCAGAATTCAAAACGTGATGATGAAGAATGGATATGAATTTAAAACAATCAGTGGATCCGACCCGCAAACTATACTACTAGCCAAGAGACTGTTTCCAAGCACTATCCTAAATGCTTGTTGTCTAGAGGGGTTCAAAATCCAGTCAACGGTCCCTCATAATGGTACTTATTGCTAGTAAAGTGGAACCATGGTATTTCTTAAGTTGAGGTACTAATAAAAAACTCATGGTGTTTCAAACATTATGGTGCCATACGTAGGCAACGCAAACCTATGGTGCACCTCACACAGGGACTTGTACTATCCCGTGGTGTTCCTCACATAGTGGGTACAAATCACAGGCAGCACAGACCAACGGTGTCGCTCATATAGTGGTACTAATCACAGGCAACACCCAGACTCGTGGTGTTTCTGAAATAATGGTACAAATCAAAGGCAATGTAATCTCGTGATGTTCCGCATATAGTGGTACTAATCATGGGTACTAGAAACCCACAGTGAATATCTCTCTGCTGCTACTAATCATAAACCTATTACGTACTTAACATAGTAGTACTATTCGCAACTAAAGGCGACCCATGGTGTTCCCCGCGTGATGGTACTAATTACAAGTAGTTTCATGGTTCCAATTCAATCATCCCTTGGTCCCCCCTTTTAGTCGTCTCTTATGACAGGCAGGGGATAGCATAGGTTCATTCTTTGTCTGCATCCCCCACCCACACAGGGTAGAGAGAGAGAGAAAAAAAGAAGGGATCCGTCACTTCGAAAAATAAAGTAACGGACGAAGAAAGGCAAGGGCCACAAAGGGTGTGAAAATGAAAGACTTCCTAGGCCTCGCGTGCTCTATTAGCATTGGGTTTGGAAAAGAACAAGAGTTGACCAAGGGAGGTCGGACAGGATAGATGAAAGTGAGGAGCCTTGCACAAGTAAGTGCAAGCAATGCCAGGACTCAGCTAAGGGCCGCATGGTCGCCAACCCACACTCCCAAGTTGAGAGTTCCAGGGGCCTCCTTTAGTCGCCTCTTATGACAGCCAGGGGATACGAGGGTGTATTCTTCATCTGCATCCCCCACCCTCAGGGGGTAATATACTGAAGTATTGGAAGGTAGAATCTTCTTTCAAACCTAAGTTAATGTCAATATGGTATTCTACAATGATATTTATAAATTGTGACAATGCAGCAGACAAGATATTCAATGCCAGATTCACAACTAAGTATTTTTTTAAATTTTCCACCTTGTCGATACATTAGTTGCTTAAGGCAACTTAGTTAAAAGTGGTACATGTTTCGTATTTTAGTAAGATTTTCAGCCACATAATAACACCGTTTAGATTAAATATTCATATATTGACAAAGTATCAATGCTATTTTTAAGGACACTTTCTCTCAAAGCACTGATACTTTGTCATTATATAAATTTTTCATCTAAATAGTGTTATTATGTGGCTGAAGATGTTACTAAAATATGAAACATGTACTACTTTTAACTAATAAGTTGCCTTAAGCAACTAATGTATCGACAAGGTGGAAAAAATATCTTAGTTGTGAATCTGTTAAAGTGCGATACAGACCATGAAGTTGATTTTATGTAATATTCGAGGTAAGAGATTTAATTACAGTATGGGCTGGTAAAGTTAGGTTGCATAAAATACGAGTTTTCTCACAAGGTTTTTTAATATATTCAGGTAACATTACGATTGGTTGAAAAATGTGACGAAGCAAAGCCTCCTGACGTTCTGCTGGCATGATACAGCAGCTAGCAAACGATGGCAAAAGAAAAAAAAGAAAAAGAAAATAGAAGACTTTTTCAGAAAAAAATAGTAGTGTTCACTGAATATATACATTACATGCACTATCGAACATTGTTTTGTTTTGTACATACAGTTGAGTAATTCAGGTTTCCAGTATTAAAATACTTTGACAACACTGTACTACATATGTAGCCTATTGTCTTCATTTATTCTCATCTAAAACTTCAAAAACCAATTCTTTACCTCTAAAAATGACATTTCAATTATTATCAGAAATTTTGAAACCTCATTCACCTTTTGTTTTGGTTAGCAGAGTTTCTACTGCAGTAGTTTTTAATAGCAAGTACATTCTTTTTACAATTTGTTTTATGGCGCACTGACACAGATAGCTCTTATAGCAATGATAGGATAGGAAAGGAAAGGCTACGGGTGGGAAGGAAGCAACCATTTCCTTAATTAAGGTACAGCCCCAGAATTTGCCTGCAGTGAAAATGGGAAATCACAGAAAAACCATCTTGAGGGCTGCCAACAGTGGGGCTGAATGTAAGCTGACAGCTATGTGACCCAAACTCTCTTGGTAATTGCAAGTACATTTCCTTTTCTTTTCTATACCCTATCAATTTCGTTAAATAAACAACTAATGTTCATTTAGCCTGGAAGGGAATGAGGAACTTGCTGATATATTAAATATTCATATAACATAACGCCACTTAAAAATCATTTCTTTTCTTGCAATTATACTCCGCACGGCCTTACTTCTAAACTGAAGTTTCGCCTTTCCTCTGTTGCCAGCGCGCTACGCCCGTGAGAACAGGCGATGCAGTTCGACCGCGGTAAACAGCCCTTGTAAAATGTAATACCGTACTCAGCAAAACTAATGAATATGGATTGAAAACAAATTCACAAAAACTACACTTACTTACAACATCTGACATTAATAAAAGAATATATTATTAAGAATAAAAGAGAATGAGGAAATAAAACATCACTCACTGCTAATGGCTGGCACAGGAAGGGAAAGGGAACACTCCACTGATCTCAGTCACTAGAATCCTCCAACAATATGAATAACACACTAATTACTGAAGGAAAATGCGAAAGATCGCGAAGCGTACCAAATACCATACATGCTGAGCAAGATAGGTTAACCACGTGGCGAACGTAAATATTAGAGTTGGCAACTGGGTTTCGAGATCGTGCTCTGCCGATGTAAATCGATATGAATGGCAGATTGGGATTGGTTGGATGTCTATGTTTCAGCACATAACCACCAGACAGAGCCAAAATCTGCCAAAACGTCGATTTAGAAGTAAAGCAGTGCGGAGTAAAAAACAGATTGCAGTATTTTGTTAACACAGACACTAAACAGCAACATTCTCTGCGACAGGTAATTCAAGATTGTGCATAGTTATAATCGTGCAAGTGAAGAGGAAGGTTGTGTGGGGTGGTTTTAAGAGATTAACAATAATCGGAAGGAAAACATAAAAGGGATCCGACATTCGAAAAATGCAGGTATCTGCCAAAGAAAGAAAACAGCCATGGAGGACATAAAAATGAAAGACTTCCTAGGCCTTGAACGCTCTAAGACCGTTGGGGTCGGAAAAGGGAGGCTGGCACAAGTGAGTGGAGGCAATGCCATTACTGAGCTAAGGGCCCCGTGCTCCAAAGTTAAGATCCCTTGGGGCCCGTTTTAGTCACCTCTTACGACTCGTCCATCATGCTGGTGCTGGTGAACTGTCAAAGAGACTTAACACACCAGAGAGCTTCCATGGGAGCAAGACGAGCAAAGGATGGTAACAAAGAAATAGCAAGTTTGAAAGAGGAGGTGAAGAAAATGGAAGTGGAAATAAAAAGAGAGAAAGTTCCAGCAGAAAACCAGTAAACAAATCTTTATAGACAGGTTACTGGAGGATGCCAAATAACATCTAGGAGCTAAACAAATAGATCTGAAAAATGAAAGGTTGAAGATCAGCTGCAGGGAAGCGATATCGACGAGATTCAGCGGCTGGGGAAGCAACCAGTGAAAGCAAGACCTTAATGGCAAGGAAGATCTTGTTCACTACACATCACTTGAAAGATGATAAAGTATGGATAAAGCAGGAAATAGAGAGAGAACCTCCACAAGAAGTGATGTGGGTGGAGACAATCCTGCTCCGTGGATCAGCTGAAGGAGACCGCTCAGCTCGGCATGTGAATCGACTAGAAGGTACGCGACAAAGAGCTCTGGTGATCTTCAGCTGGCGACGAGTACAGAGATCATAAGGAGGGACTCAACTCCCAGACGCAGGTACGTGAGCTTGAAGGACTTCTGATAGAAAAAAGATAATCCAAATGAGGAAGTCTGCGATAGATAAAGTGTTAGCGCACTAGAATTAACTAGAATTACAAGGAGTAAGACCGTCAGAGTGAAATGCAGGGAAAGAAAGAAAACTAGAGATGACAATAGATTATCAATACTGAATATATATTATGAGTAAATTAGGGAATTAATCTTTTACCAAGCAAGTTGGCTGTGCAGTTAGGCGGGAGATAGTGGGTTCGAAACCCACTGTCAGCAACTTGAGAAAGTTCCATTTGATTTGTTTTTTGTCACATTCTCTTTCATTCCGTTGTTGGTAATACTGATTGTTTCCAAGAGAGTAAACTTTAACAATGAAAAATTGTTCAAACATTGACCAACATTCACCCTTTGGCACTTTGATCAATTTGCCCCCCTCCCTTCTTACTTTGACAAGAACAGGAGGAAAGGGGGTGATAGTTTTCCTTGCAGAACATAAATCTTCTTCTGGACACAGACAAAAGCTTGGAAAGAAAACCTCCTAAGTTGGAAGCCAAAACACAAGACTCACCCCCAGGTTCTGTTCCATGGTGTACTTCTCCGCCACTGCCAGCTCCTTCTCACGAGACAAACGTTCTTTCTGCTGCTTCTCCTGTCGCAGTTCATCCTGCAGCAGCTGCAGTTCTGAGTCAAACCTACACATTACAAGGTGGAAATGAGCAGAAATTATCATGACTACAAGCTATTGTGCCTTATGACTTATGATTAATATTTAAATACAGCATAACCTCGTTAATCTGGACTGTTTACGGGGGACAGGGGGAGAGACTGCAGAACACAAGGTTTTAAAAGTCAACATAGCTGCGACCAGTTAAGAATGTTTGCCCATTGTTGTGAATACATTGTAGTCAGTTTTTATTTGGCTGACTTATCATTCTCTGCATTGAACAATACTATATTTTACAGAATTTTAATGTGTTATCATCATGTCCCTCCCCTGTGACCCTGCCATAGTGGGGAGCCTCGTGTATGGGTATCTCTAAAGAGAAGAATGGTTCATCAAAAGCAGGGATAGACGTGATTCATATACTAGACGTGATGGAGCCAATTTTCCAACTCGTAAAGTACATTTAAGAAAGCGTGCTTTTACTTTCTCTATCCTTTCGAGACCTCTGAGTTTGAGATGATCCCAAATTAAATCCTATCCGTAAGTTAAGACAGGTGATATTACTGTGTGGAATAACATTATTGCCGTGGATAAAGACAGCGCTGCGAGATCTTTTATCTTGTAGATGGTCCTTATCGCTGCTGCAGTTCTTTCTTCTGTGTGGTAACTAAAGGACAGTGCTGTGGTTTGAAGAGTTATTATTAAGTACTTACTTAAATTTGTTGACTGTTATTAGATCGTTGTTACAAAGAGTAAGAGTGTCTTTTGTTGAAGGTCTCCCTCCTTTTCTGAAGGTCATCTGGATCGTCTTCTGAAGATTGATCGTGAGCTGATTTTCATTAACCCACTTTTCTAAGTCTAATAAGGTGGCTTGTAAGCTGCCTTTGTTTGATGGCTCTAGTACCATGTCATCTGCGTAGAGGATAACTGTCGTGTCGGGTGAAGATAATGTCGGCAGTGGTGATGTTGAACAGTAAAGGGCTCATCGGGCCACCCTGCAGTACTCCATTCGTTTGTCTGATCGGATCCGAAGTGTCGACTCCATCTTCAATCTCTATGTAGTTCACCATCAAGATGTTATTTAGCAACTTAACAAGGGAATGAGCTTCGCTGATCATGTTTTTGATCTTCGTTAGAAGAATTTCTCGATTTACTGAGTCAAAAGACTTTGTAAAATCCACGAAAACTGCATAGTACTTCCCTTTGGGTAATCTTAATGCTTCTTCTACATCCTGTAACAGATACAGTATTTTATAGCGTGAAGTGTGCTTCTTCCGGGCATAAATCCTAATTGGCATTACGGGATTATTACAGAATCTTGCAATTTCTTTGTACGGATCTTCATAAATATTTTAAGGATGTTGTTTTCCAGTGCAATGCCTCTGTAAGAATTGGGATCATTTGTCTGTCCTTTACCCTTGTATAGGATTTTCAGTGATGATCTCCTCCATTCCTCAGGTATGGTATATGAATTGGCCAAAGAAACTTTTTACATTCAGGACTCCATCTGCCATCTACTGGAGCTTACAGTGAACTGCTACGCAGAAGGAAAGAAAAGAAAAAAGGAAATCGACCCCGATTTTTATACCTCAGATGCCATGTTGGTGAGAAAGTGGACCAAAGAAAACCAAGATCAAAGACACATCATAACACATCTCTCCATTCATGGTTTTCACCACAAGAAGTCTTTTCATTTATGTGGCAAACAGTGTGACAGGTATCACGTCACGACTTGCAACACGTCGATAAGTGAATATTGTAAATCCTAATGCCCATTCGAGTGCCCCTTTCTAATAATAATAATAATAATAATAATAATAATAAAAGCAGGGATAGCAACCTTTGGAAGTTGCAAGGGTGGCAGCCTGGATGATAGATTGGTACTGCTACACAGCTAAAGCAACAGAAAACTAAAGGCGTAATTATCACACCCGATGCCATGCAGCTCTCTCTGTATGAATGAATGATGTAACTTACTGATGATGCCTTCCTTCCGGGTAAAACAGTCCACAATTCAGATCTCCAGGTGGGGACTAGTACATGAGCGGGGGCAATCATCAGGAAGATGAATAATGAATATTGAAAAAAAGGGGATCAATAAAGATAGATAGATGTAGCTGTTTGGCAGGAAGAGTTGGTCAGATGACTACAGAATTATCAACACAAAATCACGCTGCCAAAATTTGCTTTACATTGCATCAACACAGATAGGTCTTGCGGTGATGAAGGGAGAGGAAATGGCTAGGAGTGGCTGTGGCCGTAATTGAGGTACAGCCCCAGCATTTGCCTGGTGTGAAAATGAGAAACCACAGAAAACCATCTTCAGGGCTGGCAACAGTGAGGTTCAAACCCATTATCACCCATATGCAAGCCAATAGCCACTGGCTCGGTCAGGAATTAAACCAGAGCAGTTACTATGACTAGCACAATGAATGGAACACCAAGCCAGTGGCCACCACAATAATGCAGATCTATATGCCTAATAGTTCAACAGCTGGGCTGAGTGGCTCAGACGGCTAAGGCGCTGGCCTTCTGGCCCCAACTAGGTAGGTTCGATCCTGGCTCAGTCCGGTGGTATTTGAAGTGTTGTATGTCCGGCGCTCCTTTCTCGCGCCGCCAGCCAGCTGCACGCGCGCCTGTGTATCATTCTGCTAGCTTCGACGCGCAGCCCTCAGTGCGCGTGCCTGACCATCGAGTGTACTATAAATAGGAGCTCCCTGCCAGCTCACTTGCCCACTTGCCCCGGTGTCCAGCTCCAGAATACACCCTACGTCGAGCACGGAGGCTACTCCTCTTGAAAATGTGCTTCGACCAGGTGGACTGAATTTCTGGCAGTACGAGGTCTCACCTCTGGTCACCGCTCCCTTACCTGTTTCCGCTGCCTATGTTCCGTAATTCTTTTACAAGCCATTTTCATTCCCTAATTTATGCAAGCTCCCTTAGTTTCGCTAGGTGGAATTTCTTCAATCAATTGAACTTGCTTTTTAGGAATTCAGGCACTTCAACAAACAAGGACTCTCATAGACATTTATGTTAGTGTGCCAGATAGTTCTCGACTATCAACGTGTCAATTCACAAAGACTATCTTTTCAAGATAGAAGTGTATATAAAGACTGCAAACCTGTACATATTGTATAAAGACAGACTTTTCTCAAGATTCAATATTCCTTTTTGCTTCAAAATAAATTTCAGTTCTTTGTGTAAATATTATAAAGTGAAGCAAATAAAGTTGTGTTCTGTAAACTGCAACCTTGGTTACAACATGAAGGTGCTCAAATATGTCGGCCTCATGCCGGTAGATTTACTGGCATGTAAAAGAACTCCTGCGGGACTAAATTCCCGCACCTCGGCGTCTCCGAAAACCGTAAAAGAGTAGTTAGTGGGACTTAAAACAAATAATATTATTATTAATAGTTCAACAGAAGAAGAATAAAAACAATATTGAATATGAAAAGATAGATGATTTAATACAATATGTAAAAGGTAATGAGAATCTCTAATGGGAGACTGAAGTGCAGTGGTAGGCCAAGGAGGAGAAGGTACTGAAGTAGGAGACTATGGTTTGGATTTTTTCTTTCTTTTTTTTACAAGTTGCTTTACGTCGCACCGACACAGATAGGTGTTACGGCGACGATGGAATAGGAAAGGGCTAGGAGTGGGAACGAAGCAGCCGTGGCCTTAATTAAGGTACGGCCCCAGCATTTGCCTGGCGTGAAAATTGGAAACCACGCAAAACCCTCTTCAAGGCTGGGGTTTGAACCCACTATCTCTCAAATAGAGGATACTGGTCGCACTTCAGCAAATGCAGCTATCGAGCTCGGTAGACAATGGTTATAGGACAAAGGAATGAAAGAGGGAAGTCGGCTGGTAAAATTCTGCAACAATCATAATTTAGTCCTTGCTAACACTTGGTTCAAACACCACAAACAACGGCTGTATATGTCGACAAGACCTAGGGACACTATAAGATATCAAATAGATTGGATGGAGATACAGAAATTGGGTGTTGGATTGTAAGACTTTCCCAGGAGCAAACATGAACTTGTTGGTCATGAAATGCCATCTGAAGTTGAAAAAATTGAAGGAATGCAAGGGGATGGGATCTAGACAAGTGAAGGAAAATAGAGTGCAGAGGATTGTTTCGAGGAACATGTTGTACAAAGACTAACAGGAAACATAGTAGGTCAGTAGGACTACTGAAGAAAAGTTAAGAAGGAAGACAAGATAAAGTGAGAATCAGTGGATAACTCAGATGATATTAGACCTAACTGTCAAACTGTGAGAGTACAAGAGGGCAAAACATGAGGAGGACAGGTAACTAAAGAAAGTGCCGGACAGCTAAGGAACAATGGATGAAAGAGAAGTGCAAGGATTTTGGTTGAAAGAAAGGCAGTTGCTGTACGTAGGAAAATCAAGGGAACCTTTGAAGAAAGGAAAACCATGTGTATAAATATTAAGAGTTCAAATGGAAGACAGAAGTCAGGGGAAAGAAGTAGATATAAGGTTCAGGAAAAGACTGTTGATACTGATGAAATGGAAAACCCAATTTTGACGTCAGAATTGGACAGAGCTTTGAGATACCTAATTAGGAACAAGGCTGTATAGAGTGACACCAGTTCGAGTCCTGTTGGTGGGGGGAAAAAATCATCACAATGTTGGCCGGCAGGGCAGGAGAGACGGTGGTCAGTAGATTGCACGCTGAAATCCTGGATTAATTCCAAACCTCTCATGACACCATCGATCGCGTTGTGCTATTTGACAGGAGCAGGCCGACACCGGGTTTCGTACTTTCCCTACCTCATCGCACTACCTGTCCTCCGACACTCCCAGCACTAAAAGCCATAAAGAAGTACCCTCAGAATTACTGACTGCAACATGGTACGATACAGGAGAAGTGCCATCCAATCTTATAAAAGAAAGCAGATGCACCATTAGTACGAAATGCTGACGCGTATTATTTACAGAAGAATGAAGCTGAGCTGTGTTTCAGCAGAAACGTAGGAAGATGTATAGTAATTCTGAGGATCGAGACATTCATGGCATTCACAGAGCTAATTTTGACTGGACCCAGCTATTTGAGATTCTGAAGGTGGTCGGGATCAAATACCGAGCAGGATTATTTACAATGTCTGTACAAAAATCAGTCTGCGGTGATGAGAATGGAGGTCTCTGAAAATGAAGCAGAAATCCAGAAAGGAGTGAGGCAAGGCTGCAGTTTGTCCTGTTCTCTTATATAGAACAGGCAGTAAAGGAAATCTAAGAGGTATTTGGAAAGGGAATTATAATCCATGCAAAGGATATCAAAATAAACATTTGCCAATGATATGGTTATTTTATACGAGTATGCAGAAGACCTTGCATGGTATGAACACAGTCTTCAAGGAGCACACGGTGAAAATAAATAAATCCATAAGAAAAGTCAGGTGATGCACAAACATAAAATGCAGATTAGCACAAGCAACTGAGGCCATTCTTAAGAAGAGAAATTTGCTCACTTTGAACATTGGTGATATTGTGAGGGCTTTCAGATGCCACAATGAAGTGAATAATAATGTAGTAGTGTTCTACTGTGGTATTAACTGCACGAGAAACATGAAGTCTTAAAGGAACAGAACATTTTAAATTGGGATTATTTTCAATCCTATATAGAGATGTGTTTTGGCATTATCTTCCAGTGTTTGAAGTTCAAATCCTTATTGTGCTTCAAAATGATACACTAAAAGTTATAACGGAAGTTGTGAATTTTAATTTGATTAATCTGAAGACAATTAGGAAAGTAAATTTTTGAAGGAACATTTCTGGTGGAGGAAGGCTCTACATTCATTACAGACTACTAGCAGCTTCTTGACAATAAACTTATGTCATTGCTATGCTCACATAACTATGTTCTCCAGTCTGGAAAAAATTAATGAAATAAATGTACAATTTTCTTTATATTTTTACATTATTATTTCAAATGTAATGGATCATCTGCTGAAAGGTATAAAATGGCAGGGAGGGTTCAGTTAGGTGGAAATTGTAGTAAGCAGTCTGGCCTATGCTGACGACTTGGTCTTAATGGCAGACTGTGCCGAAAGCCTGCAGTCTAATATCTTCGAACTGGAAAATAGGTGCAATGAGTATGGTATGAAAATTAGCCTCTCGAAGAATAAATTGATGTAAGTAGGTAAGAAATTCAACAGAATTGAATGTCAGATTGGTGATACAAAGCTAGAACAGGTTGATAATTTCAAGTATTTAGGTTGTGTGTTCTCCCAGGATGGTAATATAGTAAGTGAGATTGAATCAAGGTGTCGTAAAGCTAATGCAGTCAGCTCGCAGTTGCAATCAACAGTATTCTGTAAGAAGGAAGTCAGCTCCCAGACGAAACTATCTTTACATAGGTCTGTTTTCAGACCAACTTTGCTTTACGGGAGCGAAAGCTGGGTGGACTCAGGATATCTTATTCATAAGTTAGAAGTAACAGACATGAAAGTAGCAACAATGATTGCTGGTACAAACAGGTGGGAACAATGGCAGAAGGGTTCTCGGAATGAGGAGATAAAGGCTAATTTAGGAATGAACTCGATGGACGAAGCTGTACACATAAACCGGGGTCATGTGAGGCGAATGGACAAGGATAGGTTACCTAGGAGAATAATGGACTCTGTTATGGAAGGTAAGAGAAGTAGAGGTAGACCAAGACAACGATGGTTAGACTATTTCTAATGATTTAAAGATAAGAGGTATAGAACTAAATGAGGCCACAGCACTAGTTGCAACATTCAGTAAATTCACAGGGGTTTGCAGACTGAACGCTGAAAGGCAATAAGATTTTTGACTACAATATCAACAGTGGGTGTGTACAAGTTCTTTTTGTACTGGACCCTGTGTAATAGTTGTGTCGAAGTTGATGCACATTCTCCTCCACCTTTGATACTACTCTCCTGATTATAATGCCCTAGAAGAGCGGGTCTCATAGACAACTCCCCTAGTAGCACAGATAGTAGGACAAAGTTCTAGAAATATACACTTGTAAAAGCAGCCGCAAAAGAAAATAGAGTTACAGGGTGTCCATCCGTATGGAAAACGGGCAAATGTCAGGGAATTCAGGAAAAAATCTGGAAATTCCTTCTTCTGCCAGATAAAATGGCACGTAATGGAAACATTTCCTTTTTCCAGTTTTTATAACATGAATCTAGGGCATGTTTTTTGTGCCAGGAAAAAGTTGTAAAGAAAATTCAAGAAACACAAAAAAACCAAAATGTGATCTCGAATGCAAAGTACCCCAGACATCGATAGCTATACAGATAGCCTCTGGCAAGCAGTAGCGACTACAATTGATCAAATTTGTAAAGTTGTGATCTGCTTATTATTGAATATTATGTGTTGTTGGGAAATGGTGAGCTTGATCAATTATATTCTATTCGCAGTTTTCCAATCACTTAAATGCGACACGTGGCTTCTATAGACAAAATTCCACAACCCACCTTGTAAAATGTAAAACCAGGCAAAAAACACGGACTGAATACAGCAAAGTGTGAAATTCACTAAATCTTAATACTCATTCGAGTGCTCGTTGTTATTATTAAATGCACTGACGCAGGCAAGCCTAGTGTAAATGTGTAGAGCATCGTGACACCATTCGGGCCGCGCCATGTTGAGTTTCTAACCTATCCTTTATATGAAGGGTTCAGTAGTTTTGAGGCACGACTAGTAGCTTGTAATATCACGCATGTGTAATTTTATGAATACAAAACAAGATTTAAAAAAAAAAAAAAAAAAAGTGACATCACATTGTAATAAGATGAAAGTTGTTTGTTGGTTTAGAGATTTTGAGTTTGTGAAGTATGTTTGCCATTCATATCCATTAATATCGGTTGAACACAATCTTGAAACCTGGCTGCCAACTGTATTGTCCACATCACCACGTCGCTGTACGGTTCACCATCTTTTGCATTTTCTTCAGTAATTAGTGTTTTTCATATTGTTGTTTCTAGCCTTTGTATCTGTCTGCTTGTCCCCATATCAATTGTCTTGACCAGGCCTGACCCTAATCTATCTAGGCCAACGGACCGTGGCTCCAAACTGTGGGCTTGGTTCCTAAGTAGACAGGTTGGCAGCCTCGTGCACCGCTCAACTACGCCCTCCATGAGAAGTAAACAAACTGCAGTCCTTTTCAACTCTCCCAAGGTTTGAAATAGCATCATATACTTTTCTTTGTGGTGCTAGGGATTCTTGTAGCATTTTCTCTGCTATAATTTCTTTATTCACAGAAAAACCATGTTCAATTGAAGCTTTTCCATGAAACAATATTAGTATCATTTTCAGAAATTAAGCCAACTTTTCTGTTTTCTAATTCACCGTTGGCAAAACAGAAGTGAAGAGCATGAAGAAACTCTGCAATATTCCACCGGGTTTCTTTTACTGCCACTTTATATGAATTTTGTAGATACAATGGTCACCAAAACAGGAGCATCTGGATCTCATTTAATAAATTATTCATATCCTGAAGGAACTTTTGATTAACATTTGGACCATCCATTGAAATTTGTAAGAGTTTTTTTTTGATTGAGTCCTTGCAGTGCTCACAAAAAACAAAAACAAAAAAAACAAAAAAAAATCTGAGGAGTTTGAGTGACCAAGAAATGCGGAATCAAAATAAGAAGGGCATACCTCATTTCTATCAGGATTGAAACAACAAAGTACAAGATCCATTTGGCCCATCTCAGAAATTTTACTCAGTGACTCATCAAAACCAACGGTGAGATGTGTGAGATATGGAACCTTGATTCTCCGTTATTGCATGGACCACGAAAAAACGCACAACACGGGAAAACGGAAAATCTGGCAATGAATGAAAACCATCAACAATTTGGTTAAACATCACCAAAATTAAACATGTGTACAGTAGAACCTTGATAATTCAAAATCTCACGTAAGAAGCTCTCATTCCCGAAAACATGAGGTACAGTTTAGCATGTTATTTAAATTGTTTAATTCGAAATACGGATAATTTGTAATTCAAAGAACAATGCTGGTCCGATTACCAAAATTCAGACTGTTAAATCAAAAGTGACTTTACATTTTAAAACAGTAGTATTCTAGAGAGTAATTTAAACTCAAAATTTCTCCACGTCTTCCAGAATGTGCATGGGTAGTTTTCCGCACTTTCACTCACTTCGATGTGTCTACAGTGTGCTTCATATTTGCTAAGTTCAAGTGAAACTGCAATTTTTTGCATTCAGCATTTTACAAAATGCCACTATCACATAGCAGGCAGTGTGCGGCTTGCCTCATATAGTTATTTTGTAGGCACCGAACAACATTGTCAGTGCCGATGAAACTGCATTGTTTTTTTGTTTTTATTTTAATACCGAGCCCAAATGGACTTATGCTTTTAAAGGAGAGAAGTGTCAGCGTGAGGGTCACTGTACTGTGTTGTAATGACTTTCTCCCCTCGTCATAGGAAAGTTCGATAAGCCACGATGTTTTAGGGGCATGTACAAGGCATCTGAAATGCATACAGTACAGTAATCTAACGAATAAAGCACTTGCACAGGGGAACCAGTATAGATTTCTCCTCTTTTTTTTCTTTTCTTCTTCTTTTTTTGCCAGTAAGTTATCCAAGTGCATTTGGATACTGTAAATGCACCTTGCTGGATGGATACATTTTGGAAATACTTTTTTCCATGGCATTTGAAAGGTTTAAACTGTGAATCAAGATGAATTCCATGCAGTAATGGGTCTTAGAAGAGTATTTTGTGACGCCGCAGGGACAGGCATTTCTGAATTACGAGTTGGCGGTTAATTTGAAATCACGTAATTCAAAGTCTGCTTTCGCGTCCTAACAACTTCAAATTAATGAGGTTTTACTGTAATTATAATCTTACAAACACTTCTAAACCAGCCCCGATGGGCCAGCAGATTACTGTGATTACATGTAATAAACTTCATTCCGGTTCTGTATTGACTTCAAATATCTTAGATGAAATTCTTAATAACATTCGGTCCACCTATTCAATACACTCCTGACTGTTTGGTACCTCATTGCTGATTTTTTTCATTCATATGTAAAAAACTTTGTAGAAGCCGTAATTTTTTACTTATCAGTGGGGCGATTAGCTTAAAATGTTTATAAATGTTGGTTCTTTATACATCTAAATACAAATGGAATACGCTACTCTTATGTTCAATATTATTTTGAGAGAAAACAAAATTACACTTATGTGCTCACGCATGCATTATCTTTATACAAAGTAAAGAGCCCAAAATATTATTATTTCCTCAAATCTGCAGGCAACTAATACATATAACTTCTTAGAAGTATATAAGTTGATATTTTAAAATACTTTCCCAACCTGGAATGTGCTGATAGTTAAATGTTTTCTACTGGTCGTTTGTAATGCCGATTTGTTCAACTATCTGCACCAACTCCACTGGCACAAAAGTTTCTAAGAAATTAATGATTTTCAGGTTGTCATCAAACACTACTTGGCCCTCAGAGTTACTTGAAAGTCTGGTGAAGAAAAGTAATCCATCTGCCACAAAAATAATGTTTCTTTAGAAGGAGGCTCTGTTTCTCTCTCACATACAATATTTTTGGCACTCTCTCTATCACTGTCACTTTCAAAAACGCTTAACAATTCCTTAAAATCATCATCTCTATCATCACGTTCCACTATGGTCATTAACTGAACGATTCTGTGATCCGAAATAACATCGCTGCAAGAGCAACTAGATTGTTGTTCCGCCATGTTTGTTTACATCACAGATGAACACAGACGTCTACAAAAAGCTCTGTAAGTTACTTCCCGAAACTATAATCTCTGATCAATTAGTTCTACATAATGCCCAACAGATGGCAGGACATGTCAGAGATCAAATTGGCATTTGAAAGTGAACCGGGAAACTCAAAAAAATTTTTTAATTCTGGCATCTATAGGCAGGCGTAGCACTCATCGGCTTAAAAAATACCTAGGATGTGTTTCAAGTTAGCTTAGAGGTCATCAGTAAAATAATATAAAAGAAGAAAGGCATATAACAAAACAGTGATACATAAAAAATCCGAGATAAAATACAGCCAACAAATGCAATGAGAGTTTATGTTAAAATTTACATAGCTTAAATATTTTATAATAATAATGTTATTTGCTTTACGTCCCACTAACTAGTCTTTTATGGTTTTCAGAGACGCCGAGGTGCCGGAATTTAGTCCCGCAGGAGTTCTTTTACGTGCCAGTAAATGTACCGACATGAGGCTGACGTATTTGAGCACCTTCAAATACCACCGGACTGAGCCAGCTTCAATATTTAAAATATATTCAACAAGTACAATGGAAATCTTACTTACACCTTAATTCGTCCAAGTTTGAATCCATGTACATTTTTAACAGATTTCCATTGTACTTGTTGAATATGTTTTTAATACTGAAGCTTTGTACATTTTATCCCGGATTTTCTATGTATCACTGTTTTGCTATATGTCTTTCTTCTTTTATGTTATTTTGCTGATGGTGACCTCTAAGCTAGGTCTAAACATGACCTACGTATTTTTTCTAAACAATTATTTAACTTTTTAAACAGACCACTTATTAAATGGCAGAAGTGTATTGAATAGGTGGACCTAATATAATTAAATTATTTTAGAATTTCATCTTAGATGCTCATGTGACGAATCTTCTTGGCCGTTATTTTTGGCTTTGTAGACCGGGCTCGCCATCTCGCCATTAGACAGCTCCTCAATTAAAGGTAATCACATAGGCTGAGTGGACGTGGAACCAGCCCTTATATCCAGGTAAAAATGCCTGACCTGGCCCTCCGGGTGAGAGGTTGGCAAGTTAGACCGCGGGACCAGCTTCAAACATTAATTACCGGTACGCGAGTTCAAATTCTCAATACTTTATATTCAGTTTTACAGAGGAAACTTTGTCAGTTTTCCATGAAAACTTCTTTCAGGTCAGCAACTTTGGTCAGCCAAACTCTTCAAAAAATGTAATAACGCCAAGCCGTACAACAACCGACTACAAGTAGTTTTTAATTCTCTAATCTAATAAAATAAGCACATTATACACATGATGACATTTTTTTAAAATTTTGTGTGGCTATTTCTAGCCGAGTGCAGCCCTTGTAAGGCGGCATCTGCCATGTGTAGGTGACTGTGTGTTATTGTGGTGGAGGATAGTGTTATGTGTGGTGTGTGAGTTGCAGGGATGTTGGGGACAGCACAAACACCTAACCCCCGGGCCATTGGAATTAACCAATTAAGATTAAAATCCCTGACCCGGCCGGGAATCGAACCCGGGACCCTCTGAATTGAAGGCCATTACGCTGACCATTCAGCCAACGAGTCAGACACATGATGGCGAAATCCCTTCTTTTCTTAATCTTCCATTGTAATTTTGTCACCAGAGTACCGTTTGTGGAAATCTTGTACCGCGCAAATTAGGCCTACATCGACATTTACAGGTTATGTCATCTTGGTTAGGTTGAACTTCGGCTGTAAGTATCAATTCTCAAAAGTTCACGAATGCATTATATTCAATTCTGCCTGTCACTAATCACAATCAAATTGAAAAGAGAAAAAATATCATCCAAACTTCAGAAATTACAGTTATTCGTGACCTTGAGCTCAGGTGGAAGGTACGCTCGCTGCACAAGTCAGTTCAAGTGGGGAATGATACAAACTTTTTCAATGTAACGGGCGCAAAATAAAACGACTGTGATTTTTATGATATTTTAACACAAAAACAAGACCTGCTTATGAACTTCAACTGGAATTGTTTTGGCACGAAATAGTGTTCTTCTTTTTACTCTTTTGACTGCGATCATTGTGTTACGTGTTTTTAGAACTTAACGATTGAATTTTTGCTCTCCCTTGCTAATTTGTTGATGATGACCCTCAGTTGTGTTGAAACCAGTCCCAAATGAACAGGTTGCAAGTTCTTCTTAATAACAGAGTATTGAAAGGTGGACCCTTCCTTCTATTTAATATTGTATATTTCTCTATTCAATACGGAACAATCATGAAATTTTTAAATAGTTAGTGTAGTCCCATTGTACACAATTTGAAAGAAGGCACGAGTCTGGTGGACTGGGACTCACTTGCGTTGTTTCTTCTCCAGCAAATTGTTCCGAGAGCTCTGCTCCTCCAGTAAAAGCCGCAAGTCGTTGGTCTCCGCGTTCAGCTTCTGTACTTTGCGCTTCCATTGCCCCACCACTTGGCGCTGTTCTTCCACCTCCTCGTAGGCATCGGCTAGCTGAAATGTAAGTTTTCTATAAGAGTTTAATTCTGTAGTCTTATCAAATGTCACATTGTGCAAGAAAAGGCTGTTTCACTTGTTATTACCACAAGATGACAGCCAGTACTTTGTTTGATTCTTTGATTACAAGGATTTAATTTACAACATAAGTTTGAAAACTCCACTGAAGAAGAAGCCATTTTATTTTGAATTTTCAGACAATTTGGAGGTGGCACGTCAGTGGACTGAGTCTTACATTTCTGACAGAACAAGTTCAACTTTAGATAATTTGTCAGTCTTAAAAATGGAAAAAAGAACCATTACGACAAATTCAGAATTGAATGTGTGTTTATCGGTCATGGGCTACGAAGCCTGACGCATTATCATCATCATGTCACACCCAGTGAAACGTCAAGGACTGACACATAATATGTTCTGTGAACTTGATGATATGATTCTGGCTAGATAGCAGTGAACATGACAAGTGTATGTGAGTTGGACTGCAGCTGTTCCACCAAGATCATAATAGAGTTTGTGCAACATCTTTCAAATCTCTAAAATACAGACAAGTGCTGCTACTCTAGGCCCTCTACATGGAACAGAAAAAGATGAAAGAGATTTGTACTGATTTGTGTTTGTTTTAAATACAGTGGACGCCTTCATGACTGACCAACTTGGTCAATGTCTCTTCCGCATTTATTTTCCCAGATCACCTTTATTTCTTTTGCCCTCCCTTACTCAAGTTTTTGACTGTACTTTAGTTAATTTTACTTTGCTGTAATGCTACCATTAGATTCTTTGTAGGTAGAGTTTTGGTTTCTAGAATGCTCGTCCAAACTCAAACTCCTCACGTAGGATTACGTGCGCCGTATTTTTGTCCTATGACAGTCTCTGTCCTCCAAAGTTAATCTAATGTAAATACTGTACAATCATCATCACCTTGAACCATCGCCAGTTGCCTGGGTGTCTCATCCTGTCCTTCCTCCCAATCGTGACCTCTCTGCAGTAATGTGGCCTGAGAGACTGCAATATTAACCTATAGACTAGCAGAATTAAATTGAAAGAACTAGTAAGGAAATTAGTTTAAGTAGTGTAATGGATTGTAATTAGTGTCAAAAATCATATGTTTCTAAGAGCAAACTGTGATAAGAACCTTTTTTTCCAGTTGTTTCTTGAGGCCAACAAGCTGCTCTAGATCGTCTTCGTGCTGTTGCTGCATGCGTCTCTTGGTAAATTCCAGTTCCCGCGCCGCTCGTTCGTATCTCTGCTTGTACACGCCCACATCTCCTTCCCCGTCCTCCTCGTCTTCGGAGCCGACTCCGTTCATGTCGGCCGCCCGCATGTACAGCAGCTCCATCTCGAGTCGCTCTCCTTGCTGGTGTAGGGACTTATTCTCGTGCTGAAACGCAAAACAAAAGTGCCTCTTAACCTCTTCCCCGTCTGACATTATTTGATGTTACTGATGGTATTATAGTTGTAGATAAGAAGTCATCAGTCCTGCAGTGAGCCTGGAATATGTACAGTAAAAAATTAAATTAGTAGCATATATATACATGTGAGGCGGAAAGCGACAAGGGACCTCTTCTAGAGAAATAAATTTCATTTTATGGGTCCGTACTGAACTTTGATTAAACCAAATAAAATAATAGGCGAGTTATTCCACCTTTTCAGTACAAATTAAATAGTGTTTATTAAATAAACATTTAATGGGACTAGTTTCGACCTATTTAAAGGCCATCTTCAGTCCTATCGCGTGTAGAATAAAGTATTTGAAACACAGTGTTGTTGTATAATATATAAGTAATAATAATAATAATAACGTAAATGTTTCCACCTTTTCAATACAATATATTCACAAAATTACAAAATTATACGGTACTAGTTTCGACCCATCTAGGGGTCATCATCAGCCGTATTGGAGCAAAGATCATTTGTGGCGAAATCCTAAGACAATATTATTTTAAAGAACAACAAGTGAAATGAGATGTTATGGTAATAGTTAATAATATTGTCTTAGGATTTCGCCACAAATGATCTTTGCTCCAATACGGCTGATGATGACCCCTAGATGGGTCGAAACTAGTACCGTATAATTTTGTAATTTTGTGAATATATTGTATTGAAAAGGTGGAAACATTTACGTTATTATTATTATTACTTATATATTATTCTCAGTTCAATACGGACCAAAAACATGAAATTCATAACCATCAACAGTGTTGTTGTGGTAGAGGAGAAGTCTTACGATATTCTTCTTATCACTGCAAAGCGTAGATACACTTTAAAATCATTCATAATCTTGAGGAGATGTAGAATTGAGCATCTATGCAAAGTGAACTAATTTCTTACAACAAATGTGTTTTCATAAAATTCTATAAACAATTTTTCATAGTGTCAAACTCATATGTTTTAAGACCATCTTTAAAACAACTATGTTTCAAATACTTTATTCTACACGTGATATGGCTGAAGATTACCTTTAAATAGGTCAAAACTAGTCCCATTAAACGTTCATTTAATAAAGACTATTTAATTTCAATTGAAAAGATGGAATAACTCACTTATTATTTTATTTGGTTTTAAGGGACCTCTTGTCGAAACTTTGGATTTTGAGTTATTGATACTTTCATGTTCAGCATTGAATCCCGAACAATTTTTTAAAAAGTAGATTTTTATCTCAAAATTTGAGTGAGGTATGACAGGTTGAATATTTGTAACAGGAAAACTGCGTTTCGAGAAAATGCGTTGTAAAGTTTTACAACATTACATATTTAAGAAACAAATTTTACATAATTATTACCTCTCAAATGTCCTTTTTCAAATGGTATAGGTTTTATAAGTTAACATTAATTTACTGGTTAAAGTAGAGCGTTTCCGCCTCTTCTTTGGTTCTGGTGCATTTAGTTCGTTAGGTTCTTCCTCAGCATCTCCACTTTCTACTTCAGAACACGCAATGTCTTTGTATTCCTGACGATCCGTCATCCCTGCTGGAATCAGAATGCTACACACAAATTCCTTTACAGTGTACACTACCTTTGATGTGAGGTACTTTGTTAACATTACTATTCTTGAAATACACAGTCAAAGAAACTTCAGCCTTTTCATTTCCAATAGCTACAGTGTTGTAGGTGTAGAATTCTCAATCTTGTATAGAAGAGACATAAGTGTTCCTAAATTTTTTCTTCAGAAGTCCAAATGCCCAGTCACATGTAAATTTCGTGTGTCCTACTGGCATGAACGAGAAAAGAATCCTCTTGTTTTTGTTATTACAGATTCTCCAAGCAAGATATTGCTCTTGTTCAGTCCGACACATTGCATCTTCTCCATTGCCATAGTTTTCCAAATGATTGTGGAAAAGACTAACAACAACGTTGGAGACTTTCACTTGTTTGTTTACAGTTTCACACATAACACCAAATATTCCAATTCTGAATGGAACCAAGAAATAAATAGGTCCAGGCTGTAACGGATTACTGGGTGTGTGAACCTGCTGGGCCAAGTTTTATCACCATCTTCAAGAAAAAAAATTTAGACTTTTTGATAGTTCCCTTATAAAAACTCCTTTCTTTTGCAACAAGTTGTAGATGGGATCTCATTTTTTTCAATAGTTTCCATTTTCATTTCTTCAGATAATAAAGCCATTGCAGTTCCAGATGTGAAATGCCTCTGGCAAAGTGCACAAAAATGTGATTTAGGCTTCATAACTTGCTTCCAAATGTTAGAAAACACCCTATCTGATACAGGTTTTTGGGGCATATCATTTGTAAAAGAAGATTTAAAAGTTTCAAAAATTTTGGCTTTATTATCACTTGAAGGCAGCAGCTTCTGCCTGGCATGTTGTTCTGCATAATTGTGCACAAACTCTGTATCAGAAAAGCAAGTCACATCTTCCCGCATTACCGTGTGTTTTTGGCTATCAAGCCTGTATCGTTATACTTTTTTTTTTTCAGGCATGATGGGCAAATGTGTAAGTGTTTTTACAAACTTTCCAGCCTGGTACGTGGATGTTTCCTCTCAGTTCTGACTTGATGATTACGAGATGTCAAAGTAGAATCTAAAGTTAAACACTGAAATGACTTGATCTAATGTGTTAACATTGCTTTCAGAATGATGAATCTCAGCACATTCACAGCGTATTTGTACATGCTCACCAACAGAAAAGTTATCACATTTTTCCTTACATCCACAACCTTGTACCGTTTTCATCGTCCTAATGTCGGAATGAAGGTCGTCATACGAAGTTATAAGTTTGCCATGCACGGTAATGATCGCGAATATTACGTAATTGGGCCATACGTCACAAAGGAATGCATATATTAAGTAAATTAGGCCGTGATTTCGAAGTGTATACATTTTACGAGCGTGTATATATTCAAGAAGGCCGTGCACGTGACGGCAAAGATATTTATTTGATGAATTAAAGATGCCTAGATCACGGACCGAGACGGAAAATTGTCAAGGATCCATGCGGCCGTGATAAAATAATAGAAGGTTTTTCAATATTGTTAAAACAAGATCAAGAAGCTGAACAATAAAAAAATCCGCAACGTAAAATCGAAATAAATTTATCCTCAAGAAATATAGCCAGTCTTCGTGTGAATAGAAAGGAGATATTATACAAGTTACCGAGTGGAGAACTCGCGAAGTGAGAGAATAAATTGGAAAACAGACATTCACAAAGGAATATCGTGAAGAGAGTTAGGAAATACCCTAACAGTAGTCGAAGTGGATATTCAAGTCCGTACAAGCAACCAAGTTAAATATTACGAAGTATAAATTGATGAGCCGAACAGAAAAGAGAATATTTACAGAAATAACTTGCAATAATTTAACTGTCAAATTGCTACTGAAGATTAATATTGAAGTATTGTTTTAAAAACCTGACATTAATTACAAGCCTGATATTTATTCCTGAGAGTATGGATATGAAACTAATTCATGGTTTGGAAATGTTTCTTTCTGTTATGATTGACTGCAACATCATGATGCAAGGCTAAACTGGATATGGAGCCGGCTGTCTGACGGATACCGCCCAGCTGTAACTGCTATTCCGAGTCCCGAGTCACAACCTGATGGTGACGTAGCAGAGGATGAAGCTGTACGACGCAATCCCTAGATGACAACATCCAGTCCGAAGCCGACCATCTAACGTCAGTGATCACAAGATAAGTTCCAAAGAGATATTTTATTTTCTTGAAATTGATATGTAGTACATTTGTAATGATATTATAGTGTATATTTGGTACGTTGTTTAACCTAGTTCTTCGTGATAAAATCACAGACGTGGTTATCTTCGAAATGAAATTGTCCATGTTGAGCTATTATTACTAACAGGGGAATAGGTACTTCTTCCAGATTCTACAATCTATGCCATAAGATAGGAATGCGTAAAACTAAACCAGGAGAGTTTTGGAATGTAATTTCTAACCATTATGGGATAAAAACTTCGTATTTAAAGTGACGTAACCTTAAATATATTCTTGAAGAAGATAGTTGGTTTACGAATAACCTGAATGTGTTTACCGATACGACGCAATGAAATGTGAGTAGATATTAACTTATTTGATTTATATATGCATTTCATTTTTAAGCTAGCGTGTTTACGCGTATGATATATGAATTTTAACCCAAAAGAGTACCATTGTAGTAAAGTAATGTGATGTTGGAATGATTTGCCGTCATGTTGGTGATGATATATGTTTACATAGAGAATTTATGATTTGAATGGCATGTTTATGTGCAAATGTGAATAATTATTCGTCGTGATATGTTTATGAGATTGAATTATATGATATGATGGTAATTAATCGTAGTAGACGGAGAGGTAGATGTATTTATGAGTAATTTTGGCGGTAAATACGACGTAATATGGGCCGATGGTGATGATTACCATTTGCGGCAGAATAATAAAATGGTTATGAGTGGTATATAGGGTTAATGGTACACGCGTACGATGTAATACACCGCATATTTTGTATATTTAGGTTACCATACACTGTCTTCGGAAGAAATATCCAAATAGGAAATAAATGAAGGGAAACTTGTCGTCTTCATAGTTAATTTATACCAACGTTGTACTAAATATTACTGGAAGTTTGTTGTCAAGAATGAATTTGATTCAAATAATAATCCCATAATTTAAAATCTTTACCGCAATTACATATAAGAGTTAACCAAATGCATTCCTACGGAATCAGTGATACCTGATTAATTAATGCTAAACCCTAAAACATGTTTGGTACAATTTCTATTAGAAATACAATGATAATTAAACTTTGAACGATACCTACATTTATTTAAGATGTTATTTGAATATTTTAATCTAATGATACTTTCGAGGAGACCAATATTTTCAATTTAAGAACAAAATATATTTGAAATAGCCATTTTTGGGCCAAAATAATTTGGAACTTACTTGTGATTACTAACGTTAAGACGCCGAAAAGAGTGAATAATGAAATAATGTTGAAATGATAATGACGAAAATAAGCATTTTTTTTTTCAAATCATTTCTCTTTATTATTTTTTTAATTACCAGTTGATTATGTATAAAAGTAACAAGAACTGTTGGACTTAAACTAAATAATGTTATTAAGAAATTTAATTAGGATTAGGGACTCAGACTTATTTTTCAACCAAAAGATTTCTTTATTATAGAAGAAGAAGAAGATAATTGATAATGATAAATATTATTTTCTTTTGTGATTCCGGAATCAAAAAAATAAAATATAGATTTTCTAATTTAGAGGTTATTATTTTAGGAGATAGGCTGATATTATTAAGATTTAGGTAATTTTTTGAATTAATCCATTAAAAATATTTTATTTATTTTTTTTTCACTTATATTCGGATGACTGGACTTGGAAAACATAATAATGATTTTGGATGATGAATGGTACCGAGAATAATTTGTTGATATGGAAATGTGGTGCTTCAGTTGACCTCACGTTAATATAGTATTTTTCGAAAAAGTAATTTAATTATCCCTGAGAGGTGTCACGAGGCAAAGTAAGGATTACCACATCATATATTCTGATGGGAGAATTCTAAGTTACGATTTCGCTAGAATTTTATGAGGCGATAACTGCGTATTTGATGAATATTTAAAGCAAACTTAGCCAACGACACTTTGCATCAAATTTATTATGCATTCATCCATTAAATGAACTATTAGAGTGATGGGAGATTGAGGGGAAAATAGCCGGAGCAATCGTTACCCAAGTTAATGTTCATATTAAAAATGATCGTCCAATATGGTGCAAGGATGAAACCACCCCTCAGGATGGTGCAACCTGTTTCTAGAAACTTCAAAACCAAAGCATGATCTTCTCGTGGATGAAAAGTGTCGACTAAATTTATGCAGTCATCAGTTATGAGTAGGTCTTCCCCGCCATCATTATCATCTATTACTTTCTCATTATTACCACACTGTTCTACTTGTATTTCAACAATAAGATTTTCATCAATATTCTCGTAGCTACCTGCGGCATCATCAAACTTCAGAAGATCTCGCAATAAAGAATTATTGGAGAGGTTACCTGACTCTTCTCTATCACCACCTGATTCATCATTACTACTTAGTCATCTTTCAGTAAAATAATCTACAAACACTTGATAGTCTTCATCAATGCCAATATTATTTAATAGTTTCAAAACTTCATATTCACTCGTTTTAAACTTCAAACTGTGCAAGAAGTAAACACGTTTTTGTTGTTGTTGTTGTTGATCAACATTCAATGAGGGTAACGTCCCGTCAGCTGTCAACTATTTTAGAGCTGCCAACCACTGCACAATTCACAGCAGCCATAGTCTAATCATGCATCTGTAGACACAAGAAATATTTTCTGACATTCTTCATCATGTACAATATTATTAATGATAATTTAATAATTAATTTTTAGATTTAAAGGAAAATGCTGAATGGGAGAAAGAGAACTGCCCATCGGCAAAAGGGACATCTTGTTGTGGCAGGCATTATGTTAATCAGAAAACCTTCCCTAATATGCCACTAGAATTCAGGAGAGGCTATTTAGTGAAGCAATCTTGCCGGGCCAATGTTATTTCCCCATAACGACAAGAGGTCCCTTTTCAGAAGGCTGACATTGATTGCTTTTAACATTATTATCAAGTTTGTTTTGGTTCCAATCACTTTTAAAATCAATATCAACAGGTAGAGAAAGAAACAAACTATTATAATCCCCAAAAATCCAAATATTTATATTTTCAACCTCAACCTCTTAATTTTCTTGTAACGAAAAAGTTACTTCTCTGACAAGAGGTCCCTTTTCGCTTTCCGCCTCACACATATATATAAAATAATAATAATGAAATTATACTTAATAATCTTTGCTGGAAAATTCATCATTATCCAGAGATTATGCTCTCGGGTATAAAAAAATCTGTAATAACTAGGAGTAGATGCAGTTTAACTTCTTCAACCTCATTGGACCACTTCAGTCAATCATCTTTGATAGGTTTTATTGCCCAGTAGCTTTTCATTCTGTCCTTTCTCATATGTAAATACCCTTTTCATTGCATGTCATTTTGGTTTAAATCTTATTTTTATGTTTTTCAGTTTCTTTGAATTTTCTGTTTTGTTTTGCAAATCGTCCAAATGTATTTCTAGTTCTTCTACATCCTCTGTAGAGTTTCTCTATAATTCTTCTTGGTAATCTAGTTTCTGGCGTCTTCATAAGGTGACCATACATACTCCGCACAGCTTCACTTCTAAATTCGCGAAACAAATGAGCGTCACCTTACCCCTATCACGAGTACAGCTGATGAAGGAGGTTACGTCCTACAAAGGGAAAACTCCACAGATCTCAGAGTCACTTTCTTGCCACTTATCTTTTCCGAACTACACCGAGACAAGCTAAATATGCAACCAATACACGGACGTAAATAAAACTACAGCTATATTTTTATACACTGAACTATTAAACCTGTATGCTATGCTAAACTGTACTATACTAGAAGGATAAAGACTAATATGAAAAACACTAATTACTGAAGAAAAATGCAAACAATCGCGAACCATACTGAATATCATACACGTTGAGCGAGATACGTTAACCAGGTGGTGAATATATATATTAGAGTTGGCAACTAGGTTTCGAGATTGCACTGTGCCGATATAAGTCGATATGAATGGCAGCTTGGGATTGGTTGGATGGATGTCTATGTTTCAGCGCATAACCACCAGGCAGAACCCAATTCGGCCAAAACGTCAATTTAGAAGTAAAGCAGTGTGGAGTATAGTATCTGTAATAGGCTCCGCTATTCACTATTGTCAATCTTTTTGATATTTTTTTAATTTATGCATGTTCTTCCCTCTACTTTAAGAACTTTGTCTGTATGTCACTTCTGGTTGAACCACCGTCTTGTAATGTTTATGTTTTATTGTATCTAGATCATGTTAATATTTGAGCTTTTATCATTTTATTAGTTCTTCCTTGCCATGCACGTTTCTTGTCCAAATGGTATTCAAACTGATTCACTATTTTTACTTTCCTGGTTATCATTATCTCAGTCTTCAAATCACATCTGGAGTCCTATTTCTTGTGCTATATTTTGTCGTCTTATTTGATTTCTGGCTTCTTGAATGTTATTAGCTAATAACGCTAAGCCATCAGCGAATTCCAAGCAATTTAGGTTTATTTGGTCTTGTTTGGTTCCATTTTTTATGTTCTTAGGATTTTCCTTGTGCCATTCCCTCATCACGTATTCTAAAGCAAACGTATAAATTAATTTATAATTTTTTTATTTCATTAAAAATGGTATGGTTTGTCATATGGCAGAAAGAAATTTAAATAAATTATAGAGAATCTCTTAAGTTCTGTACGGAGAGTTTTTTCACTCTGCAGTTTGCTAGTTTTGAGATGCCTAATTAAGAGTGCTGACAACCAGAAAAAACTCTGTTACTTCGTTGGCAAAAAACTGTAAAATGTTGGAAGTGAGGGATTCTAATTGATCAACATTTCCAGTGTACATAATATTAGAGATGTTTTCCCACCCCTGCATTACAATTAGCAGTTTCATTTGGGACATCTTCAACTTGTGGAGTATTCTATATTACAAGGGGTTGTGTTGTTGACAGCTATTTTATTTCTCCTGCTTTCAGGGCGAGATTTACCGACGTGAATGTTAATAACTTAAGTCGAGTTACATAAATGTCAGGTCAGTGTGGACAAACATATTCCCATTGGATCCTTGTGTTTGTCCTTTGTTGCTAATCTTTTAACACATGTATATATCCGGCTTTCTTGCAGCATTGAGATTGAGGATGTATCAAGCTCAATGATGAAGCTGGGGAGCAAAGACAAGCTTGCTGGGGGCTTGTGTAATCCTCTCCCTCTATTTACAATGAGTGCAAGGTATGCTTCACTGTTTTTCCAAAGCACTCCGAACATGAGGATCATAACCAATTCCTTTATAAATAAATCGTCACAAGACGGCACACAATATACAACGGTAGGCAAACATTTCTTTACTGTGACTCAGTACAACATACGAGGGAAAGGGTTACAAACAAGCAAGTTTAAAGTTCTGCACTGCACAACGGCATGCAGTATGCAGAATGAGCACACCAGACACCTGGGAACGAACAACTGTTTCACACTAATTAACTAAAAAGATTGATCTAAAGATACTGTAAGCCGTGATACTTACTATGAAGCACTTCAGACAATTGACAACTTCTAGTACATTTTCTCTTGCCCCCCACGCCCACTGTGACTGCTCAATCTCACCTGTACATCTTGCAGTTCCTTCTCCAACCTTAACCGTTCTGACGTCTCGGCCTCGAGGCGTTCCGTAGCAAGAGTAGCTGTGGAGTGTTCTTCCGCCAGGTCAGCCGTCATCTCGCTCAACTGGAAAGGAGGAACACTGAGCTTACTTGCAATGAGGAGGACCAACAATAAATATTTTCAATATTTGTTACCTTTACCTGATAGACCAGTCTGACACAGTACATTGCACACTCTCACACAACTGTTAATGAGCCTAACAGCTGGCACCTTCCATTCATCTTCAAGGTTACAGGCTGCTCAGTCAAGGACACAGAGAGAATCCTCATCACTCTTACTTTATTTCTCTATTCCAGGTGACATAACACCACAAGGGGAGAGGTAGAGTTAGTTCCCATCCAACAGTACTATATGCCCTCACTCCATATTAAAAATGGTATTTTTAGTTATTAAGATCAAAGACATGTGTCAATGTAATTTAACCCTGACAGTAACACCATACGTGTTTCTGACGTGTTGTGCGAATGAATGCCATCTATTCCTCTTAAGGAGGGGAGAGTTATCCCCTCCACCACCTCTATTCCTTGTTCATTCCATCTGGTAACTTTAATGTAACTTTAAACAATAGGCTTTGAGTGACACGTCTTCGAAACGTGTGGTGTAACTAAAGCGATATTTATAGACGTGTTACTGTCAGGGTTAATAAGTACTTTAAAAAGACTTTTAGGTTTACTGTAATTGGGGTTTATTCCCCTGTTGTAGAGCAGCAATTAAATGAATAAACACTGTGCAGAGGTTTGGAATTCAATCCAAGTTTCTGACACGCAACCTTGTGATTAGAAAGTGTGTATCACGATCTCTCCTACCAACGTCTTGATGGTGAGGAACCAGCAAAGAACAGTGCGAATGGTCTGTTTGTCTGTCCAAACTGAGCCATGCAGATAAAGCACCGGCCACTCAGCTGAAAATATTCGTAGTGGTGAACCTGCCTCACGGACTGCTACGTGTAGTGCCACGGTAGGAAGGCTAATGCAGCTGCCATTACAAATGGAGCTCTCAAAAAAGTTTATATATATTTTCTTCCTAAAATTCTCTCCTCTATTTTGACACTTTATGTGATGAGCACTCAAACAAACAGGTGTGGTGTGCCATTTCAAGCCAACTGTAATATGTGAACTTCTGCTATCTTGTCAGTACATTTACATTATCTTTCTTATACACTGCCAATGTTTTCAAGAAATATGTTTGATGAACCAGTATATCGTCACCAGTCACCATACTTTTAACAAGAAGTTGAACACATTGATCCTGGCCAGGACACAGGATGTTACAACAGCTTTCATCCTATTCAGCATGGTGGCGCAAAGAGCTGCGCTAAGCTTATCTGAGATGGCGACACACACTGCGTTATCATACATTAAAAAAAGTTTCCTTCCCCACCTCGGTGTACCAATGTCTGGAACCTCCTTTCTGCTCCACAGCCAGAGATCTGAAACTGAAGATGACATGCTGTTCTTGTTTGGCAGTGAACGTTTATAAATCTCCCTCCAGTGGTAACCGCTGTATTGCTTGGGTAATGCAGTGTTAGTGCATATCCTTCAGGATCGGCCATTCTCAAATAACTTCCGAAACGCATGTTGGGTTAAAATGGGTACTGTGAAGATTTCCCCAAACCATTTCATACTGTTGATCACGGACAACACTTGAAGCATCTTTGTGGTTTTTAAATCAAGTGCTAGCCTTCAGGCTGATGATGCAAACTGCAGCAAGTGTAAAGTTGTCTAGTCACAAAGAAGGCAACAAGTTCTAATCTATGAGCCAATGCTGGCAAACAATAGAATATATTAAATAATGAAAAAATAGTATCCTTGACACCTTTTTTTTTAGAGAAACTAAGATGGAAATCCCATGCTACAAGAGTACTCTTTACCCCCATTTACTGATGTGGTTGTCCTCTCCCTTTTCTGCAACCTATCTGAGTCCTCAGGGACAAAACTGCAAGGTGACGGCTGCAGTGCCAGTAATTTGCATATTTCTTACAGAACCTTAAACTGATTTTAAATACCTTTCATTCAAGAGTTCAGTTAGAAAATTCCTAAAATCTGTGTGGAAGCGAAGTGAAGGAAACTTCTCAGAAACCAGCGAACTTATGGAATACGATCATAAGTAACAGCCACATGATAATAGGTCACAAGCTGCTTGGTTGCGTTGATAACTCTTCCTGTCACATGTTTGATGCTACAGAAAAATGTGGAAATGCATTAAACACTCGTGTGGTCTGCAACGTAAAAGCTTTCCAGTCTGTTGAACACACAAGTTAAATGTACATCATACCTGTAAAAAAACAAGGAATAAAAATACAATACAAATACTTCAGTCTGACTGGTTAGAATGTGATGATGTTCTTTGCTTTTTGCAAGTTGCTTTACGTCGCACCGACACAGATAGGTCTTATGGCGACGATGGGCTAGGAGTGGGATGAAGCGTCCGTGGCCTTAATTAAGGTAGAGCCCCAGCATTTGCTTGGTGTGAAAATGGGAAGCCACGGAAGCAGTAGGGTTCGAACCCACTATCTCCCGAATACTGGCCGCACTGCAGCTATCGAGCTCGGTCATTCTTTGTTTAATAGTGTGTATTGTAATAATGAACTTGTGTGTTTGACACAGTCGACACTCTTTAAGAAATGCACTTCCATCACGATCTCCTTGCTATGTTATGGCACGGACAAGCACAGCGACTGTAGTGATACAGTTTCAAGCCTTCTTTTTATGTCACACCGACACAGATAAGTCTTATGTCACGATGGGGTACTAAAGGGCTAGAAGTGGGAAGGAAGCGACTGTGACCTTAATTAAGGTACAGTCCAACATTTGCCTGGTGTAAAAATGGGGAACCAGGGCTGCCGACAGTGGGGTTTCAACCCACTACCTCCCGAATGCAAGCTGACAGCCACTTGCTATTCCTAAAGGAGTAAGGCCCAGTGCTTGGTTGACATGAACTGAAGTTACAAGTTGCCATGCAATTTGAATAGTCATTTAATATTTTTGTATCACCTGCAATCATTTCTAGAAAATATGAAGTAGTTAATTCAGCCACAAATCACAAGCATATGTACAGAGGGAGTTAATCTCTCTCACAGGCTTCATGAAAAGAGTACACAGAGCATGCTATATACAGATATTTCCCCAGCACTTAGTGTGTCCTCACACTGTTAATCTTTTAGTAGCAGCGCAGACCACGTTCTTGAAGCGTAGTCACACAAACCGTACAAAGAGATAAAAATTATACCCTTCTCCTCTTATGTAAGAGCTGCTTCATGAGAGGTTTGACTACCTCGTCAGCTTCGTCCAGGGTGTCATCGTCGTCCTGCTGTGGTGCCTTGTGGGTATGGGGGGAGCGACAGGAAGAGCTCCGGTCCTGGCTGTACAGTTGGTAGCCCTTGATGAGGATGTTGGTCGCACTCTTGCTCTGGATCCCAGGAGGAAGGTCTTGCTCTGGGTTCTTGCGGCCGATGCGTCTCCACTCGTCCATTACGTGGTCGCTCTTTTTTAAGAACTCTGAGATCTTACTGGACAGCGCAGAAGAAGCCGTGGTAGGCTCGAGATGGGCTGCGACTGGCCTCACCTTCTGACGCACCTTCGCCTTCCCACCTCCAATGATAAAACTTAACCCGGCACCAAATACCACCGGTGCCTTGTCTTTGCCTTCCAGAGCACCGAGGTCTACACCGGTGCTGACCTGAGGAAACATCCGTCGAGGACCGCCCGATCCCGAGCTCAAAACGTTTCGAGAGCCCGACCACGTACAGAACGAAGAAGCAGGCGAACAATCCCGGGAGGTGCCGAACACGGACGAAGTTACAGATATGGACCTCGATCTAGACGGCGACAAGTAGTCTCTCGTAGGGGAGAATACATCCCGGTCGGGCGACGTTCTGGTTGGGGAGAAGATGTCTCTGAGGACAGAAGGCTCCCTGGTGGGGGAGAACACTCGAGAGGGTGACATAATGTCTCTAGCAGGAGAAAACACCTGTCTACCGGGGGACAACACTGAGCGAGTTGGTAACGGTGGCTTCTTGGTCACTGTGTCGGGCAGCTCACTGGTGGTGAAAGCTCTCTTCACAGGTTGGATCAGTCTTTTACTCAGTATGGAGGGACTTGACTGCCGATCATCCACTATACCGGGACCAAATCTCGATGAACCAGGCAGCATAGTTGTGATGATCTACATAGTGGCGAGCTGCCCGGCCGACTGCCTGAACACAACTAGACACGAGAGGCCTTGAACAGGCACCTTCCGTGAGAGAGGGAACTGTGCCAAGTAGACTGTGAGTCAGACAAAACATCTACAGCTACGTCCTTGAGTTTCTGAGGTAGGGTGTATACATCATTAAAAAGAAAGTCCCCAATAAGTAACACTGTTTGTGAACTCCCAGGTACACTTGGATGTGGTTTTCCCCATTGCAAAGAACATTTATCGAGGAAGGTTTCAGTGTGTGAAATATTAAGTTATGACAAAACGGACCCAACTAGTGATAATTTTATAGAAAAAACTGAATTAAAAAAGAGCCATCCAAGCATTTTTTTCACTTACGCTGTCCAAACTGCTAACGACAGACCTCAAGCATGTGTGGAAGTACTGTTGAGAAAAAAAAAATCTGAACAGAACACTCCATGATGGAGTATGTCTATCTGTCAAGATTAGCTCTAAAGAAGACTGCAGTGAAAAATCAATCTTAAAATAAGAAACTTAATCCTCAATAATTTAATGAAGATACATGGAGGGCACTGAGCTGGGAGTGATTTAATTGCTACCTACATAACTCCTGTCTTCAGATAATGCTGGCACATGTACACAGAGTTAATTATAGGCCAGCTGGGACAAGAGCTGCAGCAGCATTGTCTTGTGAGGCAAGCTGCCAGCTGCATTCCTTAACAGAAATCGACACATCATCTTAGTTCAGACAGAACAGAAAGCTTGTTTGTACGTGCTCGGGCTTGGGGATTCTTCTATAAGCGTTTATCAAGAAAACTAAAAACTGCATCTGAGAAGCCAAAGAAAAGAGAATGCTCATTTACAACAGGAACTTGATGAATACAGAGCCAGGGAACAGAGAAAAAAGCTGACCAAGAATAACCAAGTCTCAAGATGCGGAAATCCCAGCCCTCTGGACTATATATACCTAGGAGGTGGGCACTCTGCCAGCCTGCCACTCCTCCATCTATGTTTGACAGCTAGGAGGGAGGCTATTTTAAGAAACTCTCCCACTCAATGTCAAGGTCACAGGATTCTTCCACTGACCTAGTATGGGTCAGATATCATAATATATTTTATCATTTGATAACATGAACAAAATGTTCCTTTCAATCTGAGCAGAGGTCAGGGCCACAAACAGCTAGCAAGGACCCTCTGTCCTGAGTAGACCTACAGGCACCTCGGCGTTCTCCTAGCACTTCCTCACTCAGCACACCTACATTTCCTTCCTTCCACACTCTCTCAATACATATGCCACGAGGTGCAATCAGATTTCTGGAATTAGGTGAGATGAAGAGTAAGTTGAACTGCTCTTCACAGAATGTCTGATGTCTACAAGGAAGCAGTCCCCTGGCAGTGTTGTCATTTGTTTGTTTATTTGCACACTTGAGATGAAATTCAGGCTATATTTAACCAAACTAGTGCGTCTCCACCTCACAGACTGGTGAATTACTGAGCACAGAGCTCAAGTTCATTGAAGTAATTGGGAGTGGACACAAAAATACTTACTGGAATAATTTATTGACCACCTAAGTATCTTACATGACTTGTTACCAGCATACCTTTGCTATGACACTCAGAGAAATTAAGACTTCTTTTCTTCATGTGACATGACTATGCTTGTGTTTCACATCATATCAGACCAAAGAAGTCTTCACAAAAACATGAAACAGAGACATATAACAAACCAAGAAACAAAAGCCTCTACAACAATACAGTACAGAACAGGTTAAATAAATGCACGCCTGAATTCGTCTTGGCATACAAGATAATGTTGGTCAAAACTGTTCCACTCCTCCATAGATCTACCGGAGTGGCTGGTGGAATGCCTGGGAACACGGCAGTGATACTGTGATCACAAACCGCATGTAGACAAATACTGATGCTACAGAGTCACTACGTCCTTGTCCTGCATGACTAGTAGTGGTGTACGGTCAAGCTGGACAGTGAGAGAGAGAGAGAGAGAGAGAGAGAGAGTGTGTGTGAGTGTGAGTGTGTGTGTGTGTGTGACACAGGAACAAGGCTTATGTGACGTGTATTGGTGACAAGGACTTTATGCCAATTCTCAAGAGACCATTGAGCATAATGGTGCGCCTATGATATCTTGGTTTGAGAGCTGGACCTCACCATGGCCTATTTCTCACAGTCTGAGTTGAAATGTGACGACACATGGCACTGCATTCAGAATTCCTTCGAGCTGAAATTCGACTGCAGTTCCATTATAAGACAGAGGCACCACATATGAGTAACAACACAGTAAAGGTTTCCACCTATTCAATACAAAATATATTCACAATATTTTAAAATTACATGGTACTAGTTTCGACCCATCTAGGGGTCATCATCAGCCACATCAAAGCAAAGATCACTCTTGACGAAATCCTAAGAACATGTTAATTTTAACAGTAAGATTATTATGGAATAACAAGTGAATGTGGTAAATGAAAAGAGATGTTAGTATGGGACACGTGAGTAATAGCTAATAAATATACAAGGAATATACATAAGAGGTTTGGAACAAAGCATATAAGGGGGATTGAGTTTTGGTTGGCTGCATTAATCAAAGATACTTTTCCGAGACAATTACCCTTTCTCCCGCACCCTTCAGCCCCTCCTTAAACCCTCTTCCCCTCCTAAACCACCTCCACTCTTCCTAAGCCATATATAATTTTATATATGTCATTTCTCATTGCATTCTTCATTATAAGGACTTACTGTTTTCCATGATTATATAATTTTTACAACACTAAGCCCCCTTTTATACTTTGTTCCAAACCTCTTATGTATATTCCTTGTATATTTATTAGCTATTACTCACCTGTCCCATACCAACATCTCTTTTCATTTACCACATTCACTTGTTATTCCATAATAATCTTACTGTTAAAATTAACATGTTCTTAGGATTTCGTCAAGAGTGATCTTTGCTTTGATGTGGCTGATGATGACCCCTAGATGGGTCGAAACTAGTACCATGTAATTTTAAAATATTGTGAATATATTTTGTATTGAATAGGTGGAAACCTTTACTGTGTTGTTACTCATATGTTATTCTCAGTTCAATACGGACCAACAACATGAAATTTATAACCCTTAAAGAGGCACCACAGGCAAGCATCAGGGTTCAGATCTCCGTTAACTGCGCCCATACAATGCTTTGAAAGTGGCCCATTTCTAAGCTAAGACAAGTCGTCTATAGTTCCTGTCTCCCTGTACCAAATCACTCTGATTATGACCCTCGTGTCAAGCAACTACCCTAGACGACTCATGAAATACTGCTCCCATTTGAGCGTGGCTATGTGAAATAACAACACAGGGCTAATCCACGGTATCAGCCAAGTCTATCCACAACCTTAAATTTTTCACTTACTCATTTGACATTCCACAATATAAACGTATGTAGGAACCTTACAGATACCAACATAAATCAGTATAGATATGATGCCTACAGTCTTGCATGGAATGCAATTTAAAATCTGGAACACACTGAGACAAAAATACGTAAATTTAATTAATTGAAACAAAGCCCAAACAAAGAGACAAAGAAAACATGATGTCTGAACATGATTCTCTTACAAATACACCGGTGATCCAACTGACTATAACTAGGAATAAAAATAATCGAATGATGCATTATCTTCAATTTAAATATGTTCATGAATATGAAAGTAATTTCAATACAGCTACTACCTGGAAGCATCATAAACTATGGGAAGGACATTCCATGTGACGAGCTAAATACGTACCATATTTCACAGAAGACAGGGTTCAGATAATGTGCCAACACTTGTCCCATTGTCAGCACTAATGAGGTTAATAAACTGTTATATTCTATTAAATCCAGGGCAAATGGTGTCAGTGATATTCCCAGAACTTTTCTACATAATCACAAGGAGCAGAAGACAAAGTGGGAGTTGTTCACTATTGGTCGGTATAGCGACTGTGGTGACTCGTCCGCTATTTGAGGGTTGCTGCATATTACTGTTCAGTGAAAACACACCCAAGATAAACAATCAAATCATGTTTGTGATTGGTGTTAGCAAGCCAAAATTCAACACATTTCAACAAATTTTATTCCAAGTGGTCTTACAACTGGAGGAAATTGGTACTAGAATTATTGGTTTCACCTGTAAATACTGTAATCTGCTTCATGTCGCACCGACACAGCCAGGGCTTACAGAGACGATGGAATAGGAAAGGGCTGGGAGCGGGAAGGAAGCGGCCGTGACCTCAATTAAGGTACAACCCCAGCATTCACCTGATGTTAAATTGGGAAACCATGGAAAACCATCTTCAGAGCTGCGGACAGTGGGGTTCGAACCCAAGCTGATAGCTATGTGACCCAAACTGTGCAACCCCTGCTATATTCCTAACATTCTTGATGGGCCTTTTCAGATGCTGAACATAGGATATAATCACATGTATCGGAAATAATTTCCACAACAAAAGGCAAGTATTCGAGTTCATCATCTCAAATTTAGTGAACATACTGTTCCACTCCGTCTGTTTCTCCCCATAGGAGCATTTGGTCTGCTGTCCAATTAATTAAATTTACGTATTTTTGTGTCAGTGTGTTCCAGATTTTAAATTGCATTCCATGCAAGACTGTAGGCATCATATCTATACTGATTTATGTTGGTATCTGTAAGGTTCCTACATACGTTTATATTGTGGAATGTCAAATGAGTAAGTGAAAAATTTAAGGTTGTGGATAGACTTGGCTGATAGACTTTATGATTTTGCCCATTATTATGAACAAGAGTGGTGATAGAGTACTTCCTTGTTGGACACCTCTCTTTGTCTCAAACCATTTTGATCTTCCATTCCCTATTTGAACTCAGCCGTAGCAATTCTGGTATAGCATCTTCACTCTGTCAGTCAGGTACTTTGGTACCTTGGGTCTTCAAGACATTTGCAGATCTTGTGTTGAGGGACACTGTCATAGGTCTTTTCTAGTCCAAAAATGTAACTGCAAGATTTTATCCATGTTCCCAGTATTTGTCTGTGAACATTCTTACGACAAAAATGAGACCCACAATACTTCCATCTTTCCTGGATCTGTGTTGTTCTTCCACAAGCAAAGGTTCCACTGTCTTCCTTTCTTTTCCAGTAGCTTCAGGGTCCGTGACAACAACTCCTACAGTTTCCACATTTCCGTCTGTTGCGCTTTTTAAACAGTGGGATGATGATTCCTTTTCTCCAATCTTCTGGGATTTTATTTTCTTCCCAGATCACTGAGAGCACTCTGTATATACCTGAAGCTTGAGGACATTTACTTCAAGCCATGTTAATGGGGGATGGTTTTTCTGGATTTCATCTATTCTACAATTGGTGTTGTCTCAGCTGGAGTACCTCTTCATTTCCTCTGTTCTTATCAAACTACCAGCGCAAGGATGTTTCCATATTCACTTTTTTAACGTTCTACTACTTTATACAGTAACTTTCTCTACCCTGGTAGCAAAGTCATCTGTTTTCTAATTAGATTAGTCATTTTACAGCCAACTTCTTACGCTCGCTCTATCATCCATTTTTTGTTTTACTTCATCTAATTTTCTTTTCAGGATATTTCTTTCTTTTACTGCTGTCTTCACCCCGGCGTTCCACCAAGGACTTTTCCTGTCTATTGGTTTTGCACATTTTTTCCCCAGAGATTTCCTCAGCTTACTTTATAAGAGTTTCTTTGAACAAGGTCCACTCTTCTTCCTCTAATCTCTGTTTTGGGTAATTTTGTTGTTATCCTGAGTCCTTCAACAACCAGGTCGTGATGCAATTAGCTTTGGGGATACGGACTATCTAACACACCGAGCAGCTTTGTATCTTGTTATTTTATGCCGTATTTTGTACGCTAAAGTTGTTTCGCATGCAGAAATCCTCCTTCAGAGTTTCTGTTCTCAAAGCCACGAGGTCTGATGATGTTATTATTTATAAGTTTCATATTCCGTATTGATTGGATTCAATGTAATAGACAAGAAAAATGTTCCACCGATCAATACATTTATTGTGAATGAATTATTGCACTAGTACCGGTTTCGACCTATCTTGGCCATCTTCAGCTAGCACACAAATTTACAGTCATAGGACAAAATTACAAAGATGTTACGTAAGAGTGTCCGGATGTCTGATAAAAAATGGAAGTAAAATATATTGCAGTATGTTGCGTTAAAAGATCTCTGATTAAAAGTGGTGATGGTTAGAATAAACTAAAACCTATTGATTGAGCATGGACATGAGTACATAAACACATTAAAATATATATGCCACATCATAAGACACTAAAAAATATAGCACATTAAACACATTAAAATATGGTATATTTTAAAAACGTCTATTAAAATTTGAGTTCATGTTGCGTTGCATTCATTCTTCAATCCTCTTGTAGTTCTTGTGTTGATTAAGTTGAATATCGAGAATGTTCTATGGCTGATATACTTTGTATTGGTATGTTATAAGAACTCTTGTCAGAACACAACAAATCTCCAAACATATCGGTACACAACCTCCACAGCAACAACAATAACAACCATATAATGTGCATAGACGAGAGAAGTGTCACCACCAACTGCTCTAAAATTAAATCCTATCTTGCTGTATATATAAATCTTACCTGACTACATCAACAGTTGAATTGCACAGTACTCAATTTTCAAATTTTACTGACAAGAGTTCTTATAACATACCAATACAAAGTATATCAGCCATAGAACATTCTCAATATTCAACTTAATCAACACAAGAACTACAAGAGGATTGAAGAATGAATGCAACGCAACATGAACTCAAATTTTAATAGACGTTTTTAAAATATACCATGTTTTAATGTGTTTAATGTGTTATATTTTTTAGTGTCTTATGATGTGGCAAATATATTTTAATGTGTTTATGTACTCATGTCCATGCTCAATCAATAGGTTTTAGTTTATTCTAACCATCACCACTTTTAATTAGAGATATTTTAACGCAACATACTGCAATATATTTTACTTCCATTTTTTATCAGACATCCGGATGCTCTTACGTAACATCTTTGTAATTTTGTCCTATGACTGTAAATTTGTGTGCTAGCTGATGATGGCCAAGATAGGTCGAAACTGGTACTAGTGCAATAATTCATTCACAATAAATGTATTGTCTGATGATGTTTTCGCAACCAACTTCGGCATTCAGATCACCCATACTTAATGAGTAATTGAGTTCGAGACTTTAAATTCTATTGACAGGTTTTTTGAAATGGATAACTGCCATACATTTGCATGTTTCGAAGTTTGCCACGAACTAATGTCTGCACATATAGACCCCACTTCATTTCAGCACATGTAAATGAGACTTTCTTTTCAGCAATTCTGTTGCAAATGCTATAAAGTACGGATTTGACAGAAACTCTCACTAAGGAATTCTCATACACGATAGGGTATTAAACCTTAATCTCACTGAGAACAAGAATATAAGTTGTCCAATAATGGATTCAGATATGTGCTCACAGCAAAATTTAATCAAGATTCACTAGAACAGCATTTTGGTATATTATGTTCATTAAGTTGTGGCAATCAGCCTTTAACTACAGATTTGCTGAATTTACAGATGTTGCAGTGTACTTATATGCCAACAAAATTTGCCCTGTCATCAGGTAGTAATTGTGAGCCCAATGGGAGTAGGATATGAATTTCATTCTAGTAGTTAAGACTGAGTAAATCACATTTTCATTCTGTAAATTTATAATACAGTCCATAGTTCTTTTTCTAGTGTTCATTTTAAGCATACTGATTATATTGCTACTGTATAAACTGTCAGTGGCCGAGGATGACCCTTACAGGGTCCCGACAACTTACATCAAATTATTAATTTGTACTGAATAGGTTGACTTTTCTTCACTTCCTATAATTGTGATTGACATGAGAACACTCCCTAAGACTGCACAGTAAGACAAGCTCTTACTGGACTGGCGTACTTAACAGTGATAGTCTTGCTAACGAGAGTCTACGAGGTTATAGAGTATGCAACACATCTAGCCTTAGGGACTATAGTAAAAATATAGTGTGCTGTGATGTCTATGTACTGGGCATCGTCCCTAAACTTGTTTTACATTATCTGAAGTGCCGTTTTTCAACTATGTAACAAGACAGATTAGAAAAGAACCGAGATCTAAGATCACAAAGTCTAAACTATCCGATAACTGACTTCTTGGATAGTAAGCATGCAATAATTGTCTAACGCTCATTTAGCGAAGGAACAAATAAACCAGGGAAGAGATCACACTTTCTCTTCTACTTGCTATAGTGTTATTCTTCCCAATCTCACCCATACTTTCAATTACTGTCTCAAGAATGGCACACGGTTGGTATACACTCTTGTAAACCTACCACAGTCTAGCTTCAAGAGGGGCTCCTTGCCCTCAATACTAATCCTGATGACCTCCAACGCAATAGTGACTGACAAGAAGTCTCCTCCTCAACCCTACAAAACTGAAACAATTTTAACTGGTTCTCAAAAATAATTAAATACCATGTACAAAAATTATACTATTATTTTGGTGACATCGTAATTTGGTTCAGTGAAGAACTTAAACTCTTAACTGGTCTGCACATGTAGAAAGATGTACCCACTGGAATGACATATGGATATTTTGCCACAAGATGTAAATTTAAGATATTACCAATATTTGACTATCACGACATAATCCTCATTGACAAGACTCGTGAACAAAGCACGGACTTTAACAAGGGTTGAAAATCTGGTTTTCAATTTCCTTTTAACGTGAGTTGCGATGCTCACGTAACCCCAAGCACATACATTTCCAACTGAAACCCAACTGGCGACAGAAGTTTCATATACTTACATTGATACATCGAACTCTGAATGGAAATCTCCCTGAATACATTCTTCAAAATGACATTTCTTTTCTTGTCCACATTCCATAATATGGCACTTCCTTGGTTATTCGTGTCTGTTGTGAATAATTTAGTAGGAGAGGTGGTCATATACAATTTCCAATCATTAGGTTGCGTGCTTAAAGCCTGGATTCAATTCGAAACCTCTCCGCAATGTTCAATAGACAAGTATAATTAATAGAGCTTAGAACATAACGTCTAGGAAGAATTTATAATAGAGAGATAAATATAATCCACCAAATTTTCATAGCAACGGATATTCCAGAAAACATATTAATAGAATGATAAATAAAATGAAAAATGAACCAAAAACAACTTTAATTAAAGAGCAAAAGGAGAAAAAGAAATCTGCAGTTCTAACTTTTCAAAATAAGCACTCTTATCGCCTGGCTAAAATTTTCAGGAAAAAGAACATCAAAGTTGCATACAAAATGGATAATGAAACTAATAAGATCATTTTAATTTCAGATAAGATAGAGAATAAATGTATATTTAATAAATCAGGAATTTACAAATTGACATGCCAAACATGTAAACAACGAAGTTTGGCTATAAGGTACAAAGAACATGTTAATGCAGTCAAACATAAAAGATACTCGGCGATGGGAGAGCATATGGTTGAAAAGAATCATAAATTTACAGACATTTCTAATGACATGGAAGTAATACATTCGGCCAAAAAGGGAAAATTAATTACTGTTTTGGAAAGTTTTAGAAATTTATCTTGCACAAAAAAAAATTTTGAATCAAGTTTAAATGAGGGAAGTACAGAAGATAACCCACTGTATAGACTAGCATGTTAAAACTTGAAGATCTTAAATTTATATAAGTATTCTCATTCAGTTCAACAAAATTTGTGCATTGATCATTTTCATAATATTTCATTAGTTTTCTTTATTTACTGATATGGTGAAATAGGACACAATACTTTTTTAAATTGTTAAAACAAAAGATAGTGTTATATTGTTTTATTCTTTGAACTGACATCACTGACGAGGGGAATGGATGACTTCCCAAAACATGTATGGTAAAATAAAGTTTACTAAAAACTCTTGAAAACTGGTATACGATGCCTCCCCGTGTCTGGATATTGCACAAAGGTTGCTCCGTAGCTGGTCAAATATGCAGACATTCTGTTTCTCCAGCACACCTCTGAATATTACATACATTATTATACTTTTCAATAATCCCCAATAAGACATAAAACCTCTTTGAAGAACAGTATGGATTCAGAAAGGGGAGATCAACAGCCAATTAATTAATGGAAAAGCACTAGGAACATAGTCAAGACTTTGGATGTCAAGAAAGCATTTGATGCTGTGAACAGAGAGAAGGTGTGATACACACAGTAAAGTCAGAACACTTGGCTGAGATGCGATGCATGGATGATAACAGATTACCGAAACAAATGTACGATCTAAAACTTGGAGACAAAAGACGAAGAGGGCAACTGTTGGCAGGCCAGAAGATGGTTTTCCTTCCTACTCCTAGCCCTTTCCTCTCCCATCGTTGCCGTGACACCTGTCTGTGTTGGTGCGATGTAAAACAAATTGCAAAAAAATAAATAATAATTTGCTTACACCAGGTAAGGCTCAAGGGCCTTTGTGGAACAGATGTTGTGTAAGTTCACGAGCTTGCCTTTGATTTCCTCTCTGATATTTTCTCTAGTTTATTCTCTTTTAGGGAAAACTGATGTCGCCAAGACAGGAGTATCTTCGCACTTGTTTTAGCGGCCATTTACTCTTCTATACTGTGCGCTAATACTTACTAGTTCCTGGGACATCTCAAGACACTAAAAGTATGTAAATCAGAAGTGCACATTTTTACACATTTCTGCATAAGCAATTTTTCTGTATTGTGTTGACACGTACTTTACAGACGTGTGAACTCAATGGTAATGTTATCTAACATGTGTTCAGACGTGGTGTCGTAGCCTTGAAGAATACTGTTTACATGATACATTGTCTGCCTGCTTACCATCATGATTAATTGCTATAGAAAACTTTTCCCACACACCACTGTTGAAGCTTCTTTAAACTGTATTCGTGACAAAAGTTTATCCTTCATCACATCTTTAGTTTCCAGTTCCATGCTGACTAAGAGCTGGTATTATAATGAAGGTTTAAACTGAAGATTGAGTTAAACTGTAACTACCGAGCTCGATAGATGCAGTCACTTAAGTGCGGCCAGTATCCAGTAATCAGGAGATAGTGGGTTCGAGCCCCACTGTGGGCAGCCCTGAAGATGGTTTTCCGTGGTTTCCCATTTTCACACCAGGCAAATGCTGGGGCTGTACCTTAATTAAGGCCACGGCCACTTCCTTCCCATTCCTAGGCCTTTTCTATCCAATCGTTGCCACAAGACTTATCTGTGTTGGTGTGACGTAAAGCAAATGGCAAAAAAAACTGTAACTAGAGTTTAAACAGATGTTGAGTCTTATAATGACCGGTCTAAGTTAAACTGAGGTGAAGAAGGAAATATACGATCTTGGTAGCAGTGACTTGCGAGAAAAGATGACTATCGATAATATTTTGTTTACTTCTTGTAGGGAAAATGGCAGATAAAAACAATAAACATTGTCCTAATTTTACTTGTAAGGAAATAGAATTGCTTGTGCCATTTGTACAGAAATAGTGGCAAGAAAAAGAATTGGCCTGGGAGAAACTTGCTGAAGAATTGAATTCTAATAGTGGTGGCTACAATATTGTTGATATTCAGATTTGCGTCAGCTACTCCTTCCTGTTTCTGTATTGCTCTGCAGAATCTCCTCCAGGGGACTGTCAATGCCACCAATCACTCTGGGAAACTCAGCAATTCTGTAAAACTGATTGTTACTTACTGACATATCATTTTCCTCTGTTGGTAATTTTATTTGCTGTGGAGCAAGAGAAGCATCCATCACATGCAATATAGTCCGTGAAACAGTGGCCTTATGAATTCCTCCCAAATCTCCCATTGTAATAAACATACTACTGGAGGCTTAAAACTGCAATGCTATTAGTAGCTAACTGAGGGGTTCTACAGCATGATTTCTGAAATAGAAGGAAGTTACTTTATTTCCTAAAATTTACACTTTTGACATTGAAACCGTTCAAAAATTCATTTCTACATTCTTACCTTTTCATTGCATGCTTTATTCTAGCACCAATTTGCTGTAATAGCCTAAACCTACTTAAAAACTCTGTTTCATTCCATATATGAAAGTGATGTGCCCTTGCTCGAAAAACTTGTGGTGCCCGTGGTCGTTTAATCCTTCGAACCACTTCTTCATCATCGCTTAGTATTTCTTCAAACACCTCAAAAATATCTTCGAGATCCATTTGTTCTTCCACGTTGTACTGGCGGGGAGAAAAGTCTTGCCAACTAGCCAACAAACTGATCCCTTGCTCACGCTCAAGCGAAACACGACAATGCAAGGGCTCTATATGTTTTCTCACGAGAGTTTAATCCTGATGTAAACAAGGCATGTCCACGCCTCAGCCAAAGAAAGAGTTGTGATTCACTGAGAGTGTAGTATCGACCTCTGCCCCATCAACGTCTCGTGTTCGGACATACAGCGCTGCGCATATGACCTAAAATAGACGAGGAACAGTTTTTGAGCTGTGTGAAACGAAACGGAGGGATTTGAAGGGAGATCTATTGCTGAAGATTCGGGCCTACGTTCATTTCTGAATATTAAAGAAAGCTATCGTAGGCTAGAGCACAAAATTACACATGTAGGAAGGTTTATCTTAGGACAGCTGTTTGAAATGTCCACCCGGTAGACTGTAACCTAATATAATACTAACATTCGAGTTGAAATGTATATCTCTTATCTTGTAGAGTTCCTATCCTGATATAGCATATAGCATGATTGGACATGTCAGACGGAACTGTTAATAATTCTGTAACAACATCTATCGAAAAGAAACAACTCAAAAAGACAAGAAAGACAGGCATTTGCGGTCTTAACAAAGTAAGAAGTCTATGCATACCGTACTGTATATGCTTACCTTTCTTAGTCATCCTACAGGGGCTCAATTCCTTCCCTATCACACGATGTATCCCCTCCATTCTCATTACTGTCACTGTTTGAAGAGTCGCTGCTAGTCTGGCCGTGATCAGTGATGATAAATCTCTCGATAACTTCTTCTATTAGGCTGTCTAGCACCCACATCTGGTCTTTTTCTTTAGCTGCATTTCTAATGCAGTGCTTCCACTTATCTGCTGTCACATTTTCGAGGTCTGTGCAAAGTAGAGCTCGTATGTCTTGTAGGTCGAAGATCGTGTTGTTTATCGCAACGTAACCCTTCACTTGACTCCATATCTGTTCAATGGGATTGAGAGTGCAATGGTAGGGTGGAAATCGTAGAACACAGCGGCCCGCTTTCTGTGTTTTTTCGTCGCAAATGTATTTGTCGTACTGGTCTCGCACTGGCCTCACCCGTTCAATGAATTCTGCTTTGACCGTATCAGGCTTGTATTCTATTTGGTGACTCCCGACCCAAGCAACGATCTGGTCTTTCCGCATTGCCACTGTAGGAATTCATTCCACTTTCACAGAATGGTAAGATGCATTGTCCATTACAATCAAGCTCTCCCGGGTTCGAGTTTCAGTAGGATAGACGAAAACCACGATAAAAAGACGTCACTTGTCATTTCTTCATGATACTCTCGTGTCGTTTCAGATTTAAACACGAGAGCTCCAATTTCCACAAAACCAGAGTCACTACCTACATGAACAATGATAAGCTTTTTGCCTTTCCCAGTCGGCAGCTTCAGGCCAGTTGAAAGTCCAGAAACAAAGGCCTGTTTCTTGGATTTAACAGTGGAATCAACCCATGCTTTTGAAGTTACGTGTCCTTCGTTAAGCCACGTTTCATCCAAGTAATAAATTTTGCGACCTTCTGCACGATATTTCACGCAAATATGTCTGTCTCCACAATACAATTTCCTCCCTATCCATTCACACAGGTTTAACAAACTGGAATCCTATGTCCTTTAAAAGTCTGTACCATGTAGTTAAACTGAAGGTTGGTAAAGTTTTATCTGTATTCACACTGTCTAATACTTTGCTTAAAGTAAGTGGTTCATTCCGAAAAAAGAAGTCATGAATTTTCCTTCTAATACCACTTTTGACTATATCGTTGTACTTCTCGACTTTTTGAGGTCGTTTACGTTCCTTTCCCGGCGTTGTTAATTTCCCTGTCTTTCTAAACTGTGTTCGCCTGTTATGAACCGAACTAGCCGACTCACCACACAACTCTGCGCTTAGTTTCTCTACCTCTTTTACGGCTAAACCTGGATTCTGTTCACTTATTTTATTAAAAACATTCACAACGCACTGCCTATGGTCACTTCTGAGCGGTTTTCCTCTTGTGTGCTTCACTACACGCGATGGTCCTACGTCTTGCTCCATTTCTCTCACTATGAATACTGACACTGACAGCTGCTGCAAGATGCAACATCTTATCTCTACGCTGTACAGCTTGGGACTTTCCCTCACTATGAGAAGTCTATCTGTATTACACCATGCCTTGTGCCTTCATATCTCGTTATTTAATCACTGTTTTAATTAAAAAACCACATATATATATACATATATACACACACCATTATATATGACAACCATATTTTAATCTGATTAAGTACTCTTTCAGACTCACTAAATGTAATAAACTAAAATTAAATTAAATTAATGTGACGTACTACTTTTCTTCGAGCTCGCATACAGTCGAGTGAGTGCGACGGTTGCTTCTCCAATCAACTACGTCTATGTCCACGTGCAAAGCCAAGGTGCTCTGCCTATTTGTTTACATCAGGATTAAACTCTCGTGAAAAATCATATAGTCAACACTAGTGGGTTTTGTTCATATTTTTCAAGGCTATACCCACGTTAGATTTTCGTCTCCATCTTTTATGGTTTTAGTCAAGTTAAATATGTAACGATTTACCACCGATATTATTTACCCTTTTCCTGATGTCGACAAGTAAACATATGAAGATAAAGGCTTGTCGTCTAGTCAACTTCCAACTTGGCTTGTTGTATATCTTCAACAGCATCCTAAAAAACCCACAGGGAAAATAATCATGCACTTCGCCACATCTTAGCCCCGCAGTGAGCTTCAGGTTAGCCATGGCTGATGAAAATCCATAGAAATTAAATTCATGATCTCCTCACATCTAAATCAGTTATTTAAATACACTCCAGTGACATCAGTTACAAGAAAGGAGGATCTTGAAAAAGTGCTTGTAATTTATTATGACCATGCACAATAAAGGTTATCGTGAAAGAAGCTCAATGTTAGAGAGTACCTTGGCCTCCAGCCGGTCGGTGTCGTGCTTTAAGTGGCCTCTCTCTTCCTCCAACTTCTCGACTTTGGCTCGTAACATCTCCAGCTCCTCCTGAAATAGATAAACAGCTTCATCAGGAGGGTGCATGTGTTCCCATCTCCATACATGACTGTATGAAGCTGGGACTGTTAGGCTACTGAACTAATGAAACAGAGCAACTTTGTTAATAAATGCCCAGTTTCGAGGCAATTAACAATATACTTGCCGTCTTGAGGCGCAGTTCTTCCTCGGTGCGGTGCACGTTCAACAGCGGGGTCACCCTAACCAGCAGTCTCCACCACGGCCAATCTCGGACGGACATGAACTTGCGAACGTTGCGCTGGATGCAACGGACGGCAAGATCTTGGATCTGCGCACAAACAACATGGCATTTAATGCGCGCGTTAGGGACGTACTAGGATTTAGAAACGCGTACGTACTGAAACGTACCTTCAGCTTGGCCAGTCGTCGTCGAGCGAGGTAGCCGCGACATTGCGCCTGCAGTCTCACCACGTGGTCCGTGAGCCGCTCGTCGCGTTGGGCTTCCAACTGGGCCAGCACTCCTGACCTGAAGAATATCTGAAAACAAGAGAAAAAAGCACTCCTATAGATATCTCGAGTGCATACAAACATAGATATGTTTTGGGGCTTATAGCAATATGCAGACCTAGTATGAAACTCTCTGAAACACTTGACATGGACTTTGACACGACTGTCCTCAATGCTGTCAAAAAGTATTCTGGGAAGTCTCAATGGCAGTCTGCAGTCATTTATAAAAAAATACAAACATTAAAATGACAGCTTCTGAAAAAACTGTGTGGTTTAGATCATCACATCCTCAACTAATTTAGGATTGACTTCAAAAGTGTACAGAATCTGGAATTAAGTTATGTGTTTCTATAAATGAAGTGTTGAGGTCCAGGGCTCAGAAAAACTTCTACTATGTTGACATGTTTACATTTGAGAAATGCTTTCAAACTACACTCAAACTTTTATTCGTGTTTAATTAAAAACTAAATTTGATTTTTATATGTTGTAATATTTCATCATAAATCACTTGTTCTACCTCAGCATCCCGTCTGACCTGTACCTTCCTACACACACTTCTCAATCTTCCTTCATTAAAAAGCCATCAGAGAGCCCACAACTGAATAAGTAAGATGTGTACACTTGAAATGAGAGCCGGTGCTCATAACATCAAGTAAAAAGACGTGTACCTCCAACTCAGTCCTGAACCGCGAGTCAGAAACTTGTCGGCCAGTGCTGGCCCGCACCACGCCTATCCCTCCACTGGACGGCTCATCTCCATCAGAGTTCCGTCTCGTGCGTCTCTCTGATGGCTCCTTGGTCTGCTCTGTGGGAGTCCGACACTGCCGCTTGCTGCTCGTCCAGTAGCCTCCGGCGTGGTACAAGTGTATGGTATCCGCACATTTTAGGCTTCGGAACAAAGTCGGCTCTTTGCGAGCCTCAAACTTGGCAATATTTTCGGACACTTTGGATTTACCAAGGATAGTGTTTAGATTAACAAACTGTTCCTTCTCGTCCGTGACCACCTTAGCTACAACGGCTTTAAACACATCTTCTGTAGACTTCTTCTCGTCCTCGGAGCTGTGAACACTACATTCCTCTTCCAGAGCTTCATACTTCTTTATCAGCTCTTCCCACGCCTGTCTTCTGGATGCCTCGTCCTCGCTGCTCCCGCTCACTAACTTTTCTTCATCGGAACTCGCAAGGCAGTCTACGCCAGTTAGACCAGTTGGAGGGACGAGTTTACGAGGAATCCTGCTGGGACGAGCACGTTCCCCATTCCTGGGAGGTACAGCCGGGGGAGACACTGAAGGATTCACATTGGTGAAATGCTTGGTTACCAGAGATGATGGGAGCGGTGGGACCGGTGGAGGGTCCGTCTCCTCTGCCAATCCTTGTTTGATGTTGATGTTAACAGCTATGTTAGAAGACTGCTTGCTCTCCAATTTACTCCACACTGAACTCTTACCATTGAAGTATCTGGTTCGCGGTGGCAGAGGGGGTTGGCAACCATTGGTTTCGCCAGTGCTATAATTAACAGCAATGATGGTGGAGGAAAGCGGCACATCTTCAGACTGCGTGATCACCTGAACGGTATCGTGAGTCCCGATGGACGAATGCGGCGAAGAATCGTAGTCAACGGCAATGACGGTAGATAAGTTATCTGAGGAAATCTGCGGCAGTGGAGGCACTTTTGGAGCAAGAGACAGGTTCCTGCAGTCCAACACACCTTCACTGGACAAGGAGCGCTTCAGGTTGCGGACGGGAGCCACTTTCCGAGCACCAGCAGCCTTCTTCTGCAGGACACCCTCGCTGGACGACGATCTCCTAAGTTCAGTTTTTTTCACTGGAGAACTAGTGCCATTCTTGAGTTCTGCTCCCACCACACGTGGAAGGTTGGATGGCTGTCTGTGAGCTGCAGGTTTGATGGCAGGCCTCTTGGAGGCTGGTGATGCTGATGGCATGGTGACATGACTACTGAGCCAGTGAGGCCAGCCAGGCTACTCCAGTCCAGGTCAGCAGTGGGGGAACTGGCCCACAATGCCGCTAGCGGGGCTGCATACTAAGCAGGAGCAACAGCCTTGAACACATCCACTCGCGGCAGGTGGCTGTTCCCCAGTCGAACCCGGCAAAAGACAGAAGAATAAGAGCGTGCCCTTTAACTTATCATACACGATGACTGAGTGCGAACATGTCGCTATCGCTCACGTCCGTCACAGAGAACGAGGTCGCTCTAGCTTTCCCCAACCTTGACCGTGCGTACACACTGCTTCCTCGACCCCCCGGCGGGCTTCTCTTAACAATGGACGATATTTCTATCCGATTACTTTTATGAAACAATAATGTTGTTATTGGCTTTACGTCCCACAGTTTTCGGAGACGCCGAGTGCCAGTAAATCTAGCGACACGAGGCTGCTGTATCTGAGTAGCTTCAAGTACCACCGGACTGAGCCACGTCAGAAGGCCGGCGCCTCAGCAGTGTGAGCCAGACATGTATCCTTCATTCATGGCTAAAAGTTCAATGTATCCCCACGAAAAGATCCCTAAATGAGATTTAAAAGAGATGAGTACGTGGCTAATTAGCAAGGCATTGTTTTAAATACACATCGTAAATAAGACGTGATTGTGAAATTAGATACATTTGTATAAGACAAGAGTTTGTCTCTGTATCTGATACCCTATGTGTATATGAAAGTTTCACAAAACGCTAGATTTTAGCCTCAATATCGAATTAATAAATAAGGATGAACAATTTTCGATGTTAATTGTGGAACCGGGCTGGGTGGCTCAGACGGTTGAGGCGGTGGTCTTCTGGCCCCATCTTGGCAGGTTCAATCCTGGCTCAGTCCGGTAGTATTTGAAGGTGCTCAAATACGTCAGCCTCGTATCGGTAGATTTACTGGCACGTAAAAGAACTCCTGCGGGACAAAATTCCGGCACCTCGGCGTCTCCGAAAACCGTAAAAGTAGTTAGTGGGACGTAAAGCAAATAACATTAGTATTATTATTATGTTAATTGTGGAGTTCAGACATTGCAAAGTATCAAAATTTCAATGGGATGGATGTGCGTGCATGGCGTGAAGGCTGCTCGCAGTTTGAGAACCACGTATGAAGCGGGGGCGGAAGATAATTCCTATTTTTTGGAATGTTTTTTTTAAACCGGAAGCTCGACTGTGACGTTCCATTTTACTTTACCAGATGGCCGTACGGGTCCCGACACTAAGTAATGAGCAAGGCGACACAAATTAAACTGTTGTTTTCTCTTTCATTTCCGAATTAGGGGTTCTAAGCTATTCAAACAAATCTTAAGTAAAACAAGTTTGGCCATGTCTATATGATGAGCTGGTTCAAGTTTTCACTAACACAATGTTGTCTCTAGATTGCACGCGAAATTCAACTGAAAACCTCTTCGCAGTTCCAGAGGAACAGGTCGGCCACACATGTTCGAGGCTGAGTGCGACGCAGTACGCCTTGGTCACGTCAGGGCGGCAGTGGTTTATCGTTGAAAGGGACGGTACTTAAAGGGTTTCTCCTCCGCCCCAAAGTCAGTCAGGAGAGGGCGGTTCTCTGTCGCCGATGACGTCTTGTTAGTGTTGGGCCTGTAATGCAAAATCCAAGTTTTCAGCCATGGCGCGCCACTTGGCATTGGAAAAACATACAACATTTTTGACCTTTACTCTAAGCGGCTGGTCTAACAAAAAGAAAACAGTTCAAATAAATTTGCCACAGTTTGAGACGAAATTCAGCTCAGTAGCATATTTTTATGAAATAGTTGCTCAAGTTTTGTTACAAATGTCCTCAACTAAGGTGTTTGGAGCAAATATTGTACGGATGAGTTTTAAAGGTGCGTAAATTTGCTGTACATAGAGTTGTTTGATTAAAGGCTATAAAAAAATCCACACGTGCACAATTTTCGACATTCACTGTTGGATATCACGAAGCAATAAGAACATGCTGGACGTTGTAGATCTTAAGGATCACTAATCGTGCTGCATCCACAGTTAGGGGCAAACGTATCAGACAGGATGGTGCTTCTGAGCTTACCTGCCTTGGACTGTTTATTCTTCCCGTGACCGAAGAGTGTTAGATGAACCAACTGCCTGTTTTACTGCTCCATGACCATGCAGAAACCGTCAATAAAACGTACCTTATTGCATTCATTACAAACAGATTATTGAGAAATTTGTGGACATGTGGCTTCAATAAATAGGAGCCGTCACATCCATGAACCATACTGTGAGATAACTCTCAGCTGCCAAACAACTTCTTCATCCAGCACTACAAAATTATATTTTCCTTCCACAGCATCTGTGATTGGAGTAAATTCTGAAAATAAAGACGTTTCAGTCCCTAACCAGTGACAAAGGAAAAGGTCTTCATCGGACTGTTTGCTTACACAAATTCTCTGGAAGAGTCTTGGTGGGTCCACAGATGTTTTGTTTCCCAGTATTAACACTATTGTTAACTGAAGCAAGTTTGATCACTTTATCTTAACGTTTTTGAAATTGCACAGATTCCTTCCAAAGCAAGTTCGTAAGACAAGTGGCAATTAACATCCGCTACAGCACAACCTTCACTGTCTCGAGCAATGCGAGAAGGGTGCATACAGGTTCCTCCCCACTAAAACTGCCCGGTGGGAGAGAGGGAGGTTCAATATAACCTGTTATTGGAATAAATGATTTTTATTGTGCATATTTTCATAAAAACATCAGCAACAATACAGAAAGAATATATAAACAATACCGTACAATAGTAAAACAACTCCTATTGTCCATGTCCATCTGAATCGCGGGCAAAAATATAATTTACTTGAAGTCCTCGCTCTCGTGAAGTTCTTGGAGACACTATTCACTTAAGGAGTATACAAACTGAAGGTTCCACTAATAAAGCAACAAATCGAACCTCGTCTCGCCGTCAGTCTCAGCCGACTGGAATAACTTTCTAATGTTGATCATTCTTGTTATAACAACAGTTCAAATAAAAAGATTTAAAATTTACAGTTTTCGTGGGGAAGGGGTACTTTACTTACTTACCCTCTCCTCCACCGGATACTAGTAGTTAAGCCCTATGATTAGGGTTACCAACCGTCCGGCTTTTGCCGGACATGTCCTGCTTTTCAATCATTTTGGTTATGTCCGGCCGGCATTTCTAATTTATCGACTTTGTCCGGCATTTTTCGTTACAAGATTGCTCACCTAGGTTTTAGGCTGAAGACAGCATGTTATTGTATCGTACATCAACTCCATGTGCTCATCGCGCTACTTCCGAGGGTGGAAATAAGTAATACTAATATTTGATATATTGAACTCGAAGTCCAGGCATCGATCAACCAATCAACGCACTTCATTTCCACGTTTATGTTGAGAGAAACCGGAAGTGTCGAGAGCTGCAGTTTACAAGTGCCTGCAATATGATTTGCAGCTATCGTGTTTGGCTATCTGGTTGTCGCCGTAAATTATAGTGCGAGTATGCAGTGAAATATTAATCTCATTGCATCCTATTACGTACCGGTATGTCATCTTTGCAACCCGAAAGGAGCGAATCTAAAAAAAGACAGTGTAAATTTTCGGATAAACTAAAACATAAGTATCCTTGCTTTACTCACGGACGCAGTGAAAGTGAAGCGAAATGTGCAGTGTGTGATAGTTATGTTAATGTCGGATACAAAGGTGTTGGTGACTTGGAAAGACGTTAACAATGAAAAACACAAAAAGACGGTGAGAACTAGGTCAATATCATGTTCAATGTTATCATTTGTCACTCTCAAATATTCACCAGATGATAAAAAAGTTCAAGCCGCAGAAGCTACAATGTCATTTCATACTGTTTTCCATCACCAGTCGTACAAATCAATGGACTGCACAGCTAAATTGAATAAGAGTATGTTCTTAGGTTCTGAAGTAGCACAGAAACTGACCTGTGCAATAATAAATAATGTTATTGCTCCCCACTCGACAGATATTATAATTGAAACTCTATAGGAACAAATGCAAGCAATCATGGTGCACTAAAGTTGTTTCCAAATGTCATCCAATTCTTTGATTACAAAAATAATGGCATTCAGATAAAAGTTCTTGATTTACAAGCATGTCCAAATGAAAGTTCTGAATGTATTTCCTCCTATATTTCAGATACTCTCAAAAAGCATAAAATTACTTCTAGATGCATTGCATTTTCTGGAGACAATGCCAATGTTAATTTTGGAGGCCTTGCACGCAGGGAAGGGAAGAATGTATTCTCTGCTCTCAAAAAAGACTTGAATGAAAACATAGTAGGTGTTGGATGTCCTGCTCACATTCTACATAACTGTTTGCAACATGGAGCTGATGCTCTTCCTGTTGATATTGAGTCTGTGGTGATGAAAATTTTCAACTTCTTTCATATATATGCAGTGCGCACTCCGGAACTGAAAGACTTTTGTGAATTTGTTGATGTAAATTATCTGCAGCTTTTAAATAATTCTAAGACTAGGTAGTTAACATTGTATCCAGCAGTTGAAAGAATCCTGCAATTGTTCCCAGCTCTGAAATCCTACTTTCTTTCTCAGCGTAGGAAGTCATTGCCTTCATCAATTAGAAACTTCCTTGAAAATGATTTTTCAGAGCTCTATCTTTTGCTTCTTTCCTCAACCATGCACATTTTTCACTATAACATTTTGTCACTTGAGAAAGAACATAATTCACTTGTAGAAGTCCTTGAACTATTAGAATCTGTCCAACCTTCATTGAAAGGCAGACTTGAAGGTCAATTCATTCCCCTTAAAGTCAGACAGATGTAAAATACATTTTCAGAAGATGGTTTGGATAAAGAATGCAAAGTGTTTATGAAGAATGTATCTTGTTTCTATGAAACCTGCACTGAGTACTTGGATAAATGGATGCATCCTATAGAGGAATTCAAGTGTTTCAAATGGTTGAAACCTCAAAACATTAAAGACCTCAGCTTTGACGATATTGCACCATGTATTCAGTACTTACAGTCAAAAGGTGTAGAAATAGATGATTCAAAATTATTCGACCAGTTCTGCAACGTAAGGGCTTATTCTAAAACTTCAACTTTGGATAAAGATACAACACTAGACCAACAATGGTCTGTTTTTTTAATAAGTGCCAGAACATTGAGGTATTTTCTGAACTTTTGAACATTTGCCAGTTTTTCTTTGCCATACCAGGCAGCCTCCACTGAACGTGTGTTTTCATTCATAAATGCTCAATGGTCAAAGGAAAGGAACCGTTTGTTGGTAGAATCAGTAAAGGGAATGTTACTTGTGAAGTTCAATTTCAAAGATGTGTCGTGTGAAGAATTTTATAAATATGCACTTCAAGAAAATAACTCGCGTCTTCTTTCAAAAGTAGGTTCTGTTGAAAAATACAGCTTCAAGGAAATGAACTGCAGCAAGGACTGATCATTAAGTAAGGTACTTCCTTTTGTAAAATGTGTGTAATATATGTATCATTTTGTTACTGATTGAAATTGTCAGGCATTTTTCTTAAATGTCCTGCATTTGGAAATTTTCAGTTGGTAACCCTACCTATGATCCCTCTCCCCACACCATTTCGTACCCACATATTGCCCACTAGTCTCTAATTTTGTATTACAAAATAAATATTATTGTAAATGTACCTACAAATTGCCGCGACTTATAGTGTCTATGTGTGAGTGTGCTCCTCTCTGTATATGCTCTGAGCATCCCGCCTTGCTATGAGCGACACCAGGACAGGTACGCATGTCCCATTCCTCCCTGTAAGACCATCACGGGAATAATAACTCAGAGATGTTCTGGTGGAATGACGTAGTGTCAGTGCTTCCTTCTCAAGAGGTGTAACGAAAATGACACGCTGCCAGTTTACAAAACGAATATTTTGAAGAGACTGAAGTTGAATCATTCCTGTCATCGTGCCGAAGTGTCACTTATATAATAGCACACGAATTATTTTAAACTACTGAAAATAGCACAAAATTAATCGCAAGGATCTCTCGATCTTTGAATCAAGCCGCTATTTTCGTGTGCCGACGACGATGTTGACGGGTACAAACGTTACCATGACAAATCAATGTTCGCATGTATGGACATTATCATCAATGGTAGAGTGTCGGCCTCCGAATCCCAAGATAGCGGCAGAGATAGTCAGAATTTTGAATGGCGGAAAAGTCCATGTCGTACGATCTCTGGTGACACATTTGGCGTTTACCCGACAAAACTCTTTAAATCTCAGCCAAAGGCGTCCAAGAGAGTTTTGGTTTACTCGGTCTGCCATCTAGTAGAGCCAGATGGCGTCTGCACACGGTAGCTGTATCATCATCACCGTCATGTGAATAGGCCACAGTGTTCACAAAAAATAATCTGTGGATTTTCGGTCCTTACGTTGAACCACAAGGACCAGCAGTTAGCCGCGTGGATTTCGTAAAATGATAAAAGTAATCGTTCCTCAGTACTGTACTAAGACATTACCTGAAAATCGCCGAAGTATAAACACTCGCCGACAAATTGAGTTTCATTTACCCTGAAAACTCTTTGTAAACCACGTTTGTGTTATTGCCTTCTGGGGCTAAGGTGACCATGCAACTGTACATGTCAGAAACAGTCTTCTCTCGATTCGAAAAAAAATATTTTTAAAGGAGATTCCAAATATCTATTTCCCTGTCGTAACATCTTCAGTTTTTGAGATAGGCTATAAGAATCCCCATAAAAAGAATTCAACCCCTTTACCAGTCCTTCCCATTTTTCGAAAACAAAAAAATACGAAATACATGTTCCTGTATTTTTAAAGGACTTTCCAAATACCAAGTTTCATGTCTGTAACATGTTCAGTTTTTGAGATATGTTTCCTCATAAAAATAATTCAGCTTTTTCTCTTCTTTCCACCCCTCTCCCTTTAATTGGACTTTCCGAAAACAAAAAATATGTGTTTTCCTTCTTTTCTTATTTTCACCGCTCCCCCCCCCCGCCCCACTTTAAGACGATTTTCCGAAAACAAAACAATAATTGTTTATTTTTAAAGGAGATTCCAAATAACAAATTTCACGTCTGTAACCTTCACTTTTGGAGATATGAGTATCCACATAAAAATAATTCAATTTTTTCCTTCCTTTCACCGTGCCCCCTTAAGTGAATTTTCTAGAAACAAAAAGTACATGTTTCTTTATTTATAAAGGAGCTTCAAACTGACACATATCTATTACGCAGTAACAAAGAAATATATAAAACATGCAGTAGGATTTCAGATGCCATTCGAAAGCGAAGAGTTAGATTTTTTGGACATATTTCAAGAATGCCTGATGACAGACTTGCTAAGAAAATCTTTAACCACTTCAATAAGCCCAATAGGAAAGGCAGCTGATGATGATGCTTGTTGATTAAAGGGGCCTGACATCGAGGTCATCGGCCCCTAATGGTACGAAATGAAATGGCAACACAAAATTCAAAATCATCCACTGACCAAAAGAAAAAAAATCGTCATGAAGAAGGAATGGATGGACATGAAGAAAAAAACAAAAAACGAGCAAACAAAAAAAAATTAGTGGATTCAACTCAAATAAAGGATCATATATAATTTATTACTGACCTAGGGATCACTCATAAAGCAGAATCCTGAATCGAAGATGCTTGACGTCTAAAGGGGTGCAAAATCCACTTCTAAGGCCCCACAGAATGGTACATGTCGCGAGTAAAGTAGAACCATGGTATTTGTCATGTTGGGGTACTAATCAAAAGTAGCGAAGACTAAAGGTGTTCCACACAAGATGGTACTACTCACAAGTATTGTACTTTGTACAGGTAAGGCAGACCTATGGTGTTTCTCACACAATGGCGCCACTCATAGCCAACGCAAACCGATGAGGTTCCTCACCTAGGTGTACTAGGCACGGTTTCCGGTCCCACGGGCCCCGTGGTGTTCCTCACATAGTGGGTACTAACCACAGGCAACGCAGACCCACGGTGTCGCTCATATAGTGGTACAACTCACAGGCTACGCCCAGACCTGCGGTGTTGCTCGCACGGGTACTTGAAACCCACAGGGGAACCACTCTCTGCTTCTACTAATCACAAACCTATTGTGTACCAAATATAGTGGTACTACTGGTAAGTAAAGACGACCCATGGTGTTCCCCGCGTGATGGTACTAATCAATAGTAGTTTCATGGTTCTAATACCAGCATGCCTTGGTTGCCCCTTTTAGTCGCCTCTTACAACAGGCAGGGGATACCGCGGGTGTATTCTACATGTGCGTCCCCCACCCGCAAGGGGTAGTGTGATTGGTCCGCGAGAGGTATTTTATTTCTCTCAAGTCCGCCGGCAAGCCGGTTAGGATCCCCCTATCCGCCACATGGGACGCGCCACGTGGGAGTATCACCTCTCCCACTGCTACGCCAGCGTAGTAGGTTCGTGGCTTACGAAAAATGGTTTGTTAACACGAAGAAGGATTTGCAAGAAATGAACACCACGCATCAAGACATCCACAACACAACCACCTTCAGAAAATAGTTACACACATTTGAGGGTTTCCTAGAGCCAGAAACAGCGACCAAGAAGAAACAACAATGGACGGCTGAAAGGAAAGAAGCAGCAAGCAGGAGGATAAAGCAGTACTGGCGCCAAAGAGGAGTTATTTACGTGGTCCACAGCTGGCCAAAATCGATAAAATAATAATAATAAGAAGAAAGGAGCTTCAAAATACCAATTATCACGACTGTAACATCTGCAGTTTTTGAGACATGTATCCTCATAACAGGAATTCAACTCCTTTTCACCCCCTCCGCCCCCCAAGTTTATTCTCCCCTAAAATAAGCGTTTCTTTATTTTAAAGGAGATTCCAAATACCAATTTTCACGTCTGTATCAATTTTAGTTTTCATAAGATATAAGTATCCTCATACAAATAATTCAATTAATTTTCAATTCTTTCACCCCCCCTTAATTGGATTTTCCGAAATCAGAGGAATATGTGTTACTTTACTTTGAAAGGGGATTCCAAATACCAATGTTCACTTCTGAAACATTTTTAGTTTCCGAGATATAAGTAGTCTCATACAAATAATTTAACTAACTTTTTAATTTTTTCACCCCCGCCTAAGTACACTTTCCGAAAACAAAACATTCGCGTTTCTTTATTTTTAAAGGACATCCCATTCACCAATTTTTACATCTGTAACATCTACAGTTTTTGAGATATCAGTATCCTAATAAAAAGAATATAACCCACTTTTCAGTCCAATCCGCACCCCCCCCCCCCCCCGCCACATGTGGTTTCTCCAAAATAAAAAAATACATGTTTATTTTTGAAAGAGATTAAAAATACCGAACTTCACTTCTGTACCATGTTAAGTTCTTGAGATAAACTGTAGATATGTTCATTCTAAAAATTCACCCCCTTTTTTAGTTCCCCTTAAGTGGATTTTCCGAAAAAAATTATCTACGTCTCTTTACTTTTACAGGAGATTCCAAATACCAGTTTTTACTTCTGTAATATGTTACGTTTCTGAGAAATACCGTAGATACAGTCCTTCTAAAAATTCACCCCCTTTGTTTCCTTTCACCCCGCATTAATTGGATTTTACCAAAACCAAAAAATACGCGTTTCTTTATTTTTAAAGGAGATTCCAAATACCAATTTTCATGTCTGTAACATCTTCAGTTTTTGAGATATAAGTATCCTCATAAAATATATTTAAACCACATTTCACCTTTCTTCACCCCCTTAATTGGATTTTGCGAAAACAAAAAAATACGTGTTTCTTTACTGTATTTTTAAGAGAGATGGCAAATACCAATTTTTAGGTCTATAAAGTAGAACCATGGTATTTGTCATGTTGGGGTACTAATCAAAAGTAGCGAAGACTCACGGTGTTCCACACAAGATGGTACTACTCACAAGTATTGTACTTTGTACAGGTAAGGCAGACCTATGGTGTTTCTCACACAATGGCGCCACTCATAGCCAACGCAAACCGATGAGGTTCCTCATAGAGATATACTCATTTAAAAAATTCACCCCCCCCCCCCACTTTTCACCCCTTTAGCGACGGAATATCCAAAAACCCTCCCTTAGTGAGCACGTACACTCTAATATAAATGTAGTTTAGGCTCGGCGATGATGAATCAGTCAGTCAGGACATGTTATTTTTTAGATATTCCCATCAGAGGAAATGGCGGTTCGGAAAAACCTGAAAACGCGTTAAGCATTTGCAGTCTTTATGAACGCAAAGAGTTAAAAAATGATGGCCTCGGGATTCGAAGACGAGCAGCGTCAACGGAGGAAGAAGCAAGAGGCAGCAGACGTGGTACAGGAAATGAGAGAACTGCACTGTGGGTAGTGCGATCCCACCAGAATACAAATGAGATATTAAACGCGGCTATTGGCACCGTGACGTCACACAAGCAATTTGTGCAAGTGAAACATCATATATGAGGAAGCGTTTCATGTACAAACGCATATTTTGAGGAAATCTCATTTGAAGTTGTTTCAATCAACGAGGACGTTCTTTCAGCCTATTATACTGAATATCTGTAATGAAGACAGCAAGTGCTGTCCTTGAGTTTTCTCAGATCGGGCGACAGAAGTCACTGGGTATGGCGATTGGTCTGATTCTGAAGACTGGATACGTATTTCAGGGTCGTAATTTCTTGGCCCCCTTTTTCAAGAACTGCTGTTGTTACTGATATTGTTGTGATGTTGTGCACACCACTACACAGCTACTACGATAAAGAGTGTAACTCAGAGGAGAAGAGTAATACAGAACCTGTTCACTGTCGCGTTCTTGCCGAGAAATCTTGAGGTAACCGAAGAAAGGTGGGAACGTCCTACCTGACCAGAGTTGTCTGACAACTGCTAGTGGTGATTATTGGAAAAGGCTACAAGACTCGAACTCGGGATTTTAAATACAGGGCGCTCTAACGTATAGCAAAAGTGGTGGTCATCATTGTTGTAAGTACAACCATCCCCTTATAAATTACGTGAGCCACGCAGGCAATACAGCGTCATCTGCTCTTCTTTTAACTGGTCTTTTTTAGGAGTTGTGATTGTATAACTTGCAAAACCTAAGAACTGGGATTTTTCTCCCATATACGTGATTAAATTCAATTACTGCAATGTTTTCGAAGTAATAATAATAATAACGCTATTTGCTTTACGTCTCACTAACTACTTTTACGGTTTTCGGAGACGCCGAGGTGCCGGAATTTTGTCCCGCAGGAGTTCTTTTACGAGTCAGTAAATCTACCGACACGAGGCTGACGTATTTGAGCACCTGCAAATACCACCGGACTGAGCCACGATCGAACCTGCCAAGTTGGGGTCAAAAGGCCAGCGCCTCAACCGTCTGAGCCACTCAGCCCGGCTGTTTTCGAAGTTGACGCAAGCAATTCACTAGCAGTGTTGGAGGAAAAATATCAGAACAAAGCCCCATTGACACCAGACTACACTCTCGCAATCATCATCTACGAATTGGGACTGCGAAATAAATTATTGTTTAAGATGCGAACTTTGTATTTCAAGCGTTCGCATACGGGGCCAAGGGAGTTTCTCATCACTCACGGCCCTTTCCTTTGTGTTTCTGCGGCATGAGAGGCGCCCCAAGGCTGAACCTCTAGTTTGTATTCAGTTGTACAGAGAGAGAAGCGACGCGGGGAAAAAACTGCAGGGGAGATCGGGTGCTCGTAAAGAAAAAGAATAACATCTTTATTATCGTCGCTCAGAAGTGCAATTCTCTACGGGGTCGGGTATGAAGTCCTTCCTGACGTCAGAGCACTCAATCGCTTTACGTTATTCCGACACAGACAGGTCTTTGATGGGATAGGAAGGAAGCCTGGTGCGAAAATGGGAAAGCACTGAAAACCATCTTCAGGGCGGGCGACAGTGGGGTTCGAAACCACTATCTCCTGAATGCAAGCTCACATCTGCGCCCCTGGTGCCGGCACATAGCCTACTCCTGTGGAATAGCATCAAGAGGTCTCCTCAATAGAGTTAGTAAATAATACACTAGAGGTAGCATGGGCGCTGCAGTCGCGTGCGAAGTTGAACAAGCGCGCTGTTTAGCAAGGCTGGATTGTTCGGCACTGTCACTACTGCACCTTCCCGGTAAATTGAAGTATATACTTCTCTGAAGGAAAATGCCAGTCTCCTGTGCAGCTCACGGCTGCATGGAGAGGTTCACAAAGGGCAATGGCGTATCATTTTACAGGTATGTTTCCTTGAAATTTATTTCCGTACGTATAAAATAATACTTTGCGTGACACTTATTGTCATGTAAATTGGCCTACTTGGGCTGACTTCGCGACTGACTCCGCTGCCGGTGTGAATGAGATTCTTTGGATCTTTCCTTGAGGACTGAAATTCATGTTTTAGGAAATATAAGGGAAGGCATTTTCCTTCCACTGAAAGCGAATATCTAGAAAAATCATGTGCATGATACCGAGCGAGTGGCTGCAGGCTTTATGTCACGTAGCTGCCAGCTTGCATTCGGGAGATAGTGGGTAAGAACCCCACTGCCGGCAGCCCTGAAGATGGTTTCTAATTTGCACACCAGGCAAATGCTGGGGATGTGCGTTAAGGCCACAGTCCTGTCCCATAGTTGCCGTAAGACCTGCCTGTGTCGGTGCGACGTAAAGCAAATCGGTACAAAAAACAAAATAAGAAAAGATGTGTATGATAGCTTGGAAGTGTGCTTCGTTTTTCACTTTCGCGCTGTGCAGCGGTCACTTGGTAGGCCAAGGCCCTTCAAGGGCTGTAGTGCCATGGGGTTTGGGTTTGGTGTGTATTTATAGTACTAAAAGCTACTGAACATATTTCCTATATAGGGTTAGTTGCTTTCCCTTCGTACAATACGTGTAGCAGTCCCTATTCATACCTACCAGATTTTAAAATTTAGAGACTAGGTGTGCAACACCCTGTGAACATCTGAGTCCTTTACTTTCGTCAATATTATTCCCTTAAATGCCACACAGGACTAAATACACAAGGATAATAAATTATTGACCGAGCGAGTTGGCCGTGCGGTTAGGGCCACGCAGCTGTAAGCTTGCTTTCGGGAAATAGTGGGTTCAAACCCCACTGTCAGCAGCCCAGAGGATGGTTTTCCATGGTTTCCCATTTTCACACCAGGAAAATGCTGGGGATGTACCTTACCAGGCAAATGCTGGGGATATACCTTATTTAAACCCACGGCGATTCCTCCCCACCCCTAGTCCTTTCCTATCCCATCGTCGCCATAAGGTATATCTGTGTTAGTGCGATGTGAAGCCAATTGTGAAAATTATTGTAAGTTTTTTTTCCAGTTCTCTTCAATCATATAATTTTCCACTCTCCCTTTCTATTAACGGAAATAATTTTACAAGTTAAAATCTTAAAGCAATTCATACGTTTCAGGAAAAGCTAAATAAAACTCCATAATAGACTGAAACTACAGCCGAATGTCATATTTCGCGTTCCAGCCGCGTGGGAAAGAAAGGGCGATCTCCTTAAAACGACGTTCTGTAAAGTAATGATTGTCCTCCTCTGTGGTGTAGTGGTTAGCGGGATTAGCTGCCACGCCCGGAGGCCCGCGTTCGATTCCCGGTGCTGCCACGAAATTTGAAAAGTAGCACGAAGGCTGGAACGGGGTCCACTCAGCCTCGACAAGGCCCCTGTTCAGCATAGCAGGTACTGATCATCCTTCTCAGTTGTATCCCCCGACTCAAAGTCACACGCTCCAGGATACTGGCCGCGAGCCTGCAGGGTAAAGAAGAAAGGTAAGTATAATCTTCTACCACGCACACTTTCTCTACATTATCCGAGTTTCACCAAGGACAGGGCTGGCCGGGGGCCAACTAGTCCACGCTTCACCAGTTCAACGACCATTTCCAATTGCGTGGTCCCGTTACCTGTATCTATCTACCTGCAGGAATTCCTCTCTCTCTCGCTGGCTGACCTCCTTCCTTCCTTCCTTCCTTCCTTCCTCCTTCCTTCCTTCCGTCGCTCCACCGATAAGTCCACCGTGGTGAGCCGGTTGGTACTCACTAGTCTAGACCGTCTCCATGGCCAAATAGCGTGCTGGCCGCAGGTTCGATTCCCGGCAGGGTGGGCAATTTTAACCATCATTGGTTAATTTCGCTGGCACGGGGGCCGGGTGTATGTGTCGTCTTCATCATAATTTCATCCTCAGATCGTCTACGGGCGTCAAATCGAAGGACCTGCACCTGGCGGCACTAAAAGCCATACGCCATTTCATTTCCAATCACTAGATTACTTGCCGAGTCGCAGTGTTCATACACCACTGCTGATCCCCAGGCTGTTCTCGACACTAAAGCCATACGGTATTTCATTTCCAATCACTAGATTACTTGCCGAGCCGCAGTGTTCATACACCACTGCTGATCCCCAGGCTGTTCTCGACACTAAAGCCATACGGTATTTCATTTCCAATCACTAGATTACCTGCCGAGTCGCAGTGTTCATACACCACTGCTGATCCCCAGGCTGTTCTCGACACTTCTGACACTAAAGCCATACGGTATTTCATTTCCAATCACTAGATTACCTGCCGAGTCGCAGTGTTCATACACCACTGCTGATCCCCAGACTGTTCTCGACACTAAAGCCATACGGTATTTCATGTCCAATCACTAGATTACCTGCCGAGTCGCAGTGTTCATACACCACTGCTGATCCCCAGGCTGTTCTCGACACTTCTGACACTAAAGCCATACGGTATTTCATTTCCAATCACTAGATTACCTGCCGAGTCGCAGTGTTCATACACCACTGCTGATCCCCAGACTGTTCTCGACACTAAAGCCATACGGTATTTCATGTCCAATCACTAGATTACTTGCCGAGTCGCAGTGTTCATACACCACTGCTGATCCCTAGGCTGTTCTCGACACTTCTGACACTAAAGCCATACGGTATTTCATTTCCAATCAATAGATTACTTGCCGAGTCGCAGTGTTCATACACCACTGCTGATCCCCAGACTGTTCTCGACACTAAAGCCATACGGTATTTCATTTCCAATCACTAGATTACTTGCCGAGTCGCAGTGTTCATACACCACTGCTGATCCCCAGACTGTTCTCGACACTAAAGCCATAAGCCATTCCATTTCCAATCACTAGATTACCTGCCGAGTCGCAGTGTTCATACACCACTGCTGATCCCCAGACTGTTCTCGACACTAAAGCCATACGGTATTTCATTTCCAATCACTAGATTACCTGCCGAGTCGCAGTGTTCATACACCACTGCTGATCCCCAGACTGTTCTCGACACTAAAGCCATAAGCCATTCCATTTCCAATCACTAGATTACCTGCCGAGTCGCAGTGTTCATACACCACTGCTGATCCCCAGACTGTTCTCGACACTAAAGCCATACGGTATTTCATTTCCAATCACTAGATTACCTGCCGAGCCGCAGTGTTCATACACCACTGCTGATCCCCAGGCTGTTCTCGACACTTCTGACACTAAAGCCATACGGTATTTCATTTCCAATCACTAGATTACCTGCCGAGCCGCAGTGTTCATACACCACTGCTGATCCCCAGGCTGTTCTCGACACTAAAGCCATACGGTATTTCATTTCCAATCACTAGATTACCTGCCGAGTCGCAGTGTTCATACACCACTGCTGATCCCCAGGCTGTTCTCGACACTTCTGACACTAAAGCCATACGGTATTTCATTTCCAATCAATAGATTACTTGCCGAGTCGCAGTGTTCATACACCAATGCTGATCCCCAGGCTGTTCTCGACACTTCTGACACTAAAGCCATACGGTATTTCATTTCCAATCACTAGATTACTTGCCGAGCCGCAGTGTTCATACACCACTGCTGATCCCCAGGCTGTTCTCGACACTAAAGCCATACGGTATTTCATTTCCAATCACTAGATTACCTGCCGAGTCGCAGTGTTCATACACCACTGCTGATCCCGAGGCTGTTCTCGACACTAAAGCCATACGGTATTTCATTTCCAATCACTAGATTACCTGCCGAGTCGCAGTGTCCATACACCACTGCTGATCCCCAGACTGTTCTCGACACTTCTGACACTAAAGCCATACGGTATTTCATTTCCAATCACTAGATTACCTGCCGAGCCGCAGTGTCCATACACCACTGCTGATCCCCAGGCTGTTCTCGACACTTCTGACACTAAAGCCATACGGTATTTCATTTCCAATCACTAGATTACCTGCCGAGTCGCAGTGTTCATACACCACTGCTGATCCCCAGGCTGTTCTCGACACTTCTGACACTAAAGCCATACGGTATTTCATTTTCAATCACTAGATTACTTGCCTAGTCGCAGTGTTCATACACCACTGCTGATCCCTAGGCTGTTCTCGACACTAAAGCCATACGGTATTTCATGTCCAATCACTAGATTACCTGCCGAGCCGCAGTGTTCATACACCACTGCTGATCCCGAGGCTGTTCTCGACACTAAAGCCATACGGTATTTCATTTCCAATCACTAGATCACTTGCCGAACCGCAGTGTTCATACACCACTGCTGATCCCCAGGCTGTTCTCGACACTAAAGCCATACTCTAAGTCGACTGAGAAGAACATTCTCAAAACAGAAATAACAACACATTAGACGAAAGAAACACACAAGACCGCTTGTATTTTCTCCGGAAAATGGTTGTACTTTTTGTTCTCTCGCTGGCTCGCCCCAATTCGTTCTTCCTGTGTTGAGCCCACAGCTTTCCTTCGCTCTAGTTGATTATGTATGTTTGAACCACCCGTATCCTGGATTCCCCACGGAGGCATGCAACTAGTAACCATGCAGTAGCATAATATATTTAGTAAATTCCAATGGTACTCAACCTAATTTCATGTATTTGAGATTCTTTATTTCAGAATTCCTTGGTGACGTCACTGTAGAAGTCCTCACGTTCTTTCAACTCAACAAGATGAACCTTCTCTATTATTATTATTATTATTATTATTATTATTATTATTATTATTATACCGGGAAGCAGACTACACCTCAACTCCGCAGATTCAAAATAAGCGCCTTAATGAACTCCTCTATCGACCAAAATGTAAAATTGCTACTACATAAAGTTGAGACTTTAATTAGAAGATTTCTTCTTCTTCTGGTTACTATCCGTGCTTGTCCTGTCACTTGCGGCGTCCACGTTCTGATGTTCTTCTTCGGCCAACGCTTCTTTTTCCTGGAATTTTTCCTTGCAGGACGGTCGTATCCGCTGTTGTTCCGCATCATGTAATGGATCCTTCTTGCTTTCACGGTGGTCAATACTTCTTTCTCTTTCTTCATAGAATCTCGACATTTGTGACATGCGATGTATTCTTAACATTCTTCTATATAGACACATCTCAAAAGCCTCCAAGCGCTTTGTTTCAACACCATAGAAGAGTGAAGTCTGATCTTCGTCGACATTTCTCACCCGTGATTCTTAAACAGATTGCTCATCTTCCCTGGCTTCTCCAATTCGGGTCTTCACCTCATCGGAAAGATCCCACTGGTCATTTATGGTGGTACCAAGATACGTGTATTTATGAACTTGTTCAATGTTGTTCTTAAGATGACATGCAAGAGCATAGTTTTCGTTTTTTGAGTGTTGACATCTAGACCATATTCAGAGCTCATTTGTGTAAGTCTATCTACAAGGTACTGTAAACTATCCTCACTATCAGAAAAGTCGTCGGCATATCGGATGTCGTTGATCATCTCCACTTCATCAAGAGCTTCCTTAAAGATGCGTTCTGAATAGATGCTGAAAATCAGTGGCGATAATATACAACCCTGCCTTACACCTGTCCTCCTTATTTTCTCTGTCCAACCTCACAGAAGCCCACTGGTTCCAATATAAGTTTACTATTATACGCACGTCCTTGTCATCCAAACCAATGCCTACGATCTTGTGGTGTTTTGTCTTCCGGTTATCAATAAAACAGGCATAAATGTCGCACTTCAGGTCTCTGCACCTTTGAAACAGCACCTGGATACAAAACAATGCTTCACGCGTACCAAACTGTGTATGAGAAATTTGTTCTTCACAGATCTTGTATATTCTTCGGTGAATAATCCTCAGAACTCAGAAATATCTTCAGTAAGTGACTCATGAGGCTGATGGTCCTGTACTCACCACATGTTTTAGCTCCGGGGTTTTTGGACAATGTCATAAATTCAGATTTAAGCCAATCCCGTGGAATGCAACCAGAGACGTAGATGTCGTTGAATAATGCAGTCAACCATTTTAAATTATCTTCACAGAGAAATTAATCTTATACCGGTTGTACAGTACTATTTGAAGTAATTCTACATACTGTATAGCTGCCTCTGTGGATCCGTGGTAGAGTGTCGGCCTCCGGATCCCAAGATAGCGGGTTCAAACCCGGCAGAGGTAGTCGGATTTTTGAAGGGCGGAAAAAAGTCCATTCGACACTCCATGTCGTACGATGTCGGTGTTGAACGCCATGTGTTTTCTTTCGTCAGAGGTCAGCACATTCAGACTACTACAGCCCCAGTGGAAGGGGGACAGAGTCACGCGTCTCACCGGCGTCAGGGAGTTCCGAGACTTGGACGAGCGTGGGTGACAGTATTGTGTTTGTGCGCTACAACATGGATCACGGCGTCCTAATGTATATTTTGTACAGTGTAAATAGTTTTGTAAATAAATTAAGTATGTAATGTACATTATGTTGGCCTTCCCTTTGCACTTAATGAAGTACATTTCGTGGACTGTGGGAAGAGCTAGGCCTCGTTCAACACGAGTAAGCAACTCTAAAACGAGACCGAACATTTTGGTCCTCCAGTGCCCGATGTGATTCAGTGACGATATTACATCTCAATCTGCGCATTTAGGCCTATTAGTGATAACAGTTTATTTACAAGTGTTTACCTTTGTGAAGTACGAATGTGTTCGTTTTACCGCCAAACTTACAACCACCCACGTGCTAAGTACTGCGCAGTAAGGTACAAATGAGCGACTTCAACTAACGTGCCGTGTATGTGATTCACAACCATTTTCTACATGAAACACTGTGACTTGTGATGTGATTAACTGAGTTCTAATACAGTTCTCATTCATTTTAAACTTCGAGATTGAAGTGTGTGTTGCCGCCATCTTGCGCGGACGAATACAGTCTTGCCAACCCAATTGATGGAAATTCCAAGCAGTAGTAATCCAAATCCGTAGCAGTAGTTCCAGAAGTGACCACCAGAGTGCAGCCCAGCCGCGCAGTGCTCTTTGGTTTTCAGCCCTGCTGTGGAAGGATACATTCTCCTGATCTGTAAGTAATCTGGCATTCCCAGTCCTTTATAATATATCCATTATTTCTTGTTATCCTTCACCATGGATCCTGTCCAGCGAAAAGGTCTCATAAAAAAGAGAGCAGTTATTAAGTCTCGTATAAAACGTATAGCTAGTTTTGTCAGTACATTTAATGAAGGCTCAAATCTGAATGATATTCGAGTTAGGCAAAGGCTGCTATGTTCAAGTAAGGAGGAATACAACGATGTTTAAACCCAGTTAGAAATTAGCGATACCGAAGAAGTTCATGATGCAGATAGGGAATCCACTGAAGAACTCATCCTAGAAATAGAATCTAAGATGGAAACTCTGTTAAATGCAAATTCGAATGCAACTCCCCCGCAACATCTAGTTCTTCAAATACCAGTAGCATACATGAAATAAGACTCCCTACAATTTCACTGCCAAAATTTACAGGAATTATTTCTGAATTTATTCATTTTCGAGATACCTTCCAGAGCCTAGTAATTAATAATCATGCCTTAACAGACATACAGAGGCACTATTACCTACTATCATGCTTATCGGGAGAACCTCATAAATTAATTGAAAGCTTGCCCGTCACTGAAAGCAATTTCAAGGTAGCTTGGGAATTAATCTTTCAAAGATATAATAACCGCAAATTGATTGTAGACCTACACGTTAAGCAACTGCTAGATCTTCCGTCAGTTAAAACAGAGTCAGCTAAGGACTTAATAGTGTTGCTAAATCAACTGCTGAGCAACCTGAGCGCTATTGAAGTAATGGAAATAGATGTGCCTCTGCATGAAATTTTGTTATCTCGCTTAGTGCTAGATCGAATCAGCCTCGGTCTAAGAAAACAGTGGGAAGTTAAATCTTCAGATAAGAAGTTCCCTCACTTGAAGGATTTAGTAGCTTTCTTGGAGAATAGTTGTCAAACTCTGGAGCTAATCAACCCCGAAAAACACCAAAGCGACCAGCAACAGGTCGTATCCAAACATGGTGGTGATAAGAGCAGTAAGAAGTCCTTTGTCACAACAGCAACTCATTGTGAGTTTTGTAAGGCTTCTCACACCCTAACGAAATGCCCTAAGTTTCGTGAAGCCAGCGTTGGAAATAGAATAGATTTCACCAAGAAGTGTAAACTTTGCTTTAACTGTCTGGGTGCTAATCATACTTTAAAGGAGTGTAGTTCAGGAAATTGTCGAATCTGCAATAATAGACATCATACTCTGTTGCACAAGGAGCAGAGTACATCCTACAATGCTTCTACTACATCAGAAACCACCCAGACTCAGCAGCAAACCTACTGTGCTGTGAAGAGCAACTATACTCATGTAGAAGTTCTATTGTCAACAGCTCTCGTAGTGGTCACAGACAAACGTGGGAATGCACATCAGTGCCGAGCTCTACTTGATAGTGCATCTCAAATGCATTTCATGTCCAGGCGTTTGGCAGATCGCTTAGGGATTGAATTGAGTCGGGACTCAATGCCTATAAGGGGAATTAGTGATACTAAGGCAACTGAATCATCACATATCTGTCGAATCCAAGTTACATCTGGGGTCACAGACTACACTACCCCTATTGTTTGTGCTGTACTTCCTCGCATAACTGGTCAGCTCCCTACAGTACAGCTTGACACGTCTGACTGGCAGCTACCACAGGACATTTCCTTGGCGGATCCTCAATTTAGTACACCAGGTGAAGTTGATTTACTACTGGGGGCTTCTGTGTTTTTTGACATACTGCGTCGTGGTCAACTCACGATAGAAAATCATCCTGTACTACAGGACACTGAATTTGGTTGGATCTTATCAGGCAAGATACCACCACACTCTCTCAAGTCTACCAGCAAGAAAGTAATGTCTTGTCTTGTGCGTGGCAATGAACAGCACATACAGGTTGAACGATTTTGGCAACAAGAGGAAGTAAAGATGTCTCCCCCGCGTTCTAAGGAAGAAAGTCAGTACGAAGAACACTTTGTGAACAACACTACTAGGGACAGCACCGGAAGATATGTTGTAAGACTGCCTATTAAACCACACCATGAGGAACTTGGGGATTCATTTAAATACGCCACTCGTTGCCTCAGTCAAATTGAACAGCGGTTCCATCGCCAACCAGACTTGAAGAAGGACTATGTTGAGTTCATGACAGAATATGCTGATCTTCATCACATGGAACTTGTGACAACGCAAACCAATAAGCCAACATATTACCTGCCGCATCGTGCTGTAATTAAGCAGTCCAGCACTACCACTAAGGTCAGAATCGTCTTCAACGCCTCTGCTAAAACTACTAGTAACTACTCACTGAACGATATCTTGATGGTTGGACCTACGGTGCAAGAAGACTTGTATTCTATCATCTTGAGATTTAGAACACATAAGTATGCCTTCACTGCAGATGTTACAAAAATGTACAGGCAAATTCTAGTTCATCCTGATGACCAAGATCTGCAACGCATTGTATGGCGTTCATCTCCGAATGAACCTATCCAGATTTATCGACTTTCCACTGTAACTTATGGTACCTCAGCAGCGCCCTTTTTAGCCACGAGATGCCTGGTACAACTTGCCAACGATGGTGCACTGCAATACCCAAGAGCATTGGAGACATTACGAAGAGACTTCTATGTTGATGATGTTCTGAGTGGAGCAGATACCATTGGAGATGCACTCAGTCTGCAACAAGAGCTGATCCAACTACTCAGTAGCGCAGGCTTTCCTCTTCGTAAATGGTGTGCTAACCATACTACTCTTTTAGAGCACATACCTCTTGAGCACCAAGAATCACAATTGCCCTGGAGTCTGGATGACAAGGAAGAGGGTACCATTAAGGCCTTGGGACTACTGTGGCATCCTCTAAAGGACATCTTCCAGTTTGTAGCTACCAGTCACACCCAGAAGACCACAACCTGGACAAAACGTAGTGTGTTATCCTGCATTTCATCCATTTTTGATCCTTTGGGCCTCTTAGGTCCAGTAATAATAAAATGTAAAATTTTCTTGCAGCATTTATGGCAGGCGAAAGTGGACTGGGATCAGAGTTTGCCTCCTGAGCTATTAACTACTTGGGAACAGTTTCATGCATATTTGCCATCACTCAACGACATTCGCATCCCTCGAAGAGTGACGGGAGACGGAGAGATTAAACAATATGAGTTACACGGATTCTCTGATGCTTCAGAAAGGGCCTTTGGAGCATCTGTTTACCTACGGAGTATAGATGTCAAGGATAATGTAACAGTAGTGCTGTTAAGCTCCAAATCCAGAGTAGCACCACTGAAACAGATTTCCCTCCCTAGACTTGAACTATGTGGTGCATTACTCCTTGTAAAATTAATGGATAAGGTTAAAACTGCACTTAACCTCAAAATTGAACAAAACTACTATTGGACTGATTCTACCATAGTACTAGCTTGGCTTGCAGGAGAGCCCGCATCTTGGAAAACGTTTGTTGGTAACCGAGTGTCTGAGATACAACAGCTTTCATCTGTAGAACAATGGAACCATGTGACGTCACAGGACAATCCAGCTGACATAATTTCGAGAGGGATTGAACCACATCTTCTTCAAGACAATATGTTATGGTGGGCGGGACCATCCTGGCTCTACCAGCCACCGTCAACCTGGCCTGTCAGCGACATGAAGAGAACTTCCGAACTCACTGATGTACCAGAGCAACGGAAACCAGCTGTTTGCTTACTTGTTGTCAGTCATTTCCTTGAAGCCTTGGTCCAACGCTTTTCTTCTTGGTCACGGCTGGTGAGAGTCATGGCCTTCATACTGAGATACATAAACAACCTCAGACTTGCTGCTTCAAGGAGACAGGTGGGAAGTCTGACTGTAGTAGAACTTCAAGAGGCATCGCACAGGATCATTCGTACTGCCCAAGAACGAGAATATGGTAAGGAGCTTCAAGATCTGCGACTTGGCAGACCGATCGCAAAGGACAGTAAGTTGAAGTCTCTTCATCCCTTTGTAGATGCAAACCAGATGCTTAGGGCGGGCGGCAGATTGGAACAATCGCAAGCTCCGTACAGCCAGAAACATCCCATCATCCTACCACCTAATCATCATGTGACCAGGCTGTTAGTAATGTGTGAGAACATGCGACTTCTGCATGCTGGACCCCAACTTTTGCTTGCAACCATTAGACAACGATATTGGATACCTAATGGTAAGTCTGTCATTAGGCACATAACACACAAGTGTCTCCCTTGCTACAAGTTGAAGGCAAGTACATAAACTCAACTCATGGGCCAGCTCCCACACCACAGGGTAGAACCCAACAGACCATTTTTGAACTGCGGAGTTGACTATGGGGGTCCACTTTACATTAAGCAAGGGACTCGTAAGAGCAAAACAAAGCTAAAATGTTATATTGCTCTATTCATCTGCATGCCTACCAAGACGATCCATCTTGAACTTGTCTCTGACCTGTCTACTGATGCGTTCCTAGTGTGATGTTTGGGACATCACTGTATATTTTTAATTATTGAACTATATATTTAATTGATAAGATATATATATATATTTAATCACTGATAGGTCATTTTAAAATTAATATATATATATATATCGGGTTTTTATCATCCATTTCAATCATCATTTCATTTCTTTGTATCGCGGCTATAACGTATTCTGAACGAACAAATTATTGGGTAAAGTATTTCAACATCACGCATATTTATAACTTGCAGTAAATTTTCCAATAGCCGTTGTGAGGTGACCAGAGTCAGCAGGCTAATTTCAGCCCAATTCCAGGAAAAGTACGTCATCTAGATTACGAGAGACCTTACCCTCTCCACCTCATGATGAGACAGTTGATACATTATTAACACCCACTTTTCAAACTCAGCTTGGGGACGCTTTATTTCAGCGGGAAAGTTCAGCCTATGTGAATGAACGTAATGAAGCAACGTGATGGATGCACAGCAATACATGGGAGAAGGGATGAGACCTCGAATCTTACTGGACCATGTGATATGGCTGATGGAAGGAGACTTTTGAACCGATATATACCACCGACAAGGGCTGGAGAGGACACTAACATTCTCATTCAGATTCGGAGATTCGGACATTCTGATTCTGATTCTCACACTTGGAAGATACTCTTACTACGATTCTACGTCTACACATCGGAGAAGATTTTAACTTAGTTCACTTCGCATCTGAGTATATTCTACTCAAAAGTTACTCTCATTGGGACTTGTTATCTCAATGACGAAAGGTAGTCAACGGGAGACCGGTTCTGACTGGTACAGGGGAGGAGAGCTTTTATTATGAATTTAGCTACGCTACTGTTCCGTAATACGGAAGAATACGAAGGTATTCTCTCCATGAACATAACCCATGGTGGTTTTGCACTTAAAATTAGGACTCATTACGACTTTGTGTAAGGAGTACAATAGGAAGTGTTAAAGACAGGAAATGTGGATGTAAGACTGGAATCCAACAACAGATGAGGCAGCCTGTACGAGAGATCCACCCATCTTCAGCTTCAAGACAACAGAGTCTACATTTGGTGAGCTTATGGCATAAGTTACTGCAAGTCTTCGCGCAACAGTTCATTTTCTTAAAGTTAATTTCATTCACTTTTTCTTTTGCTTCCGTAAGTTCAGATTTCGTTAATACGCCGTTACGTCACGTTTTCATCTTAATAAATAGCTGTTTTAATTTGTATTTTATGAAATGATTATTAATGATCCTTAAATTCCAAGTTAGTGTACTTAATGATTTGTTTCCGTTCACCCCACCCCTGGGAGTTTTTTGAGTCTCATTACGTATTTTTATTTATTATTATTATTATTATTAATTATCTACTTTTGTTTTCAAGCCATAAGCTTGAAGACTGGCGCCCTTGGGATACTGTTTCTGAAGAAACCATGACATATCATTTATTTATTTTAATATTAAAGTGACCCGCCACGTTATAAATTTGTCATACATCTGTGGGCAAAGTGGGTATGTCACACTAGCTGCTCTGCGTAGATTTACATCGCGTCGGGGCATCTGCCAGAATATCTACAGCGACAATGGAAGTACCTTCGTGGGAGCAAGAAACGAGCTACGGGAGCTTCACACCCTTTTCAGATCTCGAGTACATCAGAGGAAGGTGTATGACTTCGCATCTCAATGTGGAATCCAGTGGCATTTTATTCCACCGCATGCCCCTCATTTTGGTGGGCTGTGGGAGGCTGGCATAAAGTCTACTAAGTCCCATTTGAAGAAGGTTGCAGGAAATCTTGTACTGACTTTTGAAGAAATGTCCACGTTGTTAGTTCAGATTGAGGCATGCCTGAATTCGAGACCAATAACCAAACTGTCTGATAATCCTGATGACTATTCATTCCTGACTCCCGGTCACATCCTGATTGGAGAACCTCTCACAACCATCCCAGAGCCAGATTTACTTACAGTTTCAGGTTCTCGTCTGTCCAGGTGGCAACTACTTCAGCGTTGCAGACAGTACTTCTGGAAGCGATGGTCAAGGGACTATCTATGTCAAATCCAGCAGCGGACTAAGTGGTCAGCAGGAAGGGTCAACCTTCAACCCGGAACTCTCGTTCTTCTCAAAGAAGACAACTTACCACCTCTCGTGTGGCAGATATGGATCGTGGTAGATACGCACGCAGGTACTGACGGCTTGGTGCGAGTTGCCACTATTCGCACGCCCAAGGGGACCTTCAAACGGCCAATTGCAAAACTTTGTGTCTTTCCAGAAGAGGTTGAAACTGTATATAGTGAAAAAGTGTAATTAGTGAAAAGGTGTAATCTTTGATGTGCTAAAACTTTGTTTTTTTCATTTGACTTTTTCAGTGTGAGTGCTAATTTTTATTGTTCTTAATAATATTTATGTTTGTAATTTATATATAAATTAGGTGGGCGGTATGTTGAACGCCATGTGTTTTCTTTCGTCAGAGGTCAGCACATTCAGACTACTACAACCCCAGTGGAAGGGGACAGAGTCACGCGCCTCACCGGCGTCAGGGAGTTCCGAGACTTGGACGAGCGTGGGTGACAGTATTGTGTTTGTGCGCTACAACATGGATCACGGCGTCCTAATGTATATTTTGTACAGTGTAAATAGTTTTGTAAATAAATTAAGTATGTAATGTACATTATGTTGGCCTTCCCTTTGCACTTAATGAAGTACATTTCGTGGACTGTGGGAAGAGCTAGGCCTCGTTCAACACGAGTAAGCAACTCTAAAACGAGACCGAACAGTCGGCATGTAAAAGATCTCTGGTGATACATTTGGGGTTTACCCGACAAAATTAATTAAATCTCAGCCATAGACGCCCAAGAGAGATCCGGTTTACTCTGACATCTAACGGACCTAGAGTAAAACGGAACGTCGAAATTGACGAGCAGACAGCCAGATGGCGTCAAATCGAAATGTCTGCACACGGTAGCTGAGGCCATACAATTATTATTATTATTATTATTATTATTATTATTATTATTATTACATACTGTACATGAGTTGACTATGTTTGTAAGTACAAGTAGAATTTTGTAAACAATGTAAATTTATTAAGGATGAGCTGTGTGTTTAATAGAAAAATTGTTAGCGTAAATTGTATATTGTATTCAAGGAAAATTTTCTTCTCTTGTTAATTTAAAATTTAGTGCTTGACAACAATGTATTTTAGTGTACCATTTACCACCGAAGTAGGCACCTCATTTGCAAATGAAGAGGTTTTGATTTGATTTGAAGAAGAAATTTCTAACGAAAACATTTCAAATTCAAACGTGCCCCCCTTGGGGTCCGGCGGCTTCTGCGCCAGAGCCAAACAACAATAACAAACAACTTATGTACAAAACATACAAGCCCATCCAACCCAAGTCAATCAAGAACCAACAACCAAAGGCCTAAGAGCTACTACTTTAGCTGACGGCCCGCCTGCCAAAAGGACAGGAATGAAATAACTTCATTCGTTCGTTCGCAGTTACACTCGGTCGCCTCGAGAGAGGCGGCCGTGCACCTGGCATCTTAGCCGGAGCAATATTTTTAGTAGAGGACTCATCACCAAGGCGGTGGACCCCTAGGGAGAGAGAGAGAGAGAGAGAGAGAGAGAGAGCACATCTCTCACTCACATATCCCCTATTTTTGGTAAAGGAAGGCGGGAAAAAAGGACTACCTCTCTCTCGAATTCAACAAAGCAAAAAAAATTCTCTGAGATTTGCCTTGCACGCCTCAGCACGCGGTTAAGTCCCGTGAAGATAACGGGATTTAAGGATATTACGCGCCTCACACCTGTCAAAAAGCACGTGGTTAGGACCTGCCAAGATGACAGCAGTAAGGTTAGCCACGCGCAATTATTCAAAGTTCGCGCCAAAACAAGTGCACGAGCTTAGGACCTCTCAAGAATGCAGCAGTGAGGTTAGCCATGCGCACTTATTCAAAATTCCGCGCCAACACACAAACTTGAGGTTAGGGGCTGTCGAGATGACAGATGTCAAAACACGAGCACGTGACCTTGTTTGTAAAAAATGCCACGTGGTCGTGACCATGACGTCATAGGGTCAATGACCTCATGGGAAACTGCTGATTTGGCTCCCATTGTTTTAGAACATACATTGCTATACTACTGTAGGGTAAGTGTGTCAAGACTGGTTGCCCCATCAGAAGAGTTAATGAGATGATATACGATAGTAGGAAAGGAGAGGGTGAAACCTGGTGTACACACATAGCCTATTCCTGTTGAATAGCACCAAAGGGTTAATGTCATTATCCGACGGACGAATCACCACACTCCATATGAGCACTGCGGAGAGATTTGGAAATGAATCCAGGCTTTTGGCACGCACTCACCTCCTCTACCCAACCGGCCAACCACGGTATCAGACTTAACGATCATGGCCAACAGACGGCCTAATACCGAATCTGTGGTATCTTCCGTAAATGTTATTAAAACACTAATACATAATATATGCGTAGGGGTATTTGGTTGCACACTAGCACTGCGCTTTGAATTTCGTCTTTTGTTACCGCAGCTGATAAAAAACATGATGATGATGCTTATGCTTCTTGTTTTAAGAGGCCAAACATCGAAGGAGATCGGCCCCTAATGGAACGAGATGGACGACACGATATATGATGGTTAAAATTTTAAAATGTATCCACTGACTAGAGTTTAAAAAATGGTGATGAAGAAAAATGAGTATGAGATTAAAACAATCAGTGGATCTAATTCGCAATGCCTTATTCCTAATAAAATAAGAGAAAATACAGGAAACAAAGCAATAAGGCATTGCCTGGTAGTACAGATATATATACATAATTTACATTAGACGTTAAAAGAGCACATTAAAATACGCAACACCAACTAAAATGAAGTCAATGGGATAAAAGCGCAATTAACACAAATACACGAGAACAAAGCACATCATTACACTGGATAAAAAAGTCCACTATCCCTCATAAAGCGGATGACAAGGTCTGCTGACTGCTTCGTCATCTCGCAAGATAAGGGAGATTGTACTCGGGAGGTTAAGACTACGGCGCAGATCGACCAGGTCCACACACTCCGTAAGGATGTGTACCACGGTATAGTGCTGGGAGAGGAGGCAGTCCTCGGATTGAATCGGTTGTAGCAAGTGAAGCGCTCCACCGGTATTCTCCGGTACTACTGCGGAGAATTGCGGAGGTATACGGAGGCTGGCGGAGGAAACGGAGCGAACCTGCTCTGCTCACTCATTCAAAACACTCCTTCCTGTCAGTTGCTGCGTGTGACGGGTGAACTTTCTGGCACCACCTTCACTATGTAGCTAATGCCACGAAAACCATCAGTCGTTTTGAATATTTTCGATGCAGAAGGCGATCAGAAGAAATCTGCCAAGTGCAAATTGTGTGCACGTAGTTTTTCAACGGGAGGCGGCACATCTAATTTATTTAGAGTGACCAACTCTAAATTTTCAAATGGAGGACAGACTCTTAATACAGGGAGGACTTTTTATAAAATTGTTCTAAAAATGGAGGACAAATGTAATTTTAATATTTACATACAAAACTTAGTATTACATACTTTATAACTGTTATGCTGATGAAGATGCTGAAGTTGTAACTATTTTATGCTGGTACTTATCGACTGCACCCACGTTCGAGAGGAAAGATGATTTTTTAAAATAAATAATTGTAAAACTGTCTACATGACATGTTTTTAAAGTTGTACTTTACTATTATAATACCCTTATCCGACTCGGTCAGCAAACGGTTTCTTTCTTCTGACCACTGTGTATTAATTAGGGAATACATTCTTTCAACGGTTGCATTTCAACTTGGAATAGCGAAATAAAACCGACAAATTTTAAGCTGTTCACTAAATGTTTCAAAGTCAGGGCTATATTTGAAATACTCATACCATTGCTTAGCGTTTCTGGAGGCAAATCTGGCCCAGAAGCGACGTGTTGCGACGCCTACGTCGAATACCACGATACTCCTAAGGCAGTACGTGGAATTAGAGCCATAGCATAGGTTGACTGACCCTGTCAAGTACTGGGCTCAATTAGCGAACCACTCTAATCCGCTTCATGAAATAGCTGGATACTACCTTTGTATTCTGGCTACCTCTGTCCCAGCGGAGAGAAGGTTTTCTGCTGCTGGAGAAATAATCACAGCAAGAAGAAATGCTTTATCGCCAGAATGAGCAAACACTTCGCTTTTCTTACGTGGAAACTCTAAATATTTCTTCATGTAACGTATGTAGCCTTGAACTTCGTTTCTTCTTGACTGAAACGTTTATTTATTTATTTATTTATTCATTTATTTATTTATTTACGTGTTTGGTGTATGGCTGTGGCTCCGAAGTAATTGGGTGTATTTGTTATGAGGCTGCCTTTTTATAACATACTTCTCCTTAATATACCAAAAAATTATGAATTATTGTTACATTAAATGATGTATTGGTATTATATAATATACAGTAATTTCTTCAGTAAAAAACAGTACTACATCTGTTGCTTAAAAAGGTTACCATACGTAACAGTCCAACGGCTTGGCCGCGTTGACACTCTACTTAAAATAGGTCATACTAAAACAAACTACTCCTCTCCTACCGCTCCTTTTCTTGCATAACGGTTTTAACGGAGGAAGCGGAGGCAACGGAGGTAATCGGAGATACCGATTCATGTTGCGCGAACAACTGCTCCGCTCCTACCGCTCCTTTCCCGGCACTACCACGGTAAGATGATCGCCGCAAGTACACACCGGAGGGGGTTCTCCTTTCAATAGATGGGAGTGAGTCAGGATACCGTGACCGATCCGAAGACGACATAATACCACTGCTTCCCTCCGCGAAGCCCGAAGGGAAGTCCTCCATACCTTCGTTGTTCCTTTTATCGCTCTCAGCTCATTTGGAAGTGGAATGGCCTGCCACTCCATCTCCCAATGGGACATAACCAGATGTCTCAGCTGAGTGCGAATCTCACTTGCAGGAACCTTGAAAGGCAACGGGGGCAGTGTAACTGCCTCCTTGGCAGCCCTATCTGCTAATTCATTTCCCTCTACACCCATGTGGCTTGGGAGCCACATAAATGTGATTCTGGTGCCGACATCCTGGATATCGGCCAACAACCGACACGAAGAGCCTCCGATAAATCGAAGGGTCCGTGTTTTCCTTCGGGCCAGTGTGCAGATCCAGGATTATTTCAGGTCGTCGTACTACCCACTTGGTCGTCTGACAAGGCAAGGAACCGAAGGTACGTGAAACAATCTGTAACTGCTATCCAAACGTATTCCAACCGGCCGCGTTGCTCGAGGACAAACAGCGTACAGCAAACAGCTGCCATAGTTGAACACGCAAGGATAGCTTGGATGAAGTGGCATCTCTCGCAAATTTGCAGCATACGAAAGTAGGAGCTGCTGGCGCCTCAGGTGTAAAGGCAGCACACCAGACTCAGCGAGCAGGCTGGCAACGAAAAGCTCCCGCCGCCAACCTAACTCCGCTGTGGTGGATGCTTTTCAGCTTCGTAAGGACGCTTGGTCTTGCTGAGCCATATGCTGCACTGCCGTAGTCTAACCGGGATAAAAACATGTGCCCTATAGAATCGTAGGAGCACCGTGCGATCCGCTCTCCAATTAGTGCTGCTAAGAAACTTCATGATATTCAGCTTCTTAGTGCATTGCACTTTTAACTGCCGCACGTGTGGCTCCCGCGATAATTAGCTATCGAAAAGGAGCCCAAGAAATCGGTGTCAACAACTGGAAGGACGACATTTCCTAAATAAAGCTCAGGTTTTGGATGAAGAGTACGGAACCGACAAAAGTGGACAACAGAGAGCTTTGGGGTGGAAAACCGAAAGCCATGTTCTAAGACCCACTGTTCCACTCTCCTAATAGCTTGTCGTAATTGTCGCTCGGCGACTGCCATATTACACGAGATATAGTGCAGAGCAAAATCGTCCACATAGAGCGACGCTAAGGTCCGATCCCTGTAGGACTCCATTTTCTTGAACATGGTATTGCGAATATGTCCTCTCTACTCGGACACGGAATAAACGGAGGGAAAAAATTTCGCAATAAATACCGGCAAGTGACCTCGGAATCTCCATTGATGCAGGAGTGAAAGGATACCATATCGCCATGTGGTGTCATATGCCTTTTCTAAGTCAGAGAAAACAGCTACCAAATGCTGTTTGTGGAGAAATGCATCCTGGATAGAACTCTCCAAGCGTACCAAGTGGTCACTGGTCGAGCGAGCGGCTCGAAAACCACACTGGTACTCGGACAAGAGTCCTTGTTTCTCCAGACACCACACAAGTCGGCGGTTTACCATCCTCTCAAATAGCTTACACAGGCAGTTTTTAAGACAAATCCGTCTGTAACTTCCTGGATACTTAGGATCATTGTCAGGCTTGAGGACAGGAATGACTATGCCCTCTCGCCAATGAGACGGAAAATCACCCTCTATCCAGATTCAGTTGAACACACGGAGGAGATATAGTAGACTATCATCACTAAGGTGTTTCAACATCTGGTTATGGATGTTGTCCGGTCCAGAAGACGTGTCCTTGCAAAGTGCCAAGGTGCTGCGGAGTTCACACTCCGTAAAGAGCACGTTGTAGTCCTCTGAAGCTTGAGTGGCAAAACTAAGGTGATGACGTTCTGCCTCCCGCTTCAGAGCGAGGAAATCACGATGGTAAATCCCGGAGCCAGATACATCCGCGAAATGACCAGCTAAATGGTTAGCAATAGAAGATGAGCCTGTGACGATATTGCCTGCAATGGAATTTCCCGGTATAGAAGATGATCCTTGGATACCCGAAATATGTTGAGGTTTAGTCCACACTTGAGATGATGGAGTATGTGATGTCACAGACGACAAATATCTCTCCCACGAAGCCTTCTTACTTTGGCGAATAAGAACTCGCGCCTTAGCGCGGAGTTTCTTAAATGTTACCAAGTTGGCCACAGTAGGCTGTTTACGGCAACGTTTATGAGCGCGACGGCGTTCTTTGATAGCTGCTGCTATTTCTTCGTTCCACCAAAGAACGAGTTTTCGGCAAGGAGTCCCCGAGAAGAACGGAATGGACTCCTCAGCAGCAGCAAGAATAACTTGGGTGATGTAATTTATTTCCTCGCCGACGGTCCGCCTGATATCGTCATTAAAGACAGCTAGAGATGTGTACTTTGGCCAATCAGCATGTTTAAGAATGCATCGAGGGGGAGCCTCGACGGATTTTTCTTTCATCAAAGTAAGGATGATGGGAAAATGGTCACTGTCACAGAAATCATCGTGTGTATTCCACCGAAACAGCGGAACCAACGTTCGGCTGTATAGACTTACGTCTATGCGAGAATATGTGCCGTAACGTACACGGAAGTGAGTTGGTTCCCCTGTGTTCAAAACACAAATCTAGCTCTCGTCCCCGGGTCAAGGCGCTTCAGAGCCCCATTTGGGGTGATGGGCGTTAAAATCTCCCAATAAGAGGAAGGGAGGTGGAAGCTGACTTGAAAGATCAGTGACATCATCTACGTTAAGAGGCCGGCCTGGTGGAAAGTAAACGTTACACACTGTTGCTATGACAGGCAGTGGAACCCGCACCGCAATTGCTTCCAGTGGGGTCCTTAGAGGGACCTCTTCACTATAAGTATCAGAACGGACAAAAATACCCACGCCACCAGGTGCCCGGTGAACATAATATCGTTCTGTCGAGTATAGTCTGAAATTTCACAAGACCGTATGATGACCTGGTCTGAAGTTTGTCTCCTGAATACAAACTATACTCGCTGCGTACTCACTAATGAGCTGACGTAGCTCAGCAAGATGCCTGTCATATCCGTTACAATTCCACTGTAACAGTGCCAGATTGTGGGTGTGGACTTCTGAGGTGATGCATGCCTTGAATTTCTTCGACGTAGTCCGGGGTTTCTTCCTACGAGTGGAGCGCGCAAGTTTTTCTGGAGGAAGACCCACTGGCGCAGAATCAGACCCTCCATGTGGAGGGCGTGAGGCCCCATTTGTAGGAGATGTGGAAGAACGCCAGGCGTTCTTCTTCCCCGCCGTCGATTCTTGTTTAGACGGGCTGGGAGATGAATTCCCAGCCCTGGTCGACGATGCCGCCTCCGCCGGCTTAGACGCGGCTTTCGCCGACCTCGTGGGGGAAAGGGAGACGTTGTCTTCTTCCCTTTCTGTGCCGGCCTAGGTTTCTTAGCCGGCGCAGGCTTATTGATGTCGAAGGTCGGGATGACCCGGCTTCGAGCTCGTTCTCTTTGCGGCGTTGCTCACAGGAGCAACTGCCGCCTTGGGCGCAGCGATCTTCTGGAAGGATGTTCCGGTTGAAAATGAGGAACCTGGGAAAGACTGTGCTATCATGCTAAAGTCTAGTGTCTTGGCCGGTGCAATCAGAGAATTAAACTTGCAGCGCACTTCCTGGTAGGAAAGACCATCCAGGGTCTTGGTCTCCTGGATCTTCTTCTCACTCAAGGTCGGACAGTTCCGATCCCGAGGAGAATGAAGACCAGAGCAGTTAGTGCACTTGTACGGAGTTGAGCACTCCTCCGCGCTGTGAGCTACTCTTCCATGAAGACCAGAGCAGTTAGTGCACTTGTACGGAGTTGAGCACTCCTCCGCGCTGTGAGACTATGAACGCACCCTTGGCAACGTCTTCATCGTTGACTTTGCGTGTGATACGCCGGACGTGGGTCACGCCACGGCGCTTCATGTCTTCCATCAATTCATCGTCAGTGTTCAGGACGAGATTATGGAGGAAAATAACTGCACGAACCAGATTCAAGGTTTTGTGCTCTTCCATTTTGACGGGGATGTTGCCAAAGTGGTCGCACTTAAGCAACTGATCTGCTTGGAGCGCAGTGCTCGTCTTTAAAAGCAAACCACCATTGCGCATTTTCTTCAGGTCCTCAAGTTCACCGTAGACTCTTTCAATGTGGCGACTAAATAGAATCGATTTCACCAGCTTGAAGTCGTGCCCATCGGATCTGGTAGCAACCTGGAACCTAGGGAAGCTAGAATCCAGACTAATACGCTGCGCTTGTTCCCAAGGGGTTGCCCCCCTTAGGGAATCAAAAGTTAAAGACTTGGGTAGCGAACTACCTGAGGAGGCAGGCGGAAGTGGTTTCGACGCCATGCCCGAAATAATCCTCCCCGAATGCCACCCACTCCGATCAGGGGTCTCTGTAGCCGAACCAAGCAGCCAAGGCAATACCCACCTGGGCATAGCCGGTACTGCCCGGTGTCCGATGTTGGACGATGCCTAATACGGGAGGACTGAGGCAATGAGCACGAGGACTCCCTTCCTCCAGTCACCCGCAATAGCATGTATCCCATAGCGTGTACAGAACACTAAATATAGGTAAAATATAAATAAAAATAATTAATAAGAATATGTCCTGGCATTCGGCTGTGCGGAGACCTGTGTTGTCAAGCGGATACTACTGCCCGGGTACATGTCATTCTCACCCGCCGCTTCCTGGGTGGTTACTGAGACGGGCTTTCGAGCGTAGTCGGACACGTAGGAAGTCCATCTGCGAGCAGCACGCACATCAAAAATTTTGAAGTGGTCTACAACTAACCCTCAAAAAAAAAAAAAAAGGGACCATGGCCACATGACCCTTTTAGTCGCCTTCTACGACAGGCAGGGATTACCTGTGGATGTATTCAGCCTCTCCCATCCACAGGAGGTCCAACACTTTATACCAAACCGCAATCCTTGTCCGCACCTAGGTCGCCCCTTTTAGTCGCCTATTACGACAGGCAGGGGGTACCGTGGGACTATTCTACATGTGCGTCCCCCACCCGCAGGGGGTCTGATAATAAAGAATGTCCGTGAACAGATACCGTACTGTAAGCAACCCCGTGCATCGCGTTACAATTATTGAAAATTATGTATTTAAAAAAACAACAACATGAGCCCTGAGGCAATAGTACGAGTAACTGGCCCTACCCTAGGCATGTTACGAAATATGAAATAAAAGGCATGATAAAGCGCAGTGCCCCTGTAAAGAAAGTCGTGAGCGATGGTTTATATACAGAGTGAAGCGTAATTCGCGCACTCGGGCGTCGCAGCGCGACTCCTCACATGCCAGCAATAAAAAAATGTATCTTGCAAAATTTCGTCTTGCGAGTATATCCGGTAGAAAACGGACGTTAAAGAGTAACAATCTGGCAACACTGTAACCATATGTAGGGTAACTACTACCGCTGTCAGCACGTCCACGTCCTGCTGTACAGTTGGTGCAGTGGGTAGAGTTTTTGGTTGGCATGCAGGAGATCGATGGTTCGATCCTGGGTTGAGGCGCATTTTTTATTTGCTAACTTCCATCTGACATTACCTACTGTGATACAGTAAGACACCGTTTCTGAGGTCACATGTATCCTACATTTACAACATAATAATAATAATAATAATAATAATAATAATAATAATAATAATAATAATAATAATACATTGGGATACGTACTAAACAGCATACGGTTACCAGACGCAACACGCAATGCTGAAAGGCAGAATTATTGGGACTATGGTGATAACACATACAAATTGTAACCGAGTTTGGACATTATTCGCAGAGCACGTTGCTAGTCCTACTGGTAACGTAAGGCCCTAACGAAATGTAATGGACCTGAACGAGGCAAGAATAATAGTTGGTACTGATCTATGGGACCATTGGAGGAGGGTACAAAGAAAACAGGTTTCACATCTAGTAGATGAAGTGGTGCGAATAAATTCACGCTCACGACGTGGAAAGGGCGCCTTTCAAAGCTGACCAATGAAAACGATTGTTCGTCCATTTCTAGGATCGTAGTATGTATGTGCAAATGGTTTCTAGAGGACCCACTGCAATCGCTGTTGACGATTAAGATGCCAGATACCATACCACCTGGACTACATTTACGAAATAAGAAACATACGCCTCAACGCAGGATCGACCACTCGACCTCCTGCATGCTAACCCAAAACTCTATCCATTGCACCAACTGTACAATACGAGTAATGTCTGCTGACAAAGGTAGTTACCCTATATGTGGTTACAGTGTTGCCAGATTGCTAATCTTCAACGTCGTTTTTCAGCCGGATATACTCGCAAGATGAAATTTTGTAAGAGACATTTTTTATTGCTGGCATGTGAGGAGTCGCGCTGCGACGCCCGAGTGCGCGAATTACGCTTCACCCTGTGTGTATATATATATATATATATGTATTTACTGTATGTATGTATATATATAATGGCGTTAGACCTCGGAAGAGCATGCGGGCAGATATGTATTAATAATAATATTTATTTTGGTTTTAGACTCACTGCACCTGTACAGCTGCGGACGAGAGAGGAGTTCAACAGCCTCCCTAAACCTGTTTACCTTCACTTGAGTGTGACTTACGCTAAGCAGTAAAATGGCAACTGGAGAAAGAAAACAACGTTCAGAGCTTACTTATGATCGACAGAAACGGTGCCCTCTTCATAACGGGATCCAAATAAGAACAGGATTGTCGCCGGGCCATGTGGACTTGGCGTTACTGGCTGGCACAAGCTTGCTCTCTGTAGCGTGGTCGTTCAGAAAGATGGGTAGATCGAATCACGAATGAAATGAAATGGCGTATGGCTTTTAGTGCCGGGAGTGTGCGAGGACACTTCGCCAGGTGCAGGTCTTTTGATTTGACTCCCGTAGGCGACCTGCGCGTCGTGATGAGGATGAAATGATGATGAAGACGACACATACACCCAGCCCCAGTGCCAGCGAAATTAACCAATGATAGTTAAAACTCCCGACCCTGCCGGGAATCGAACCCGCCCAGAACTGGTTCAGGTAGTATTTGAGGGCAGTGTACGCTTGTAACGACGGTAGGGGTTGATCAAGTCATGAATATGAGAACATGAATCACAAAAGTATTCGACCACCCTTTTAATTTGAAGTACTCTTTCAACATTTGAAGCATCACGAGAAAATGGCTGAAGAGAATTTAATGAAAATCGGTATGCAAAGTCGGGGAATAAGTCGCTACAACCTAGGCCATACATAATATTATTCACGCTGAGAAATACGGCAGTTTAGGGGAAGGCCTAAAATGTAATTCTCAAATATTTATCTTATTAGCGGCCCTATCTTAATGAAAATCGGTTTATTGACGCTGAGTGACATGGTAGTGTAGGGGAAGGCCTAAAATTTAATTCTCGAATATTTATGTTATTAGTGGTCCTATCGATAAATACTACGTAACTACATAGTATTAAATTTCCGATCATTTATGTCGTGTACATTGTTACCGTACCGACTATGATCACAGAGATATTCATCAATTTGGATTTTTGTTACTAAGTCCATATCAGCGCAGTCACCAGAAAATGGGTAAGCAGAATTTAATGAAAATCGGTATGTAAAGTCGGAGAATAAGGAACTACAGTCTACGCTATAAATAATTTTATAAACGCCCTAATATCACACAGTCGAAAGAAAACTAAATGTGAAGGCCTACAATATAGAAAGCTCATGAAATTGATCAACAATAACATTACATTGACCATTCTTTGTTGTGATGTGCTTTGTGTCTTATGTTGCCACTCATCTCCGATAGACAGGATTACTGCTGCGTACCGAGTATTGTTTTTATTTGCTTTACGTCGCAGTGACATAGCCACAGATGGCGACGATACGATGGGAAAGGCCAGGAGTGTGAAGGAAGCGGCCTTGGGCTTAATTAAGGTACATCCCCAGCAATTGCCTGGTGTGAAAATGGGAAACCACGGAATACCATCTTCAGAGCTGCCGACAGTGGGGTTCGAATCCACTATCTCCCGGACGCAAGCTCACAGCTGCGCGCCCCTAACCACACGGCCAAGTCATCCGGTTGTACCGAGTGTAACAGCAAGCCTGAATATTGGCGGGAAGGAGCTGGGGAGTTAGATAACTTTCTTCTTTAGCATGTCATTCCTCTGGTTCATACATTTTCTGATATTGGTACGTAACACACTGGTTCATCATAGCATTCAATCCCTACTCTGAGGCACTAATTGGAATGAGAAATGTGCATATTTAACGGAATAATGACAGAGGAGTGTTCACGGCTGTCTGCGGCCTGGTCATTCCAGCTCTGGAACTTTGGACTGTTAGATCGGCACCGTAGTACTGTTCGTTAAAAGTGAGAAAATGTGCAGTTTATCATTTGATCGAGTATTTTATATGATAACATTGCTTTTAATCGCTACATTCCTATTGACGTTTTTGTAATGACCTATGCTGACTTTAGTTAGGAAATCCACCAAGACAGCCTTTCTGAGAATCCCGTAGCGAAGCACAGGTACATCCGCTAGTAGTGAATAAAGAAGAAATTCAGCGGGATATTAGCGTTATTGATAAATAAATTGTTTACATTTCTGCGAAGTGTTGCGGGGTATAATTTTACCCATTGTTGTCTAAAAATTTCTCGGAAAGCACTTTCATTTCTTATTTTTCTCTAACATGCTTTACCATAAACAAGTACCGTGGGCATGATACGTGTTTTTTATATCTGTATTATCTTACGGAATACACGGGAACGTTGAAATATACAAATCCCGGTCTTTTAGCAATATTCCTTTCCTCAGAAAATCACCATTTATGTGAATTTCAAGTAAACAAATTCCAAGTATGCTCGGTATCTATTTCCTATCAAAATCCATCGCCCTCGACCGGGATCAGTCTCTCAAACCTCAGATCCCACTGAGGACGTATAACTTATTCTATACTCGTTTGTAACATAACCATGTACTTCTCCCTATTGCTGGTATGCTGGCAATAGTTATGATGATACATTCTTAACTATAATTTATTTTATTACTAATTTATTAGCAAGCATGAAACATTTTTTTTTCTGATTCCATAAAGATTATTTATTGAGTATAGTTTACATTTTCTTAAGAGCAGTTGCCTTAAATATAACAAAACACAGTCGTGTAATATTTGATCGGATTCCGAAATTGCTGATCACTCAAAAACAAAAAGCTGTGGTACTATACTTAACCCCTAGCAATGCAGTTTTTATAATTTCATTATTTCTCTGCTGAATGGAACTCATTCAGTCATTCGACATCTTCCGAGTGTAGCTTAGATCCGTTAAACTTCGGTGCTGCATATGACAAGAATGTTTTTCTTGAGAAATACCGTCAAGCTCCCCGGTCCTGATGTAGAGCGCTAATGCTGGATGTACATGTGTTGTCCTTCCAGACGTCAGGGGAGTGATGGTAGGAAGAGGGCGCCCTGCGGAGTGGCTCAGTCCGGTGGTCAGGCTCGTGTCGGTAGATTTACTGGCACGTAAAAGAACTCCTGCGGGACAAAATTCCGACACCTCAAACGGTCAAAAGTACTGTAGATAGTGCGGACATAAAAAAATCTTCTACCAATTTTTCCACACCTGTCGAGTCGCGGGTGCGAACTGTGTTGCACATGTGGATTTGGCCCTGTTTTACGGCCGGATGCCCTTCCTGACGCCAACCTTGTATGGAAGGATGTAATCACTATTGCGTGTTTCTGTGGCGGTTGGTAGTGTAGTGTGTTGTCAGAACATGAAGAGGAAAGTGTTGGAACAAACACAAACACCCAGTCCCCGAGTCAGAAGAATTAATCAAACACGATTAATATCCCCGACTCGGCCTGGAATCGAACCCGAGACCCTCTGAACCGAAGGCCTCAACGCTGACCAATCAGCCAATGAGTCGGACATGTAGAAACAATAACATTATTATGTTTTTACGAGTAAAGTCCAGTGTTGAATAGCACCAACGGCTCTACACAGGCTTAGCGTCTCCATCCGACGGACGAATCACCATCAACAGCATCAATGCCCGCACTCCATATAAACCAGGCAGAGAGGTTCGGGATTGAATCCAAGCTTTTGGCATGCAATCTAGTTATTAGAAATTGACGAAATTGTATACCACCACCTCTCCAACATTCTGATGGTAAAAATGTTTTCGACCACTTGGATTCGAACCGACTAATGACGGTCTCGGACGACGCCTTAACGATGATAGACAGCTTCACAAGAACGGTATTCATGCCACCAACGGTATTTCATATAATATTATGGGGAGACTGCAATTTAAGGCCTGTAGTCCCAATGTTAACGAGAAAAATGCCTGCTGCATAATATCTTAAAGCAACCAGAATCTTCGCTTCTGGTGAAATAGCATTATTTACCTGGAGTGAAAATGGGAAACCACAGAAAACTGTCTTCAGGGCTGCTGACTATCTCCCGGATGCAAGCTCACCGCCGCGCGCCTATAACCGCATGCCCAACTCGCCCGGTAGGTTTAACTTTGAACCGCCGGGGCTGTACCTTATTTAAGGCCACGGCCGCTTCCTTCCACTTCCTAGGCCTCTCCTATCCCATCGTCGCCATAAGACCTAACTGTGTCAGTGCGACGTAAAGCAAATAGGAAAAAAAAATTAACTTTGAACCAAGTTTAAACTTGATACACGGTTTAAACTAATGCGGAGAAAATGAATGTTAGTTTAAACTCAGACTTGCACTCATTTGGAGAAAGCGGCCCTGGCAGAGTCCGGACTTAAACCCTATGGGATGAACTGAAGAGAAAAGGCAAGGCAGCTTTAAAGACATAATAATGGAGGATAAGTCCAGATTACACGAGAAGTCTACACGCTTGGAGCAAGTGATAAAGGAAAAGGGACTTCATGTGCTGTAAGGTGTGTCATGTGGCTGCGATATTGCGCATTAAGTATTATTGTTTATGTTGTTTTTGTTAAGTTTTCAAGGAAGAAAATGCTGTTGTCCCATTTCAGTTTATGTCAAGATTGATCCTATATTACCTTTTTCGGTTATTAATGGTCTAAAAATAGCACAAAACACTAATGACCGATTACTTTTGTGGTTCACTGCATGTCTGTGGTCAAAACTCGCCATTAAGAAGCGTTCAGTTTCAAACAAGCTGTGCTTGACGTCCTCGGGTTCGATTGTCAATCCCTCTCTTTCACTCTGAATTGCCAGCAATGAATCCGATGAAGATTACACAATCCTGCAGGGCAGCAAGGTGTTCGGCCTTAATATGCGCTTTCAGAAAATAAAATTCATGATAATCAGTACGAAGAAAAGTAGCAACGAGTGCGATTCGGAATCTTCCTTCTGCGCAACCGTGAAACTCGTTGGTGTGCGGTGACGTGTAATCGGCGTCGCAGGAAAACATCCACGATACGAGGATTTGATGTGAATACGGTAGCGCTATAGGAGATAAGACCTCGTAAACATTAACTTCTAAAAAATATTGAGAAACGAAAAATGATTACCACCACTTTTAACTGGTGCATTTAACCAACTGTGTTTGCTAGTGTTCAGTGATACTGTGCTGTCGTGATTGTGATAGTGCAGGGAGGCCTTCACCACGAGAGCTAATTAAGCTCCACCTCACTATTTAGTTTCTTCTTGTGTAATCACAATGCCTCAGGCTTAGTCCGCGTATCGGCGCGTAAAACAAGTATAGTAGCCCGAACAGAGAAAGCGCAACATTTAGTTGTGTTGAAAACGCCACAGAGAGGAGGAGACTGTATCCTACACAACTAGTATTGTTGTGGCTACATAATGGATACAGTTCAAGGCTCTTCTGTTTCCTGTCCCATTCTGTGTTGGCCTTCCTGCTACAGGGCTGTACACGTTCACACAGATCACATGGCGTCAGCTACCGTCAGCATCTCTACTTCTGTTGTCAATAATTGGTTTTGATTTCTCTAGAGCTCTTGAAAGCATGGAAGATGGATCCTGCATCCATCTGAATCTCTTCTTCTGTGGTCTCTTTGATGGTCCACTCTAGTTCATCATCAGCTGTGTAGGCTAACTAGAAGTGTGGTCAGTCCACCAGTCCTCATAATATGTATCCCCTGTGGCTGCCTATTGTAAGAGGTGACTAAAAGGGCCCCAGGGACTCTGAACTTGGGAGCGTGGGTTGGCGACCATGAAGCCCTTACCTGAGATTTAGCTTTGCCTTCACTTACTTGTTCCAGGCTCCTCACTTTCATGTTTCCTATCCGACCTCCCTTGTTCCACTCCTGTTCTTTTCCAACCCTGAAGGTATTAGGTATCCAAGTCTAGAGTATTTCATTTTGACGCCTTTCATGGCCTTTGCCTTTCTTTGGCGAATATCTTCGTTTTTTAAATGTCAAACCTCTTCCACTCTTTTCCTCTGGTTAGTGTTAACACACACCGCACAAGCAAGTAATGGCATACAATACAGTTCTTTTGCCTGGCAACACTAAGGCCATTCTTCCATCTAACCACAAAATACAATATTAACATCTAAAGAATTCAAACAAATTGATGCATGTTACAGCTAATAATCACTCTATATTTTAAAAGAGTTTACTAAAAACAGCTTTGGCAAATCTGTCCGTCCGTTCTACTGGGCCAATTTGCTTCATCTTTGTTCTATTCTCTGCGGAATTAAATCACGAGACATTCAGCCAACTTTTGAGTAATTATAAAACCAATTCATTAAATGAGCATTCTAACAACTGCAGATGAAGGCAGTACTTAGCAGGTAGCTAATATTAATTAATATTCCGATATGTCTTAGTAATACCATTGCCTTCTACGACACAATAACAAACTTTACATCAAGAATAAAAATAGCAAAAATATGGATAGATTTTTACCAAACAGACATCAGAAAGGATGAATTCTGACTATGAACTGTGGCATACCATAACACAATACGACTACGACAGGCTCTGGTACAGTATTAGAATGGCAACAGTCCATATCCCAGTAGAGTACAAGTAGGGAGCTGAGCACGAGAACGAGGCATGAGGCGCTGTTTGAGTTTCAGCCAGGCGTTAAGAGTAGCAGTCAGGTCACGAAAATGAGGCCCTCCTTTAATGTTCAGAATCTTGTAATGCCTGTTGTTCAACACCTCACAAGAGAAGTTGTCAAAGATTGTTCAACATTGCTGAAGGTTTGATAGCATTGGTTTGAACACAAACAGCACTGGGATACATTCTTAAAAAGAAGAGAATAACGCAACATTTAGTGGTTATCTTCATTACCTGTAATTTACTGCAGAGGTTATGTTTTATTGCATTTACTCACATTAATTGAATAAAAATGATAGCAATGGAAATTCATCTCTTATTACTAGATTATGCGTAATATATACATACATCTGTAGGTAACATTGACAAAATATATAATTAAACATGTAATAAATATGTAACCTAATATCTAAGCTTTATTTGACGTATTCTGGTACACAGTTAAAAGTACAGATGTTACTCAACCTCTAATTTTCATTTGGAGGCACAATTAATAACTAAATATTTTCCCAAATTTTCTGCAGTCATCGAATGCCTTCTATCTGTTAGGATGTTCTAATATATAGAAAAAGACGCTTCAATTTCCTATGAAGTCACCGATGCGTATTTCAAATTTCCTGGCAAAGAAATATTCAATTGTAGACTTGCTGAAGGTCCTAATCAAGAGAGAAGAAATCTGATTCATGAATCACAAATATGCTTATTAAAAAAATGTTTCTGAAGACTTTTGTATACAGGGTAGCCCTTTATGGAAGTGAAGCTTGACAAATAAAAGGCGCTTTTGACATATTACATTAATGTTAAAAATTAAATAATTGAAAAGGAGGTTCAACCTATTCAATACTTAAAAGAAGGAAATGCAGTAATCACATTCCTATTTAAATGGGACCGGTTTCGACCTTAGTCCAGGTCATCATCAGCCGTAAAAAGATGTACAATGTTTATGAATATTGGAGGTCAGTTTCACACTCTGATAGGCACAAAGACACGACACCACATTCTGTATGCACAAAGTCACAACACTATCAACTAATATACGAAGATCAAAAATAACTAGAAGTCGCAGACGAATAGATTTGTAGTAGAAAGCCGCCAGCTCCTGGTGATCAGCGCGGCACATTCAAGGTCATGCGCTGCGGTCGAACACCAAAGTAGAGTGGAGAATGTTTTGAAGGTCTAGAATTTGTCACGGTTGCGGGAAGTTAAGTACGTATATAAAAATATACGACGCAAATCAGAATAATTGAGTGAGTACTTGTACATTAAATCGAGGACAAATCTGAGGGGAGAACAATGTGACAAAGTTTATGCAAGGGACACCCAAGACCGTCAACATAGTTAAGGGATGCGATTCTTTGACAGAATACCTCACTTTAAATTATCAAATTATTTTTAGATGTTAGAGATGTACAGGCTTTTTGAACTATTTCCAAGTGTTTAAATATTTAAATCAATATAAAATTAGTGAAAAAAGTATTGTGTTTTCTTTCATATTACTTCAAAATATTTAAAATATGTAATATTTATCAAAATATTCATTATGCTTCGAAATATGTAAAAATATGTAACTTTAAACTCCTGGTCCTTTCAGCCTGTCTTGTAGCTACAGAATATGTAATTACTAGGGCTCAGATATTTAGGAAAAGTCATATTTTTTCTTTGTCTCCATTTTCTTGTCTGATTGGATTTTGGTGCAAATCAGGTGATTGTCACAATTAAGTGATTTTAATTTGTCATATAAATGCATATTTTGCCTATTTTTTGCCATAAGGTCATATTTCGAGCCATTTAAGTAGAAACGTCACATTTTGGCAGTTTGACGACAGCTCTAGGTGTGCAAAATCATCTTCAACTTACCGAATGCGAACTAGTGTTTACAAAACTGCTTCTCGGTATCACGCTGTTGATACAAGTTGAATAGTCGAATAACCAACCCGCTGTACTCGGCAACCCGGTCTCCCAGGTAGAGACAGAAATAATACGGAAAATCCTGTCCCAGCAGTGAGCTAATTACTTCTGGTAATCGCTCACTTGTCTTTGTTCAGATATTAGAACCTCAAACTCCTATCACTTACACAAGTGTTAGTTTACAGTAAATCGTATCCCAGCCACACATTCCAGTATGCCTACGGAAAAGTCTTCTACTAGTGTTAAGTTACGAAGCTTTGTAAAGGAATTTGGAGAAGAATATTTCTGTACAGATGATTTAGTTCTATTTTGCAAGTTGTGTGAAGTGAAAGTCGTGGCTGAAAAACGTTTTAATGTGCAACAACATTTTAACACGGCGAAACACAGCAACAATGTCAAACGACAACATGTCGATAAGAAGAGGCATATTCGATAAGGCTGTTACATCTTCAGCGATGGACAGATGTTCGGATTTTTCAAAGCAACTTTGTGAAATGATGGTGTCTCCAAACATTCCTCTAAACAAGGTGAACAATACCCATTTCAAGAATTTTCTGGACAAATACACTAAAAAATCTGTTCCCACAGAATCAACACTGCGAAAAAACTATTTATCGCGTTGCTATGAAGATACTCTAAATCGAATACAACACAGTGTAGCAGACAATAAGACTTGGATATCTATTGATGAGACGACGGACACTGCAGGTAGATATATAGGGAATGTAATTATTGGAACACTCCGTGCTGATCGCCCTGGGGATATTTTTCTACTAACTTCAGAAGTTTTAGAGAGAGCAAATCATTCAACGATTGAAATTCTTTTTGATAATGCACTAAAAATTTTGTGGAAGGATGAAATTAAGTGGGGAAACGTTCTTCTCTTTGTTACTGATGCTGCTCCGTACATGGTGAAAGCTGCTGAAGGCTTCAAGCTGTTTTATCCAAGAATGATTCACGACACTTGCCTTGCGCATGCTCTGCATAGGGTGGCAGAAAAAATTCGTGGACATTTTCTTGAGGTCATCTAACGTCAATTTTTTTTTTTTTGAAAGCACCACTGCAGGTTGCGACTTTCAAGGAGTTAGCTCCTTTGACGCCACTCCCTCCACAGCCAGTTCTTACTAGGTGGAGGACGTGGCTCGATGCTGCCGCGTATTACTGCATAAAGTACTCCACTATCAAAAACATCGTTAACAGCTTCAACAAAGATGATGCCTCTTCTATCAAAGATTGCCCAGTAATTGTTTTGCAACAGTTTGCCAGATAGTTTGGCATATATTAGTTCGAACTTTGGAATTATATTGAGTGCAATTACTCGTTTAGAATCTGCTGGCTTAGAAATTCATGCAAGTATTGACATTGTGAGAAATGTTGGACTTTCAGTACAACAATCACATGGAATAGTTGGTGACAGTGTAAAACGGAAACTTCAAAATGTGCTTAATCGAAATTATGGTTTTCACCATGTGTGCAAGATAAATGATGTTCTCAGAGGAGAAGGCACCAGTACTCTTCAAGATGAGTGCATACTCGACAGCAGTGATTTAACATTATTTAAATATGCACCAATAACGTCTTGTGATGTAGAAAGGAGCTTCTCCTCTTACAAGAATGTGTTAAATGATAATCGCAGCTCTTTCGCGCCTGATGCTTTGAAGATGAATCTTGTCATACACTTCATTTCCACCTGCGGAGAAGAATGAAAAAGTTATGTGAGTTTGCACTATAGACTCTGACGCCCTATCATAATGTACTGAAAGACATCTATTTCATTCGTTTCTTGGTGCTCAGTTTAAACGTTAACGAATTTGAATAATGTTAATGAAATCTGGGCTTAAACGTTCCAAAATATATTTTTTAAATAGATTGATTTCTAGTTTTCTCGTATTTCAAACCACCAATGCAGGGCGCAAACATGGACTTTTACAATGTTGTGTGATCTGATAAACTTAGCAAACTTAGTCCACAAAAGTTTGATAAGTGAATCAAGGATAATAGACTGTGAATAATTGTTGCACATGTATATTCAGAAAACTAATATTAAAGAAAGAATAAAGAATTTAGTTAACAAATATGTATCAGAGGAATTACCGTTCCAATTTATAATTTATTTTAAAATGCCCATTTTGATGAATCATTTTCGGGTCATATTTCGTCATTTTTACATCATCTTTCTTCACTTTTGAGGTCATATTTGATTGCTTATTTGGACTATTTTTAGGTCTTAAACGTCCGAGCCCTAGTAATTACATACAATCCGAGCTCTACTTATTACATGAAAACATGAGGAATTCCATAATAATAATGATAATAATGTGCGAAGATCATTGCTGCTTCGTTATGACACAGAGATCTTTGACCGATTCTCAAAAATCAATTAGTGAATTTTGTAGATGGAGTTTTGGTTAAACAAAGAAACCATTATAGGTTGAGATTTTACGCAGATGCACAGAGTTAGGTTGATGCTCAACACAGAGCAAGACTAACAAGTAGGAGTCCAATTTCCAACACCTTGATTACCCACGTCATTCCCCCTTAGTCTCTTGCCACTCTGGCATTAAAATTACCAAGCAGAATATACAGTAAGTTGAGCAATCTTGACTGTTCAGTTGGTAGGAGAAATGATTCTTGGAATCTTCATCATTTAAAGTAGAAGCATTGGTGGAGACAAGGGCGACAAAAATATATCAAGCAAGAGGTATTAGAAGAGTCTTTAAAGCTCAGCTTATTTGTTAAAGAATTGCTAATATAGAGAGTCTGCCAGAAAAATGTATACACCCCCTGTCAGATTGACACTTAAAATTAGATTTGTCTCGTTCTTGTACGACAAATTTGATATTTCGCCTATATTAGCCTAGTATTTTTATATCTCCCCACGTCGCCCCTTCCCCCCTCGAATTGTTTTGAAAATAAAATATAGCCTATAGCACTCAGAGATAATGTATCTTTCTATTAGTGAAAGAATTTTTAGAATTGGTCCATTAGTTCCTGAGATTAGCCATTACATACTTTACCTCTTTATATATTAGTATACATGAGTTTATTTAATGTAAGAACACATAATTAATAGTATATATTATTACCTGTATATATGATGTATAGTCTAATGTAACATTGTGCAACACACTGTAATATCCAGAATCATATATCATTGGCACTGGATAGTTGTAGAAACTTATTTACATAGTAACTAGGCAACTGGAGACTCTCGAATTTACGAGAAAAACATGTTAAATCATATCCTTCTAGAAAGAGGCAGTCTTGCGAGTGAGAGTTGAGCTGTTTTGATGAGACTTGTGCGAGCTGAGTGTTTGAATTGGTTTTGTTGGGTTGCTAGTTGAGATGCAACTGTTGCAGTCTCTTCTTCTTATTCTTGGTAGTAGGCAGCTGTTCAAGATGGTGTGTGATATACAGTTTGTAAATAAAATTTGTGTACACAACTGACAGCATCGCGTGTGTGCAACCAGATATTTTACTTTATCATCACCGCCAATACTTGTGATATTGTTGGAATTGTATTCCACATTAATTTTCCATTTTGAATGATAATAGCTCTAGATGTCTAGGCTCTTTGTCATTCCCGACAATTGCTATATCATCAGAAAAACATAATGCAGTTATTGGATCTGTATCATGGGTTAGTTTCAAACCATAAGCTTCTATGATGTCATGAAGTACGTAGTTAATACCCCAGTTAAATAAAAAAGGTCATAATGGATCTCCTTGCATCACTCTGCATTTAATATTTCCTCAGTATGGCCTGCATGTGTTTGTATCCGTGTTTTATTCTCTGCAAGTAGTTTCATTAGTAGAAGTTTGAGGGACTGACACAACTGGATACGCTCCATGGTCGCAATTAGACGGTCATGACCAATGCTGTCAAAGGCCTTACTGAAAACTAAAAACACTATGCGTGTGGAGGACTTGCATGCTGCAGCTGTACGGAGAATATCATCGATGATATTTATGTTAATAAAAGTTCCAGGTGTCATATCAAATTCCCTTTGACAATGTTTTAAGAAAACGTATTCCCTTATGAGGCAATCTAATGTTTTCACTGTAACTCTCCGGACGACAGAACAGATGGTGATTGGTCTCCAGTTTGAAATATCCATCTCATCCACTCCTTTGAATATAAGAAACTGTTCTAACAGTTTTAAGCATATCTGGAACAACTCGTTTATTTTATTATCTATTTTGTTAAATAAAACAGACAAGACATAAGAACAAAAACAATTGACAGACATCCAAGTCCTACCTGACTGAGACCAACACGGTACGAGGATCCATCGATGTCTATTCCCAACAACATGTCTTCCACAGCACGCCGCTCGTCCAGCACCGGACTGGTGGGCCTGCCCTCGACGGGAGCCAAGAGGCGGAACCTACGTCTGAACTCCGACAGGGGCAGGAACTTGGGGAAGCCTTGCTTGTGCAGACGAACTGCATCCAAGATCTGAGCTCCACGAAGCTGAAACAAATGTGTCCTAAGATGCTGGTGCTTGCATTATTTGGAATAAGATCTGGATCCTGAAAGTTAGAAGAGTGGTGTAAATCACACATTAAGTATAGCTACAAATGCAACAAGTTCTTATTGCTGCTAGCTAATGGTTTAACACATCAAAGGTTTTCGGCAATGCAAGGATGGCAAAGGGCTAGAATTGGAAAGGTAGTGGCCATGGTCTTAAAGGTACAGCCCCAGAATTTGCCTCGTATGAAAATGGGGAAACCATGGAGAAAATTTTCAGGGCTGCCAACGGTACGATTCAAACCCAAGCTCAAAGATAGGCGACCCTAACCACGTGGCCACCTCGCTTGGCGTTTCTGAAGAGGTAGAGAATATTGGGAATGACATAGCAGGAAGAAAGTACAAACTTGTATTCACAACTGGCAATAAAGCAAAACTGAAGTTGAACAAACAGAAAAAGTGAAGCCTCTGGATATTGAAATAAGGCTGCAGGTTGTGTGAATGGTAGGAGGCCTGAGAGCAGGTGGCAGGTTTTCACAAACCAACAACATGGATCAAACAATGGCGATGAAGAAAAGTCTGACTGCAGATATATACACTGACATTTTTGAACATTTTAATACATATTTTTTTTTTTTTTTTTGCAGAATCTTGTGCATTGCTGCGACATCCAAAGATTATGACAAGAGCAAACATAGAATTCATCTTTTGTAAACAGAATACGAATTAAAGCTACTGTGTTTCTTATTTTCCTTTACAATATTCTCTCCCAAAATTAAAGTGTGCTGCATTTTGAGTGCACACTGTGTATAAAGAAGGGTGCTAAAGAGAGAGTCCAGCTGTGTATGTATTGAGCCCCTTTTCCCCATTTCACATGGCTGACAACTGGTAACTGTTTGTATAAGGAACATTAGTACAGTCTTTGGCAAATTCATCTTTTCAAATTCCTCCATATTTATGTAGAAAACATCACTGCCATTTATATTTAAATAATGAATTATTAAGCTTAAGGGAACTTCTAAAGTCAAGATTTATGTGAGCAGGAATCCACAGATCGTCAACAACGGGAAGGGACACAGACTTCAGGGAATCATTGCTCTGTGTCAGAATGGAATCATTTTTAAATGTATATGTTTTTGAATGTTAGAAAACATCTTGTAAGGACTGGTCTACTTTGGAGTATCATCATCATCATCATCATCATCGGTTTGCCCTTCCAGCGAGCCGGGTAGGGTGTTTGAAAACAAGAGTCTTCCAAAGTTGCCTATTCAAAAACATTTCGTTGTCCAAGACAGATTCCCAATTCCATCCTCTTCTCTCCATGTCTCCCCTCAGTTGGTCCATCCATCTTCTTCTTGGTCTTCCAGCTGGTCTTCTACCTGTTATTCTCTTTTCCAAATAAGCACATGGTAACCTTGTGCTATTCATTTGTTTAACATGCCCAAACCATTTAAGTCTAGATGACCTAAGTCTTTCCTCCATCGATTCATTTAGACCTAGGTTAAATCGGATCTCATCATTTTTCACATGATCAAGTCGGGTCTTTTGGAGGGCAGTTCTAAGAAATTTCATTTCACAGGCTTGAATCCTACTATGATCCTTTGATGTTAGTGTGCAGGTTTCCAGAGAATATGTAAGGATAGAAATGAAATATGACTTGTACAGGGTCATTTTTGTTCTTTGTGGGACTTTCTGATCCCATAGTAGGTGTCTAACGATGCTGTAAAAGTTAGAGCCTTTGGTTACTCTGTTTGTTATTTCCATCTCAGCTCTGTTATTACTAGCGATTACGCTTCCTAAATAACTGAATTGGTGTACTACTTCAACTTGGTGGTCCTGTATTTTTATGTTGCATTCTGTATAATGTCTGCTGATTTGGAGTAATTTAAGGAAATATCTACAGCAGGAACAAACATTTTTATACTGAGATAAAACCGTGAAGCATTTCCAGAGAGAACACCAAAACAATGTTGTTGTAGTATAAAGTTCAATCTATGGATGCATCACTTTGTCTTTTGAGAAGAGTCTCGAACAAAATGTTTTGTGGTAGAGTCTTGACAGAATAAACAGAAGAGCTAGGAAGTTCAGATACTTGGATAAATGCTTGTTCATATTTCACGTGCTATTCTCTGAACATTGCCACATTTGTTTGTGATAAATACATATGTGGGACGGTGATCACGGCTCATCATCTAATCGAGGACAACAATAAGTCCGTTATTTCTTATTTATCTGTGGAGTCTAATTTCTCTTTCTGGAATGCAGTTTACTTGCAGTGTATTTTATTAAGTCAACATTACACGGGTTGAGATTAATATGGAAGAGATGTTAGGATCCTTTAGAAGTGAATTTATTTAGAAATTTCTGGCAATATTTATTTGACTAAAGGGGAGAATAAATCTTCTAAATTCACATGGTATTAAGAACTAGCAGTCCAGGAAGTGAAGTCTTTACAAACATTTTTTTGTCATTTCATAATGTTACACCTGGTGGATTTCAACTGAAATGTGTTTTGAGTTATTTCCTGTTAATCCTTGCTAGTTGCTTAATGTCGCATCGACACAGATAGGTCTTATGGCGATGATGGGACAGGGAAGGGATAGGAGTGGAAAGGAAGTGGCCGTGGCCTTAATTAAGGTACAGCTCTAGCATTTGCCTGGTGTGAGAATGGGAAACCACGGAAAATCATCTTCAGGGCTGTCGACAGTGGGGTTCGAACCTACTATCCCCCAAATACTGGATACTGGCCGCACTTAAGCGACTACAGCTATTGAGCTCGGTTGTTAATCCTTGGATCAAGCAATATTACAGGCATTATATGAGGAACTGTATTCACTTTGGAGTTAAGGCATCTTTTGGAACCAGTCAATGCGTAACTCCGAGGTCGTTTTTATGTGTTAAATTGATGGAGTCAGTGACAGGGATATGATGTTATCTTCAGATTACCTGTGGTTTACAAAGAAATTACATTGTGAGACGATGTGGATATGTTATAAAGGTAATTGTCTAGCTACATGGCTAAATGTTATAATAGAAGTCTAAACGTCTAAATTCAAAAGCTCATTGTTTAAGAAGTCTGATGGCGCAGAGCACAGTTCTCTGCGAAACGTAAAGAATTTCACCTTGACACAGTATAAGCCTATATCATGTCTATAATGTTATCTTTATTATTTCGGCTTAGCTTCCTTGGCTCTCACCGCTGGGTTCCATGGTTCAAATCCCGGTCACTCGATGTGAGATTTGTGCTGGACAAAGCACAGGCGATTTTCCCTGTCATCTTTCATTCCAGCAACACTCTCCAATATCATTTCATTTCATCTGTCAGTCATTAATCATTGCCCCAAGTTTCGGCAGCGGGCACAATTGCTATCCTCGTCGCTAGATGGGGGCTTCATTCATTCCATTCCTGACTTGATCAAATGACTGGAAACAGGCTGTGGATATTCATTTTCATTATTTCAGCTGTAAACATTTGGCTTTTCTATTTCTAGAAAATGGCAAAGGCTTTCAGACCGTGGCAAGCACAATGTTTTCTCTTTAGTCGTGAGGCACTACGACTGTGCCAGCAGAGCCCTGAATAGGTCCCAAGAATTTGGGAGGAGCTTGCTTGTCAGACGTAAGAAGAGGGCAGCAACATTGCCAACCACTTTAAAATGTACCTAGGCTCTTTCCCCCTCGTCTTATATTAATTGTTGTTAGAGATTAATTCCAAAACATTTTACAAAACAATGAATTCCATTATACTGACTATTTAAACAATTCAGTTCTATAAAGAAGCCAAAATAAATATTAAAACATAACGATAACATGATGGCACTATTTGCACGGTGGTCAAATTGTTAAACACATTGTCATGCTTTGAAATTTGAGCAAGGAGAGAGAAATTTGGGAGTGCACTGTTTATTTCTTTTCATGAATGTTGTTATTATCAATTGTGATTGTGAACAGTAAAACAGCGCTGTGCCATAAGTCGGGATTGCTTTAGCTATTAGCCTGTTAATATGTGCGTGCGTGAATGCCACTGCAGTGTAGTTAACGTTGTAGTACAAGCAGATTTCTATTCAGCCAGTGTGATCGGATTATTATTTTTATTCATCTAAAAGTATCGTGGTGCTGGTCGGTGAAAACGCGACTGATTGGGGAGGGGAAAGACATGGCGTCACAGCCCTGCCCGAGTATAATGTCACTACAAAGAACACATCTAACACGTGTGTGGGATATTACGACAGATGTATATAAAAATGAGTGTAACGGAAATCACATATAAACAACTATAGAACATGAATTTCCCTACAACTATAATGCTAAATACAATAATAACCTCATACTGTTTTGTTCTAGACTGCATTGTTTATTTAAACAGTCCTACTTGTTGTAAATCTTGAGAAAGACACAATTCCTTTGTTATAGAGTGATGATTGTTATTTACTATTTTTCACTTAAAATTAATGAACAAGAGCCATCTGATTCTTATTGTCAAATCATCCTACTGCTATTGCACGGGGACCCCGGTCTGCCTCAGGGCATCATATTCTATTAGAATTACATCTTGGTTGCAGAACCTGCAAACCCTGGCACACACCACCTCACAAAGAGTGCAATCTATAATTATGAAAGGAAGTGTTTGTCTGTCTGTCTGTGTGCGATAGCCAGCACGCAGAGATCTGAAATTTTGAACATAGGTAGATGGCAAAGGGTCCAAATGCATCTCGAAGCCGGAATTTTCATTTTTGCTTTCGTAGGTGAGTTATGAATGAAAAACCATTGGAAAATGTGCACTGGGATATGACAATCCAACGTGCTGTCACCAAGATTAAATGCATAGAGTCGCTGTCACTAGGCAACGTACCTAAGATAGGTAGAGAACACAATATTCAAGGAGCCATTTTAAGTGCAGGGCGTAGGAAACCGGCTTTGGTCTTATATGGTGTGAGGGCATATGACGCTGTTGATGGTGATTCGTCTGTCGGATCGGGATGTAAAGTCTCGAGCTATTCGAGAGGAGTGGGCTATGTGCCGGCGCCGGGTTTCATCCTCTTCATTCTTACTATCATATATAATATCATTCATTTCATCTCATTAACTCAACTGATTAGGTTGACGTCATGAAAGTCATCCGGTCGTAAAAAAATCGCTATGAATATTCATCTCACTTCATACCCAAACCCCATAGAGAAAGGGGACAAGGGTTGGACACTTATACATTTAGAGGAAACATATATGACACAAGATAGACGATAATAATAAACAAGGAATAATACATAAATCAGTCAAGATGCCATTGTAAATCCGTGGAATAGGAAACCATTTTCCTTCAATCCACGATGTCTGTCTGTCTACATGTCTGTCTTCATGCGTGCGATGCTCAGCCAAATCCACGGCAAACAAAGATCTAAAATGTTTGTCATAGGTGAGCACATGTTTTCACCTAAGACGCATGGCTGTGTCTGAAAGCAATTCTTGCTCCAAGACATGAAGCTCAAGAACTATCCGGTTTCCTATAAATTGAAAAGTCTATCGACACGACATGTCATACAGATGAGGCTGTCAACTACACGACACAGATTTTGAACAATTTGTAGTCACCTGGAGCACCTTCGAACACCTTGGGGTGGACGATTTTGGCACCGATTATCCTTCTCAGGAATATGAATCCTTCCCTCTGCAATGAACACGGCTCAAACTGATGACGAATATTATTGAAGCCACCATCATGACTGAGCATTCTGCGGGCGAAGTAGTATTCCTTGGACTGTGAGTCCCTTGAGCAGGAAGCCATTTTCGACCCGCGACACGAGGAGCCATCAGCCCGTAATATTCGGAAGTGTTTGTGTGTATGTTTGCAAAGCCCAGTCAAACCTACGACACACAGAGATCTGAAATTTTGACATAGGACAATCGCTTAAAGTTGTAGGACTCCATCTTCGAAAACGGTGCTTTTGCCATTGTCAACTGTACGTGGATTGTTCAAGAGTTCGAAAGGCAAACACAATACAGTATACATCTTACCTCCAAATGGAAGGACATTATTGTATTTTATTCCGAAGCTCTAAGGAAACAATATATTTTGTATTATAGAACATGGTCTTTTACATGGTTTTAATATTATCTGTACCATCCATCAACTGGGTATCTTAAGCATTGAAAGTAACAATATAATAAAAATTAAATAATGTATTTTATGCAGTCAAAACGATGTGAGTTAATAAATATAATGTTTTAATTTGCTTTCAAATAAATAGTTTAGAAACATCTAACGGTTGAATTACTAAACACGGGCACATGCTAGAAGAAACTTGTGAAACAAGTGCTTTATTAACTCTCTGGGAAAGGAGGAAGAAGAGACCTCAATATACCATGTGTTCATTCTGAAAATAAAAACTGAATTTCAACATGAAAGGAAAAAGCATATATAATGCACATTCCTGGCCTTCATCTCAATTTACTGGGACTGTGATCAGTACTGACAGTTTGTTACAAGCCATCTTCAGCTGACAAATAATTAACTGTAAAAATTAACCATTCTCTTATAAACTAAAAGACGTACATTAAAACATTTGACCCTTCATCAGGATCCTTCAAATTTATGTCTCTTTAAAAAAAAAAAAAGAGGGTGGGGGGGGGAGGCGATGTTTTGTTTAATGAATATCCTCAGCCTGTTTTTCCAGTCATTCGACCGGGTCAGGAATGGAATGAATGAAGACCACATATAGCGGCAAGGATAGGAATTGTGCCGGTTGCCGAAGCCTGCCTCATTTTTCTGGGGCCGTGATCAATGACTGACAGAAGTGTCTTGCTGGAATAAAACATGACAGGAGAAAGTGAAGTACCCGGCAAGAAACCTGTCCCGCCTCCATATGGAGTGAACCACGGAACTCGATGGTGAGAGGTCAGCACACTGTTCCCCGAGCCACGCAGGCTCTTGGAAATGTCTTGTTATATATTAAAATATTAAAGAATTCTTAAAATTAATGTCTCTGAAAAAAGGATATCACATTAAAACACTACACTAACTACTTTTCATGGTTTTCAAAGATGCCGAGGTGCTGGAATTTAGTCCTGCAGGAACACTGCACATAAGTTTGGCGATGCAACATAAGCACTTGTTTGACTGATTATTACAAAGGGAGGAGGTGGATTTTCATGTGGTGTGATGTTAAAAAACACTGCATATCTTAGCAAATCCTGAAAAATCAGTGCCTCTTGATGAGAAAACGTCCTGCTCAAAAACACACTGCTTCGCTGAATGTGAAGGCGTGTCAAAAGTGTCAAAAGAACATAGGCCTTAGCCGGATCAAATCCTTGAAATTGAAGTGAAAATCTCTAAGTTGAGATGCTGAAAAATTTAGTTATTAGCTATGATGTGGCCAACATGATGCTGACTTGATAAAAGAAATTCTTGACTGGGAAGATAAATGTTCCTGGAAAACTAATTTGACCCTATCTTTAGATGTTCTCTCAATACGGCCCAATTTATTCAAACAGATGAGTTTTGAAAGCAGATGAAGGTTTGAAACATGTTTTTAAAAAAAGTCTGAGGGTGAAAATAAATATAGATGCTAGAGAACCTTACTCTGAAATGTAGATTGGAAACTCACCGAGAAGATGGCCTAGGAACCGCCCCAGGGGAGGAGGTAGGGGAAGGTGTCGAGCGGGTTGCATCATAAACATGACTGACTTGTGAGAGATAGCTACAGATTTCACAAATTATGCAGTAAATCAGGAAATTACAAAGACGAAAGACTCCAGGAATTCTACGCTAAAGTGGAGAGAGGTGACGACCGGGTACTGTTAACATAATAGGGATCGGTCCCGAGAAAACTCGTGTTCGCCTGGCCGAGCGCTGAGGATCGGTCCCGAGTTATCTCGTGTTAACAGCAGACTGAAGTTTACTGCTATCTTTTGAGATGTACCAGAACTATTTGGAGGTCAAGGGTGATAGAACTCTTATGTTTGGTTCTACAACATCGACAGTTGCATTTCTTTTCGATTATTCTTCATATCATAGCTATACTCTGCATTTCCTGACAATATATTTACAAACTTTAGAGAGCCATGCAGTCTGCAAGATGGTGGCGCCCACCGATCGCACGTGTTTAGACAAGGACGAAATCATTAGTGAATTGTGTGCTGATACAGGCTCTGAATGTCCAAGTGATGCTGAATTCAGTAGAAGTCCGCTATAGCGAGTACGGCATATAACGAGAACTCCATTATAGCGACGACTTTTTTCTGTCCCTTCAAAATTCCTATATTAAACTGTGTATCGTGCTTCGGTTACAGCGAGAACGATTAAGCGTGCAGGATTTTTTCCGTTACCGATATTTATGCACTCCAGCGATGATATTGCATGCGATTTTATTACCTTCAGCATCGTTTCCTCGCTATCAGCACTAGCAATTTCTCTCATCGACATGTCCATTGGTAATACCCGTCGACAGCTGTTCCGTAAAGAAAATTCTAAATGAAAGAGAACATATTTTCGTAATAAATATGTAAATAACGTGTCCGATAACAGTTGTTAACTCATTAAAAATTAAGACTGACTAAACGACTGCTTAATTTTGAGGCTAAATACTGCAATTAAGCAAGAATGGGATACGCCTCGAGATATGGCACAGTGCTTAATTGATTTCAGAGGTTAGTTTATATTTTGTCGCGTCTGGTTAAATTATGGAACGGCTATTATGAACATTTATAGCGAGAAAGTTATAATTTCTCTACTAGCGCTTGAAGTGTGTTTTCATCATACGTATAGTACGGTTAAGTTAAAATACGTGACGCTGTTTGAATAAGAAAACTGAAATGTTTGCAACAAATTGCGATCGATCATCTTCGGTACGGTATAGTTTTCTCACTTTGTGCATTTGCGAGCTCTCTCGTTGACATTCAAAGGCAATATTGGAGTTGATTAGTAATACCCATCGACTGCTGTTCTCTAAAGAAAATTCAAAATGAAAGAGGATAACACGTTTTTGTAATAAATGCGTCAATAACTTGGCCGATAGCAGTAGTTAACTCATTAAAAATAAAGATTGAAGTAAACAATCTCTTAATTTTAATGTTATATACGGAAATTAAGTAAGAATGTGATACACCTCAAGATATGGCAGAGTACGTCACTGATTTCAGAGGATATTTCATATCTTCTCGTGTCTAGTTACGGCTATTTTTCGCGAGGAGGTTATTTCTCTACATGCATTTCAAATATGTTTTCATGATACAATATACGGTTAGGTTAGGTGACGCTGTTTGAAGAAGAAAGCTGAGGTGTCTGCCACAGAAATCTCTGGAGTGATACCGTATTTCTCCGAATCCAAGACTTTTTCTCAGAATCTCACGCGAAAACTGAAGGGTTGTTGCATTCGTGGCCTAACAGTAAGTTAATGGATAACACTGGCAACTACCGCGGTAACCACGCTGCTTTTTTTAACTCGTTGACAATAAACGACCGCCTCTTTACTACACATCGCTAGCTGGTTGTACAGTGCATGCGAGTTTCTCAAATCTGCATCAAAACATGCGACCCTTCAAATTCTCAGAAAAGCCACGGCTACTCAGTGGCAGAGTTATAACGCGTCTATTGTACTTGACGCTTAGTAAAAGCAAATACAGTAGAGACAATACGCGACACTCAGCAAGATATCGAAGGACAGCTATTAGAGCTCTCTCTAGCGGATTGACCAGAGAACTACTGATTCTGTCATAATAGCACGTGTATTTGTGTGTGAAGTTTTTGGTGTTATTTATACGTTTTCAGTGAGTTGACATAATTAAATAATAGCGTGTATCATTCCTTGATATTTCCTCTCAACATTGGGGAAAGGTATGTGCTGTGTTTGGCTGCAGTAACTATGAAGTAGAGAAGAATGCGCGGTCTTTCTTCCGTTTCCGTCGTGACAAGAAAATGCAAGTAATATTGTGTTTGCATATATATTCTTCCAGTTACAAAGAGATTTTTATAGTACGGTACCGGTACTTCATAATCTTCTGACCTGCTTGACCCATATTTTAACTGGCTTAAAATATAATACGCATATTTTATTGTATAGTGCAGCAGTTAACCTTCAATACCGATGTATTGTTGTAGGTGTGATCTGTGGGTTTGATTTAATTCAGGAAAATACATTTGCATATGAGTGTGGCTGGTGTGTAAGGAATGTGCCGATTTTTTGTTGACAAGTGTTTTAATATGATGATACAATGCTTTTAAATGAGAAAAAAGAAAAATCTAGCCGTGAGCGTTCAGGCAGTAATTCTAAAGCTAAAAACAAGTAATGCATAAAAGAAAGATAAAGCCCTTTCACAGCAGTCTATTTCACATCTTGATTATGTCTAATTTCAGTCTTTAAATAATAACCTGTTAAATAATTCTTCATTCATTTATCCAAAATTGCTTTAGCAACTTTGAAGTTAATACCTTAGTAACACTTTCTTTCTAGACATAATTTATTTATCCATTTCCGTATATACATTTCCATTGATATTTGAATTTAGCGCAAATTTTCAGGTCAAGCCACTAGGAGTGCCACTTGCGACTTGTCTCCCATTTTAACAAGGCTATATCCGGAAGTGCCATGTATTGTCTCTACTGTATTTGGTAAAAGTAAGGTTTATAGACAGCAGGAATATTTTCGTGATGGATAGTCGTATTGTAAAGATACGTGGAAAAGGTATTGCCGGCAAATTTTCAACGGGTTCTAGTCGATATTGTGATGCCAATTTTACGTTAATGGTTATTAAACACTCGGAAATGGAGAATAAATATGCAGCCACAAGAAAATATGGCATAGGCCTAACTAAAGCCAATATTTGGCGTTAGCGTGAAGACAAAGAGCTAAAATAACACGTACTGTACAAAAAATGCATTCAGTCGTCCGCAACAAGGACGCTTTAAAGAAATTGAAGATGAAATTGCGGGGTATGTGCACGCAAAATGCAAGAGCAGAATGGCCATACTGTGGCGCAATAAACTCGTTTCTTGATTTATTAGTTTCATTTTCCGTATTGATAGTTCTCGTATGTTATAGATAAGAAAATGTTCCACCTTATCTATACAAGTTTTATTTTTATAAGATCCTACTTACAGTACCGGTTTCGACTTTTCATACAGTCACCCTCAGCTGCACATAAGTCAAAGCTGGTTAATATGCCTGCCTAGCAGAAAAGTCATAATGATGGAATGTGTCCAACGTTCAAATTGGTCATGCTTCACAGTAAAAACTGGCTATATGTACAAACTAAAAATGAGTAGGTGTACCTTTTAGGCCCAAAATTCATGTGGATTAACTTATTTTAAGAGTACAGGTACATAAACACTTTAAAATATATAGTACATATTAAAATCACATATTAAAATGTACAGTTCTTGTTAAAATCCATTATGATAACTAGGAACACTTCATTAAAATTATTTTAACATCTTGCGTTTGTCTATTTTCTTATTTTTATCCAATATGAATAGAGAATGTCCGTGCTTGTGTTCGTAGGCAGTGCTCTCTTAGGGTTCTGCTATATGTTAGGCTTATCCACTTGTATGATTAATAGATTCTTCAGTTGTTGATGACAGGTCTAATGTATAACCAGAGGTAGATATGTGCAGCTGTGATTGAATGTTGTCTTAAAGTACTAAAATACAATCTGCTTTTGTGCATAAATGTCAATTGCAGAATGGTGGTTCTTTTCTCGTCTATAAATGCTGATGTATGTTATTGCTGTCGTGGTTGGGTTGCGTTAGATCTAAATAGATTTCAAAAAATACTTACCTACCTGCATTTCAATGATAATAGTCAGACAGCAGATGTGAGCAACAGAATACAGAAAGTTCAGCCTCTGTTAGATTACTTTTTACCCAAGTTTCAGTCTGTTTAGGAACCGAAGCAGCAGATGAAGGGATGATCCCATGGCATGGGCGCTTGAAGTTCAGGCCATATAATCCAGCAAAATTAGTAAAATATGGTATTTTAGTTTGAATGGTGTGTGAGAGTGAAACAGGATACATCTGTAACTTAGAGATTTATACAGCGAAAGGAAAAAAACTTGAGCAGACATGAAGCCTTATCATGGTATGTGGCACCACATTTATCAAGATAACTACTATAATATATGGGATGAAACAGAGGAGGGAGTGCAAAATAATCTGAATGCATGGTGTAAGAAATTTGATGATTATGGAATGAAACTGAACCCATCAAAAACAGTAGCATTGAAAATCAGCAGACATAATACAGAACGCAACATAACAATACAGGACCAGCAAGTTGAACTAGTACACCAATTCAGTTATTTAGGAAGCGTAATGGCTAGTAATAACAGAGCTGAGATAGAAATAACAAACAGAGTAACCAAAGGCTGTAACTTTTACAGTATCGTTAGACGGCGTCAGCGAAGGATGTAAGTGAAGATAGCTCACGGTTCTCTTGCGAAATAATCGGGAATAAGTGTGGTGTAAACAAGAAGCGAGTGAAGAATGGTATCCAGTGTGGAAAGTGTTTAATTTGGTACCATTTTGAGTGTATATGTAGTGCTGGTTTTGCTAAAAATGAAGATACTTGGACTTGTGTTAGCTGTGGCCAGAGCAATTTGAATAGCGGTAACAAACCTAGGCCTACAACGGTCAACGAATCGCTGGCGTCTCATTCGTTGGAGGATGGAGGTAATGATAATGTACTTGTAATTCTCTCTTTACTGCAACAGGATTTACAAGCATTAAAAGCGGAGAATGAGATTTTAAAGGAGAAGGTACATTTACTGGAATCGAAAGTACCGGCACCAGTAAACACTCAGAACACAGGTGGCTCCATGAATTCTAGCGCATGGTGTCAAGTTGCTTCAGATTCTAGGAGGAAAAGTGTACAGTTAAATAAGGACAACTTTGTAATTGACACCAAAAATAGATTTTCAGCCCTGAGGGCAGTAAGCGATACGCAAGGTATCCGTATAGGAAGCAGTCAAACGTATAGCGCAAACTCCGTTACGAGAAGCGGCAAAGTTAGGCCTAAAATCCCACACAGTGCACCGGCGAAAGTGTCGAACATTCTTATATTTGGTGATAGCCAGGCGGGGGGAATTGCGGAGAAAATGGTCAATGAAGATATTGCAGCATCGGCAGTCATCTATCCTGGGGCCCCAATGAAGAAGGTATTGGAAAACACGGAGCAGGCGGCAAGTAATCTCGGAAGTCGTGATGCAGTAGTGATCATCGGCGGGACGAACAACGTAGCTCACAACGACGCTAAGAATGTTATTTCTGAACTTAAATGTAGACTAGGTAAGCTGACTCACACTAACATCTTTGTAGTGAATGTGCCCCACAGGCATGATTTGATTAGAGACTCGTGTGTGAACACTGAAGTGGACAAAGTTAATACAGATATGGTTAAAGTTTGTAAACATTTTCGTAATACACAAGTAATTGATAGCAGCAGTTTTGAGAGAGACTGTTACACAAAGCATGGCCTTCATCTAAACAATTCAGGTAAACGAAAGATAGCAAATATTGTTCTAGATTTTATTAATCATAAGATATGTACTGTAAAAAAGGCAACTCCCTTGAGTTATAATACTGACCAGGAAAACTAGTAGAAAGAGCCAGCTGTACTTCAAGCTGGCTCAGCCAACTAGAAAATGAAACTCAGGAAAGTAAGGAATTTCAAGTTACCCAACTGCAACAGTCAAGTTTTAGGGAGGAAGGGGGTCTGAGATTGCTCTTGGTAAACTGTCAGAGTGTAGTAAATAAACAATTAAAATTCGGTACATTGATGGAATCTTATGAGACTGAAGTGGTGATAGGAGTGGAATCATGGTTGAGAGAAGGGGTGGGTAATAGAGAAGTATTTCCAGAAGGGTACACAGTCTATCGTAGAGACCGAGGAGATAAAAAGGGAGGGGGGGGGGGTGTGTGTGTTTATTCTGGTTAAGGAAACTTATTGTTCACATGAATGGTTTACCGATGAAAGGGATGAAATATTAGGGATAAAATTAGTTTGTGATAATATGAAGGAGGTAGGAATTATAGGAACATATAGGCCTGGAAGAGAGGAAAGAGACATGGAAATAATTGAGAAAATAAGAGATTATACTCATAAAAACAATAATGATACAGTAATAATTGGGGGAGATCTAAACTTGCCTGAGGTTGAATGGAATGGAGCTGCAAGTGAAGCCCATGAACAGAAACTGGCAAATAAGTTAATTTGGGAGGGAGGATTTACACGAGTAGTACAAGAACCGACTCGTCTCAATAACTTACTAGATGTATTCTTGGTTAAACCATGGGAAATCGTTGATAAAACTGAGGTAATTGAAGGAATAGGTGACCATAAGGCTGTAATAATGGATGTTAAGAGTGGTGCCAAAAAGGCTTAATAAGAGGGTCACACAAGACAAGAAATTGTACAGAAAAACTAAAGTTGATGAATTTGGGGCTTACCTTAAATCACAATTCAGTTGTTGGATAAGTGAACGGAGTAATGTGGATACACTTTGGGCTAAATTCAAAGGAATCGTTTGGGAAGAAGAGAAGACCTGTTAAGAAGGGTAAAATGACCTCAGACCCTGTTTATTATACAAGGGAAATAAGAAAATTAAAAAGAAAATGTAGAGTAGTAAACAGGAAAATCAAAGAAGGTAGGGAGAATAGAGAAACTAGAAAACAGCTAATGGGAACTGAATAGAGTGAAAAAGGAAGCAAAAGAGAATTATATGAATGGCATACTTCAAGAGCGTAATGACCACAAAGGGAAATGGAAAAAGCTGTATTCATATATCAGGAATCAAAAAGGAAAAGGAATCCAAATTCCTACAATGGTGGGAGAAGGGGGTGAACACTATTCAACAGATACTGAGAAAGCAAACCTATTTAGTAGGGAATTCAGAGATTCAGTAGATGATTGTCAGGAGTTGGAAACCGAAACAGAAGATACAGAGGGAGAGACACAGAGGGAAACAAGAAGCTTCTCATTCACAAATGAAGATATTTTCAGAGAAATCCAACTACTTCAGCAAGGTAAAAACAGCAGGAAGTTATCAAATTACTGGGGAGGTGATAAAGACAATGTGCCTTATTTAAAATTTCTCTTTGACTATGTCATAAATAATAGTGTAATACCAAAGGAATGGAAGGAATCTATAATAATACCAATTTATAAAAGAAAGAGTGATAAAAGGAAACCAGAGAACTACAGACCAATCAGCCTGACCAGTATAGTTTGTAGTTTGTAAAATACTGCAGAGTTTAATAGCAAAGTACATCAGAGGGATATGTGATGATAAAAATTGGTTCATGAGGAGCCAGTATGGATTTAGAAAGAAATTTTCTTGTGAGACACAACTGGTGGGATTTCAGCAGGACATATCAGATCAATTGGATTCAGGAGGTCAGTTAGATTGCATAGCCATAGATCTTTCCAAAGCCTTTGATAGAGTGGAACATGGAATATTATTAAAGAAATTGGTGGGAATAGGATTGGACGTAAGGGTTACACGTTGGATAAGAACATTTCTAAATTCAAGGGTTCAAAAAGTCAAAGTAGGAAATAATATATCACAGGAAGAGAAAGTTTGGAAGGGAATTGCATAGGGTAGTATAATCCGTCCGTTACTTTTCTTAATATATGCAAATGATTTAGGGAACAATATAACATCAAAAATAAGATTGTATGCAGATGACATAATTGTTTATAGGGAAATAAATAACATTGAGGATTGTTCAGAATTACAAAGGGACCTTAAGAGTATCCAACAATGGGTTGAAGAAAATAATATGAAGGTTAATGGAGGCAAATCAACTGTTACAACATTTACAAACAGGAGTTTTAAAACTGAACTTGAATATACTTTGGATGGGGTAGTTATCCCAAAAGATGGCAAGTGCAAATACTGTCCGCACACTTTATCTTGATGCATTTGTGTACGGGGTGAGGAGTAAGGAGGGAGCTGTCCCGGTATCGATAGTGCTGCCTGGTGCTGCCAACTGAATGAAAATGAAATCTGAATTGAATCGAGAATATGATCGCTTGATATTAAATTTCTAAACCGTTATCATCTTAAGCCAACAACTATGTCACATACACATTATATAACATTATAAAACATATCTCTCGATGCGAATCTTGTTCCTAGCATGAATTCTATACTTTGACTTTGATGTGTAAACAACAACAGTACCAGTACGTAAAGTTTACGCCAGATGTCGCACAACGATGCTTAAGCGATTCATAGTTTGTGTTTCAAAGGTTGCCAGTATGAATCTCGAAGATCGCCGAGGTCGACCGATTCAGCACTAGGATGTAAATGCACCAAGATAAAGTGTGCGGATAGTACTTAGGTGTGAGATTTGAAAGTAATTTGCACTGGAAGGGTCATGTGGATGACATTGTTGGGAAAGCATACAGATCGTTACATGTCATAATGAGGCTACTTAAAGGATGCAACAAAGAATTAAAAGAAAAAAGTTACTTAAGTATGGTTTGTCCATTATTGGAATATGCAAACCGTGTTTGGGATCCTCACCAAGAATGCCTAATAAAAGAAATAGATAGTGTGCAGAGGAAAGCAGCAAGATTTGTAACAGGGGATTTCAGGAGAAAGAGTAGTGTATCAGAAATGTTAAAGGAACTAGGGTGGGAAACTTTAAGTAAGAGAAGGGAGAAAACTAGACTTATAGGTTTATATAGAGCCTATACAGGAGAAGCAGCATGGGGAGAAATCCGTGAGAGGCTTCAGTTGGAAAATAATTATATCGGCAGGACTGACCACAAATATAAAATTAGAAGGAATTTTAGCCGAAGCAATTGGGGTAAATTTTCATTCACTGGGAAGGGTGTGAAGGAGTGGAACAGTTTACCAGGGGTAGTGTTTGATCCTTTTCCAAAATCTGTACAGATATTCAAAAAGAGAATAAACAACAACAGAGAAAATAAATGAAATGTTAGAGGGCATTTGACCAGTGCAGGTTAATGTAAATAAAAATGTGTGTGAATAAATTAATTCCATCCCCTGGTCTAGGAAGTTTGGACAGCCAAAGTAGGGGACTGCCTGTAGGGGTGAAGTACAGTGGGGACTTCGAGGGCCCTGGGACCGCTACGGTAGCTGTGAAGGCCCCTCAGGAACTCTGAAAAGTGGTGGTAAAAGGGGCTCTGGTTAAGACGCAGCAGGTCATTATGCTACTTAGGTTCCAGAATCGGTAAAGAAAAGAAAAAGTAAATAAATGCAATGTAAATTTTAATCTTATACCAGTTGTACAGTATCATTTGAAGTAATTCCACATACTGTATATGAGTTGACTAGATTTGTAAGTAGTACAGGATATATTATAAGTAGAATTTTGTAAACAATGTAAATTTATTAAGGATGAGCTGTGTGTTTAATAGAAAAAATTGTTACCGTAAATTATATAATATTGTATTCTAGGAAAATTTTATTCTCTTGTTAATTTAATATTTAGTGCTTGACAATAATGTATTTTAGTGTACCATTTGCCACCGAGGTAGACACCTCATTTGCAAATAAAGAGATTTTGATTTGATTTGACACCTACTATGAGATTAGAAGGTCCCACAAAGAAAAAAAATGACCCTGTACAAGTCATATTTCATTCCCATCCTTACATATTCTCTGGAAACCTGCATACTAACATCAAAGGACTGTAGTAGGAATCAAGCCTGTGAAATGAAATTTCCTAGAACTGCCCTCCAAAAGACCCGACTTGATCATGTGAAAAATGATGAGATCCGATCTAACCTAGGTCTAAATGAATCGATGGAGGAAAGACTTAGGTCATCTAGACTTAAATAGTTTGGACATGTTAAACGAATGAATAGCACAAGGTTACCCTGTGCTTATTTGGAGAAGAGAATAGCAGGTAGAAGACCAGCTGGAAGACCAAGAAGAAGATGGATGGACCAACTGAGGGGAGACGTGGAGAGAAGAGTATGAAATTGGGAATATGTCTTGGACAAGGAAATGTTTTTGAATAGGCAACTTTGGAAGACGCTTGTTTTCAAACACCCTACCCGGCTCGCTGGAAGGGCAAACCGATGATGATGATGAACTACTATAATAGTGTGACTTTTGCCGAAAACCTCCTCCAGCATAAAAGATGGGTTTGTGGAACCATTAGAGAGAATCATCATTTGACATGTGAGCTGAAAGACAAGGGGAAATGACTTTTATGCACAAAGGTGAAGTTTTGCTTGTAGTTTGGAAGGATACGCGAGTTGTTAGAGTGATAACTACGATTCATGATGCATCTATGCAGTCAACAAGCAAGCTAGATAGGAAGACAGGGACCATTATATTCAAGCCCATTTTCATCCTTTTTTAATAACTGATTTATAAAGGGAGTAGATCGGACAGAACAATACCTGGCATATTTTACACTTCTTCGTAAGACAGTAAAACTCAATAAGAGGGTAGCATTCTATTTAGTGAACTGTGCTTTTAAGCTATTCTGTTTCCTGCATCTTCCAAGAAAATTTAGGTACAAGCAGTTTCTTATGGGAGTTGCTAGGTAATGATAGGCTGAAAGTGTAGCTCCCATGGATCCCCAAACTTCCTCGCCCTCGGGCTCTATAAAGAGAGCCCCCAATAAACGAATGAATAGCACAAGGTTACCATGTGCTTATTTGGAGAAGAGAATAGCAGGTAGAAGACCAGCTGGAAGACCAAGAAGAAGATGGATGGACCAACTGAGGGGAGACGTGGAGAGAAGAGTATGAAATTGGGAATATGTCTTGGACAAGGAAATGTTTTTGAATAGGCAACTTTGGAAGACGCTTGTTTTCAAACACCCTACCCGGCTCGCTGGAAGGGCAAACCGATGATGATGATGAACTACTATAATAGTGTGACTTTTGCCGAAAACCTCCTCCAGCATAAAAGATGGGTTTGTGGAACCATTAGAGAGAATCATCATTTGACATGTGAGCTGAAAGACAAGGGGAAATGACTTTTATGCACAAAGGTGAAGTTTTGCTTGTAGTTTGGAAGGATACGCGAGTTGTTAGAGTGATAACTACGATTCATGATGCATCTATGCAGTCAACAAGCAAGCTAGATAGGAAGACAGGGACCATTATATTCAAGCCCATTTTCATCCTTTTTTAATAACTGATTTATAAAGGGAGTAGATCGGACAGAACAATACCTGGCATATTTTACACTTCTTCGTAAGACAGTAAAACTCAATAAGAGGGTAGCATTCTATTTAGTGAACTGTGCTTTTAAGCTATTCTGTTTCCTGCATCTTCCAAGAAAATTTAGGTACAAGCAGTTTCTTATGGGAGTTGCTAGGTAATGATAGGCTGAAAGTGTAGCTCCCATGGATCCCCAAACTTCCTCGCCCTCGGGCTCTATAAAGAGAGCCCCCAATCAGGACTCCCCAAGCAGACTATCCGGAAAAATAAGGGATCATATCCTTGAGAAAATTCCAGCAACTGGGGCGAAGAAAAACACAACTAGAGTGTGTCGTGTGTTCGAGCAAGAGTAAGCGCAGTGAAACAAGATATATGTGCAAACAATGTTGTGTGCCCCTCCACAAAGGTACCTCCTATTCGGATCACCACACCAGAAAAGAGTACTAGGACTATTCAGGAAGGCCTCCAGAAAAATACACAGTAGTCCTTCAAAGGTTAGTGAAGTTCTGACAGTTTATTGGAATGCATGCACACCAGTTTGGAGGTAGTTCAGGGCACCCGGTCCGCAATGTGTTAATGAGCCTCTTCCTGTCCATATACAACTTGTTATGGAGAACATCATCAACATTGATCATGTCCATACATCGGGCTGTAGGTCTTCCTGCAGGTCTTTTCCTTTCGAGAGGCAAGATGACCTCCATTTTTATCAAAGGAGTCTCCAAAGAACTTTTATTTGTGCTTATTGTCATAATGTTTTTCTTTTCAGTTCTTTATTTATACAGCTGAAGAGGACCACTAAGTGGTCGAAACATGTCCTGTAAGTTTTAATTTTATTCAATTTTGCCTGAGGCATTAATAAAGTATCGATTAGGTGGTTATTTATACTTACTTCTTGTTTAAACCTGTAGATATCGATAAATGCTGTATATTTTCCTCTTATTTATTTTTATTCTTTTCGTCAAGGAACTTTTGGCACTATCAGGGCAATAATATACAGCTGTTTACGTAAATCCTGATGTGATAAATGTACAGAACAAGCATGAAATGTATTAAAAATAAGGGTTTGTGTTTCAACAGCCACAGTTATCAATAGAATGTATTACATTCAGAAGTACAACTCGTAACATACGCTAGTTATCAGCTGATGGTTTGGCATGCCTTCTACAGCACGGCTTCTACACCAAGTGGGAACATCAGAGATCATCTCCAGAAGAAGAGATTCACACTGTTTGGACTCTATATTTTTAAAAGGTTCAAAAAGATGGGACCTCGTATGCTCTAGATTGCAGTGCACGGCTGACGCGACTGACGAGATGGCAGTGAAGATGACGTCATTTGGAATGCCGAGACGCCGGTAGCAGGGCAGGGAAGTTGGTGGCGCAAGGCGATAATTCAAATTAAAGCAGTGATCAGGTTTACTGTGTGACAGAAACAAATGTCTGGCCATTAAGTTCTTTTGTATCAATATTTAATTATATGATAACACGATACCCTCATCCCTGTTTTCTATGGGGTCAAGTATGAAGGGAGACAAATCTTCGTAGCGAGTTTTTACGGCCGTATGCCCTGACGTCAACCTCACCAGAGCAATTAATGAGACGTAAGGAATGATATGATACGACCGTAGGCCTAAAAGCCGTGTACATCATTTATTGTCTTTTCACGTTTAGAAATATTGCCTTCTGACGAAAATAGCCAGTATAACTTAAATACATTCTAAGTTTGTTAAATAACAGTACAGAATATTTACACGCACAATTTATAGCCTAGAAGTCATGCATATTGGACCCTCCCTCTACTATTTTTGGCTGTAAAAGTGGGTCTAATACGCATATTTATTCATAATTAGTTTCAGCAGACTGAACAAACTGACAGTTATTGAGTCAAAACTGAAAAGAGAAGGCTTCAGATTGCAAATTCAAACAAAGTTAAATCAATACTTTAATATTTTTCTATGTAAATTAGCTTGTATTCAGCGCTGAAGGTGGTGGTGTATGGCTGTCGCCATGGTCACTTCCTTCCTGTTCTATCCCATCTGTGGCAATGCGATGTAAAACAAATACTAGTCTGATTGATTTATATTATGAGGAGATTGGCATCAAAAGAACGTTACCTTCTTGACCTATGTACAGTGAAACCTCGATTCTCCGTTTTTCGAGGGACCATGAAAATAAAACGTACAATACGGGAAAACGGAAAATCCGGGAATGAATGAAAACCATCAACAATTTGGCTAAACATCACAAAAATGAAATATGTATAATTATAATCTTACAAAACTCCTAAACCAAACCAAACTACAGCCCCAGTGGGACTTTGGGGTATGATGCGCAAAGGTATCACCGAGATATCACTATAAAATTTGTCACAAATGGAACATAACAATTGCTTTTACACATATCAAGTGAAAAATTCCTGGCACATTAAGAAATACCGTCGTTATTTGAGAAATATGAAAACATACTTAAGGCTTGTAGACAGGACTGGTTTATGTCGTATTCTGCTGCTGATGCCGTCTTTTGTTCTTTCCTTGAGGTCCAGGGCTGGCACCGATGAATGCGAGTGCTATGTCTGTGGATTCTCATTATCTTTGTCCATTATGAGTAGAGCGGCTAGTTCAAAAAGCAAAATGGAGGTGAACAGTATTCATTTTTGGATGAGGCAAATGAACAGGTTATTGTTAAATTACAAGACCTTAAGCTATTGCCGAAGTAGCATGATCCCTGGACCAATAAATAACTTAATGAATCAGTTAGGGCACAAGTCCACAACTCGTCGTGATCAAAGAACTTCACCGAACAAAGACATTACACACGAAATTGTTCAACGTGTGAGACAAAAGACATACGTGTGTCACTGTGAGCGTAACACCAAATGTACTTGTAAAGTGGTAAAGTACGCATACATAATATACTCCAAAAATGAAATATTTCTTAATGTGCCAGGAATTTTTCACTTGATATGTGTAAAAGCAATTGCTATGTTCCATTTGTGACAAATTTTATAGTGATATCTCGGTGATACCTTTGCGCATCGTACCCGGACTTTGCCTGCCAAGCGACCGCTGCTCAGCCCGAAGGACTCCAGATTACGAGGTGCGCATGGCCAGTGCGACGAATCCTCTCGGCCGATATTCCTGGCTCTGTAGATCGGGGTCGCCATCTCACCATTAGATAGCTCCACAATTAAAGGTAATCACATAGGCTGAGTGGACCTGGAACCAGACTTATATCCAGGTAAAATTGTCTGACCTGGTCGCAATCGAACCCGGGCCTCTGGATGAGAGGCGGGCATGTTAGACCACGAAACCGCATTAATTACCGGTACGCGAGTTAAAAATCTCGATACTTTATATTCAGTTTTACAGGGGAATCTTCGTCAGTTTCCCGTGAAAACTTCTTTCAGTTCAGCGACTTTGGTTAGGCTAGCCAAACTCTTCGAAAAATCTAATAACGCCAAGCCAAACGACAATCGACCACAAGTAGTTTTTAATTCTCTCATCTAATAAAATACAGCACATTAGATACGAAAGCACCCAAAATGAATGCGAAATCCGTTCATTTCTTAATCTTTCATTGTAATTTGGTCTCCGGTATACTGTTCGTAGTCAGTTTCTGGAAATCTCGTACCGCGCAAATTAGGCCTACGTCGACTTTTAAAGGTTATGTTGAACTCGAAAATATGGTTTCGAATGTAAGTATCGATTCTTGAAAGTTCTCGAATGCATTATATTCAATTCTGCGCGTCACAAATCCAATCAAATTGGAAAGGTAAAAGAAATATCAAAACTTCAGAAATTACGGTTATTCGTGACCTTGAGGTCATCTGGAAAGCGCGCTCGCTGCACATGTCAGTACGAGTTTGAAATTATACCAACCATTTAAAATGTAACGTGCGCAAATAAAACGACTGCGGTTTTTTGTATTTTAACACGAAAACGTAAAATTCCCAGTCTTACATTAGGACCTAAACAGTACCGGTAATAGGCAATTCCAAGACCTCCCATGGCTTTCTTTTTTTTTTTTATTACATTTAGGTGCAACATGTGTTTTTGTCTCGCTAACATAATCATGTACGATAATATCAAAAATACTGAATTTGTGTTAAGAAGCAGTTTCGATTCCTGCCTGAAAGCCCAGTTACTCTGCAGTGCCCTGAGCAAAGTGCCAAAAACCTCTTCGGCAGTACGATCGAAAAAAGTAAAAATATAAACATCTAACCCTGGACATAATGTGGACGTTTTATAAGTGTGAACATTTGACGAAACTCGTTCCGTCTTCAAGCAGAGCTGTCGAAATGCGCCGTGTCTCCTTGCAATTGTTGTCACCACTCTCTGATTTATGATTTTCCGAGATTCTCTAAACAATACCACCCGAATGCGATGCTAAGATGGTCCCTTATGCAAGTTCACCGCCGATCGCTTTTCCAGTACCGGTACAGTGCTTGCTTTAATTATCGCAGTGACGGGGCGTTAACGCCAAGATCCATAAATATGCCATAGCTGTCCTTTTGTGAGATATAGTTTATTAAAAAACGATTGATCGAGGATTTAGCGTTGATGGGACTGGAATTTCTGGACGGTTGATCCGGGAAATCGTTTCTTCGAGGAACGGATAATGCGGGACTTTTACAACGTGATTTAATTACGATGCTCGCGGGACCACGTAATTTGAACGCATATTCCGGGAAAACGTATTTTCCGGGAACGGATAATCGAGGTTCCACTGTAATTCAAGTCTTTTATTGCTTATGAACCTTTTTATTTTCTCAGTTTCTGAGTAGTGCCAATACAAGTAAACTCACCTGGGAGCGTATCAGCGGTACGTTTACTAGAGCATCCTCTGTCCCGGAGCGTGCGATAGAGCAGCCAGCGTTGTGCTGAGGTAGGAAACAGTGGACAAACTTGAGCCTGGTGCGCCGAAGAGTCTCAATCAGTCCATCCTGCATCAAACAGACGTGATGATACAACAGCTCACAAAAGAATAGCAGGAATCACAACTATGAAAGAGGTACTCACCACCGTAAACTTGACCTGCAGACAGACGGACTTCCGTTTCATGCCCGCAGTGCCCGTCGTGAAGGTCCGCCGTATGCTAGACGCTCGTCGTAGAGACTGAGTACCCTCGATGCCCACCACGGAACCGCCCAGCGTACTCGACACGCCCGTCCCACGGATACTGACAAACAGCTGACTGACTTCCTCCCTGAAAGGTGTACACATTGACCCATTAAGAAACACACTCACTTCTTTGAGTAAATATTATTCTCTCTTTTTTTTAGATTATAACAGTAACAACAACTTGAAGACCCAGGTTCATAATATTCTGAATTAACAAATTTCTAAGGGAATCTGTTTGTATACACTAGCAGGCATTTAAAAAACCTCTGGTAACACGTTTGAGTTCTCGCTCTCAATCCTAGATGACACAACAACTGCTGGTGGGCAGATGGTAGGTTCAAACCCCTGTGTAGTACAACATTAAATACCTTGCAAGAAAGGAACAAAGAAGATGCCATCAGCAGCACCATTCAACTGCTCCTCTCACCCACGGATCTCCTTCACTATCACCTTCTACCTCGTGCCCGGTGACATATTCCATTCCAACATATTCAATGCATATAAGAAAGAGGAGAGCCTGCCTGCTCACATAAATGATGCTTTAACTTAATGGATTAAGGCCCTAGCCTACCATATTGTGCACAGTCACATCGCAGTGAACAGTTGGCTATGGAGTAGAAAAAGATATATGTTTTGCACCTACCTTGGTGATGGGAAGGATCAAGTTTCCGCTCCTCCTCGCTGGAACGGCACTAGGGAACTGAACGAATTTGAATTGCCAAGCACAAGGTAGAGAAAATGAAGCGTTATACCTCGGCTGACAGCAAGGAATGTTTCACCTCCATCTTATACTGAATGATATGACCAACTCATGAAATGACATTTAGCTGATCGCTCTTCACCACATTTCTGATCATCGGAAACGAAACACTTCGACCTGATGTTTAGCTCATTTGGCTGCCGGTTGCTCAGTTATTCTGTGCTTATGAGCTATCAAGCGTTTTGGTCTCTTAACTAACGAGCTCAGAAAAATGAAGATCATTACTGGGACAAGAATGAACTTCTATAATAAATACAGATAGCTCAGCAAGCGACTTGGCTACGCAGTTTGCGTCTGCATGCTGGTGTCATGTACAACAACTTTCAAAGATTAGCTATTTGGTGAAATGACAAATAATAGAAATGAGAGAGTTACTCTTTTTAAACCTGGCACTGGAGGTCCAAAGCCCTCAGGAAATGGTTCATATAAATAACTGGGATGCTCATAAAGTTGTAGCAAGGTTCAGTATTTCTGAAGTCCTGTCCTAGTCTCAAAAGCAGAAAGAAGTCGAGTACTCACTTGGAGCACTCCTGCAGCAGGGCGACAGCATTCCGAGCCACGGGGTTCTCCCGAGAAGCCTTGAGCCAGCCTGTAGCCGTATACAGGACAGGGTTTGTACCCTGCAGATGTTGCAGCACAAACTGGTTGGTGCCAGGAGCCTTCCTCAGCAGCAGCTGGTGATCTTCACAAGACAGACAAACAACAACCACATTATTCGATTGTGAGAGAGTAGGACATAACTGTTAGCTCATCGTAGTAGGGTGACAGACATGTCAGGAAAGGAACAAGTCTTCTAATGACAGGAATATAAAAAGAAACACAAATTGAAGAGCAGACTGAAGGCTTGCTCCCACCTAATGGAATCGAATCGAACCAAACCGAACTAACAAAATTTCCACTTGACCGCTCACATCTAGCGGAACAGAATCGAACGGAATTCTACGGGAAACTTAAAGCACACAATGAACAGTCTGATAGCACTAGCATTTTTGTGAGGAGGCAGAAAATTAAGGGAGTGAAAAGAAAAGAGATTGGAGAATATTCTGGGTGCATGAAATTAACTTCTCAAGGGAGCAAAGTATTCAAGCTTATCCGAATGGTTATTGCGCGATGAAGTTAAATCTCAGTGAATTGAAATTTCAACAACTATTTCAGATAGTATAATTTAACAAAACAAGTCCATTTTACAGGAGGAAATGCTACTTAAGATGGAGTGGGAGTCCGAGATCAATCTAAAAGTACGGTAGGTTGCGTACTGTGGCAGGATAACATCGTTAATCGAGGTAGCCTCAACACTAATTTAAAACTGCCACAGCAGAGCTGTTTCGTATGCAGTACGGTTTGTTGGGATCACATGTACGACAGCGTCAAACGTAGAGAATGCCACTTACGAAATTGTTCAACTGTACAAAGGGCACTAGGAAAGTTCTGTAACGTGAGTCAACACTTTAGATTTTTTCAAAATAATTTCCACCACACCCAATACACTTCTCCATAAGTTGAAACCAGTCACTGAACCAACTCTGCCACTTTTCTTCGGTTACATTTTCACACTCTTGATCCCATGCTGCCAGAAGCTCCTCGTCGGATGAAAAATGCCGTTCTTTCAGCTTCTTCACTTCTGGGAAGAGTCCGAAGTCACATGGGGCAAGATCAGGACTGTATGGAGGGTGATCAAGCACAGTCAACCCTGATCTGGCAAGAAAATCCATTGTTACATTAGCACGATGTGCTGGAGCATTGTCGTGATGCAAGAGCCAAGTGTTGAGCCGTGACCTTGGACGGAGCTGCTTGAGAGCCTGGATGACCTGAGGCAGACAAGTCTCACTGTACCACTTCGCAGTAACTGTCCTTTGTGTTTCTAGCACAACCCGAGTCAGGATGCCCCGTTTAGTGAAGAATACTGCAATCATCCTTTTATTCACTGACCTTGACTTTCACACAGTCACAGGAGTACCCCCATCTTCAAACAGCCACACCTTGTTCTGGGATTTTGTTGGGACATCGTAATAATAAAGCCAAGTTCCTCTGAAAGTGAATGGGGCACCCAAAGTGAACAAACCTTTCTAACATGGCGATGGTCGTGTATAACTGAATGAATAGCTGATGCAGCGATGTTGAGGGTCTCTTCTACCTGCCGATATGTCAATCGCCTCTCTTGCTGCAACATTTTTCTCACAGCTTCAATGTTTTCCTCAGTCACTGATTCACATGGTCGCCCAGAACGAGGATCGTTTTCAACGCCAAAATTTCCCCTCTGGAACTCTTTGTACCAGCGGAAAATTGTTGTCCGACACAGACAGTCTTTCCCCAGCACAGGAATCATTTCCTCCAGGCACTGGTCAACAGTGAATCCACAAGCAAAATTGTAGCGGATAATTGCGCGATATTCACCTTTAGACCACACTGACATCTTAACTTGCTTTCAATCCCACTGCTTGGTAACAACTGGTGTGAAGGTCATTCCTTGCTGTCTTCTAGACCGGTTTTCACCCCTCTTCTCATCCCTCACCATACCAGGGATGTCCAGCCAATCGTTTCTGCGTATTGCAAAACTTTCCTAGTGCCCTTTGTAAATATAATAAACACTTTAGGGACTATACATCCCAAGTGATTATCGAACTGATATGATGCATGTGGACTCCAAAATCCAATATAACATGATTTTGTGATGAAGTCAACAATAATTATAACATAAATTATATATAGGCTAGAGTAATCTACTGCCATTGCCGGCTGCAAGCCGGGGCCTCATCTTACAAGAGGGCAGGAGGAGTATCAACCTCATAAAGAAACGGGTCCATCTGGCTCAAGATAGTAACACCCTGTTATAGGGCGCCTACCTAGGGTTACTAGGCGAAAATTGTAAACGATCTCAATGGCGGAAGAGGAAGAATGTTTTTCCGAACGGCACAGAGAGCGGAAGAGCCTGGAAGAGCAACCCCCTGGTTGGTGCCCACGGACCGAGTGACGACCGGTACAAGTAGTCTCCCTCTACCAAGTGTCAATGGCCTTCTTGGAGGGAGGACGAGAGGGCGGAGGTTTAGGGAACCCTCCTGTCCTTGAGATGGGAAACTACCCCTAAAGGCGGAAGAGCCACTAGATGGCCAACGGCATAGGATGCACTGCATTAAAGAAACCCAGGATATCCTAAGAATAAACATGCATGATGAAGTCTTCCCAAGTTAAATTGGTATCCGGAGGTAAAATAGTCCCCAGCTCGGATCTTCGGAGGGGACAATGTAAGAAGATTGCAAGAAATGATCAAATATGTAAAATGGGAACATGGAATGTTCGATCACTCAAAAGGACTGGAAAATTGGAAAATGTCTAAAAGGAGATGGACAGACTTGAGATTGACATCTTAGGACTAAGTGAAGTGAGATGGCCAAATAAGGGAGACTTCTGGAGTGGTGACTACAGAATTATTTATTCGGGCAATGAAAAAGGAACGGGTGGAGTTGCCTTTATCTTAAAATTTAAACATAAGAGTTTCATTTTTGGTCCGTATTGAACTGAGAATGGAAGATAGGAAAAACTAGAAAGGTTCCACCTTTTCAATACAAAAATGTTATAGGTTTATTTATAACATGTATTTGCACTTGGGACTAGTTTCGACGCTGTGTTGGCGTCATCATCAGCCAAAAAATGGGAAAATAGGCCAGTGTGTAGGCATTCATATTACACAAGGTGTTACATTAAACAATACAAATCTTGCAAGGAGATAAAAACATGGATGAATATAGAAACAAATGAATCGTTGAGAAAGCAAAAGTTATACATGTTAAAAAATAACCTTAACCACACATCTTGCAGTGCGAAAATATTCTTCTTGAATGATTCCTGAGTATAAAACACACGCGCACACATTTCTGAAGAGCCAGCAGGCAGGACAAAGTAAAGTGAAACCTTAAGGGATCTTCTGAGAAGAGTTCATCATTTTTCTATGTTCCGATTAAATAATGAAGTCTCCCTTGAGTTCCTGATAAACATACACAACAGGAAATTCTCCTTTACTCTCAACAATAGCTATAAAGACCAACGGTAAATTTCATTTTTCAAAGACGTGAAAGCATGATCTTGAACGTGATGTAACTCCTTTCATTTAACCCATTTTTTACACAAGGTGTTGCATTTGTTTCTACATTCGGCCCTGTTTTCATCTCCTCGTAAGATGTGTATTGTTTAATGTAACACCTTGTGTAAAAATTGGGTTAAATGAAGGAGTTATATCATGTTCATAATCATGCTTTCACGTCTCTGCACAATATTTAAAATGAAATTTACCGTTGGTCTTTATAGCTATTGTTGAAAGTGAAGGAGAATTTCCTGTTGTATATGTTTATCAGGAACTCAAGGGAGACTTCATTAGCTAGTCGGAACATAGAAAAAATGATGAACTCTTCTCAGAAGAACTCTTAAGGTTTCACTTTACTTTTTCCTGCCTGCTGGCTCTTCGGAATTGTATGCGCGTGTGTTTTGTATTCAGGAATCATTCAAGACGAATATTTTCACACTGCAAGATTTGTGGTTAAGACTATTTTTAATATGTATAACTTTCCCTGTTTTTATCTCCTTGTAAGATGTATATTGTTTAATTTCCTGTTGTGTATGTTTATCAGGAACTCAAAACGAGACTTCATTAGTTAGTCGGAACATTGAAAGTATGATGAACTCTTCTCAGAAGAACTCTTAAGGTTTCACCTTACTTTTTCTTGCCTGCTGGCTCTTTAGAAGTGTGTGCGCGTGCGTCTTTTATTCAAGAATCTTTCAAATTCAAATATTTTCGCACTGCAAGTTATGTGCTTAAGCTTATTTTTAATATGTACAACTTTTGCTCTCTCAACGGTGCATGTGTTTCTACATTCGTCCCTGTTTTTATCTCCTCGTGAGATATATTATTTAATGTAACACCTTGTGTAAAAAATGGGTTAAATGAAAGGAGTTACATCACGTTCAAGATCATGCTTTCACGTCTTTGAAAAATGAAATTTACCGTTGGTCTTTATAGCTATTGTTGAGAGTAAAGGAGAATTTCCTGTTGTGTATGTTTATCAGGAACTCAAGGGAGACTTCATTATTTAATCGGAACATAGAAAAATGATGAACTCTTCTCAGAAGATCCCTTAAGGTTTCACTTTACTTTGTCCTGCCTGCTGGCTCTTCAGAAATGTGTGCGTGTGTGTTTTATACTCAGGAATCATTCAAGAAGAATATTTTCGCACTGCAAGATGTGTGGTTAAGGTTATTTTTTAACATGTATAACTTTTGCTTTCTCAACGATTCATTTGTTTCTATATTCATCCATGTTTTTATCTCCTTGCAAGATTTGTATTGTTTAATGTAACACCTTGTGTAATATGAATGCCTACACACTGGCCTATTTTCCCATTTTTTGGCTGATGATGACGCCAACACAGCATCGAAACTAGTCCCAAGTGCAAATACATGTTATAAATAAACCTATAACATTTTTGTATTGAAAAGGTGGAACCTTTCTAGTTTTTCCTATCTTCCATTTATCTTAAAACGAAAACCAGTGAATCAAGTCCAAGGCATTTGGGGATTTAGCATGATCACGCTGAAAACAGAACCTCAGCCTACATGGAGTCATGCTGATGATAAAGTGGAGGAAGTACTGATGAAAGTTAAAGATGATAACCTAGTCATCATGGGAGATTGGAATGCTGTTGTAGGAGAAGGTAAAGTGTGGACTTGGGAACAGGCTTATTGAGTTCTGCAGAAGTCACATGTTGATTATTGTTAATACCTGCTTTGAGCAACCAAAAAGAAGAAGATACACTTGGACAATGCCAGGTAATGGAGACAGATATCAGATAGATTACATATTGACAAAAGACCATTATCGTAACCAAGCCAAATCATATAAGAGCAATCCGGGTGCAGATGTGGATTCAGACCGCAATCTGGTGTTGATGAAAAGTCATCTACAGGGTGCGGCAGAAATATATGACGAATTTCAAACATAAATAACTTTGCAACGCAACAAGCCATTTAAAGATTTACTGCACAGTTGGAAAGAGTAGTGTTTACCATTTGCATCACATACACACTAGGTTTTGAAAATAATGTCATCGAAATGCCGACCGTCCTGTTCGATGCACCTCTGAAGCCTCTGCCTGAAGTTCCACATGACTCGCTTGAGCATGTCGTGTGGTATTGCCTAGATTTCTTCACGGATGGCAGCTTTCAGGTCATGTAGTGTTCACGGCTTACGTCGGAAGACCCGATCCTTCAAATATCCCCAGAGAAAGAAATCGTATGAGGCAAAGTCAGGGAAACGGGCTGGCCATGGAACATTATCCCGTACGGAGATGAGACGTTCTGGAAACATTTCTCTGAGGAGACCCAACGACGCCCTGGCTGTGTGTGCAGTGGCACCATCTTGTTGGAACCACACAGCAGGATTCCCTAAGTCGGTGAGTGTCGGCTGCAGGAAGTTGTGTAACAGCTGTACGTAACAATCCGATGTTACTGTTACAGTTCTGTCCTCCTCTTCAAAAAAGTAAGAGCCTACAACTCCGAAATCAGCGACAGCACACCAAACAGTAACACGCTCACTGTGGACAGGTTGCTCATGGATCTATTGAAGACTGGTTGCGGACCAGTATCAAAAATTTTGTTTATTAACGTAGTCTGACAAATGAAAGTGCACTACATCACTTGCCAGGTCACTTGTGTCAGCTGCTACAGCTTCCAGGATAGTCTCACAACACGCTCTGCAGTTGGCCCAATCATGTTCACCGAGTTTCTGAACACCCACCATTTTGTACGGATGGCACTTCGTGTCTGCGTGTAAAATCCTCCTTATAGTGCGATCTGAGAGTCCCATAGCACGTGAATGCCTACGCTCCGAACATTGAGGAGATTGCGTAACGGCGTGTCTCACTGCACGGACTGTCTCTGGCGCTTGGATGCTACGAGGCCTACCGGGCGGCTTCGTTTTCACACTCAAACCCTTTTTCTCCAACTGTTCACCCATAACAGAATGGTGTTCCTGCTAGAAACTTTCTCATGTCGACCCAAGCCAAAGTGTCTGCGAAACAATGCTGTGTTGTGGTAACGAGAGTCGGCATTTTTTAAATAAGTCTCAATCACGAAACCTCGGTGTTCACCACTCCAAACCATGCTACCGACTGGCTGGCTAACTGACTAGAACGGACGAGACGATGCACGTGTTCTCCAAGACCAAGGCTAAGACCGCGTGCACCACGACAATAACATCTGTTTGAAAGCTGTAGCCAATATGACCTTTAGTTCGCTTCAATCTACTGTGTGACATAAATGGCAAACCTTGCTCTTTTAAACTGCGCAACAAAATTGTGAATGGCTTGTTGCGTTGCTGAGTTATTTACGTCTGAAATTCGTCAGGTAATTCTGCTGCACCCTGTACGATTAAGAAGAAAGGTTATAAAACAACCCTGTAAGAGATGGAACATTAACAAGGTAAAAAGTGACAAGCAAGCTTTAAATGAGTTCAAAGAAAAAACTGATGAAAGAATTGACCTTAAGATGATGTCTGGAAGCATACAGAAACTGAAACAGCTGAGGCATGTTTCAGTGTGGTGTACAAACCTTGCATCACTGGATTTAATGGAAGAACATAGGAAGTGCAAAGCAAGACGAAACCATGAAGAATATGCAGGGCTTAAAAACAAGATTAATAGAGAAGCAAAGAAAGCAGGGGAAGAATGGCATGCAAAAACATAGACGAACATATGGGGAAAGGTAGCATAGGGAAACAGTTTGGAACATGATAAACATCATACAGAACTATAGTAATCGCCACGTAAGGAAATACCCCAGAAAGTAAATATCGCCGCCCGATGCTCTTCTTTTCTCTTTTTTGTAATGGCTGATCACTGCTGCCAACCTGCCTGGTTACATATTAAAATCACCAGACATACCATAAAAAACTAACCTCAATGTAAACACCGATAATGAATGTTTCCCTACCCTGGTAAATGATAAAAGATAAGATGAAATAAATCAAGATAATTATGAATATCTCGTCGATTTCCACGCTCAATGAGGAATTAAGGAAATAAACACACTTTCTCACTCAAATTATCTGTCTTTATTTTGATATACAGTAGGCGTACTATAACCATATTCTTGAAAAGCGGGGCATGTTAAACGATGCAGTTTATTTAATAAGTCTTTGCAGTGTGATTTTCGAAAGTTCCAGACATCCAATGACTTCCCTTTCTTTTGCGCGAACATTTCTTTCTCTCTTCAATACCGGTAACCAGTAAGGAGAGAGATTATTGGGCATATTTTCAGCCTGCAGGCTGGTTATATCTTCAAGCTTATCAGGAAACATATAGGAATACTAATGTGCCAAGCTCCGTGAACGGAATTTAGGTCAGCTTTCAAGTTCACTGCGGATTTGAAAATAATAATGTTACAAGTTCTACTGCCAAAATTTCGTCCCGCAAGAGTTATTTCATGTACCAGTAGATCTAGACATGAGACTGGCGTATTTGAGCACTTTCATCATTTCACACAAACAATGTTATTAAATGCATTATCCGAACATGCACCAATTCTACTTACCTGGTATTAGCCAAATATATTTACAATCCCACAGAAAAAAAAATAAACTTTAAATATTCTCGCAAATATATCACTAGTGACTTTAACGGCGATGCGGTGGCAACACGCAATTCACGCTAGAGCAGTGATTGAACGTTGCCAACGTGCCAGATTAACGGTAAATGTAAGATGTCGTATCGGCAAGTAGGGTCCCTAAACTGTATGGTTACCGACACTGAAAAAGACCCAACAGCAAGAAAAGTAACTATAAATCAGTACCTTAATATTACAGGGGAGAAAGGATAAGGTTGCACCCTTAGGGTACGTCCTTACACGGAGAGGACTATAACTGAAGAAGACGAAGTAGTATTAAGATGGAAGGAGTACACAGAAGAACTCTAGATGCAGATGTCCTTGAAAGGGAGGACCAAGTGGACCACCATTATCTTGGCTCAAGGGAGATAGGGTCACCTTCACTATTCCTCCACTTAAGTAATTCCTGTCTGGCACCCTCCACTTCGGTAGGCCGGAGTGATAGGATACCCGTGGGGTATAACACGGAACCCATGCCCAGGGATACGGGTGAAGACCTCAACGGCAGTGAAGGCAGAAGTGAAAATCACTGGTACGGTGGATCTGGTGGAAGAGGCAATATCTGATCCCTGAGAACTGACTCAGGGCCTGTTGCCTTGCAGGTTGAAAGGCTAAGGGAGATAACCCTGACAGAAAAATCTTCGGAAGTGATAGGCCCAGCAAGTCAGCTTCTGAATAATTTGGAATTGCTTTCAAAACTAAACGAGGCCTCGGATGGAAATATTGTAATCACCAGAATAATGACTAGTTCCCTCCTTGGTATTGATATTAATGACGGTTCAATACCCAATGCTCCATCACAACCAAAGAGGAGAACACACAAAACTCTATACGAGACTGTAATCAAAATTGCCACGCTAAACATTCTGACACTAACTGGCAAAATTGAGGAATTTGTAGACTTAATGAAAACATGGAACATAAACATACTGGGTCTCAGTGAAACCAAGTGGAAGGGAAAAGGTTCAAAGGAACTCGGAGAGGGATATCATCTATTCTGGTCAGGTGAAGATCAAACAAAAAATGGAGTTGATGTTGTTATTGATCATCAAATGAAAGATCACGTAGTACAAGTAAAATTTGTTTCTGATCGTATTCTTCACATAATGCTGAAATTGGATTCTTCCCAGAACATCAACATCAGTCAGTGCTATGCACCACAGGCTGATTGTGAAGATGAAGAAAAATAACATTTTGAAGAAGACAGAGGAAAGAATAAGAGATGGAACGATTATCATAGGGAATATGAATGCTCAAGTAGGTACTGTGAGAGATGGATATGAAAGTATTCTAGGAGCACATGGATGAGGTCCACGAAACCCGGAAGGAACTAGACTCATTGATCTCTGTTTGAGGAACAACCTTATAATAGGGAACTCATGGTATCAAAAACAAAAAAGCCATAAGGTCACAAGATATGGATGGGATGGAAAAAGTAAATCTCTTATAGACTACTTTTTGATAGAGAAACATCTACAAAATAGACTGTTAGACGTAAAAGTGATTCCTAGTATCTTCCTGGAAAGTGATCATAGACTTCTCATTGGATACTTCAGGTTTAATAAGTTAAAAGAAGTAAGAATCACACAGGTAAAGAAACTCAAGACTTGGAAGCTGAAGGACAATGATAGAACAATAGAGTTCCAAGAAAACATCTAAACAGTACTACGAAAGACAGATGTAAGAACAGTTGAGGAGGAATGGAAGGAACTGAAAGAAAATCTAACTGAGAAGGTATGTGGACGAACCAGTGGCACAAGAGGATGGAAGGAAACTCCATGGTGGAATGACAGAACAAGAACTGCTGTCCTGAACAAGAACAACATGTTCAGAAAATATTTCAAAGACCGGACCATAATAAGGAACTATACAGGACTGCTAAAAAAAACAAGCAAAGCAAGTTGTTACAGAAAAACGAGAGAAGTGGTTGAACAAGTGGAGTGAAGAATTGAAAGAGAATATTAATAGTAATAAGAAAATGTTATATGGGATGATGAAAAATAGAAAAAGAAATAAAGACACTCCAAATACCTAAGAGATGATAATGAAAATCTGATCACTGAAAATGATAAGATTAAAGAGACTTAGAGGACTTACTTTGATGAATTGTTAAATGTGAATTGCATGCAGCCTACACAAAAAAACAGTACTGGTACTATCTCATGCAATTCTGCCTCTGACAACAGGTTAGACTTAACATAGAGTGGTGTAAAATATGCCTGGAAATACTTCAAAACTGGAAAATCAGCTGATGCTGATTAAATTAATGGAGAAATGATCAAGGCTATGGGCACTTCTGGAAAACATTGAATCTACAGACTCTTTTGTAAGATCTGGAAGGAAGGGGACATTCCAGTCGATTGGAAAACAGGCATCATAATACCAATTTTCAAGAAAGGAGATAGAAAGAAATGTTCTAACTATACAGGCATCACTTTAACATCTCAAGTTGGTAAAGTTAATGAAAGAATTCTAGAGCGTAAAATCAGTCCCCTTATTGAAGAGAACCTCTTTGAAGAACAGTATGGATTCAAGAAGGGGAGATCAACAACTGATATTATCTTTACAGTCCGTCAGTTAATGGAAAAATACAACAAGCACAACAGAGATTTGTGGTTAGCCTTTCTGGATATCAAAAAAGCATTTGATGCTGTGAACAGAGAGAAGGTGTGCCAAACACTGAAGAAAATTGGAATACAGGATGACATGATACACAGGATCAAGAATTTGTATGAAGATACCCGAAGTAAAGTGAAAACACCTGTAGGAATGACTGAAACCTTTGATATAAAATCTGGGTTAAGACAGGGTGGTGTTCTGTCTCCTCTTCTTTTCATCACTGTGATGAACGAGATTCAGAGAAAAGTTCACCAAACCATTGGAGGTAAGAAAATGAAAGTTATCTTGTTCGCGGATGATATATGCTTGTGGGGAGACTCTGAAGAAGTCCTTCAAGAACAAATAAACTCCTGGACAGAAGCTGCCAAGGAATATCTTCAGCCAAGAGAAAAGTGAGGTTATGGCCATGAAGAGATACAGACAACCAATGGTACACCTTGAAATGGAGAGGAAACAGCTACAGATGAAACCTATTACGTACCTATACTGACCTATGGTTGTGAAACGTGGACCATGAGAAATAAAGATGGCAGCAGAAATGAGATTTGTTCGTAGCATGATCGGTAAAACACGGAGGGACAGAGAGAGTCCGTAATGAGGAAATCCACAAGCAGGCTCAAGTTGTAAGACTGCAGGACAGAATAAATGCGCATCGACTGAGATGGTGTGGACATACGCGACGCATGGGAGATAACAGAATACCGAAACAAATGTACGATCTAAAACTGGACGACAAAAGAACAAGAGGGCGACCAAGACTCAGGTACAAGGACATGGTGAAGATTGACATTCAACAGCGAAGACATACTTTGGAAAGCATCGAAGAAGGAGAGAAGTTCAGAGAACGCAGGTGGCGGAGAAGCCTCGTTCGTCGACCCATCGCTTAAGATTTATATTTAATAGGGTTTTAAAGTTTGTTAACGGCAAACCATAAGTGTAAGTTCTGGAACAATGTTACCAATCAACCTTGTAAAAATATTTATGGCTGAAGATGTTCAAAAAATGAACAAAACATGTCCTATGTTTTAACAATTAAGCAATAAAATAAGGATGAGATCCTAATTTTGTATTAGCATTTTAAGTATTGAATAGGTGGAAATCTAATTTTTATTATTCTCCTTTCAATAGACTTTCAATACGGATAAAAAAATGAGAATAGTCTCTTGCAATCCACTTTGCTAGTCGAAAAATATTCTTAGCAGAGAATCCTGTTCCGTTCGGTTCAATTCGATTCGTGGCTATCGCCATCTATATCTCCTATTTGAACACATGTTAAAAACAAATTTAGTTTGGTTCAATTCAATTCAATTCAATTCCACTAGGTGGGAGAGGGCTTAAAGACAAACAAGGACTGCCATCTTGTTCTTCTCAACCCCCAATACCAACATTATCCCTGCTTTACCACCTCTCTATCGTATGTTACTACAGTAAAACCTCGTAAATTACAAGCTGTTGGGACGCAGAAACTGGACTTCGAATTAACCGCCAACTCATAATTCAGAAATGCCAACCTTTGACGTGTCACAAAATATTCTAGGACCTGTTACTGCATGCAGTTAACCTTGATTCACAGTTTAAACCTTTCAACAAACTATTTCCAAAATGTATCCAACAAGGTGCATTTATATTGTTCAAATAACGCACTTGGGTAAATCACTGACAAACATAACCTCACGCAACGAAAGGGAAAACCCCCACACGATTTAAGGACGAGGACAAATCATGCTGGCTCACCTGTGCAAATGCTTTACTCTTTGGATTACTGTACTATTTGGATTTTTTAGATGCCTTGTACTCGCACGGAAAGTGCCCGATGCCCCTAAACCATTGTGGCTTATGGAGCTTTCCTATTACGAGGAGAGGAAGTCTCTAGCAACACAGTACAATGACCCCCACCATTGTACGATTTCCCGGCTGGCACTTCTCTCCATTTGAGCTTGGTATTACAAAGAACAATGCAGTTTCAGCGGCAGTGACAATATTGTTTGATGCGTAGGAATTTATTATTTGAGCCACTCTGGCAGCATCACCAGTTTTCTGCTACTCCACACACTGCCTGCTGTGATATTGTGGCGTTCCTTAAAATGCTGAATACAAAAGAATTAAGGCCCACTGTACACACCAAAGTGAGTGAAAATGCGGAAAGCTACCCCTGCACACTCCGGAAGGCCCGTTCTATCGTGACGAGGATAAATTTTGAATTTAAAGTACTCTGTAAAATACATTTTTTTTTTTAAATGTAAAGGCAGTTTTGAATTTAAAGTCTGAATCTTGGTAATGGGACCGACATTGTTCTTCGAATTACGAATTATCCATATTTCGAATTAAACAATTTATAAATAACATGCAAAACCGTATCTTATGTTTCCAGGAACGGGAGTTTCTACGAATTAGGCAGGATTTTGAATTATCACGATGAACTCGTCAGGGCTGAGAAGAGGAGGCAAGAGCTTGTCTGCTCTTTATTTGACATGCTACATCTCAGGAATTTGCTTGTACCAATAAAGCTATTCACACAAAGGACCTTTGTTACTTGTTCTGTCTAACTTTAATTTAACTGTCGTCTTACATCTTTAATTTTCTTTTTACGTTATCATATTGTGTCTAGTTGAAGCAACAAAAACAACGCACCTCTGTCTCCATAGTGAGCAAACAGTCTCTCAAGGAATCCCTCGTCGCTGGCACCAGGGTAAACCGCCTCCTCGTCCAAAAGCCACAGCAGACCTCGTCGGTCCGCAGAGCGCAGATCCGTCTGGGAAGTGCGCACCATGGCATTTTGAGAGGTGCGATCCATCAAGGAGACGAGTGGCCCAGGCGAACACGACTCAGACTCTGAGCCAATGTCGCTGCAATCGTCCAGTTGACACTCTATATGTTCCTACAATGATACAGCATTCAAACTATTCAATACAAGAGACAGTGACAGTCAAAGTTCAGGCAGTTGCTAACAAAACAAGCATCAAAACATTATTTGATCTTAACTATTCATTATAATCACGAGTATACAAAGTGTAAAACTATTCAAGCAAGCAGAAGGGATATATTGAGGTTCTCTCTCCATCAAACAAGTGTACATGAAACAATCTCACTCATTATTAGGTCATGTTCTAATTGTTGTACACAGACGTGATACTCCACAGTAAGTGCACTGAAGACAGAGAGAAGGGTCTCTGCATTCGAGAAGAAGGATGGAGGGTAGCCATCTCCCGTTGGGAAGTAAATGGCACCTTTACATCTTCCTCTATCCCACCACCATGTATGCTATCAAGTCCAACCATCTTAACCTTGAAGATGGATGAAAAAAGTAACGTGTACACAATCTCCATCTTGGAACTCTCGTTCATTTGTTTTTGCCAACTTATGAATAATAATTAATCTAACCTAAAATGACATAGTAACATTTTTCTAAAAATCTTTTTCCATGGTTTCCCATTTTCACACCAGGCAAATGCTGAGACTGCACTTTAATTCAGGCCACAGCTGCTACCTTCCGCTGCTCAAAAAGGCTCAGTATGTTAGAACAACGTTAAATCACCAGCAAATTAAAAGCATCTTAGCCTAGGCCTATCTCTTGTTCTCTTACACTCAGTTCCATCAACATTAACTAGTCGTTTCTTCACACTGCGTTAAAAATGAAACAACAAGTTAACCCATTACCAGCCAATGTCCCATTTATGGGACGCAAGTTTTTTTTAAATTTTTAAACACTGCTTACAAAGTTAGGAGTATTTTTTCTGTCATATTGGTCAAAATGTTTGCTGTTGCACTAGAAAACAAAAGAGCATTATATTTAGTTTCATACTCTTCCACCACGGGTGTTCTATCTACATGTCTTCTTGATAGGTTCTGCAACTGATCTTTGAAGATGAGCATATTTCCTTAGAGTGAATTTCTGAACCTCGTTCCGGTATCAGCGCTATAGTTCTAAGTTTTCAGAATGCAATTGGTGCATCAGCTGCCCGATATTATTATATAGGTAAGAATCACATGTGTTCCTTCACGCCGTCCTATTTCTGGGACATTGGTATAAATCAGTAGCACTTACATTGGTTCACTGTTGAATGCTACATCACATACAATGCTGCATTTCTCTGATTTTAGTACATTATATTAGCATAGTTAGAGAATATTTATTCAATAAATGTATTCTTGCCTTTATAGTACAACACTTCGTGTTACTTATTGTGTTCTAGGCAAATACAATATCATATAATACACGCCTGACAGTTCCAGAGATAAGACGCTATCTCGAAGAAATGGAAAATGATTCTCAGGATACCGCCTGATCCTGACGAAGAAATTGATGAGGTGGACGTGCTAGAGAATGAAATTTTGGACACTGAAATATGTGATGTAGCAGGGACATTAGAAGTATTTCGTACCGACGCGAATACAAAGGAAACGGAAATGAAGTTTGATTTTCCACCATCGCCTTCTGCAGCAAGAAAGCAGCCTAATGTGCCGGTTAGCAGAGATGACATCCAGAGATGAAACCCACAGATCAAACAGAACATACTCAAAGTGCAGCTACACCCAGGTGGGAAATGTGTCAACCAGAATACTCTATAGAAAGCTGCTCACCAATAGAAGTAGGTCATATCACTGACAATTTACATGGAAAGCCTGTTGCTGATGTATTTGAAAAAAATTTCCTTGGTGCATTTGGGTGTTTACAAACAAGAATTTCTCTCCAAAAGGTCGTGGTGGGCACGTTTTATCCAGATGTTGGATGTTACACTAGTAAATACTTGGAGAGCATACCAAACTGCCAATGAAGAAGATATGTACAAAGGAAGAGCAAATCTTTCTAAAACATCAGTTTCAAAACCCAGACGCAGAGCACCAAACTCCTTGGAGGCAGAGTAAGCACTGAAGTCAGGTTCCATTCAGGAAATAATTTTATTACACAAACTGCAATTCAGAGAAGATGCGGGCATTGCAAGAAGAAGACGACAGGGGTTTGTGTACGTTGCGATGTGCCACAGCACGATAAATGCTTTGTTCCATTTCACACCCGATGAACGTTAGATGCCATAAACTCATGTTGCAGATTTCATTGTGGCAGAATTCTGCTTCAGCGATGCTGTGAAAATCCTATCTCAACCTTTTGTACATCCTATGGTTATAAAATTCATCAGTGAATAGATGTAGAGTCATAACATTTGTAAATACGCTGTGAAGCAATAAATGAGTGCATGTGAATGCTAAGTAACTGTTATTTTGTTCCTGCTATCATAAGCTGCCATGTCCCAAAATTGGGATGCCCCTTAAGTTCAGGATCCTGCACCGAAATATAATAAAATCCCATTATCTCGCTTATTCTTGCCCCAAACATTTAAATAAACTCAATTATAGGGTAAAATTCAATTTGAATTAATTTTGGTAGGTAATGGGTTAACCAAACGTTGACTCTCGTAACCCGAAGTAGAAAGCAGTTTCTGAACATGCCCCAATGTGATCTTGTATGAACATGACGTGTGAAGGCTGGCCGACATGGGATTTGCAATCACAAGCTAAGAACTGGAATCAGATCCCTGTATCCTGATGTGTGTTGTTTTGTTTCAAAATGAAAATGCGGGGGTAACTTGCCCCCACTTCAAAGCATGCTCTGATGTGGGAGTTATTGAATATCGTACTGTATTTGAGATCACCAATCTGCTTTCAGATGCGAGGCTACTTGCTTCTCACTAGTAGAAAACCCTCCTGCTCCACAGATCTAAAATGTAAAACGATTTAACAACTTATAAAAACCTTGTCACTGTCATGTCTTGTCTTTGATGTCATACTTCTGGTCACCACTCCCTTACAGTTACATTCCCATTGCTTCTCCATTATTATCAACTTAAAAAGGACCATGAGCATTTCCATCTTCATTCTGTTGCTCCAATTTCTTTCCCGACATCCCCCTGTGGATGGGGGTGGTGTACACTGCCTGTCCCACAGTAGCAAACACAAGGCATTGCTCCCTCAGTTGACAATTATTATTTTCTGACTCCGATGGTATTGGATCCTTTGAGGCCTGGGGAGTCTTACATGTTCACACCTTGCTGGACATGAGCGTAATATGAGCATTTTCTTTGGGGAGGCACTAACATTCTATTTAATGTTCTGTGTTCATAACAAAGCAAACAACATACACACGGAGTTTGTTATTTGGGCATTAAGAATCAAGCAGACAACATGGACAAAACCAAAACTTCTTTTTATTTTACATGATCTGCTCCCTTCCTATTTGAATTAAAATCATTAATTACTTTTGAAAAGGCAACATCAGCACTCCTCTCGATAACCTCTCCCGGTAGATCATCAGCAGTTTCCAGCTGTTGGCCAGGTCCGCTTGTTCCTGCAGCAGGCACGAAAAATACCTCTCATGGGTTGTTCAACTCATTAGAACTGTAAAAAACAAATCGGGAAAGTTCGAAAATGAGACTGAAATATGGTACTTCTTCCATTTTGTAATACAAAACACTGCATCTCAGATAGGAGAAGTTTCTTGTCCAAAGTGTAAAATTTACAAACATATTTTACTCCAGCCACATCAACTTCTTTTGCATTTAGAACTTCACTTAAATAGTTGTTTTCTTGAAACCTGGTCACTATCTCTTGCTTAAGAATGTCAACAACAGGGAACAGCATTGTAGTTTTGTAGTACTGTTGCATTATCTCACAAAGAGCTTTATTCCCACTGCCAATTTCTGCAGGACTATTGCCTTTTCTTGGCAACATTACTGCATAAGTCCACATTCCTCTGTTACCTCCGTGCAGGGATTGAACAATATAATGAGTAAAACATTCTTCACGCCTAAAATCGTAAATCGTAAATCCTGAAGTGTCATGTTGTTCACTGATTTTACACTCCTCAACTGTAGGGCCTTTGATAATAATTCACATCACGTTAGAACTCTTCTGAGTAAAAGCAAATCGCATCAAAAGTTGAAATCGTCCTTGTTCTTTAACAGAACACTGGCAAAATTTAATAGTGTTCACCATATTTGAAAAATATTTCTACGTAAAGATAAAATTTTGTCTTAAAATACTGGAATAAACATTGAGCAAACTGGCACAGTAGAGAATTTCCTTACCATTTAGCCACTGAAAATACTGAAGGAATCCAGCAAATCAGAACAGCCATTAAATGTAACTACAGGAGACACTATAACATAGCCGCCGCGTACGGTAGGTAATCTGAACATCCAATCATTGAGACAGCCTGCGCCTATCCATCAGCACTTTTTCACAACTTATTAGCAACATTCATTAGAACTGAGGGGGCGGAAAGGTAAACTTAAACAATAATAAACATTATTTCTATCAACATTATACAGGTAGCCTATACAATCATATTATTTCATTGAGCTAAATTAAAGAGAGTAACGAGAAATGTAAGATCTACTCGTATATGTATTTCTATGTATGTAATATTACGAAAATTTGGTTTCCTTCAAAATATTGGGGAGGCTATGCTGGAGGCTTTGTCTTCCTTTGACTGATACCTTTATTGTTTGACCAATGGATCCCTTCTATTTTCTTCCTCTGATTAGTGTCAACAGAGGATGGTTGCCCAGTTGTACTTCCTCACAAAACAATAATCACCACCACGACCTTCCTGACGTCCTCATTTCTTACTCTATCCTTTCTTGTCTTTCCTCCTCACACTTGTTAAACATTTCATTTCAGTGCCTTTTTATCAGTGTCCAGCTCTGCAGGTTTCTCACACTCTAGTAGAATGCATCAGTTCGCTTCCCAGCTGCCCTCTAGTCCACACCATTAACAATCTCACTCAACATGTCGAGTTACCCTTGTACTTCCTCTCTGTGTGCTTCCTTCAGCTGCTTGTCTCCTTCACAATTTTGTCCATAACCGTTATGAATAACACTTCCTTGTCCTCCCCTCGTACTGCTTTCTGCTGCATTACTTTCATACCTTTGCTCTGGGAAAGCCTTTTCTAAATCTCAAGAACTTAACATGGTACAGAAGTGAAATTTGGTATTTTTAATCTCTTTCAAAAATAAACATGTATTTTTTTTGTTTTTGGAGAAACCACTTGTGGGAGGGGGGATAGGACTGAAAAGTGGGTTGAATTATTTTATTAGGATACTGATATCCCAAAAACTGTAGATGTTACAGATGTAAAAATTGGTGAATGGAATGTCCTTTAAAAATAAAGAAACCTGTATGTTTTGTTTTTGGGAAGTCCACTTAGGCGGGGGTGAAAAAATTAAAAAGCTAGTTAAATTATTTGTATGAGACTACTTATATCTCAGAAAGTAAAGATGTTTCAGAAGTGAACACTGGTATTTGGAATCTCCTTTAAAATAAAGAAACGCGCATTTTAGGGGGAAAATAAACTTGGGGGGCGGCGGGTGAAAAGGAGTTGAATTCCTTTTATGAGGACACACATCTCAAAAACTGAAGATGTTACAGTCATGATAATTGGTATTCTGAAGCTCCTTTATAAATAAAGAAACATGTTTTTTTTGTTTCCGGAAAATTCACTTAAGGGGGAGGGTGAAAGGAAGTGAAACAATTGAATTCTTTTTATGTGGATACTTATATCTAAAAAAACTGAAGGTTACAGGCGTGAAATTTGGTATTTGGAAAGTCCTTTAAAAATACAGGAACATGTATTTCGTATTTTTTTGTTTTCAGAAAAAGGTACTTAATGGGGGTGAAAAGAAGTGAATAATTTTTTATGAGGATGCTTATATCTCAAGAACTGAAGATGTTACAGACGCGAAAACTGGTATTTATAATCTCCTTTAAAAGTAAAGGAACATGTATTTTTTGTTTTCGGAAAATGGGAAGGACCGATAAAGGGGTTGAAATCTTTTTATGGGGATTCTTATAACCTATCTCAAAAACTGAAGATGTTACGACGTGGAAACAGATATTTGGAATCTCCTTTAAAAATACTTTTTCTTTTTTTCCCGATTTGAGAGAAGACTGTTTCTGACATGTACAGTTGCATGGTCATCTTAGCCCCAGAAGGCAATAACACAAACGTGGTTTACAAAGAGTTTTCAGGGTAAATGAAACTCAATTTGTAGGCGAGTGTTTATACTTCAGGGATTTTCAGATAATGTTGTAGTACAGTACTGAGGAACGATTACTTTTATCATTTTACGAAATCCACGTGAGCGAAGCCGCGGGTAACTGCTAGTAATGAATATGGGGTCTAGTGTTGATCTTCCATTTTGAGACCCATATTGCTTTTCTTGTAATTGCCTTCAAACTTTCTTCTCATTCTCTTTGTATAATTACTGCAGTCATTTGTCTAGATCTATCCCCTTCTCACATTCAGAAGTAATCCTTACCTTCTGTATTGTTTTATTCTCTCCCCTTTCACCACTTTGTGTCTTCTCACAAGTAAACGTAGCATCCTCTTCCAACTGTCTTCTTCATTTACTACTTTCCTGCATCTCCTCTTCATTTTCTGATATTTTCTTTTGTTTTATCGCTTACCCTCTTATTCCACCACGGAGTGTCTGCACAGCCTTGCTAAACTTCCACACTCTTAGTCTCAGAGCTGTTTCAATTTACATTGCAATTTTTCTTTTACTTTCATATCTTTTATTTTCATCCCTCTTATTTCTATATTTTTACTAGTTTTCCTACCTTCAATTTTGCTACCACCCAATCAAAGGCTGTTACATCGAACAACTGTCTAAGATTTGCTCTTTCGATCAAAAAGTAATTACTATCTTTTTCCTTTTGTTTCCCCATCCATTTCTTGTGATCTCTCCACTATTCTTTATCATGAGTCACGTATTGCCCACACTCAACCCATTTCTCTCCTTCTACATTCCCCTTTCCATATCCCATAGGTCCAATGAGTTCTATTGCATCCTGAATTCTTCCATGACAGTCACTGTTACCACAAACTGAAACTTGATCTTCTCCACTCCAGTAGCGACTGTCTCCTCACTGATCATTGCAACTGTCATGATGCTCTCCATTGGTTGGCCACTTCTGGGGAATGCCCTAGTCTGATTTAAAAGGGCCATCGCTACTCTAGAGCTACTGACAGCAGTAACCTGGCGATCAAGCTATCTATTACTGTGACATGACATTCAGCATCGAGATGCTGGCTCATAAAAGTAACTGCCCTTATGAATATGGCTTCCAACTGAGATAGCTAAATAAAATTCAAGAAACTCAATCATCAAAAATTGCCAGTGTTTCACTCCAGTGCGGCATTCTCTCCTAGTACGTCGGCACTGGGTCGCTAGTGGGAAGGTGCGGTATCCATGCTGCACTGGGGTGAAACACTGGTGATTTCTGATGATTGACTTCCATGAATTTTATTTATGAATCACTGATTACAACCATAAACATCACCAAGAACTTGGTCAGGGATTTCATCTGTTTGGTTTTTTCATAGTTAATATAAACTGATTGATTGATTAATTAATTAATTAATGGTACCCTTTTCAAGTATTACTTTATCATGAACTAGCGAATGTACCCGTGCTTCGCTACGGTATTCTACATTGTATTCGAATATCGAAGTAAATAGTGTACATGCAGTAAATAAGATTGTTTTAAAATTGCATGTCTCTTAGCGTTATCTGAGAAAGAGCATGGGGAGGTCCCCGTACGTTGTTTCCAATGTAAAGTGTTTGTTACGGATTTGTGATATAACGGCAGGCTCACTTGCCTACTGCCATTCACAATCGAGTTGGGAAGTTTACATTATAATTGCAGGCCCCATTGCCTACTGCGTGGTCACAATCGATTTGGGGAGTTTTACAGTTGAGGAGTTTCTATTATAATGGTAGGCAATTACCCTACTATCACTCGAAATTGAGTTGTGCAGTTATCATTATAATGCCAGCCAGCTTACTGCCAGTCACACCAAGTTGGTGACGTTCCATCAAAATAGCAGGCCACTATGCCTATTGCCAGTCACATTTTAGATCAGTACATTTCTTTGTAATGGCGGGCACCCTTGCCTACTGCCGAACACAACCGGGTAAGTGAGTTTTAAACAAAACTGCATGCTTCCTTGCCTTCTGCAAGTCAAATCGAGAAGGTAACTATTCATTACAATTGTAGGCCTTCCTTACTAATGACAGTTACACAGGAGTTGGAGAAGGAACCCTTTCCTACTGCCAGTCAAAGTCTGTGTGGGGAGTACTGATTACAATAGCAGACCCACCCTTTCTCGATCGCTAAAAATCAACATCAGTGAATATATATAGATCGACATACGAAAGCATATGCGTGTTTATAATATTGAAGACCTTCATTTACAGATTAACTGCTACTAAACATACGTCATATCGACAAAGGATTATACCATAAGACATGCCGGATTTAGTGGCCTAAATGGCTGGTCCTATGATATGTCATCTATTCTTGGGTCAGATTGAGTTAGAAATGTGGAACAGGGTAAAGGTTTTGTAAGATTATCTCACATTACATTACTTTTCGGATAATATTATGTGACGGCTACATACATAGCATTTGGCTCACATATGGCTACTGGGTGGGCCAATTTTCGTGAAGAGTTTGATGATTCTGTATTTCATATAAGTAATTGAAAGTATGAATTATGCATGTGAAAATTCCAAATTGACTTAACATCGATTAATAGAGAAAAATCAAACGTAAAAGGGATACAGATACGGCAAAAAGTCATAAGACCAAGGTTGTAGATCATTCCAAATTGAACGGAGATTGTGCAATCCATTATGTGATAGGACTTCCCGAAGGTCTGCACCATCATTAAAATTGCCTGCATATTTCGATATTCTTCGGGGATAAAAAGTGAAAAATTTAATGATCTAGAAAGTTTTCCGTTCGTTACAGGCTAAAATGTATAATTTTGTCAAATTTCAATTATCTTCTTTTTCTTCTGGCAGACTATGCCGCAATGTGGATTTTGGGCGAGGCGGGTAAAAATTAGGACTTTCAGGAAACTAAACCAAAAATTATGGAAATGGTCATTATTGCCCCTTAAACGGAACGCTGTACAAAAATTTAGCCAAAATAGTCAGTGTAGAGGCACACAGTCGTTACGATTTGATTTATATAGATAAGGAATCTGCTCCATGTAAAACACCTTTTGGGCTATGTCCGCTGGACTTAACCTGCAAAAGTGACCATTCATGATATCTCCCTTATTAATCCTCCAGACGAAAAAATGCACATGAAAAAAAAAGTTTAGAGGTGGAATTCCATCACATTTGGTCGATTGAAGTCAGGTTGGTCTTGTTCTGTATATATTGTGGAAAAGTAAAATCACCATTTGTGTTCCCTATAAACCGCCAGTCCATTCCGGAACATGAAATGTTATTTACATTTAAAACCTACCTTTGGACAGGTGGATGCTACATATAAATTTTGGTTCGAATGTCTTTGGTAGTTTTCAAGTTGAAAGGAATACGCTTTACACGCACCCGCTCGTGAGTCAAGTCCGATGGGACTTGTACAGAAAAACGGTCCGTTAATGATATCTCCCTTATTAATCCTCGTATCGAAATGATGCACATGAGAAAAAAGGTTTAGAAATTAATTTCTACCAAGGTAGGTAGATTTCCATTAAGTTTGGTTGTGTATATTTTGTTGAAGTGCAAAATCACTGTTTCGGTTTCGTATAAACCCCCAGTCAGTTCAGGGATTTAGAAACAATATTTGCCCTAAAACCTATCAAGGACAGGTGTATTCTAAATATGAGTCTTGGTGGAAATACATCCAGTAGTTTGTAGCACTCGCGTTCATACGGCGTAATTAAGGAAGAAATAATACAGTTAAGAAAGTTGAAAGTAACAGAAAATGGATCATAACTGAGGACAGCCGGATAACGACAAATATGTAAATGCCAAGTGAATGTATTGGAAAATCAAATGCCCCTCAATAAATTATGCTAGTGTGAGTTATGGATATAATAAAGCGGTAACAGAGGAGAAATTTAGGTCCAGTGATTCTTAGGTAAACAAATAATAAGAAGATGACTAATGGTGTTATTACTTAATCTATTCGAGGGCGGTTATAACATCCAACGATATCCCGCAGATAGGCCGATTGACGCCTCTCTTGCCTTCTATCCAAGGAACAACCACGAATTTAAAAGCATGATGAGGAAAATGGCAATACGTTACTTCCCTGCTGGCATGCAGTCAGAGACGTTGCCATGGTAACCTGTAGGTTCGTTGTCGGTCTGTCGGTCACTCAATGCAGAGCATGATACCAGCGGAAAGTTGTAAATTTCTCCGTCATGTGAAGAGTAAGGTAAATTATGAACATAACGAAAGTTGTTTATAATGAAGAGACGTTTAACGTACGGTAAACGAAGTTTACAGAAAATCAATAGTATAAGAGAAAATGGAGGAAAACCATTCTGGTTTTCCTATAAACCCCCCGTCTATTCAAAGATTTTAAAATGATATGCATATCGAAACCTTCCCCGGGATGAGTATACTCTAAATATGAAGTTTGGTTGAGATCTATCCAGCCGTTTCGACGTGATGGTGGAACAGACAGACACAAAACGTAAAAACCACCGATTTGGTCTTGAGTTGACCTAAAACAGATAAATATCTGAAAAATTGGCAAAACAAAAGAAATTACAGACAGTGGACCCCCTACAATTTTATTTATATAGATTAGATTTTGGCCAACTGAAGAACCTCACAGTTGTGAATGACATAAAAGGTTGTAGGAACTAGAAACATGAGTGACACCAGATGGTCCTTCATGATGTCATTTCCTGCGACTCAGAACCAGATGTTCCTCTTCCTTCTATTTCACCGAAGATGATAATTTGAAGGAGCTGTTCTTTGTTGTTTCCTGTCATGTGTCCAAAGTTTTCTCCGTTTGGTTCTTCAGTGTTGCATACTCTATCCACTCCTCGTCCATAGCACCACACCTCAAAAGATTCCAACATTTTGCTGGAAATGTTTTGGTGTATACGCAACAAAATTAATTAAAAATCAGCCACTGATCAGCCGACTGTTTCTCGACGATCCAAGAGAGTGAAACAGAGACTCACCTGAGCGTAACGATCTCGCGGTGCCACCAACATGGTGTGATGAAAGAGCAGCTGTAGTCTCTCCTGCAGATAGTTGTGACACAGTTCCTCGAACGTGGCTCCTCCTTGCTGTCCGCACGAGGCTGGGTTCTGGAAACCTGGCGTGTCTACCACCAGCAGAGATGACACTGTGTGGATAGGGGTCGAGATACACCTGCGGACAGGAAGTAGGTAAACTGGTATCGATTTTTTCCTGACAAATTATTAACGTGCTCATACTTGGAACAAGGAGGAACTAACCTGTTGATGAGAGCTCCAACAGCACTGAACACCTCCCCATACAGTCCGACCACAAATCCCTCCAGTGCCTCCAAGCCTGTCACCTCCCGCTCGTTGCCCTTGTCCGTCGGCGAAGGAGTGCGGAAAGGCGTCCGTGGCGTGGACGGGGTGCCTATGCCGCCGGAGCAATGGCCGAACAGGAGTCGAGCCAGTTCCTCGACCGTAGTGCCCAGGAGATGAGCGGCATGCTGAGCGGCCCTCGGGTTAGCGAACTGCCAACGACTGCTGCTTCCGTTACCAGCTGGAAAGAAAAATAGAATCAATAGTTTCAGCTCTTGGTTGTAGGTAACATTCTTCATACATAATGCACTTAACACAGATCAGAGTGCACGCCTGTAAACGTGAGATCTTCGTGCAGGCAACCTGCTTTGGTCATCTTGCCGGCCGTTTCCCACCTACTTTCAAGGCTTTGCCACTGCTTCAGCTCGTACCAGGATAGACAGCTTTCTCTCATCCATTCAGCAATTGGTGTCACTCAATGTCAGCATCCATGACATGATCGTGAAGTGATGTTTCCTTGAAGGTGCATTGTTCTTTTGATGAGAATCATACAGGGCAACTGTGCGGACTGTTTGAACAGTGAGAGTTGCATCAAGAAGAAATGTCTTTCAACACTGTTGATTCTGATGGTAGCAAATTATTATTATTATTTCATATGGCAAAAACAAGGATACATTATAAGTACATGTAAATACATATTTCTTAAATAAGTATGTGATTTACAAGTCAGCATTCAAAACTTAATGTCCAGACTTTTCAGATGCAAGGCAGTCACCTAGTTCTGAGAGATTCCATAAGGTGACCAGGCGAAGGCGAATCAAATTGGATTTCTAAGCAAGGGCGTAGGACTATTAAACCTGAAGCAGTTGGGTTAGTGCTAATCAAGGATTTTTTTAAAATGTATTTTATTATTTGATGAGTAATTCAGAATTTTTTGGTGCTGATTAATCTTTAATGTGGGTTAATTACTTAACATTTTCATTTATGTTACCTTCGATTAACTTATTTTATTTTAATTTCATAGTTATTTATCATTATTTTGTTCTTTCCATATTTATCTTATTTTGCAGTTAGTGATTTATTTAAATGCATGAATTACAACTTTTCAATTGACTGTATTGAGGAAGTGGTACAGTTTCTAGTAAGAATTGCCAGTGTACTCAAGGAAATTCCCACACTTTGAATCCCAACTGTCCGTGTGTGCTGAAGCATGAAAGTTCACAATTACGCAGATGTATTTAAAAATAATTGAATTTTTCAGGCCATGCATACAGTATTCTGAAAAGCTTCCCAGATTTCCATATTCATTTACTTATATGGAAGTTCCTGGTGTGAAGTGGAAATAAGAGCACATGGTATGTACACGCCATGAAGAACAAATAAGAAGTAAAAGTAAAGTAAGAAGACATTTCCCTCTTATTGTGATGGGTTTAAGCCACCATAATGATCCGTATTGGCAAGCAATCACAATTATCGAAGTAAGAATAGATCCAACTGTATTCACTGAATAGGTGGATGATTGCTTAGACCACTCAGAGTACACAACGGCTCTGCTTCTGCTCTGATGGAACTGCACACTACATGAACGATTCAAACTGATTGCTAAATAATGCTATTACAGTTCAACTGTTCTAAAGGCATTATTACCGAGCTCGATAGCTGCGCCCCGTATCCAGGAATCAGGAGATAGTGGGTTCGAACTGTAGGCGGCCCTCAAGATGGTTTTCCGTGGTTTCCCATTTTCACACCAGGCAAATGCTGGGGCTGTACTTTAATTAAGGCCATGGCCGCTTCCTTCCCTATCCCATCATCACCGTAAGACATATCTGTGTCAGTGCGACGTAAAGCAAAATAGCAACAAACAAACAAACAAAAAAAGGCATTATTAAATCACAAAGTACTCATATAGTTGCATAATTTCCATGTCTCAAAATAAGATAGTTAAGCCACAATCAGTATCAAAACTGTTGAAATCCCACTATCGGCAGCCCTGAAGATGGTTTTCCGTGGTTTCCCATTTTCACACCAGACAAATGCTGGGGCTGTACCTTAATTAAGGCCACGGCCACTTCCTTCCAACTCCTAGGCCTTTCCCATCCCATTGTCGCCATAAGACCTATCTGTGTTGGTGCGACGTAAACCCCTAGCACAAAAAAAAGAAAAAAACCTGTTGAAGTCCCAAAGACATGAATATCCAGAAGATGAACAATTCCTCACTTCCCGACACTTAATGCAATTGATGAGTATGTATTTATAAGTATGGAATGGTGGAAATATAAAATATTCTATTTAAAGAATCATTATTTTATTTGCTAGTTTTGTGTCATGAAAAGTTGGAAGCTGCCGAAAGTAGGCAATGCTATTAGCCCTTGATTTAACATAGCACAAAATAGATACTCTGCCTCACCCTTAACAGCTCCTGCAATGCCCAGATGGTAGATGGCAGCCAACACGGTCCACAAGACTTTAGCCTCCGAGTCGGAGATACCCAGCACTACCATGGCACCTCGCACTCTGTTGAACTCCAGCATTGCTTTCTGCTTGTCCTCGTGCTGTAACATGAACACAAATCACAGATTACTTGCTCTAACGAATCTCTGGTACTTCAGTTCGTTTGTGAGGCCCAGTCTATCGTCCAACAATAACCAGCACATCCCCCCAACATCACTGTACAGACTAACAGCAATGAAGCTCGATTTCAAAATCTACTGAAATATTTTAACTTAACCAAAACCAAACCCCATGGCTCAACAACCCTGAAGGGCCATGGCCTACCAAGCAACCGCTGCTCAGCCCAAAAGCCTGCAGATTATGAGGTGTCGTGTGGTTAGCACAACGAACTCCCTCGCCATCTCACCGTCAGATAGCTCCTCAACTGTAATCACGTAGGCTGAGTGGACCTTCAACCAGCTGTCAGATCCCTGACCTGGGTGGGAATCAAACCCGAGGCCTGCGGGTAAGAGGCGGGGCCGGCACACACAGCAAATACGCAAGTTAGTTAGAAGTTTATAAATTATTCTGAAGACAAACATGTTACTGAGTCCAATTCAGTCAGACAAAACTATATGGTAGAAACAGTCACTGTAATGACTTTCTTCTAGCTTTTCATTTCCAAATTCATTTATCACTTCTTAGCAATCCACACTGAGAGTGATGTGAGTGCTGTTCTTGATTCTTTTTAAAACTGGAAACAACCTTTCAACCAACCAGTTTGTTGCTGGGACACAAGTGTAAATCTTGAAGGCACTCTATATCCTACAGAGAACTTGTCACTATTTTCAGCCTTCACACATAATGGATACATTCTTCATCAAAATGACTTCAACTTTCTCTGCAGCTTCTAGTTCAGTGATATTCTTTGTAGATGTTGACTCTTCCGCAAGATCTGAAACATGATATTTTTATTTTTCTCCAGACCTTGTGCTATCTTTGAAGCATTCTGGCCTTGCTGGCTCAGATGGTTCCTCAAATTATTTCTGAAATTTGGTCTCGAGAAATTTCAATAGATCTTGAAGATTGAACACATTCCAGATTCCTGATCTGAAGAAGCTTATTGTATGTACTTCAGAAAGATAAAAAGATACCAAGAGAGTCATGCATTGCAATTATACATCCTCAACTTGAAGAAGAAGCTTTACGTCTAACACTACCCTTTTCCTTTTCATTTATGGAGACTGTTGTTACTCTTACAAGCATCGAGTTTTTGACTGTCACATTGGCTCTCTGCAGAATTTGAAAAGTAGTTGTATACAGCTTGTGTTAACACATTCACGCCCATCATCAGAGCGGGCCCAGCTATCCCAGCTGTTAGTGGCAGAACAAACACAACGTTCACAATAAGTTCTAAACTAAACAAGATATGGACATACCTTAATGAAGTCCTCTAGTATCTCTGTAGGGTGTGGTAGGTAATGTCACACTTTCCACAAAAATAGCGTGTTTCACTAATAATTTTATTTTTGAAGCACACTTTGCACCTTCTTGAGGGGAACTTGACTTTATTTGATGGTGGAAACTTCAAGAGAATATGCTCTTTTCTCTTCCTATCTAACCTAAATGGTGATCCTTGGCCGGTGCCCTTTTTGGCAGCAAAATCGCAGGACGTTGACTTGTAGCTGATGAAGTAGATGAAGCTGAAATGTCGGAGAGAGGTGACTGTACTTGTATGTCGGGTTCACTTTTCCCCCATTTGAGAATTCCCTGATTTTCCTTTAGATCTTTTGGTACACCCCTATTTGACCGTATTGTTCCACATACGGCAGTGCTCTGTTCCCGTAATTGTTTCGCGAGTCCAACGCTGTTGCAATAATTGTCCATACAGACTGTATACCCCTGGCCAAGATAATTTTCAAGCAGCTGAAAAACTGTGCTTTGTAAATGCGCATCACTTGCATCATTTCTATTGTCCCTACACACCATGGTTACACTTCAGAACGCTTGTGCAATCACAAACGAACTACGCAGCGCAAGGCTACCTTCAGGAACAAAACAAAAGAAGTGCATTGGGAGGGAAAATCGCCGTGGCCATGTGGTTTCTGTTGAGTAGAAGCATTCATAAGGGTAGTACCTTCATCTCTTTCGCACATATTTGTGACCAAAATAGATCCCAGCTGCATAGGAATGGCTCCAGTTCAAGGTTGTGCTTATCTGGGTTAACTCGGATACGGGCGTGAATGTGTTAAGTTGCATTACACTTATTTAACTGAGAAATTACAAATTACTTTTCCAACAAATATTCAATAAAATTATAATTACAATTACATCAAAGAACGCCAGTCTTCTTTAACACATGGCTGGTATGACAGCAAAGTTTGCAGGGTTTGTTTTTTTTTTTTTTTTTTTTTTTTTTTTTTTTTTTTTTTTTTTTTTTTTTTCCTTGACAGAGACATTAAGCGACTATTATCAGCAAGGCCCAGATTTTTACATGATATAAAGTGCAAAATATGTACATAAAATGTAGTAAATACCAGTGAAATACGTAATATTCACAAAATATGTACAGTGAAACTTTGTTAAGACGTTTCTGCAGTGGACAAGGAAAAAGAACCCGTTAAGCGAGAAAATGTACTAATGAATATACAGCAGAACCCTGTTTATCCTAAATAAAGGGGGTGGAGCCACTTCGGATGACACACAATAAATATTTTCAGAAGTTAAATGTCAAAATAAAAATGCATAAACTCTGTTAAGCAAAGGTGCATACTGTATATTAACATTAAAATATTTACATAACATCACTCATTGTATAAAATCAGTGATTTTCTTCTGAATTTTCTTGGTGCAGCACTGTCATGCAGTTATGTCGCGACACCATACATCAGCTGGTGTAGATTCATTGCTTTGTTCAAAAAAGTGCAAAGGAATCTGAAATAATGAAACAAGTTTTTGTTACTACTGAACTGAATACTGTATACAGTAATTAAAGCGTGTGGTACTGTATTTTAATAAAAATTTGAAATCAATCTTACCTGCAATGAATTAAATCAATCATGTGCTCTAACTCAATTCTCAGAACTGCTGTTGTCAAGGTCGGAGTCGTCTGCATAATCTTCATGACAAATAATAATAATAATAATAATAATAATAATAATAATAATAATAATAATAATAATAATAATAATAATAATAATAATATGCCGGCCCCGTGGTGTAGGGGTAGCGTGCCTGCCTCTCGCCAGAGGCTCCTGGTTCGATTCCCAGCAGGTCAGGGATTTTTCTCCCGACCTGAGGGCTGGTTCGAGGTCCACTCAGCCTATGTGATTAGAATTGAGGAGCTATCTGACGGTGAGATGGCGGCCCCGGTCTCGAAAGCCCAGAATAACAGTCAAGAGGATGCGTCTTGCTGACCACATGACCCTTCGTAATCTGCAGGCCTTCGGGATGAGCAGCGGTCGCTGGGCAGGCTAAGGCCCTTTCAAGGGCGTTAAGTGCCGTGGGGTTTGGTTTTTAATAATAATAATAATAATAATAATAATAATAATAATAATAATAATAATAATAATAATAATAATAATAATAATAATACAGTAATAATAATTCCTGCTTGTTCAAGAAAAAATGTATCATGGAACGAACTTGAGGGTAAGAAACTGTTTTGCTTTATGCTACACGTGCATTCTGGCATAAGTCATAATATAAAAGTAGGGCTTGCCTCATAGCTCTCAGCACATATAGTAAGAAAATTACTAATATCAATGGCTGAGAACGACAGGGTAAAAACAAAATATTAAAATACAATTTTGCATGGAGATCATACGTCGTAGATGAACACGGACTTTAGAAATTTAATGCATGATAACGAATGAATTTACGCACTATCTAGCGACGTAGTTAAAATCTAATGACAATTCTCTATGGACTGGACACACAAAATGTTGCAATCTGATGGCTCAAGTTGTACAAACTCGTATAGAATTGAGCGCTATCCAAACAACGATATATTGTTGTCTGGCTCTCTACGGGTTAATATTCATCTATGCAGGTGTTACAGTGTGTTTTAAAGTTGTTTACTGTTATTGTATTTGCCTGATTTGACTCGCTGGCTGATGATGGCACAAGTTTTGCGCCGAAACTAGTACCTCATGTGATCGACATGCCATTAAATCACATTAATAAATGTCTTTGTATGGAATAGGAGAACCCATATTAATTTTAATTATTGTAATACACTGGCAGGCAAAAAAAGATCACTCTGTAAAATACAAATTCATAATTATTTAACACCCATTATTAGAGGGAATTGTTCCATTAATTACATTAATTTAAGGCAGTTTCTAATGTGTATTCTGCAGTTCTGGAGAAGAATATGATGTTTAGGGCTCGTAAATAAACTTCACCCCTAAGTGGTAGACGCTCAATTTTATAACATTGCCTAGCAATAACACCTTTTAAGTCTTATGATACTGCAGCAGAAGCTACTGATGGATTATCAGTGTGTGACACAATATCTGTCACAAAGAAACATTTTGCCAGTTTCTCTGTCACATTTGACAAGTTAACATGCCTCTTGGCCCAGAAGAGGTTCCAAGGGCAATGGCATTGGTCGATATGGACAAAGCATTCGTTATGCAGTGCAGTGTGTTCTAAGGTGAACTCGGTACCTACCATACACGACCTGGATTAGGCCATCTGCTAAGTACGATAGGTTTCTGGTCAACCAAGTCTTGAGCGATCGCCAAACTACCACCATCCAAGGCAGTAAGAGGACTGTCAGGCAAAGACGCCGAGAAGCCAATATGACCTCAAGAAGGCCTGCAACTGGTCCATAGAGCAGCTCGATTACAGTTTGCAATTGGACTGTTGAGCAGTGTTCAATAGTACTGTACCGGTTACGACCTGTACATAAGTATTTTTTGAGCATAAGTCACGTTTATTTACCACGCGTAATGTTCCGAGAGCGCCCGGTTTGTTTACCAGCAGCGAGGACCAGCTAGCGAGTGTATGACGACTGTGAGCTGTGACGTAGCCACAGGGGCTAGCTAGACCGCCCGCTCGTCTCAACACATGTTACCAGCCTTGACTGGTATTTTCTGGATTCCACGTCACTTGTTCTAGAGAGTTTGATGGAGAAAATTTTGAAATTTCTATAATAATGATGCTAGCGAGTCGAGCGATATGTCATCTTGTTTGGGATCACCTAAATGTCCCAATGCTCGAGTTTCAAGCAAATCCATCGAGGGATTCGGGAGATATTCAATCAAACCGTATTATGACGTAGACGTCCCGAATCGAATAAAAAGAGGACCTACTGTAGCCTATTCACACAGTCTCAGCTGAGTAGTCAGCGGGGACACTCTTGCTGCTACTATCATCGTGGAACTCTGTCATTCTACAAGTGTGGGAAGACGATTCTACCAAGTACTATAAAGTGGACTCATAAAACTTCGAGTGTTGTAGAAAATTTTCTAAGTCTTCGTAATTGAACATAGAATATTTACAAGTGTTAATTGAATGGACTTGTATTATTTACGTGCCTTCGAGACTGAAACTTTTCTAAGTGTTTGGACTTGTATTATTTACGTGTCTTCGAAGCTGGAATTTTTCTAAGTGTTCGTGAAATGGACTTTTATTATTTACATGGGTTCGAGACCCGAATTCTTCTAAGGGTTCACTAAATGGACTTGTATTATTTTCATGTGTTCGAGACCAGAACTTTTCTACGTGATCATTGAATGGACTTGTATTATTTACGAGTATTCGAGATTGGAATTTTTCTAAGTGTTCGTGAAATGGACTTGTATTATTTACGTGGAATATTTGCGACTGTTGAGGAACTCATCCTTCTAATAGACAGTGATTGATTAACATTGCTAGTGATGAACTTTAACTTTCCAACGGCTTTAAACAAAGTTAGGATTTCACTTACATTTACTCAAAGACTTGTACATTTGCCAGTGTTGGTTTAAAAGACTTATAAATTTCGTCAGTGAATTTATTTATGTGGAAGGACTTGTGTTTTCATCAGTGGTCACTCAAAGACTTTATGAATTTCACCAGTGATTAACTTTAAATATATTCAAACTTCCAAGTGAATGGACTTGTGTTTTTCATTCGAGTTTAGGCAAAGACTTGCACCTTCGCCAGTAATGAACTTTGAGTTTAACTATAATTTCACAAGAAGGGACTTGTATTTTTCGTTGCCAAAAGTTATTCAGGGACGAGGATTTTCCTAGTGATGAACTCTAAAATTATTAATACCACTCATATCGTTTTAGGAGTGTTGGAAGTCTTGATGTGCAATTATCAAGAACTCTGCTCATAAGTTGATCATCCAAGGTTTTCATGGACTCAGTGCTACTAGTGACCTTGGGAACATCAATCATCTCAGTCTCATTGGGCTGAGGTTGTACATGACTATCTACAACATCGCCTGGATCACCGGGGTTCAACCCGGGCCTCAGAGTTCGAGACATCTCTACTTGCCGTCAATCCAGACAGTCCAGCTGCCTCTGTCTGGAGTATCTGGAGTCCCTGGAATCCCTGGAGTCTTCTGGAACGTGCTTCAACCAGCTTGGCTTGGTGAGCTGGAGACCCCGAGCCATACTATTGGAATACGAGAAAGACAATCCATTCTACTTAGAGGTGATGTGCAAATTCATGACTTATTTGAATAAACTCTTGTGCAATCAGAGTCAAAGTTTTTCTATAGATAGGACCCTACCTCCTGTCCCGAGCCCTAGCTACAATTAATTCAGTTTTTCGCCCTGAGAACTATATCCATGCTACTTTAAAATTTAATCTGAGAGTCGGGCTCTTTTACTGGTACAGTACTGTTCACAGATGAGTCACGATTATGCCTCCGATCACCTAATGGCAGAGAGAGTGCAGAAGGTGTGGGGAGCGATATTCACCTTGTAACATCTCTGAGAGGTCACCATTTGGGCGTGGCTACATCATGGTATGGGCTGGTATCAGCTTTGAGGCCCAGACTGAACTCCATCGATGGAGGTGCTCTGATTGCACGCCGTTACATCATAGAGGTTTTAGCAGAGCATGAAATCCCCTATCCTGCCTTAGTTGGTGAAAATTTAATCTTGATGCATGATAATGCTCGCCCCCATGCCGCTCGCTGCCTGGCAGAATATCTACGAGACGTCAGGATATGAACCCTCGACTGGTCAGCTTCAATCCCACAGATACCTGTGCAATATGCTTGGCCGAACTTGGACACCCTCAATGACTTGTAGGCAATACTACTGGAAGAGTGAGCACTCATCCCTCAGGACCTTCTAGCTAGCATGCTGTGCAGGATGGTGGGGTTTAACACCCGATACTAAGGCAAGAGAAGTGTCATCAAGAAAACTTTCAGTGGTGTGCTCATAAGTTTGCTCAGTGTTATGTTAATTTAAGCTAATGACATTTTCAAAAATTACAGCCTCCAAGAATTTTTTGGATAAACATTAAAAAAATAATTTTGCTAATCAGTATGAAGTATGTAGAGCAATTATGATAATGGAATGAGGAAAAAAGCAAGGCTTAACATAAAAACACAGGTTTTTTGTTCTTAAAATAAAGTGATCCACATTTTTTACCACCAGTGTATATTGTAACCACTGGGGATGGCAAGATGGAAATTATTCTCATCATTGTGTTTTGTAAAATTATCTAATTTTGGACATGTAAACTATTCACCTTTTCTATTAACTGTATAACATTTTGATTACTGAAATTGTGAAGAAATTCTGTATTTTGTATTGTGTAACAGGATGTTTTAATGAGGCAGGGTGTACTGCCACGTGTAGTTAATGATGAAATCGCTGTTGCATCAGCAACCTTCCAGAATTTACAGGACCAAACTTGATGTGTTTCCTTATTGGAGGAAGTAAGAAAAATTATAATTGGTTTCCTATTACTGAATGTGGATGTCAGACGAGTGTAATTCCCGTGCCCTAATTGGTTATCTCCTGATTGCCCCATTTCCAGCTACCAGCAGCTCCTTGCTAGCGTACCTTGCTTGTCACCTTTTGGCTTTTGAGCTACTTAGCAAGTGGACGCGCCTCAGGTCTGTTCCACTATATGGACACCAACCTTACGGTAAGCACTATACTTTTGTGTATCGAAGTTTCCCCCTAGACCTTCACATTCACCGAATTTGCCCATTTAAATTTTTAATTTTTTTTAACATTTATTAAGATATACCTCATGTTATTTAGCATTTCTATTTTCTAATTTTTCCACCTAATATGTGTTTTGTTTATTTGACTCAATAATTTGATCTTTTTTTTTTTTTATGTTACTAGTGCTTTTGTTAATATATTTGCAATTGAAGGTGAGCAAGTGGAATTTTTCTTTGCCCACAACGAGATACGATCTCATGACCTACCAGGCTTCCTTCCACCTTCCACGTCCTTCCGTAGTTGTCATTTGATAGACCTGTAAGTTAAAGTTTCGCATCTCGAACATGGTGTTAATTTGGTTTTAATTCCTCACATTTCTATTTTAATTATGTCTTCTTCTTATTCTTCTTCTTCTTCTTCTTCTTCTTCTTATTATTATTATTATTATTATTATTATTATTATTATTATTATTATTATTATTATTATTATTATTATTATTATTATTATTATTATTATTATTATTATTATTATTAATAATAATCAGAATTGTAGGTGCTAAAGTGCTACAAATATTATGCACTGTAAATCGCAAAATATATTACACAAGTTTTTGTTTGAGTGACTTACATGATGTTTGCGTGTAATATTGTTGCTTGGAACTATTGAATAATCGGTAATTCTAAGCTACATTTTACCATCTGAAGCATCAGAGTGAAGCTGCTAAGAACTTTTGTTCCGAGCTCGATAGCTGCAGTCGCTTAAGTGTGGCCAGTATCCAGTATTCGGGAGATAGTGGGTTCGAACCTCACTATCGGCAGCCCTGAAAACGGTTTTCCGTGGTTTCCCATTTTCACACCAGGCAAATGCTGGGGTTGTACCTTAATTAAGGCCACGGCAGCTTCCTTCCCACTCCTAGCCCTTCCCTGTCCCATCGTCGCCATCAGACCTGTCTGTGTCGGTGGGACGTAAAGCAACTAGCAAAAATAAAACAGAAAAACTTTTGTACTTTTGTAGTGAGTTTGCATTGTGGAGATTAGTGTTCATTAAAGGATCAATCTCATACCTATAACCTCATCCTGTTAGCTAACTGATAATGGCCGCCTCTGTTGATGGAGGTTGGCAAGATTTTTCTAACTCACTGAATCTAAATAATGAAAATCAGCAAGTCTCAAGTAACCTCATGAATTGACAGGATAAAGAAAGCATAATTCCCACCCGTACCGGTGAACCAGGTAACCTCATGACAACCTCTATTACTGTTCCTAACACACTTAATCAATCTCCTGACAACCCAAGGTTAAGTTACTCTGCAGCAATGCAATCCTACCCTACCAAAGATCAAGCTATTGTTATTGAATCTTGCGATGGTATTAGTATCCGAGATTATATACTAGCAATTGGAAAAGTCACTAGCCCTAGTAACATCCGATTTGTCTCAGAATATCTAATGGAAGAATATGTATCTTCCTTGCACGTCAAAAGTGTGTGGAAGAATTAATTTCAAAACATCCCAAGATTCTCATAAATAATGTTTCCTTGGAAATAAGACCTCTCCTAACTAAAAACAAACGAGTTATTCTATCTAATGTTTGCCCTGTGATTCCTAATATTGTTATTGAAGAAGAATTTCTCAAATTGGACATTAAACTAATGTCAAAGATATCACCTATTAGAGCAGGTTTAACAATTCCTGGATTTTCTCACATTCTCAGTTTTTGGAGACAGATTTATGTTCAAAATGAATAACAAATTTCCAGATTCACTCCAAGTCGAATATGAGGGTACCAATTACTGTATTTATTTATCCTCTGACACACCCACCTGCTTCCTTTGTAAAACTGAGGAGCACTTAGCTAGAAACTGTCCTGATAATGATGAAATAATAAATGAAGGCTCCTCATTAAATCAAAACAGTCATTCTCGTGGTAAGATCGATCCAACGGAATTTCCCCAACTAGTAGAGGATACCGTACACAAAGAATGAAAAAAACTGTCAAGAAAATATTACCTGTACTCCCTCACAAACTACTCTTCAGACAACTGCTACATCTACATCTCTTCATACATGCATACACACATACATACATACATACATACATACATACATACATACATACATACATACATACATACATACATACATACATACATACATACATTATCATTATAGACTGTTATGCCTATCAGTGTTCAGTCGGCAAGCCTTTGTGAATTTACTAAACGTCGCCACAATCCTCGATTTGCAACTAGTGCTGTCGCCTCATTTAGTTCTATACCTCTTATCTTTAAATCGTTAGAAACTGAGTCTAACCATCATCGTCTTGGTCTACCACTACTCTCTTACCCTTCATAACACAGTCCATTATTCTCCTTGGTAACCTATCCTCCTCCATTCGCCTCACATGACCCCACTACCAAAGCCGGTTTATGCATACAGCTTCAACCATCGAGTTCATTCTTAAATTAGCCTTTATCTCCTCATTGCGAGTACCCTCGTGCCATTGTTCCCACCTCTTTGTACCAGCAATCATTCTTGCTACTTTCATATCTGTTACTTCTAACTTATGAATAAGATATCCTGAGTCCACCCAGCTTTCGCTACCGTAAACCAAAGTTGGTCTGAAAACAGACCGATGTAAAGATAGTTTAGTCCGGGAGCTGACATCCTTCTAACAGAATACTGTTGATCGCAACTGTGAATTCACTGCATTAGCTTTACGACACCTTGATTCAATCTCACTTACCATATTACCATCCCGGGAAAACACACAACCTAAATACTTGAAATTATCGACCTGTTCTAGCTTTGTATCACCAATCTGACATTCAATTCTGTTGAATTTCTTACCTACTGATATCAATTTAGTCTTCGAGAGGGTAATTCTCATACCATACTCATTACACCTATTTTCAAGTTCCACGATATTAGACTGCAGGCTTTCGGCACAGTCTGCCATTAAGACCAAGTCGTCAGCCTAGGCCAAACTGCTTACTACATTTCCACCTAACTGAATCCCTCCCTGCCATTTTATACCTTTCAGCAGATGATCTATGTAAACTACAAACATTAAAGATTAAAGCCTTGTCTAACACCTGTAAGTACCCTGAACCAAGAACTCATTCTTAGATTTTGTGATTTTTAGCATTTGCGATAAATGCGAAATATTACATAAAATCAGCTTCATGGTCCGTATCGCACTACAATAGATTCACAATTAAGTATTTATTTTCCACCTAGTCGATACAATGATTGCTTAAGGCAATTTTTAATGGTCAAAAGTGGTACATGTTTCGTATATTATCAACATCTTCAGCCACATAACACTGTTTAGATGAAAAATGTATAAAATTGACAAAGTAATGCTTTAGAGGTAGTGTCCTTAAAATTAACATAAGATTGACAAGATTAAAACAAACAAATAGGTGACAGCAAGGAAGTTCTTGACACACCTATATCCCCCACTCCTCCACCTCCTCAGGTGCAAGAGCAAGGAAGAACGCATCATCAATATTACACCCGGCGCAAAACTGTGAAAGAATGACAGGAGTTACTGTTCCAAAGGAAAGCAGGCTTAATAAGATTTGACAACTAGGAATTAGTTATATCTTCATCTACATTAATAATAAGAGCCGCACTGTGATATCAGGATTTCTTCATTTCGATAATTAGTTATAAATTGTATAATTTTTAATTTATAAATTGATCTTTTTTTCATGAATTATTAAGAAAAGAATATTTATTAGGACAATTTCTCTATGGAATATTGTACAAGTGTTTCCTTGACGACTGCTTTCTATTGTAGAAATAATTTATATATTTTCTCTTGAGTTATTTGTTTGTTTTAATCTTGTCAATCTTATGTTAATTTTAAGGACACTTCCTCTAAAGCATTACTTTGTCAATTTTATACATTTTTCATCTAAACAGTGTTATGTGGCTGAAGATGTTGATAATATACGAAACATGTACCACTTTTGACCATTAAAAATTGCCTTAAGCAATCATTGTATCGACTAGGTGGAAAATAAATACTTAATTGTGAATCAAATGCGAAATATGTCAAAACTTTGTCAGTGTATGTGCCTTCATCTTATATGAGACGTACGAGTGGTTTTTAGCGATTTCGAATTGGGATAAAATGCGAAATTGATTCAAAATGCGAAATTATACAATTTATGCAAAATAGATGCGAAACTTGGAGTTTTATACGAAATAAAAGTATATCTTTCTAAAAACGATGCATTTTTCTTCAAAATAAGATATATGTTGTTATTTATTTCAGGAGAAATAATTATTACGGCGCATATTGCAATCGTAAAGCAATTAGCTGGTCGGAGAGATTTATTCTCTCTGTTTTGCAGTCTACCCGATTGATGTCAGATGATACCTGAAGCTATTTTCTCTGTGTAAATAGTAACTCTGAGCTAAAATACGGAAAATAAAAAGCACCTCATTTTGCCGCTCGTTGTAAAGAATCATGGCGGCATCCAAGCACGGCATGGATGAGTTTATTCGTAACTGGTTTGAAAATAGTGATGTTGAAAGTGGAAATGATTCTCTGGAGAGTGAAAATACTTCTTCTTCTTCAACTGACAGTGATGAAAGTGATTCCGATTTCAGTTCTGAGATGATAGTGCCAATTGAAACTACGTGACAACACCAGAATGCAACAAGAACGAGTGAGAAGTCTAGTTTTTATTTTTTCTAGTTGCTTTACGTCGCACCGACACAGATAGGTCTTTACATGTTATAAACCTCATTTTAGGTCCGTATAAGTATTGAATAGGTGGAATAGGTGGAACAAATTACAACACCTTTATTATTGTTGAACAGATAGGTCTTACGACGACGATGGGATAAAAAATGCCTAGGAATAGGAAGGAAGTGGCCGTGGCCTTAGTGTGAAAATGGGAAACCGCGGAAAACTATCTTCAGGACTACCGACAGTGGGGTTCGAACCCACTATCTCCTGGATGCGAGCTCACACCTGCGCGCTCCTAACCGCACGGCCAACTAGCCCGTTGAGAAGTCTAGTAAAATGATACTTGGAATTATGATCTTGTTGACAATAAGCCTCTTTCTGTAACATGTAAACCAGTTTTTGAAATTCACTCTATAGTGGGGAAGGGGTTGAGTAAAAATCCGAAAAAATGGACGTAGGGAATGAATTTCTAACCCCACAGTTCTGGGATCACGTTACTACAGAAACCAATGCCTATGCCTCTACATTTCTTGCTAATTTATCTGCTTGCCTTGAAACCAGTAATACTTACGAACAAAAACATTGGTTTCCTGAGACGAGCTAAAAGCTCACTTTGTTTTGTGTATTCTTATGTAGCCTATGTAATTAATCAAATTTATGTTAAAGTGACGAAAAATTAAATGGTATGTAAGGGAATATTTCCTTTCACAAGTAATGGCAGGCCAAAGGGTTAAATCATTCAATGTGTGGAATTTCTTTCACTGGCTAAAGAGCAATGCAAAGACCAGTCAATCAAACAGCAAATACACTTTCAAGCACCACGTTCATTCTCTTTGTGTGTTGACCCTTGATCATAGTCGGTTATTCCTGACATTGGTGTTGAGTAGCAGTTCTGTTTAAAAGTACGGTAGCGATTTATTTTATTGTCTGGTAGCCATGGGTAGAAGCGAAGTGACAATCAAAGAGCATGCCGAAAGTCACAAATTGGGACATTTTTATGTAAGGATACAGATGGCCTATATTGATGTGCCGACTCTGCAATCAAAAACTTGAAGAAGAAAAACAAATGTTTTGCAGGCCTTCCTTTGCCTTGGCAGCACTTCTGTCCATTTGGGCCTCTACGAACAGTGTCAATGTAGAGTTGTTTTCAGCAACATAATTGTAACTGATAAGTGGCCTCAAATGAAGGAGGACACCTTTTAAGCAATTGGCATGTTGTACTTTAATCATCATTGGAATTCCTCTTCCTTGTAGGTGTGTTGTACTGTGATAAATAAATACGTTCAGAATAGTATTTTTCACTTTGAAATTGTGTTTGTAAATTTGAAAATAAGCATATTCCTGTGTGTGCGTTAATACTTCTTGCAGTCCTATGTTGATGTTTGTTTTATTTTCCATAGCGAATTCAAAACTGCATGACGAGCAATGTGTGATTAAACAGTATGATTTTACTCCCAACTTTTGTGTGTGCAGTTTAGCAAATTATGCCTATTTTTAACCAATTTGCTACAAAACGCTAAATTTGAAAATCAAAACGCTAAATCCCTGATTTTTAAATGCTATAAACCACGAACTCTACCATTCTAACATCAATTCTTACTGAAGCCCAATTGTCAACATAAATGCCTTTGATTGCTTTTAATCTACCTTTAATTCCATAGTCCCCCACTATGGCGAACATCTTTTCCCTTGGTACCCTGTCATATGCTTCCTCTAGATCTACGAAACATAAACACAACTGCCTATTCCTCTCGTAGCATTTTTCAATTACCTGGCACCTACTGAAAATCTGATCCTGACAGCCTCTCTGTGGTCTGAAACCACACTGGTTTTCATCCAACTTTCTCTCAACGACTGATCGTACCCTCCCTTCCAAGATGCCAGTGAATACTTTGCCTGGTATACTAATCAATGAGATACCTTGATCGTTGTTGCAATCCATCCTGTTCCCTTGCTTATAGATAGGTTCAATTACTGCTTTTGTACAATGTGAAGGTTCCTTACCAACACTCCACACTAATTTTACTACTCTATGAAGCCATTTCATCCCTGCCTTCCCACTATACTTCACCATTTCAGGTCTAATTTCATCTATTCCTGCTGCTTTATGACAATGGAGTTTATTTACCATCCTTTCCACTTCCTCGAGTGTAATTTCACCAACATCATTTTCCTCCTCCCCATGAGCTTGACTGTTTGCAACACCACCAGGATGATTTCCTTTTACATTGAGAAGATGTTCAAAATATTCCCTCCACCTCTCCAGTGATTCCCTGGGATCTGTTATGAGTTCACCGGAATTACTCAAAACACTGTTCATTTCCTTTTTCCCTCCCTTCCTAAGATTCTTTATTACTGTCCAGAAAGGTTTCCCTGCTGCTTGACCTAGCCTTTCCAGGTTATTACCAAAATCTCCCCACGACTTCTTTTTGGATTCAACAACTATTTGTTTCGCTCTGTTTCTTTCATCTACATACGAATCCCTGTCTGCCTCGGCCCTTGTTTAAGGCCTTTTCCGATAGGCCTTCTTTTTACGTTTACAGGCTGCTCTCACTTCATCATTCCACCAAGATGTTCGCCTTTTCCCATCTTTACACACAGTTGTTCCTAGGCATTCCCTTGCTGTTTCTATTACAGCATCCCTGTATGCCACCCATTCACTTTCTATATCCTGAACCTGCTTACTGTCCACTGTTCGAAACTTCTCACTAATCATATCCATGTACTTCTGTCTAATTTCCTCGTTCCGGAGATTTTCTACCCTTATTCGTTTGCAGACAAATTTCACTTTCTCTACCGTAGGCCTAGAAATACTTAGTTCACTACAGATCAGATAGTGGTCTGTATCATCGAAAAATCCCCGGAAAACTCGTACATTTCTAACAGATTTCCTGAATTCGAAGTCGGTTAAGATATAGTCTATTATGGATCTAGAACCCCTAGCCTCCCATGTGTAGCGGTGATTAGCCTTATGCTTGAAGAATGTATTCGTAACAGCTAAACCCACACTAATACAGAAGTCCAGCAAACGCTTCCCATTCCCATTAACTTCCATATCTTCCCCACATTTACCAATCACCCTTTCGTATCCTTCAGTTCTATTCCCAACTCTCGCATTGAAATCGCCCATTAGCACTATTCTATCCTTGCTGTTCACCCTGTCCACGATGTCACTCAATGCTTCATAAAACTTGTCAACTTCATTCTCATCTGCACCTTCACATGGTGAATACACGGACACAATTCTAGTCCTAATTCGTCCAACTGACAAATCTACCCACATCATTCACTCATTTACGTGCCAAACAGAAATTATGTTGCGTGCAATGGTATTCCTGATAAAGAGTCCAACCCCAGACTCTGCCCTTCCCTTTCTAACACCCGTCAAGTACACTTTATAATCTATCTCTTCCTCGTTACCTCCCCTTACCCGAATATCACTTACTCCTAGCACATCCAGATTCATCCTCTTTGCTGACTCAACCAGTTCTACTTTCTTTCTTCCATAAGCCCCATTAATATTGATAGCTCCCCATCGAATTCCATTTCGTTTGCCAAGTTGTTTCCAAAGGAGTCCCTCGCCTGTCAAATGGGAGTGGTGCTCCGTTACTCTCATAGGTCCGAGGCTTGCTTAAAATGTTCTGAGCTCGGTAAATTCATGAAGCAGGATGCTGCCCTACTTGCACATAGTCCAAGTGAGGATCTCTCCTCTAACGGGTTATGGACCACCGGTGGATTGTATAGTCCTAGCCGCCTGAGCACAAGAAGGGCCATGACTCAGAATATGTCCGAGATGCCCACTCCCATTCCATAGCAACTGGTATCCCGACTCTCAGGACCACTAGGCCACTCAGCCGTTGCCCACGAACTAGGGCGTGACTACAGTAACCCACACCATGAACCATCTCTTCACTGTTCACAAAATCAAAACTGTGGGCCTTTACCCTCAGTTGAAATGCTCTAACCTCACCTTTGGAATGTCCTCAAAACCCCTCATGTGTTCATCTTGCTGGATCAAAGAGGCCAATATCACTATCTAGCAGTGAAACTACAGGCAGAAAAGACCTTGATTATAAGAAACCTCCCGTAACAACTGAACCTACGACAAGTGAACAGGCAGGGAAACACAACACAAAACAAACTTACAAGAAACCAAAGACAGAAAAAGAAAGCACAACTATTAGTGATATGCTTAAACGAATTAAGCAAGTTCTAGAAGCCAATCCTCAGTCCTTTCCTCTCAGTTACTTACAACTCTAATCCTTTTTTGAAAACGGTATTGGAGTTAATGACATAACAACAATAGCTTCCAATTACACCCAAGATCTAGAGGGTTTAGCCCAAGCCCTTCAAAAACTATATCCATACTACACTGAAAAATCCATTAAGAACAGGAGTACTCGAATAGTCAAGAAACTGCAGCTCGTCTATAATGGTAATTAAGACACTCGTATGGAGATTCGCTTGTTTTATAAACATACTCGCGTCTTAATTATTGCCATTATAGGCTTGTTGCATAATGTACTATTAACAAACCCATGAATGTATTTGAGTTATACTGGCTATTTTTGTATATCACATCATTCATTTCATCCAATATATTCTCTCATGAGATTGACGTCAGGAAGGGTGTATGGTCGTAAAAACTCGCTACGAAGATTTGTCTCGCTTCGTACTCGACCTCGTAGAGAAAGGGGATAAGGGTATCGTATTATCATATTATGCAATATTGATACAAAAGACGTTAATGGCCAGTCATTTGCCTGTCAGTTGAGCAGTAAACCTGATCACTGCTTTTGTTTGAATTAACGTCCCTGCTACCAGCATGTCATCATCACCTTCACTGCCATTTCATCAGCCACGCACTGAGGTCCCGTCTTTTTGAAACTTTTAAAAATAGTTTTGTTCCCAACTATAGAGTCTAAACCGTGTGAATGGTTTCTGGAGAAGGTCAGTTGGTGTATGTGTAGCAGAAGCCACTCCCTCTGAATAAAGCCATGTTACAAGTTATACTTCTCAATGTAACACATAGCGACTGAAAGCATTCTTTGGATAACTGCGGCTGTTGAAAGCCAGACCTTTATTTTATGCTTGTTCTCTACATTTATCACATCAAGTTTTACCTAAACAGCTGTAATTGAGAAAGAGAAATCGCATTGTTTAGGTTAGGTATGCTATCAAGTGCCCGGATAGTGCCAGAAGTTCCACAACAGAAAGAATAAAAATAAATAACAGGAAAGCTTTTAGCATTTATAAATATCTAATCGTGTGGCGGTAATGTGTTTTAATATCATAATGTTTAATTTCGTACGTTTGTTGTCTCCACTTTTTTATTGACACATAATACATTTTGTTTGGTGTCTCCAAAAATCATTGAAACGAAGTGGAGACGTAAAATCAATATTAATATTATTTGTTAGGTACGTTGGCGAGTGAAACAATTGTTGTGACTGGATTGTTTTTATCACATTTTAAACTTACTTCTCTCCGAAAAATACCTATATCTGCCCGAGTTTACGAGATATTAAACAATCATTTTGTTAATGATCTCGCCTGCTATATTAATGGCAACAACTGTGAATATTTATTAACTAAAATAAACTAGTTTCCTCATCCAGAGGAAACAGGCTCACAGTGGAAGGTAGTTTCATGTACCATTTTTACCGCCTATCAACCTTCCTGATATAGATGTTGATTCCCATAGGAAATCGGAAATTTTGTCCCGAATGAGCAAATTTATAATACCAATATAAATGGTCCGTTACTGGACATTATAAATTTTCCAGCTAACTCATTCTTCGTTGCCAGCATTTCGCCCACATGTGCTAGGGTGGGCTCATGAGTTGGTACCTAACTAATTCAAAATACTTCTTCGAATAAAGGAACTGTTACTGTTACTCCTTTAATCCAGTCACTACAAAAAGTTTGTATTTTTAGCCATCTGAAGATGTCCACTTGGGATGACTTGACCCTACCTTCTGTAATGGAGTCATGAAGATGTTCTGGTCCGTACCAGTACTATCCAGGAACAGTTCCTTCCGCAGCGCACCTTCCACACCAGCCAACAGCCTGTAGAAGATGTGGAACGTCGGCTCTCCGTTGGGTCTGCGTGCAACTCGACTTCTCTCCGGCAGCAGAATCTGAATCAATAACACACTCTGGTTAAGGAAAACTGCAACAGAGACAATCTAATGTAGTTATTTAATGCTTTCATTCTCCACCTTAATGGGAACACGCTCTCTGGCCAAGAGATCAGAGCAGAGATGGCTGAAGGGGGACTTCTTTTTTAATGTAGTTATGTATAAAAAATGATGACATAACTAGAGAAATGGAAGTATTTTAATATTTTCTGAGGGCTGCTAAAGTGCTTGATTTTCAGACTTGTGTGACAGTACAAACAGTGACAATGATCACTGCCTGAAATGGATGAAAAAGCAGTAGATGAAAACAGTGAGATTGACTGTGATGAAAAGGGTGCTTCAAGTTCAGGAAAGACCACATTGACTCTTTGTATAACTTTTTAGAAGATCTACCACATATTAGATAACTAATTGCTGATAAATAAGTTTATATTTAATACATATATGCTGATTTATGCACCCTTCAATGCTAAACATATGATCCTCTCATTTAGTGGTATTACCTCCATATTAATGAGTTGACATTTATTAACATATTACTCTATATCATTTTCCTAAAAATTCCACTCTGTCCAAAATGAATTCATTTTTTTTATTCAACTAATTTTATTAATTCTATCATTATTTCACATAATTAATATTTCTATGAAACTAGAAACAAGGTGCACTCAGCTACATGACACCTGACTGAATCACACCACCAGTAAATACTAAGCCAGCCATGACCACAGTGATGTGACTTTGAATTTCTGATGTTAATGAAACCTTCATTGAACGTGCAATTTATTGCCGAGCTAAACGAAACACGACTGTGACATTAATTGCAGATTCTTAACAAGATTCAACACTACAAAAAAGCACGTCATTTCATATTCCCCATATGATTAAATACTGTAATTTCAATCAGACAGAGGAAGATGGAGGGGATAAAATGGGTAGAGAAAGTGAGAAATGAGGAGGTGCTATGAAGAGAAGGTAATCAGGAGGAGGAAACACAACTGGCTTGGACATTGGATGAGAGGAGTGTGTTTACTGATGGAAGAAGAAGAAGAAGACGAAGAAGAAGAAGGTTGATAGTATAAGGACAGAAGCCAATTATGAGAAAACGAAGAGCGTAGCAGGTGAGAGATGCCATGTTAAGACTAACGATGACGAGACAGATGGGGACCATTATGTTGTGCAGGGCTGAAATAGATATTGGTTTAATGCCCTGCAGTTTTTCAAGATGCAGAGTTTCCTAAGTGCCAGTAAATCTACCAATACGACATACTTGAATCTCACCAGACTAAGCCAGAGTTACTCGGCCCAACAGAATGGATGTGATTTTTGCTGTCTAATGCACCAGGAAAAATGACTGCAACAAGTGCTAGTTAACACGATGTTCCTGTTATATATAGACCATGGATGGTTTTCCTGTATGAAAATAGAAATATACACACATTTCTGTGTTTTAAATATAGTGAAATGATTCATTTAAGTACAACAAATAGTCCAGCCAGCTATTCAACAGTTTGACATTCTCCAAACAAAATGGAACTTTTGTTTGACCACATGTTGAGTCAGGACAGAACTCAAACCCTTACCTGCCCAGACCTTTCAAATCAGGGATCTCTTATCGACTGACAATTACTAAGGCTATAGAAATTAATCAAGTTGTGGTAAGTGATAAAACTCTAGAATCGTTGACAGGTGTATACAAATATGGGGAAGATGAAGTAGTATTTCTCTCATCAGTTTGTAAAGTTTCATGTGACGGCAACACCAATGCTGCCGGAGAACCCACCTGCAGAGACGCAGAAGCTATTTGTCCAGACTGGTCGAAATCCAAGCTGAAGATCTGAGTGAAGCGGGTAGCATTGGAGTTCATCACCGTCCTCGAGTTGCCAAACGCCTCCAAGACGGCCCCAATCGCATTCAGTTTCTCGACCGTCAAAACCTACAGACAGCAGTAAGCATTCCAGTATACAGATAGTTCTATACGAGCATCCTCTCCAGACAGCACTTTAAGAGAACTGGTCGAGATACCTTGTTGACGGTGCCTGCCGCTAGGACCAGGTAGTGTAGCACATGTCTGAAACTGACCGTCTTCCCGCTGCCACTGCGGCCCAGGAAAACCACAGACTGGTCTCGCCGAGAGGCTAGCATGCTGTGGTACGCAGACTGAGCCAGCGAGTAGATGTGAGGCGGCATGTCCTCAGACTTGCAGCCACGGAACATGTGCACCACCTGTGTCCACAAACAACATGTCCTTCCTTTAATGCTGGATTGTTCTAGAACCTGATAATACAACTGAATGTTGCCATGTCAACTGATTTTAAAAGATATTTCCTTTTGTATTTCTACAAATGAACAGGATTTTGCTGAGCACTACTAATTGTGAGACAGAAATGAGAAGTGAAAGTTATTTGAACTTTTACAGATATATAAATAAGAGAAGAATATTTCTTTCAAAGTTGGGTTTTGGTGGCCACCGCATTAAAGAGTGAAAATAAGAATGGCTGTGTTTAGTTCAATAAACAGGCTCCTCTTCATTACAGTGCAGATACAGTACCTTCTCCGAGTAGATGGCAAGGGGAGCCATGGGGTTGATGACGACCATGGAGCCTCCTGCATACGTGTGGATCAGGTTGCTACCATAACGCTGCCGTAGAGTGTGCAGCACGCTCGACTCGTTGAGATAGCGCAGGTTGGCCAAATCCTCCGCACGGTCGAACTGGGGCGGGTTTGCCTGCACAGTCAACAGATTATTAGTCCCTGAATGAAGCAGTCACTCTTCCTACAAAACTGAAAGTGGTTCTTGTATTTATTTAACATGACTTAAAGACAGAAGAAAATACAAAAATGAAAACTTCAGTCTAATCACACAGATTTGTGAAAGGATTTCTAGATGTTATTTGTTTTCTGTGAGAGAGTTGTATCTGCCATCTTGATATTGAAATGGGAGTTGGGTGAATCGCCTCTGGGCGAGCTGACATAGGAGACCTAAATATCAGTTAAATTTCAACTGATCCCCTCCTATTCCAAAGAAAGCAATCTTGCCAATTTGTTTACAGTTGCTTTTAAATGCCATTACATATATTAACTATGGTACACGACGTGCTGTAGTTTGTTTACCCCTATCATGGAAGTAAACTCCACACATCTCAGACTGATTGAGTCGTAGTCACACATGGTAATGCCTGCACTTTGTTGTTTTGACCGTGTTATTGAAGTATGGTATATATTAGGGATTGCACACTTTTTAACAGATTAGTATTGTGTACTCTCAGAAGTGTTCGTATTAAAATATGTGCAATAAGTGCTGTAACGGCTGTTACATTTCACAAAATTAAACTGTTGCAGATGTTCAACTTTTCAATTCCTTGAACAAAAAGCTTTAAGGGAGAAGTAGATAAATATAAAAAAGGAAAATTTCAAAGTCAAAGACCAAACCTTTGTCGTTAGGAAATGCTTCTTTCCAACAGAAAGTGGTGAGTATTCTAGGGTGAAGAGTTGAGTTTTCTTAAGTGCTGCAAACAAGATTTTATCTAGTTTTTAAGACTTCAGAACATGAGGATGATAGTGTTCCATTCATTAAGGTAGACGATAGTGGTACATTTGACAATACCCTTGTTTTGAGTGTGAGGGCATGTAAAAGCTGGAATAAGGAGAGACATATGAACATGTTTCCAACTCCAGTACCGAATATTTTAGAGGATGCCTTGATTCCTCATAGAGATATGGATGTAATAACAATAATATACTACAATTATTGTGCAGAAGTTTGCTAGAGCTTCTTATATGGGCTGTTACAGCCATCAGTCAATACAAAGAACTATCTCACCATGCATGTCTTGGACAGAGATTCACAAGAACATTATTAATTTGACCAGGCAAGCCTCGTATCCCACAGCTACAGAATCGACAAGCAAAAACTTGCTCTAGCTATGAGCATTTTTTATATATTTTTTTTACAATGTGCTTTACAAATGGTAATTCTAAATTCCCATGGAGGGAATTAGATATTTTTCCACCAATAGAGCATATCAAAAATCAGATCAAAAATTAGATGTTGGCTTTTCAGGCGTTTGCTCTATTAACCAGCATTTTGTCTTAGGTCCGACACTAGACTCATCAGAGTGGGATGTGTCAGACCCTACCCACTGATGCTGGGGTGTATGCAGGTGAACTTATCAGAAGCCTCTTATGTGGCACAGTCTGATAACTGCATACGGGAGATAAAACTCCACAATGGAATTAATGCCCGCCTAGCAATTCCAAATGGTAATTCTAAATTCCCATGGAGGGAATTAGATATTTTTCCACCAATAGAGCATATCAAAAATCAGCATCAGTGGGTAGGGTCTGACACATCCCACTCTGACGAGTCTAGTGTCGGACCTAAGACGAAATGCTGGTTAATAGAGCAAACGCCTGAAAAGCCAACATCTAATTTTTTATCTGATTTTTGATATGCTCTATTGGTGGAAAAATATCTAATTCCCTCCATGGGAATTTAGAATTACCATTTGGAATTGCTAGGCGGGCATTAATTCCATTGTGGAGTTTTATCTCCCGTATGCAGTTATCAGACTGTGCCACATAAGAGGCTTCTGATAAGTTCACCTGCATACACCCCAGCATCAGTGGATAGGGTCTGACACATCCCATTCTGACGAGTCTAGTGTCGGACCTAAGACGAAATGCTGGTTAATAGAGCAAACGCCTGAAAAGCCAACAATGTGCTTTACATCGCACTGACACAGATAGGCCTTATGACAATGTTGGGATAGGAAAGGGCTACCGGCAGCTCAAACCACACAGCCATCATGCCGTTTCAGAGGGGCAGAGACTACAGGTCATTAAACACAATGAAATGGTTTCAAATTGTTAGCAGATTAGAAGACGTTGTTTGCCACTTCATTATTCAGGAATTGCCGTTCAGAAAGTCATTGTTGTTCTTTATGTTCATTACTTGGCTACTCTTGACTTACTGGCTTCGGAGGAATCTTTCATGAAAGACCATTTACAATCAGAAAATGTCTTCAAAGGTACTTCTAGTGACATACAAAATGATGTGATTAAAGCTGTTCCTGTTGCTGTTCAGGAATGTATTCAAAAAGAGATAGAATTAGCTGAATTTGTTTCTGTCCTAGCTGATGAATCTACAGATGTTTCCGTTAAATCACAATTAAGTATTAACGTGAGGTGGCTTTCATGACGTGTCTGCTGATAAGACTGCTAGGGGTTTAGCTCAGTTCTGAAGGAATGGAACATTGATGATACCCGGGTCATAAAGGAGGTGTCCAGGCAGGTATCTTATCCTCACACCATCTTCGTACATTGGTATGCCCATCAACTCAATTTGGTTCTTCTGCATGCTGCGAAAACTATAAAAAGAGGTAAAATTGTTCATATGCAATTTATCTGTCTTCCACACATTCTTCTCTTGTTCTTCACATCGTGCAGAATTGCTGAGAGAGCAAGGTTTTCAGCTTCCTCATCCTTCTCCTACCCGATGGAATTATCATTCTCGGGCTGTTATGACCGTGAAAAAATTATTCCGAGTTGAAAAGAGCAGTGGATCATATCAAATTCTGGCAACTGGGATCCAGAATCAATCCAGACAGCAATAGGAATAGTCAATATATTAAAAATACACAAATTTTTGATCCTCGTCTGACTCTTTTCTAGAATTTTTGTCTACACCAACTTTTTGTTTAGCATTCTGCAGTCGGAAACATCTTCTGATGTAAATTTTTGTATTAAAGAGGTGAAAGTTGCTACTACTAACACCAGATCTCTCAGAAGTAATAAAGTAATTAAAGAAATTGAAGAAGAATTGTCTGCTTTGTGTTCAAATGTCGTGAATGCTAACCAGGGTCAAAGAAGAGTTGCCTACGAGGTTCTTGATTCAGTGTTGCTTCAGTTAGAAACACATTTCGGTAATTACGAAAGCCTTCGTTTCTTAGAACTACTTGATGAAACTAAATTTAATATTTATCATTCACAATTTCCCCAACAGCATTTAAACGAACTCATGGCCATGTACCCTAAGGTTTTTCATGTAGATCAATGTACGAACGAACTTATTAATATTTACTCTGATCCCAATAAATATACTTGACCCCAGCAACTATTGGCGTACATTCTTAATAATGAACTCCAGAGTGTGTATACTCCTTAACTTGAAGCTATCTATTCTGTTAACGTCAGTTTCTAGCGAACGTGCTATGAGTCCCTTGAAATGAATTAAAACCTATTTAAGGAATTCGATGACCAACCAGAGACTGTCCAACTTAGTAACTCTAGTTATAGAGAAGGAACTGTTGTGGCATCTTAGCAAGATGAGAGTAACAGACATATTTTCTGAAATGAAGGACAGGCAGATTGAACTCATTTACAAGAATATTGTTTAAGGTGAGTTGCTTTACAAAGGAAATATTAAGTGTATCCTCCCAATTCAATACATCATATAATTACATCATTAGTGAAAAAATATGCCAAAAAACATAATAAAGGAACAAATGAAAAAACAGAAGAGAGACATGACGGAAATAAAAATAACACAATATACAATATTTACATCATCATATGGAGCAATAAACAACTCGCTGTGATAAAATTCAGTGAAAAAAAGGGACAAAACATAATTGATCTAAAAACTGTGTTAACCTAAGAAGAGAAGAAATGAAAACAAATGGTACAGATGGAAACGAACAATAAATGCACATAGCGAGGTTGCGGACCTCTTGGTCTAAAAAATTTTGGTTTTATAACAATTCAAAACCGTATTAAATCACTGTGTCGAAAACTGAGGCAAGATACACTTCATTTTTCCTTTGTAAAGTGAAAACCGTCAATACGGAATGATTCTAATATCTTGTAAGGTGAGTTGTACGAAAATGTATTATTAACCTCTTATTAAATTTACATAACAATGAATTATATTGCTATTTTTTATTCTAAAAGTATGTTGTTATTTGACAGCTCCCCGTGGCCTATTTATTTATTTATTTATTTATTTATTTATTTATTTATTTATTTATTTATTTATTTATGAATTATCGCCTTGTCTTCTACGACGTGACTCAACCACAATACACTATTTAATTTATGTTAAATTCTACAACATACTATAACTGTGCAACTTATAGACTAACGGGAAAAGCTCACGGCATAGATCCTATGGTTAATATTTACAGGAAGTACATTATCTTAGGTATGTTCTATAGATTATGTTCTGATATATAAGTAATGTTTGCAACACCTTCTTTTGAACAGCTGAGTACTAGGAATGTTTCTAATTTCCGCCGGCAGTGAATTCCACAAGCGGATAGTAGCGGGGATGAATTAATCACTGTTACTAGTAGTGTGATGGGTAGGGAAACTTAGCAAGGAGTCAGTTAATGACCTTGTTTGGAGATTATTTCTGGATGATAGGTACTGAAGGTCATCTCTCAAGTAAACCGGTATTTTGCTCCATAGAACACTATGAATAACTGACACAGAAATAAAAGGAGTGCATGTAGGGTTATATGTTGTTATAGGACTTGTCTTAGTTTCGGAGTCATTAATTATAATATTGATAATATGATTAAATAGCTTTAAAAATATCTGTCTACCCCCTTATTTAGCTTAATTTTTCCTGGTGCAGTATTAATACAAATATGGAGACAACAAACATCAACAACAACAATAATAATAACAATAATAATAATAATAATAATAGGCTTTATCTCCATACCTGTAAATGGCCATATACACTTCTGGCACTATCCTTCAGACCCTTTCTTCCACACAAACATTTGTATCTTTTTTGTTCAGGAATAGCCCATGTTTTCCCAAATATTACCTAATACACTGACCAGCAAGATCTATTAGTTACGGTGGCCACAGAAAGTATTCGTACACCTATGGAAAGTGATAGAACATCATTACGACTTACGAGCTGAAGTCAGATCTATAAACGGCATAACGACAGACATCAGATATACACGCTGAACGTACAGATCGTTCAAAAATGTAACATGATCGGTACGATCGTACCGCCAAAAAAGTATTCATACAGTGCGGATGTACTGACTTTGTGTCGCACAGGTTTGCGCCACTGTGCCTGCAGGAGGCGTTATCTCTTCAGTCATCATTGTGCTGTCGTTGCCGCAAGGTATGGGGCGAACTCTCAGTGAGTCAACGAGAGAACATAGTGTTACTGTATAAACAAGGTAAAAGTTATTGTCAAATTGGAAAACAGCTGGTCATAGCTATACTACGGTCGCAGTGGCGTGCACTGAACCCCATCTACCCCAGCGCAGCTGGGGCAAAGAATTTTATATTAATATTTCTGTAGTATTCCTTAGAATGCTTTTTATTAAGTTAAAGAACTGTAAACAGCTAAATCAAGCCAAGTGCCGCTGTCTCGACAATCCGTTCGTTCTACAGCAGTTCAGCACTCTCCGGCGAGTTGGATTTCTTTGCCGACGTGAAACAGAGCTACCCCAGCTGTGCTGACGCATGCGCTTGTCCTGGGAGTCGGTGTGGGCCACCCTCGAGATTCACGGCTTCTTATGGCGACAGGCCAGCTAGCTTGGGTAACGTATGTTAGTTGTAGCATTTTAACATTTGAAGTGTTCAGTGCCACAAGAAAAGTATCAGTATGTTAACTTGTACATCGTGTCACTAATAAAAATAGGGCTATTTTATGAAATCAATTGTAATTAAAGTATAATATGTTTTATTTTTGGATTTTGGCATGTATAAAGTTTTTGACTTTATTCATTTTTTCAATACACTCAGGTTGCCCAGCATGAACACGGAGAAGTATTTTACTGCTATGCATCCATGGGTTTGCCTGTAATGGTGGTAGGGACTATGTTATGGGTGAAGTTTTCGCAAGTTTTGTGGCTTTCTTCATGAATATAACAGGAATACTTTCCCACGTCTGTCGTCGCTGAACCTACACTCAGAAAGCGAGTGAAACTGTAAGATATTGTCTAAACTTTACTCACTGTTTTACGTCCCACTAACTACTCTTACAGTTTTCGGAGACGCCGAGGTGCCGGAATTTAGTCCCGCAGGAGTTCTTTTACGTGCCAGTAAATCTACCAACACGAGGCTGACGACCGAAATGAGCCAGGATCAAACCTGTCAAGTTGGGGTCAGAAGGCCGGCGCCTCAACCGTCTGAGCCAGTCAGCCCGGCGGGTAGGATTTTAAGTTTAAACAAGTTCCAATGCATTTCTGTGAAAACCAAGACAGTACCATTACAATGCGTCACCGTACATAGCTTGTAGCTTATGTTAGGACGCTGCCGTGAATATGGTAGGGCTGTGATTGCTTATTTTTTTTTCAGCTGGGGTAACAAACATGTTCACTGCACGCCACTGCTACGGCGAGTTCAACAGTTAATAAATACAAGCACAGCGGACAAATAGAAAACAAACCCTGATCTGGTCGTCCAACAGTGCCGACAGTACGGGAGCAACGCATTTGGCACGAAAGGAACCGTTCCGAAGTGCTGGATCTATCCATCGCTACAGAACTCGGTTCAAGGTCCAACAAAACGGTGAGTGTATTGCACAGTGTGAACCTGCATAGTAGATGTCCACGAAGCGCCTACACCTCGCGCAAAGGTATTGTGAAAAGACAACAGACTTTTTGAACACTGTTATTTTTTCTGTTGAAGCAAAGTTTATACAGTTTGGAACTGGTAGGAGCAGCAAGGTATGGCGGAAGCCAAACACCAAACTTAAAGTTCAACACGTAATCCCCGCGGTAAAACACGGAGGAGTGAATGTGATGGTTTGGGGCAGTATGGCTGTGAATGGAGTGGGAAACCTGGCATTTATTGATGGTATTATGGATGCCAGGAAGAACATAGATGTGTTGCACCATAATTTAAGCAGCAGTGCAGACAAGCTTCATCTGGAAGGAGTCTTCCACTTCCAACAGGACAATGATCCTAAGCATTGTGCCATGATAACCCATGAATGTTTGTGGTACAATGCCCCAAGAAGACTTCTCACTCCACCGCAGAGTCCAGATCTCAATCCCATAGAGAACCTTTAGGCAAACAAGTGCAAAAAATGCCTTAACACCTTAAGAGATACTCTCAGATGCATGGTCCAACATATCTGAAGAGTACACCAAACATTTAGTTACTGCAATGCCAAGACTCATGAGAGCTAAAGGCAAAAGCAAAAAGCAAAGCCATCTCCGTACAGACCATGAAGGCCCTTGGAGGGGTGGAATGTAACCTTGATTGATGGATTGATTGATTGACTGACTGATTGATTGATTTTTGTTGTTTAAAGGAGCCTAACATCAAGGTCATCGGCCCCTAATGGTACGAAATGAGATGAGAAAGTAAAAGTCCAAAACCCTCCACTGACCAGAATTCAAAGCGTGAGGACGAAGAATGAATGGATGGATTTGAATTTAAAACGATCAGTGGATCCGACCCACAGTGCCTCACATACACAGAAGCTCGCACAAAACAATAGTATTACGGACCAAGGGACTGCTTCTAAAGTACGATGCTGAATCAATTATGCTTGTTGTCGAAATGGGTCCAAAATCCAGGTTATCGGCCCCTCATAATGGTATTTATCGCTAGAAAAGTAGAACCATGGTATTTGTCATGTTGTGGTACTAATCAAGAGTAGTGTAGACTCGCAGTATTCCACACATTACGGTACTACTCACAGGTAATGAATTTCGCACATGTATTACAGACCTATTGCGGCGCCATTTACTGGCAACGCAAACCTATGGTGTTCATCACCTAAGCGTACTAACCACAGGCACTCGTACTATACCGTTGTGTTCCTCATACAGTGGGTACTAATCACAGGTAGGCTACTGTAAAAGCCGTCGCGCTCTCGTTTGCTACTAATCACAAACCTATTTTGTACCTAACATAGTGGTACTATGCGCGAGGAAAAGCGACCCATGGTGTCCCGTGTGGTGGTACTAATCACGAGTAGTTTCATGGTTCTAATTTGATCATCCCTTGGTCGCCCTTTTTAGTCGCCTCTTACGACAGGCAGGGGATACCGTTAGTGTATTCTTCCGTCTGCGTCCCCTATCCACAGGGGGTAGACAAAGAGAAAAACGAAGAAAAAGTAGTGATCCGTCACTTCGAAAAATGAAGTAACGGACAAAGAAAGGCAAGGGCCACGAAGGGCGTGAAAATGAAAGACTCCCTAGGCCTCGAATGCTCTAATACCGTCGAGGTCGGAAAAGAACAAGAGTTGACTAAGGCAGGTCGGACAGGATAGATGAAAGTGAGGAACCTGGCACAAGCAAGTGGAAGCAATGCCAGGACTCAGCTAAGGGCCCCGTGGTCGCCAACCCACGCTCCCAAGTCGAGAGCCCCTGGATCCCCTTTTAGTCGCCTCTTAGACAAGCCAGGGGATACCGTGGGTGTATTCTTCATCTGCGGCCCCGACCCACAGGGGGAAAGGTAACCTCGGCACTTGATGGGATAGAGTGGTTGGCTCTACGCCTGGCCAAATTTGTCCCCAGGAATTAACCGGGTACTCATTTTTGGTGTAGGCTGAGTGAACCTCAGGGCAAGTAGAAATCTCTTTTCTTAAATTTTACGACTTCCTGACGGGTATTCGAAACCACGAGCACGCCTTTACCGCCTCGGCCAGGCAGCCCCTTGAAAGCTAAAGGTATTCATACAAAATATTAAGACTCTGAACAAAGGCTTCCGCAAGTTTTGAGTGATCTAATAGTGTACGAATACTTTTTCTGTGTTCAAAGTCGAGTTTGTTTATTATGTTGAGGGCCGTAAATCTCATAGTAATTGTACAGCAAGGTGTTGTCTTTACATATGTCCCACTGGATGTGTTTATATTAGTTCATGGTGCTTAATATATAAGGTAGACGTTAAAATGTTGGTGTACGAATACTTTCTGTGGCCACGGTACTTCCCACATTGACGGAAATTGCCGAGGAATTATTTCTTAATTATTGCTTAAGTATTAATTACGTTGCATTGCTTCTAACATCTAAATATTATGTACCAGTAATAGTTTAATTTTAAAATGTATGCATCAAAATACGAAAATCATTTAACAGAAGACTGTGTTTTGCTTTTACTTGCAATAACTTTGGGGAGAAAAGGCTGCGCATACTCAACATTACTAGGTTCAATTGGTTACTGTCCACTTTTATTCTTGTTCTGTATCAACAATAAAACGCCCTGCTGTAAATCTGTGTAACAAGAAAGTCAAAAGCAGAACTCATCAGCTCGGGAAAATGAGTGAAACATACTCCTTTATTCCTCGTAACAGGTAGCCTACATTTTCGGTTGGGATTTTCGTTTTTCATAACGGTATCCTGCCGCCATACGAAGAAAATGAAAATATTAGTGTATATTTACTTGTAGGCTATAGTTGTATTTTCGCCGTGGTACGCCATTGTGGCACATACTGTGTTTAAATTCGCAACAGATTATATTTCCACAAAAACGTGTTATAAGATAACAATTAAATGAATAAATTCCATGAGAAGTATTACGCCCTTGAATTTATATTACTCATCGCGTGAAGATACCATACCTAACCTAACTATGAGGTCTCATTATCTTAATAACACCTGTTTACGTAAATTCTCATGTGATAAAGTTAAAGAAGAAATATGCAATATACCGGTACTTAAATATAAAGTTCTGTCTTTCACCAGTCACAATTATCGACAGAATGCTCGCCTCAATTGATCAGCTGATGAATCGCTTTCTGCAGTACCGGTACGGCCGGTACGTTAGGGCTCACCAGCAGTTCCGTTAATCAAAAGTTTTAAGGGAGAAAGAAATTCGTAGTTCAACCCCCGGCAACGCTCAACATACAGCGCAGCCGGATTACCCAATAGGGTAGGGCTGTGGCTGTGTGAACTGCCGATAATAGTTTCTGAATTACAATTACAAAATACTGTTTGTCTTTCGAACAGTTCACAAAGCAAACAGCGACCAGTTTTACTATCCAAATTTCGTTCGATGCCATACAGCCTGTCATGGCAGCACTGAGTCTCAGGATACAAACATTTTCTTCTGAACGGACTGTTTTCAATTAAAAACGGGTTGTACCAGAACGCCCATCGGCCCATTGACGGTCTACACTGCACGAATCAGATTTGATAGAAGAAAACGGATTCGACAACTTCTAACACTTATAACTAAGTAACTGTCCTCAAGAAATGGAACACAGAGTGTCTTACTCCACTCAGGATTCAACGCAGTTTCAGAAAGGCTCTTTTTTCATCGTGGTTAATGACCAAATTCTACATATTCAAGGCCTTATACATTGCAAGCCGATGTCAGATAACGTCGATAGAAACCGCCTATCGTCTAAGAGTTCGTGACGGATTTTGAACTTATGGAACACATTTATGTACAGAAGGAATTTGCACTCTTCGTGTAGGGATTATTTACATTAAAATATCGAAATTATAAATCGTGAAGGGCGATAACATTAATTTTACATCTAATAGGACGGCGAATGTTTGACAGAATTCACTCTGTCACACTATATACACTCAATAATATCGAAAATTCATTCAGAAACAAGGAAATTGGTCCAAAAAACAGAGGTGAATGCTAAAAACTCTTTCCTGCTTTTAAACAACGACCTCGTATATACATAAATGTGTTTTCTACGCCATTACTACGTGTAACAGATAACAACACATTGATATACTTATCACCTCAATTAACCGCGCGTCATTTTTTTCTGCGTTGCTTATCTTCTCGAGTCTGAACTATTACACTGTCTAAGGATACATTTTCAACTAGTTTTGATATCCAATTGAACAGCATGACGAAATGAGTAGAATTACAATGTAATTAATTAAACTGTATATACTTTCAGGTAGGTACATTAACATTAAACTATAACTACGTGCTATGATCCTTGGGCCACCATCCGCCAAAGACTGGCGGTGGAAGATAAACCACACCCAGGACGTGCGAGAAGGCGCAAGTAACAGACCTAGCAGGGAGATTGCAGTAACATTCGTCCTACATGATGGCTGCACGTTCTAGGCGCCCTACAATTTGGATCGACAGAAATTGCAGAACCCTTAGAACAGGGCACAAATGACGGAGTTTTTAATGCAGCAACAGGAGTATCTGCGTACAGCGGCAGCTAGACACTGGAGTTCTGTGGCGTGGTAAGGCGAGATTCGCATTATGTCGGTCTATGAGTGTGGCCTCTACCCGGAGTGTATAGTGCCAATCAGGAAATTCGCACCATGAAAACAAACATATTGTGAATTGTCGATAATGAAACTTCCACGATGACAGTGCTAGATGCTATGCAGCGGCGAGGAACATCTACTCTTGGAATGGACGTCCTCGAGAGCAAACACTGGCCTGGTGCATGTCTATCAATTTGATGACGGCTATGGACGACCTACGATGAAGATAGCACAGTGCCAATGAAGGCTAAAAGCAGCGACCTGGATGGACGTCGTCAGGGTCTTTAGAAGAGTAAAGAGAGAACCACCTTCTTACCACGGTCTGTATTTTGATATATACTTTAGGGCACCAATAACCTCCTCGTTTTAGAGATGGTGTGTTAAGTCGAGTCAGAAGTAAGGCGTGTTATTCCAGCGGAGGACAATGTTTTGTGTGAGGTGCAAACTACAACACCCAGTCCCGAAGCGAACCAGACATCATCATGTAAAATGCAGTATCCACTTCGTAAAAACTGAAAATGTATGTTCATTACATACTACGAGTACAACTGTATTGACTGATTATCATATCGCCGAGCCGAAACTACTGGACATAAAGAAATGGCATTTTCGGGATACATTACAGTGTAGGTGCTCACTAAGGAAATGTTCTTGGATATTCCATCGTTAACGGAGTGAAAAGAGGGGGGGGGGGGGAGTGAGTACATCTACATCTCAAAACTTAGCAGCTCAAAGATGTGAAAATTGATAATTGTAATCTCCTTTAGAAATAAAGAAACACGCATTTTTTGTTTTCGGAAAATCCACTTATGGGGGCAAAAAGAAGTGAAAAAATAGCTTGAATCCTTTTTTAAGAAGATGTTTAGCCTATAACTCAAAAACCGAAAATGTTACAGACGTGAAAATTGGTATTTGGAATCTCCTTTAAAAATAAACACTTTTTTGTTTTTTTGTTTTTGTTTTGTTTTCGGAAAGCCCACTTATGAGAAAAGAAGTGAAGGAGTTGAATTCTTTTAATGAGGATACATCAACCTCAAAACCTTAAGGTGTTAGAGACCTGAAATCTCCTTTAGAAATAACGAATAATAATTTTGTATTTTCGATTTGTTTTTCACATGCCTCTAAGAGGTACTGAGCCTACCTTCTCGACGTCGTCATCGTCCACCACGAGTGTGTCTGCTGTCGCCTCGATGCGCACACGCAGTTTGCCCACATCCGAGTCGCCGCTTCCATCCTGATCGGGCGCCCGCCGACACGCAGTGAAGCCACCGCGATGAACCAGCCAGAGACGTTCGGCGTCCAGCCATGCCTTCTCACTGGCCAGCTGCTCCTCCGACCGAGCCTGTAACAGAGTAAAACAATAATCACCACCATATCAGAGCTCCATTCTTTGTTCCCGTCGAGCCTGTTTGGAGAGCACACCACATCCTGTTCACGCCCAGCGCTACTCAAACATATTCCAGTCACACGCGCCAGCTTGGGCGTAACAATGGAGTAGCTTTTCATCAACACATTCCTGCGCCTTCAAGATCACCAAGCACCACATCTTCAATTGTCATTAGGTGACTTCTCACGGACGGGGGTAGTAGAATAACACCCACGGTATCCGCGGCCCTGAGTAGGCTCGTCACTTTCACCTACCCTATCCGACCTCCCTTCTTCTTTTACGACTCCGACGGTATTCGAGTTCGAAGCCTAGGGACTCTTTCATCATCACGCCCTTCGTAGTTCTAGTTTTTCTTTGGCCATTTTTCGAAATGTCTGAGCCCTTCCATATTTTCCCTATGATTAGTGTTAATAGAGAATGGTTGCCCAGTTGTACTTCCTCTTAAAACAGTAATCACCACCACCTAAAGCAAAAATGTTCTGCGTAAAACTTTTGCAGATTTTGAAATTTTAGGAACCGTACACAACTGTTTTGAAGCGCCCATTTTAGGTGTTAAAACATTGTCTAGTCATTTCGCATTTTGAAACAGCTTTGATTACTTGAAACCTTCAAGAATATTCGTATTTACCGATAAGATCAAGAATGAATGTGTACAACATAACAATAATAAAGCACAAAGTAAGAAAAATAATATGGTGACAAATCGTGTTTGGATGTGGGTCGAATAATGTTACAACAGCAATTGGTTCCTTAGAAAATATAAAACCGAGCTCAATAGCTGCGGCCAGTATCCAGTAATCAGGAGATAGTGGGTTCAAACCCCACTGTCGGCAGCCCTGAAGAAGGGTTTCCGTGGTTTCCTATTTTCACACCAGGCAAATGCTGGGGCTGTACCTTAATTAAGGCCACGGCCGCTTCCTTCCCATTCCTAGGCCTTTCCTGTTCCATCGTCGCTATAAGACATATCTGTGTCGGTGCGACGTAAAGCAAAGAGCAATAATAATAATAATAATAATAATAATAATAATAATAATAATAATAATTGTACCAGATGGTACACCTCTACGCCGCACATTCGAATTTTCCGCCTTAAAGTACTCCTCTACAGGAGAAACAGTGAACTTAAAACTGGACCTACTTAAATTTTTCCTCTGAAGATGTCACTATGTGAATTTCGACTTGTTTTTGTTTACTATTTATCAAGAAGTGTGGACATTCTCTCATAGATGTCTCTACTAAAAAACTATGATCATGCACCCTGGTGCGAAGTGAAGGAACTTTATTTGAAGAAATTTTGTACTCATAAGTTTTTGTCCTTACTAAATTTCGTTCTTTCATTTGTAGGTTGGCAATATTAATCTTTCCTTCCGACAGTTTTGAACTTAGCCAATCCAGAATTTCTGTAATTAATTTTTGACCAATCGTGTCTTTCTTCTTCGATTTTGATGTGTAACTGTAAGCTACCCAATAAACGCCTGTGGGTGTGTCTTAATTATTCATGAAAGGTCTCTAACCTTCCCCGAGGGTATTAAAACTGCTGATTTCCCTGTCTCTCGGCCACTTCATCAACATCTAATCTAGTGTATGGACGTGTAGCAGGAGGCGGGACGCGCCTCTTCCATCAGGCATCAATTCTTCTATAAGGTAATGGCCGCTTAACATCTTTATTTCTTGCTAGCTCAGCAGTTTAACCCTCGGGAAAGGTCCGAAACCTTTACCATGTAACCCATCTTTATAAATATGTAAATTTCTACCAGTTTATGTAAAAACTTAAGTAAATTTGTAACTGTAATTCGGGGATAGAGAGTGATTTACCCTCTCGAGCTCCCCTTCATTTTGATTTGAGGTGACTACGTTTTGGTAACTGATTTTCTACTCTTCCTTAATGTGTTAAATTTATTCATTATACGAGTCACCTCCATAGTTTGGGAATAGCACCTGTTTCATCGGCCTAGTGCCCTTTAGGTTGAGTACTTAGGAGTGCAAGTACTCGCCTCCAGTCCTTTTGTATTGCGGGTGATTCACTTGACCTGTTCTTTTTCTGCTAAGACCCAGTAGATTGGGTACAAGATACCCCCGTTTCAGTTGTATAATTTGTGCCTTGATGGCAAGTGATTGTAAAGTATGGTATGGCCTTGAAGAGGCTTGAAAAACTGAGAGCGTGTCAGCTCTTTTCTAGTGTTGGAAAAGTGCCTCTAGGAGGCTTGATATTGTAATTAGGAGCAAGTGCTCCTTGAATGAAGGGGTTTTCTGCCCTTGAAGGTCTTGTGCTTGGTATATTTGAGCTCTGAGTTCAAGGGAATTGTAAAGCGAGGGGCGTAAGGCCCAGAATTGTTCTGTATCTTGGCTTTTCCTCGTCGTGTACCTGATTATGGTTATTTGTTGACTTGTTGTTATTTGTTAAATTTTGAAATTCTATGTGAAAATTGTTAAGTTTTGCTATTTTTGAAAATATAACCTTTAATGAAATTTTAATTCATATCTCGGCTTTGTGGTGAGACCCATTCACCCCGGCACCTTCTTTCACCTCTGCTGATCCACTAAACCTCGGTAATAATAATAATAATAATAATAATAATAATAATAATAATAATAATAATAATAATGAATAAGAAAGAAAATATAAAAACAAGCATCTTCAAAGTGCACGCCACATGTGCAGTTTTTATTAACATATATGGCATCCCTCTTTTCAATGAATTCTCCCTTGCACAGTTCATTCTGTAGGATTCACGAGTGTTTAACTCCTATATAAAGTACTCTGCGCTACGGCAGCTGCCTCAGCGTGCGCCCTGTGCTGGGTTATGCAGGCACTGAGTTATGTTTTATTTCTGTTCCTCCAGTGCGTGAGGACTTGTTCGATACACTTTTTCTTTCGGTTTAGCGCACGAGCAAAAATCACACACTGTTAGATCTGGAGAACGAGACCAGCAATAATAATAATAATAATAATAATAATAATAATAATAATAATAATAATAATAATAATAATAATAATAATAATAATAATAATTATTATTATTATTATTATAATTATAATAATTATTATTATTATTATTATTATATAATTATATATATAATATATATATTATATAATTATTATTATTATTATTATTATTATTATTATTATTATTATTAATTATCGTTCAGGCCATCTATGGACCACGTTTTACAGTCTTTACGTTATTTTTCACCAGTCCTGACTTCACATTCTGCCAGTACTTCTTCACCCTTGCACTGACTTCTTTCTTCTGTTCTTCTGTGTAGGTTCTCTTCTTCTTCTTCTTCTTCTTCTTCTTCTTCTTCACAAGTTCTTCCCCAGTCTCCTGAAAACCCTTGAACGCCTTCACTTTTTGTCTAAATTTGTTTCTGTCCAGTACGTCCTCTTTTTCTACTCCTATCCTGGCCAGGTCGGTCCTTACTTCCCGAAACCATTTTGGTACCGTCTTCCTTAGGCTGAAGAAGCTGAAAATCCTTTTTGTCAGTCGGTTGGTGTCCATTCTCTGTAGATGTCCATAAAATTGAAGCCTTCGCTTTTTCATCAATACGACGACTTCCTCTGTCTTCTGGTATAGTTCTTTGTTGGGTCTAAGTCTCCTCTCCCCACCTTTCATTTTCGGGCCCAGATCTTCCGGAGCATTTTCCTCTCTTTCTTTCTGATGTTCTCTAGATCTCCCTTTCCAATCATGTCCAATGTTTCTGCTGCGTATAAGCATTCAGGTCTGATGACTGTGTCCAGATGTCTTAATTTGGCTCCATATGACAAAGCTTTCTTGTTGTAATAATAATAATAATAATAATAATAATAATAATAATAATAATAATAATAATAATAATCGTATGGCCTCAGCTACCGTGTGCAGACATTTCAATTTGACGCCATCTGGCTGTCTGCTCGTCAATTTCGACGTTCCGTTTTACTCTAGGCCTCTACTAGATGGCAGACCGAGTAAATCGAAATTCTATTGGGCGTAAATGGCTGAGATTTAATGAATTTTGTCGGGTAAACACCAAATGTGTCACCAGAGATCTTTTACATGCCGACATCCTACGACATGGAGTGTCGAATGGACTTTTTTTCACCCTTCAAAAATCCGACTACCTCTGCCGGGTTTGAACCCGCTATCTTGGGATCCGGAGGCCGACACTCTACCGCTGATCCACAGAGGCAGCTGAGACCAGCACTGATGTCCAAGCACACTGCTGTATGAGCAGGGTCTGAATCATGTTGAAATCAACCTCTCTGCATTTACTGTCGTCTCGAAAAAAAAATTCGTGTTACACTAACAGAGCGAGATGTATGACTACTAAGATGAAACGAGAACTTTTACATACGTTAACAATGCTTGCGCGCGCCTCCCACGTGTCGGAGAGTAAAAACAATAGCGGAGATTGGGGGGGGCGAGGGGGGGCAGTTGCCCCCCTACTTTGTGGAGAAAACTTTGCATTTGTATTCCATTTTAGCTGGATGAAACAAGGAATTATAGGAATTATTAAAACAAGCAATTTGTACAAGCCCTGTTGTTTTATCAGCTAATTATTTTCTTTAATTAATTAATAACGAAATTATTAGCGGAAATACGCAACAAAGTCGTTCATGCGATTAACCGATTTGTATAGCGCCAATGGAGACTTTTTATGTGCTGTGAGGAAGGGTACGCGCGCATTCGTTAGTCTGGCAGTCTCTTTAGTGTCTGTTAGTTTTTTTAGTTTTTAATAATAATAATAATAATAATAATAATAATAATAATAATGTTATTTGTTTTACGTCCCACTAACTACTCTTTTATGGTTTTCAGAGACGCCGAGGTGCCGGAATTTAGTCCCGCAGGAGTTCTTTTTACGTGCCAGTAAATCTACCGACATGAGGCTGACGTATTTGAGCACCTTCAAATACCACCGGACTGAGCCAGGATCGAACCTGCCAAGTTGGGGTCAGAAGGCCAGCGCCTCAACCGTCTGAGCCACTCAGCCCGGCTATTTTAGTTTTTAGTCAAATACTAAATGATTTTTAATTATATAATCACCCCGTACGTCTATTTCCTCTCGTGAAAGTTTTATTGTATAGTATTGAATCAAAACCTCAAATAAATATTATCAACACAGTTAAGTTGTTAGGCTGAGAATCTTTACCTCTCTGTCGAAATTCCATTTAGTAGCTTTCTTTTCCAGTTTTAATGTATACCGTATATACATCCCCCCCCCACCCCCCCCCCCCCCCCCTCACGCTATATCCCACAAACTCGGGTACTTTGTTGTCTTTACAGTGTTTGCCCCCTACTTCTATTTCCCAATCGCCGCTACTGAGTAAAAACACCGCTTCGGCGATCTTAGCTTATATTGGAGACCCTGTGGATAAAGCTAATCTATAACTTAATACTGAGTAAAAACACCGCTTTGGCGATCTTAGCTTATATTGGAGACCCTGTGGATAAAGCTAATCTATAACTTAATAATAAAAGGAAGTGTTTGTCGATGCCCAGCCAAATCTACAACACGCAGAGATCTGAAATGTTGAACGTTAGGTAAATGGAACGGGCTCCGAATGCACCTCGAAGCCGGATTTTTCAGTTTCGCTTTCGTTGATGACTTATGAACGAAAAACCTTGGGAAAACGCGTGTTGAAATATGCTGTCACCAAAATCACTGTCGCTAAGCAACAAGAAAACACAAGTCAAGTCGGTCTCACACCCGAAGAGCATATCCGGAACCGTTTGTGTGTATGTGTGCGATGGCCAGGCAGAGATTTAACATAGGCGTATTATTTATATTACTTTTAATCGTTTTATGTATTTACTTAATTACCCATTTCTTATGTACCCGATATTCATTTCAGGGAATACGAGGATACCAGCGATAAAACGTGAACGGTATTTTCTTCCAACTAACTCAATCTTATATTTTATTATTCAGAGGAAACAAACATAAGATAGATAAACAAGGCATACTAAACTAAGGGAGTTGGCCGTGCGGTCAGGGCCGCGCATTTGTGAACTTCCATTCGGAAGATAGTAGGTTCGAACTCCACTGTCGGTAACCCTGAAGATGGTTTTCCATGGTTTACCATTTTCACACCAGGAATTTACTGGGGTTGTACCTTAATTAAGGCTAACGTACCCACAAAGACGCACACGAGATGCTATCAGTTGGTACCATTTTTTTATTCACATCTATTTACAAATTAAACACACACATGACCTTCATCACTGCTGTCACAAACAAAACACTTCACTCCAAGAACATCAACAAAGCCGCCATTTTGAAAACAACTTCCTGACACTTCAATATGGTGATTACAACCTTGAAACACAGTTGAAACAGTTGCCTACCGACTGCCTACTTCGGCATGTCAGTGAAACTCTTGCTAAACAATAACTCGTCAACCAACAAGACCACCTCCTTATATATGAGCCTGGCCAGGCTTCTAAAAAACTACATTACAAAATATACCTTCCCGAAAATTTGAGAGTGCCTAATACATGGATTATAATGTACAGAATATTCTCCATCGTTCTCGTCTACCTATACCATATTGGAAGTTACAGTGTGTTTCAGAATTATGGAATACAAATTATATATACAGGTAATAAGTTACATAATACAGAAATTTACAGGTATTTACATTAACTGAACTCATATTAATATTTATGTTCAGCACATGTTTCATTACATAACCTCACAAACAGCACGACCATATCGTATGTACATATGATATAATAATAATAATAATAATAATAATAATAATAATAATAATAATAATAATAATAATAATAATTGGCCTAATAATAATAGTAAAATAATAACAATAATTCCAGCTCGATACTTGTATTATTTACCCATGGTAAGATAATACTGTTTTCAAATTATATCTGTTTATCGCACTTTCGTCAAGGCCACGGCCGCTTCCTTCGAACTCCTAGCCGTTCCCTACCCCCATCGTCGCCATAAGACGTATCTGTGTCGGTGCGACATAAAGCCAATTTTGTAATTTAAATTTTTTTTTTAAAAAAGGACTGAACAGTAATACATATACCAGTCAAGATGGCATTTTAAGCCCATGCCATAGGAAGCTATCTTCGATCTGTCCGTGATATCCGGAATTGTTTATCTCTGTGTATGTGTGCGATGCCGAGCCAAATCTGCGGGACGTAAAGATCTGAAATGGGCACAAAATTTCACCGATCACTCATGGCTGTGTGGAAGAGCAAATGAAGCTGTCAGCGTCATCAGCAAGCAACTTTTATGGTATAACAACATCTAAGGCGGGAACATGCTAGTTTATTAATGAACGCAATGTATTTGCGTTGCTAATCTTTTTTGAAATCTGCAAACACTTGTCTTTATTTGTATTGGAATAATTTGTGCAGTAAAGGCGCTGACTGTCTTTCTTCTTAGAAACACTCGTTGTGAAGTGTGCAGTAAGCAGTAGTCTGCTGTGTCGAGGACATGACAGGCTTCTGTAGTGTATTATTGCCTCAATAACTCTGGGTGTACCATACATTTTGTGCAGGACGATGCTGGGGATGCTATCGTAGTCTGGAACTGGAGTGGAAGCAGGCGCCACATGTAGATCTCAGAATAGCTCCTACACATGAAGAGCGAGATAACCGTCTGTTTGTCTGCCGGACCCACGACCGTCCCGCCGTCGGCAGTTCTGAAGATGGTTTTCCGTCGTTTCCCACCTTCAAACGAGGTGAATGGTGGGGCCACGGCCGCTACGCTGTGTTAGTGCGACGTTGAACAAGGAGGTGGCAGCTCTTGAAAAGGGGAACGTACACCTCTCCTTATTTTCACCAATCACCCACACCGAGCTTTGGTTCAAGCCCTGTGGACGATAAAGTGATAGTTCCCAGGTGAACCCGGAAAGCAGATTTTCCGCATGTAGACGGATCCTCGTCATCAAACTTCATGGAGGCGAACGTTCCGCACCACGTCAAGCTTTATAAGGAGCACAGCGGCTCGCGATAATTGAGCACACCTGTAACTTTCCACGAACACATTGGTAACTACCCAAGCGACTCAGTTTGAAAGAAGGGCCTCTCTATTAGCCTTGATTCGCAAGCTGGTGGCAGCGACACGGCAAAACGTACAGTGTTAGATTCGTCACATGAAGACCAAAGAAAACATGGGCCTGATGTCCTCTTACTAGAAATGTTCCCCTACTTCTGATCGTCGTCTCGCTGCGTTATGAGCTATCGTTTAACAATAAAACTGTTTCATCACCAGAAAACTCACACCCAGGTGATCTCGTGATCGGAATGACGTGGATTAAAGTGCATCAAGTGTCGGTCCTCATACCGCATATGAAGACGTTAGGTGCATCCCCTCTTAATGCAGTCCTACCACAGTTGCCGACACGTACGCTTTTCCATCAACAGTCCCTTGTGAAGTCTCTACTCGTAGATTAAACCCAGGTAGGTTTACGGCAAAGATAACATAGAAAAGGTCGTGGCCTTTATTAAGGTACAGCCCCAGCTCTTGTCTTTTCAGCGCTGCCGAATGCATGCGTGGTCCGTATCCTTGCAAGTGAAACGAGTCTCCCTGCCATTGTGCTAACGACTGGACAGCAACAGACTCGCTGGATTCCACAGCACTTCCATAGTGGCTACAAGCAAACTTGATGTAATGGCCGCACGGAGCGCTAATGTTACAATAATGCAGTCAGCGTGCTGGCACACTTACTTTAGAATCTTTCCTTTGCCACAACAATGAATGAAGAACACAGACAAACGTTTAAACATGTATGTTTAGATTTAAGGCAATTGTATGTCGGCTTATCCAGATTAAAAAGTGCCGCGAAGTTGTCCTCCAGATATTCTCCTCGGCCAGCGTGGTTTACCGTTTCCCACATGATCCAACCTCCTGAGTCCCAGTAACCAGCGGAGCACGTCATTGAGGGCGGTCAGTGACTGCAGGTCATCCCGAAGAAAGCGGTGTTCCCGTAAGTTCAAGCTAGTCTGTCCAAGGCCTGCTTGGCGAGCGCTTGCGCTGGGGGGAAAAGTTCTGTCTTTTCGCAACAACGACATGAATTCGAAAATCGATGGTCCACCAATATGTTTTTCGATCGTTAAGACACGGTGGTTAGCCGCTCTTCTCATATCCCGACAACATGCTGTACTGTGGTAAGCCTATGACAAAAGCTAATCGCAGGAATAATGGCCCTTTCAACAAGTAGAAACCACCGTCGGCACATGAGCTTGAACTCCTGTTGTCAACAGCGTTGATCAGCTTTCGAAATGTCGTTAGCTACGTGGGTGACAAACCTTTCCGTTCCGTTCTTCATGTTTCAAACAACACGAAATAAAGGAATGTAACACTTTTAAACTGAACTGATTAAAACACTAAGGTAAAATTTATAACACGAGAATAGTTGAAAACTGCACGTGGAAATAACAGCTGACGGAGCGATGACACCGCTCCTAGACACCGCGATTTGTCGCGACACAACCCTATGCGCATCTTCTCATCTGATTTTGCGTAAATTAAACCATTCATCTGTTTTTTACAACTAAGAGGAAATTTATTGATCCGCCTCGATTAAAAAATCACATAAGGGCTCCTATAATAATGAAATGCAAAAGATACGCCGATCTTTCTGTTTGTTTTTCCCCGTACGACAGGGGCCATCTGCGCAATGCTCGTACTGTTCTGTAGTGTCAGGCGATGATAACGTGACTACTGGACGTAAAGAAATGAAATGTTTATATTACAGAGTAGGTCCTCACTAGGGGAGGGTTTTACGATATCCGTCGCTAGGCGGGTGAAGACTCCAAGCCGTTTAACGTATGAATTTGTAATTTTACAAGAAAGTCGGATGTCGTATATATGCTACATTGCTATTTGGCCATACCGTGGAGTGATTTAAAGTTTAAAATTGGCAGTTTTATTTCTTTTGTTAACAGCTCGTAAGCTAGAGCGATCTAAAATAATCAGATAATTTTCCAGGCTGAGCTAGAATCTCCGTCACGCGAGCACAACTGCTCCCTTCTACTCTCCATTCCAGCCTTCCAAATGCACCATTCAACCTTTACAATAGTAGGAAGAGCGTCCCCAACTTACACTTAGGAATCTATTTTCACGCCTATCAAAGGTATTCACTGTCTCAATAGTCAGGGGTAACAAAATGGAGAGGATGCGAACACTTGCGCTTATGATCCGACGTTCCAGGGGCTAAGAGGCGTGGGTTGGCGACCGCGGAGCCCTGAGATGAGTCCTGGCATTGCTTCCGCTTACTTGTACCAGGCTTCCCACTTTCATCAATCCTATCAGACCTCTTGCTTTCTTCCGACCCCGACGCGAGGCCTAGGGAGTCTTTCATTTTCACACCCTTCCTGGCCCTTGTCTTTCAATTGTTTCCCTCTGATTAGTGTTAAAACAATAATCACCACCATTACCTAAGCCTATGCTACTGAGGAGACAAGACGGAGAAAAGTTACAGAAATTACAAGATACAAAATCATAGTCACCTCAAAATCAAGTTGAGAGGGTAGCTCACTCACCATTCACTGACTTCGGTTAAGTTCCTTCGACTAGTTTCAAATTTACATTTTAGAAAATAAAGTTACATTACAGACTTGAAACCTGCTTTGCCATTACCTTGAGCTGGTGGACCTCACACATTGTAGACTGGAGCGATCACTAAGACAACCTGCTCCGAAAATGTGCCAGCTTTTATAGCCGAACGGAAACTTCCAGAAAATTCTGGGCTAAGGCCCTGACAGACCCCCAATTCTCATTGGATAATCAAATAAACATTTAAAAAATTCTCACCGGTGAATAAATAAATGTACAAAATTTTTGATTAGCTGGAAGAGACAGAAGTAATAACTTTTGAAAATAAAAAACGATAAACATTCCAGTTTAGGAAACCTTTACATACAAAATTACTCTAGAATTTTAATACTTCATCTTCACACCACAGGGCACAACATAACTTTGTAGTAGCGACATCTCTTGAGAAACGTTCAAACTTCTTGCACTAGTTTTTGCAAGTTTTAAATTTCAGGTGGCATTCTCTAAGGCGCTTAATTTAAATGCGCGGGGCGGTGTACCTCCGGTACAAAAAATAACGAAACACTTATTCTCGGGTTTTCGGAAAATGCACTAAAAGGAATGAGGTTGAAAAGAGTGAAATGGGTGACGATGTATTATATATATAAGGCAAAGACCTGACTAGGCAAAACTGCTCTCTCTGGGGCACATTGCTATTAGAACGTAGGCGCCTACTAAGGAAGGGCTTCAAAAATTCCACCTCTAAGGGGATGAAAAGGGGGGAACCCTGAAAACTAAAATATTCATTACTTTAAAACCGTTTCCTGAACAAAACTGAAATATCATTGCTCCCTTATGAATTAGATATTAAATAACACAAGTTTAAAAACAAAATATTAAAGTCTCTGAAACCGTTTGACACACGACGGTTCCTCCTATATGTGTTCGATTTTAAACAAAAAGTGATCTTAAAATAATACACCCGTAATACCGGGATGGAGAGGCCTAAAAGCATTACCGAAACCGACTGGCTTTCTATGAAGTGGTCTTAGAACAAGGAGGGTAAATATTCATTTCTCTCAAACCGTTTGGCATACGAGCATGAACAAACAAGTGGTCTTAAAATAATACACCCCTGAAAACAAACATATCTCTGAAACTGTCTGACTTTCGATGTTGAAATTCCACATGATGGCGTAAAACTATACACCCCTGAGGGTGGGTGTGAGGCCCGAATATCTATTTCTCTGAAATCGCTTAATTACGAGGGTTAATTTTCACAAGATGGTTGCTCTTATACGTTTTAGATTGTAAGGGATTTTGGCTGGCGGGGAGGGGTGAAGACTTATGACCAAACCGTTTAACGTATGAATTTGTCATTTTACAAGAACTTCACATGTCGTACGTGTCAATATGGATTGCGACCATGTAAGTTTTTGAAATTCTAAACTAAGTCTTCACTACAGGCAAGATACTCCACCGACACCGACAGGCGCGGCTCCATAATACGATCTGCAGAGCTGCAGAACCACCACAATGAAAGATATACAATAATGTAATATATAGCGATTAGCGATCCCATCCTTCATATTGAGTGTGTATATCGAGCCAAAGATCGATACCCACAAAGCTGCTGGTGATCTGGCAACCCTGTTTAGATCTGTGAACGACAGAATATTAGGAGAGCACACTTAAGTACAGCTTTCTTCCGATAGGTGGCTAAAAGTCGCCCATAAGCTTCTGTATGAACTGCACGCCTTGCAGTACGGCTGGCCTATTCCCGTGACCATAGAGTTAGTAAATAATACGCTAGACAGCGCCACCGTCCGTGAGAGAATCGCTGCAGCGAGTGAGCCTGTTGAAATCTCAGCTATTTGGGAAAAGCTCCCTCTATTGTACTCACCAGTGTAAATAGAGAACTGTTCAACTTTTAAAACTGTGTGGATACTGATATGGTTTAAAATTCTTACATGTCAACATTCTCACATACTACAGTAGAGTTGTGATGGTTCTCTTCAGTAGAAAGAAAGCTCAAAAAGTTTAAATACAGGATAAATGCGTGATAAAAGAGGATGGTAGCACAATTCAATTTACTGTCCATGTTAAGTCTTCAAACAACGTACCTTATGATTGTGGTATGCATATTTTTCTATCTTTTGTGTAAATGACCAGGACTTCAGCAAAATTCTATCCAACGACCGAAAACATTCTTTCTCGTACGAAGCGAATGAGCGAGTTCTTAGGCTTACAAGTAATCATGACTATGTTTCTCCGTAATGGTAGAGAATTCTTCCGAGTTAGGTAGTCATGAAAATGAAAACAGAAACGCTAGTACCATCAGATGATGTTCCCCGTCCATTATGAAAGCCGGCTGCCAAAGATGTATGCAGGTCTCGGAACCTTTGTAAATATGAATGTGTCGATAATTCAACTTTCTTTTTTCGATAAGCGGAAGGGGGGGCTTTATTTTTGAAAAATTTTAATTATTGTTTTTTGTACAAGTCAGTTTTATATTTATATTCGGTATATTTTCGAGAACTTCACACCGATAGGACATGAAGAAAAGCGTTTCCGCGGGATTGGAGGACGTATTCACACGAGCTCAGCTGACACTTTCCGTATGCAATACGAATTTAGATTTGTCTATTACACTTCCTGCAATGGACTGTGCCGCCACTGTCCACCGATCTCTTCTTTATTACTTTTTTTGTAAGGGAGTTAAATGGTACCTGCGTATTCTTACGCACGGTAAACTTGTATTTTTTAAAGATTTAAACCTCTTAAATTACTAATCAAATTCCGCAAGCTTAATACATATACTAAATAATAATGGACGTTTATAAGAGATCGGTGCTGCCCTCTATAAACATAAAATTCTGTCTTAGATTTTAAATAAGTGGTCTTAAAACAATACACCCCTAAGGGGTTATGACTGTGAGGAATGATAACAAAAATATGCATTTATATGAAACCATTTTAATTACGAAGTTAAAACTTCAAATGATATCAGAAGTGTTAAGTAACAAAAGGTTTGAAAGAAATTTGACCCCTCAGAGAGTTGAACAGGGGATTAAGATCCGAAAACAAATATACTGATTCCTTTCTCCGGAAACAAAATTCCAAATAGCGAGGTGTGTGAAATGGGAAATATTTTTTGAAAGTTGCACCCCGAAAGTGTTGATATGATTCATCCCTCCAAAACCGTTTAACGTACAAAGTTAAGAAGGTTGTATCGTGCACTATTTCTCTCCAAGGGGTCTAGATGGTGGTTGATTTGCAAGAACACATTGTGGTATCCTAGACGTTAACGTGCAGGTTGGTGGCTTTTACGTCCCTGATGTTTAAAACATTCCAATTCTTGTGTTCAAGGTTCAAATGAGTGTTGGATGAGAAAAATAATCATTTTTACAGACGTACGAACTGAGGTGGACACTCCAAAATGTACAACTTTGAACAATAAGTTTCAGTTTAAAACCCTAGCGAAGCATTTCGCTAGTATTCACATATTTTGACAATGTCGGATTTCTTATCCAAATAAAGAACAAATTTATTGCAGTAAGATTGCATCTGTTTTTAAATGATCTGTATGAAATGAGATGTCAAATGTTGTCACCGCAGCTGTATTCAAATCCCACCCCATGCGTGTTTCACTAGCGTCCAATTCTTATGTCTAAGAAGGATCAATTCAGTCCGACAAATAAAGGGGGTTCAGTTACCTACAAGGCAAAGTAAATTGAGTGAGAGCTTATTTGATCATTTACTTGGGTAAGGGAACATTGCGGTTAAGTAGTGAAGTTGGCAACAGTGATGAGCCATTAAAAAGGAGAGCATACGGCGGTGATGGCACCCTCAGGATTCGAAAATTAAGTGGAGAGTGAAAAGTAAGAGATAACATTTTCGAAAAACCAATATTTGGCATTTGACATGCTTGAACATACAAGTAACGAGTGATATAACATCAACATAGGGAAGAGAACTGTACAACTAGCCACTGATTCACTTTAAACAACGAAAATTATATTCAGAAAACAAACACGTAAATACACAACTAACACCATAATGGCCAATATTCGGTCACAGTAAATAGAGAATACTATGTATTTCAGACACATGTGTCGAGAAATATGTTAATTCTCTTCTTCCGCTCTATAGGTTAAAATTCATATATTACTGTACATTAAGACCTAATGAAACTAGAACTGTGACATATTAAAATTGATGAATAATAGCATGAGAGTAAAGTCCATCTTGTCATGTCCATATAAACACGACAGGATCATATTAAAAATAAAATAAAATGGTGTCTAAGCAAGTTGCGGGAGGAAATGAGGATGACAAAGAACTACATGTGGCCACTGATGCAATACTCTTCTCTTACCTCTAATAAGAGGAACATGTCCGACAAGGTATCGTGAAAATGAAAGACTCCCTACAAGTCGGGGTCAACGAAGGTCGGATAGTAAAGGTGAAGGAAGTGGAAGCAATGCCAGACTCAGCTTGGTGAACCGCAGTCGCTCTCTCTGGTCCCTTTCACGACCAAGGATGCGGGCGGTAATGGGGAGCGACCACGGTTCACCAAGCTGAGTCCGGCTCTTATGTTCCTACCCCGGTGTTAGGCTTGCGAGGCCTAGCCGATAACTCTGTTCTCTTCCTCACCAAGTCACTTAGTGCACGTCACAAATGCCTTTATTACTCATGTCTTCCACATACATCATTCGTTTCTTTAAACAGCCCCTAAGGACGTATTAACGTAAGCATTAAAACAATCCTTACATATGACTTCGAACAGTTTGAGAGCCATGATCCTTGTATTAGTAAACTGCAATTTAAAGCGCTAATAAACACGCAGATAGCAGCACTATCGACCCTCTCGAAGTGCAACTACCTGTCAATGGGGCCCTTGTAATTTCATTTTTTTAAGAACATGTTTTACTTTCGAAGCTTTTGCCGAATCTGGTCGCGCGTCAACATGGACGAGGAATGTGACGCCACACGAGACAAGGGACGCTCTGTGTAGCCCAAGGGCACTCGCCTCGTTCTCTTTTGGTATCACTCTGAACAGAAACAATTCTCGTGGAATTTGTTAAGCATTGTTCTATAGCAACCCAAGTACAACAAGTCGAAAACAATAACCTTACATCCAAATCATTTGCTCGAGATAGCCTCTAGTTTTTACAGTGTTTGAGCACTTCGAGGACGTGTTCTCCGCCATTATTAGCTCACCGCGTTGTTTTCGATAGACAATTTCTTTGCGGTTCCTCCAAGAGGAGGGCGATACATCGGGTAACACTCCGTACGATATATCGAACCGGTCGAACAAGAGAATGAGATCTTGGTAAGTATGGGCCATTTCTGTTCTGATTATTATTAGTATTAGCGTATGGTAACAATACACACGAACAGCAAGCACAAAACATTATATACATAATTACAAGATATACACATTATAACATCCAAAACAATCATGCAAGCAAAAGGGTTCTAAATTCTGTAAGGAGCCACCACAAAGTCCTGGATGGATCCAACGAATGCATTCGGTGACAAGATGATCGATAAGTGCACCACAGTCACAGGCTGGAAAGATCTCATACCCCTCTGCTCTGATATTAATGTTGTTGTCATTTTAAATAATAATGAAGGCCGCATTATAGTGTTAATTACGAACGTTTGGGGGTGGAGAAAACTTCTCGTAAAGAAAGTATTACCGACATTGAAATAACTCAAACAACCTTGAAATGTTTTAAGCGATCACTTAGTAATTCTTTAACGTGACAGAAGAATTGTATAATTTGGTGTTGTTAACGACAATATTCGCTTTATGCAATAATTGGCTAGTCTCAAAAAGTTGTATACAGAGTGCCATGTGTAAGGCTAGACGCGATGAGGTTCTAGAGGGGGCCACGTCGGGCCTCTGTCCCACTTCAGCCAACCTACTACCACTCCACATTGTCGGCTGGACTGCAGAGTTGACTGTGTCGGTGCGACGTGAAACAAACTTCATCCGAACAGGACTGCTTGTTATTCGCTACATAAATACAATATTATCTGTAGTTAATGTAACGTCCAACACTCCTTTTTAATCAACAATTTATGTTCAGAATGTCCGGCTCCATGCTGGTCCCGGGTTCCATTCCAGGCAGGGTCGGGAATTTTAACCATCATTGGTTAATTTCGCTGGCACGGGGGCTGCGTGTATGTGTCGCCATACGCCATTTCATTTCAATGTTCAGAATGCCTGTGAGGCAGCTGACAGGATTGCCGACCACTCACAACAGCCTCAGGGATGTAATTAGTGGTTCTACGACATGCCGGTGTTTAGCGCTGACCAATCAGCACCATTGTGTTAACAACGTGTTCTAGACGTAGTCTGCAGATCCTCCTAAGTGCTACTTATTGACGGGCATGCGCACCATCAACTGTGAACATCTCCCACCGCCTTAACGCGACCTCTGATAGCTAGCATATGAACATTCACAACCCTATTTTAAACCTAAAAAGCAATTACATGCTTACAGGAAGTACTCTAGCCTATTTGCTTTACGTCCTACTCTCACGGTTTTCAGAGACGCCGAGGTGCCGTAATCTCGTCCCGCAGTACGTGCCGTTGGGGTCAGAAGGCCAGCGCCTGAGATGATTCAGGGAATAAAGAACATGTCACATATTATCCTTTTAACTGAAATGTTGTTGAGCAGTCAGGTAAGTCTGTCTGTTGAAAACATTCACAATCAAGACTGCTGTTTACTGTACAACTGTCAGGCTGCAGTTTTTCCCTACTACCAACATTTTATAACTACGGTATTGATGTGCGGAAGATGTAGTAACATTCTGTTTGCATTGGCAATAACGGTACTGTGGCGTACCTGTCCCCGGATATTTTCCTTTGTTTAGCGCTATTTCTTTTGAAACTCTACTACCAGAGTCCTATATTAAGGCTCCTATCTATATATATAAAATAAGAGTTTTGTCTGTACATTGCTCAGAATTTAAAAAGGATGGTATTTATGTATCAGACGTGTCCACAGTAACAAGGAAATGCACTTTTTTAATTTTCCGTAATGTCTGTCTGTCTGTCTGTCTGCATGTATGTACACGCATCGCGAGAAGTCGGCTGAAGAGAATTTAATGAAAATCGGTATGAAAAGTCGGGGAATAAGTCGCTACAATCTAGACCATTAATAATTTTATTCACGCCGAGTAAAATTGTGGTTTAGGGGAAGGTCTAAAATTTAATTCTCAAATATTTATGTTATTATTGGTCCTTTCTTAATGAAAGTCGGTATTCAAAGTCGGGGAATAAGTCGCTATAATCTAGGCCATAAATAATTTTATTCACGCTGAGTGAAATGTTAGTTTAGGGGAAGGCCTAAAATTTCATTCTCAAAAATGTATGTTATTAGTGGTCGTATCGATTAATACTACATAACTAAAGTTATATAGTATTAAATTTCCGATCATTTACATCTTAAACATTGTTACCGTACCGACTATGATCACAGAGATATTAATGAATTTGGATTTTTGTTACTAAGTCCATATCAGCGCCGAGTCACCAGAAAATGGTTAAGCAGAATTTAATGAAAATCGATATGTAAAGTCGGAGAATAAGTAACTACAGTCTACGCTATAAATAATTTTATAAGACACCCCAATATCACACAGTCGAAGGAAAAAAAATGACAAGGCCTTAAATATAAAAAGCTCAAAAAATTGATCAACCATAACATTAAATTGACCGTTGTTTGTTGTGATATACCTTGTGTCGTATTTTGCCACTCATCTCCGATAGATAGGATTAATGCTGCGTACCGAGTATTTTTTTTCTATTTGCTTTACGTCCCACCGACAGAGATAGGTCTTATGGTAACGATGGGATAGGAAAGGGCTGGGAGAGTGAAGGAAGCGGCCTTGGCCTTAAATAAGGTACATCCCCAGCATTTGCCTGGTGTGAAAATGGGAAACGTAGAAATACTTTCTTTAGGACTGCCGACAGTGGGGTTCGAATCCACTATCTCCCGGATGCAAGCTCACAGCTGCGTGCCCCTAACCACACGGCCAACTCGCCTGGTCGTACCGAGTGTAACAGCGAGCCTGAATATTGGCGGGAAGTAGCTGGGGAGTTAGATAACTTTCTTCTTTAGCATGTCATTCCTCTGGTTCGTAACACACTGTGTCCCACTTATTAATGTGTCAAACGTAGGATGTACCAGTTGGTTACATGTAGCAGTTGGATGGCAGTTGTACAAGAAGTTAAGATGTAGTAAGGTGAGTACTGGCAGAGTGAACGTGCGTAACACACTGGTTCATCATAGCGTTCGAGCTATTCTATCCCTACTCTGAGGCACTGGTTGGAATGAGCAGTGTGCATATTTAACGGAAAAATAGCATAGGAGTGTTCACGGCAGTTTTCGGCCTGGTCATTCCAGTTCTGGAAATTCTGACTTTTAGATCAACACCGTAGTACTGAGATAGTACATATATCACACCCTCGCACTATATGTAGATGTGAGAGATATTATTTCCTGTATTCGATTTGTTATTATTATTATTATTATTATTATTATTATTATTATTATTGTCAGTATTTCAGTTGTATATTTTATCACTAATATTTGTAAGCTGGGAGGTCCCCATATATGTAGTATGAGTAATTTGTTTTGAACGAGTGGGAAAACATTGCTATATTGGACTCTGGAAATTTGTATGACTCTTGCGGACATCCCAGTGCCTTATGAGATGTACTTCTTGTTGTCGTCGGGAAGTTCTATGAGTCATGTGTCTATCCCAGTCTGATGAGATGAGCTTGTTGTACTCGTAAAGTTATATGACTCACGTGAAACACCCCCGAGAAGTTCAGGGCATGGTCTTGACAAAGAGGATCACTCATGATTGGCTGGCAAGGATCATGTGAGAGCTGAGGTCTTTATATACTTCGACATCACAGCGGAAGGGAACTACAACCAGACACACTGGGAAGGAAGTAGTGCGGACACACTGTAAGGGAAGGAAGTAGTGCGGACACACTGCACGAGAAGGAAGGAGACCACACACGGTACGGGAATGACGTAGTGCTGATACACAATACGGGAGTGAAACTTCACAAGACGGTACTGGAGTGAGACTGCTGCATTACATTGGACTGGACTTCAAACGTTCGTGGAGCGTTGTTTGTGCTTACGCATTAAGTATTGTAGCACTTGTGGCGGCTTGGCATTATATGTTGGTAAAAGCTATCTCAGACTTTCCATAATTTATGTTCAGGATCGATAAGCGTGTGTTGCTCAAATGTATATGAGGTGCCTAGTATCAAACATGGACAAAAGCCATTTTGTTAATTTTTCAGTAGAGCCACAGTTTCCTTTCTCTAAGTTAAAACCCCGTTATATGTGTGAAAAAATTTTTGTAAGATATTTCCAGCCCTATGAACAAGAAAAACATGGTCGACACTTAGGAATTTCAGTCTAAGTCAATGTAAAACACGTTCAAATATGGCGATGTCCATTTCTGAAATCGAGATTGGCTTTTGTCCATTTTTGATACAAACATCCATGTAATTGTCCATTTTTGAAACGAACTATCCCAATATTTAGAAAAAAGTTGCAGGATGACACGGAAGTAAACTTCCATTTTAAAAGAAATATAATTAAAATACGAAAGAAATAAGGCTATTCTTATACTTTGTTGACATTTTTAACATTCATTTCAGTTCTTGCTTCACTGTATTTCTGGGCAAATAACCTCTGGTTCATCACAAGGGTCTTCAAAACAATCACATTCATAAATAATCACTAACAGCTTGTTCATTTTCAATACAAATTTTCTTATTGATGACTTCGATATACCACTTAAGAGAGGCATTAATTTCCTATCTTTTCCGAAGTGCTTTCCTAGTAATAAGTCAACATCTTTAAGTTTCTGTGGGTTTACATTCATGCCAATATCAGAAGTAAAGGATCTATTAACATTATACTTACCTGTCATGCTTTCGTGATCTTACCCTCAATACCTGTTTCCAAATAGTAGCCTACCTCACCTTTAACTACAACATTGCCCCTTTTCGTGCTCCTGAGTATAATTCTTTTACACTGTGAAATCTTGAAATGAAGTTGACTAGCAGATTTCAGATAAATCTGTGCTTGTTCTTTCCAATTCAGTGGTTCCAAGGTTCGTCCAATCACTTTCACTGTGCAGTACATTTTGAACACCTCAAGATATTCATCAGGACTTACTATGGTCGTCATCTTATTAAGGTTTTCTCAATGAGTCCAAAAATCCTATCTGGAGGCAAATATGAGTGTCCAGTAACTGGAAATACCAGTTTTAATTTGTCCACAGAGGATGGTGCATACGTTGTAAGCCACTTTGCACACATCGCCAACATATTACTGTTTTTATTTTGGCCGGCGCAACAATCAGCAGTCAACTTGACTGAAGTGAAGCCTTGAAAATCATTAGATCTAACTCACTGACAACCGCTGATGCTATTTCGTTTGATGATTTCTTTCCCTCATTCTCCAGACACATTATCAGGGCGCAGTTTGCTTTGAGATGTGCCTATTACAACAGACAGATTGTAACAGTAGAGTTGTCTGGAATAATAAGCCGACTGATCACTTAATTTTGGCAAAACGACGTTTTTTTGGCAATCATAGGACATTAAAAAACAGTCCTCCTCTTTTCTCCTTAAGATGTCGATAAAAATTATCTGGTCGCCATGACAGTTTGATGTCACTTGTAGCAATATGATTGGCTGAAACGTTCATGTCCGTTTTTGATACAAACTACGTCTGGAGGTGTCCGATGATGAAAGAAACTGCATATTTCTATGTTAAAAGTTACGAACAAATATTCGTTTATGAAAGGCACGGACCACTAATTCAGAAAGAGCATTAAAAATGCTATAAGGATCAATCCATAACTCAATTTTGATATAGGTGGCGCATGCCCATGTGAACACAGTATTACGAGGTACAGTGCTGGTTATGAGAATCGGCAAGTCGTGTTGATACAGAGACATATATATGCACATTGTTCAACGAACTAACTACAAATGGTGGCTTAGTTCTCGCTTTCGTTTTCCAACTGTTTTTATTGTTGTTGTTGTTGTTTTAAATATGGAGTCTTCCAGCAATCTTTTGTTTGTGTATTATAAGTGTATTTTGGTGTGTTGATGAGGTGCTCATGCACGGATTTTATCGAGAATATAGTTAGATATTTTAGAATCAGTGGAGTTATTGATGAACCTAGGTGCAGTTCCTGCCTATTTAGTCGTTTTCAGGTTAGGTAAGGCCTGTAGCAGATGTACCAATACGCAGCTTCTATGTACACGCCCTGGGATATAAAGAATTATCATGCTCTATCTAAATTCGAGCGATCCATTCTCGTGAACTCTGCCGCCCATACTACGGCCATTTCGATTAAATATCTTTATTAATTTAATTTATTTAAAGTATTTTATTAAGTTTTTAAGTAATGTTATTTATGTATATATTGTTATTCATGATTTTATTTATTGATATTCAGAAAATAGTTACAGTACTGTTCGTTAAAAGCGAGAAAATGTGTTTTTCATTTGATCGAGTATTTTATATGATAACATTGTTTTTAATCACTACATTCCTACCGACGTTTTTGTAATAACCTATGTTGACTTTAGTTTGGACATCCACAAAGTCAGTCTTTCTGAGAATCCCGTAGCGAAGCACGGGTACATCAGCTAGTCAGACAATAATGTGAAAGTTCCAGCCAAGAAAACAATCAGGACTAAAATCTACACAATCAAGAAAATTTAAAAATGTATTATATATGTGCAATCTGCCCCAGAAATTGTTGTAGAAATTAGAAAGACTGAAAATCGTTTCAAGCACGCAAAGTGTATTCCTACCGCACGATATAATTTTGTTCTTCCTCTAATACTAACTTCGACGATGAGCGTTACGGCGAAAGTTAAGTCCACATTCGTCTTTAATGCGACTAACTTTTTAATGGGAAACCTTGATTATCAGTAACAGGCGGCGCAGAATCAGTGGGTTCATTATTCAATTTGTTGTCGCTAATTTAATAAGAAGTTATTTAATTCTTTCCAAGACAATGTTAGAATAGCAACTGGCAAATATTTATCTCACTTTAGTACAAATACTTAGTTGTTAACGTCCTCATTCGCCGCGGTAAGGTTTGGAATAAAAGACAAGCTTTTGGCACCACCACCTCCAGTGCCTTTAGAAGGAAAAAAAGAGATTCAACTAATGGGGCTCGAACCGACAAGTCAAACGATCACGTTCGTGGCAACAACTTGCTAGCTCAGTGTTAGCCGGACAGAAAGTATTTGATTCTTACAGCAGAGTTCCAGGCAGGATAAGAGCTTCTCCTTGGGCACAGCTACACTACTACTACTACTACTACTACTACTACTACTACGCACTTCCAGATAAATGTGCAATGTGCCGCAGATTATCTGGCTGTGAGAGTTCCGTGCACTCGAACGAATGGAGAAGATAGACGGAAGGGCTCAATCCAGCAACAACAAACCAAAAGCAACAAGACGCGCACAAACAAGAACTTTTCAGAACAAACAAAACCTACTGGATCAGTCGAATGTATGACACTTATTGTGGACAATAATCATCATCATCCTATGGCCCCAGTATTTACGCTACCCGTGTGTCGATATCGACATTGGACGATAAAATGAGCCGACATCGTACGACATGGAGTTTCAAATGGACTGCGATCTACTGATCCACAGACACCCTACAGTAGCCAATTTCGGTCAAAGTAGTTTGACAAATAAAGTGTTCACTTCTTACCTTGACTGCAGAGTCCATCAAAGAGTCCAGCTCCTTGTACAGCACTTTGCCCAGCCCCGGCTTCCTGTTGAGGGCCTCCTCAGCCAGCTCGCTCCACGAGATTTTGGACACCCCGCTCAGTTTCCTGGAGACCGGCACACGCGCTTTCTTGGCCACCTGCTTCATTGGTTGTCTTGGTAACGGCACCTCACGCTTGCTTGAACGGAATGAGGAACTTCTGCACACGCCCGCCTTTCCAGACACATCTTCAGTGGAGTCTTTCTTCCTCTTGCCAGCGTCTTCCAGACTCTCAGTGCTGGTTAAAGTACGCCTGGCACTGTCCGCAGAAGAGCGCAGTGAGGAAGTTCTGCACACGCCAGGTTTTTTGGACACATCTTCTGAAGAGTCTTTCTTCTTCTTGCCAACGTCTTCCAGACTCTCAGTGCTGGTTAAATTACGCCTCGCCTTGTCCGCCGAAGAGCGGAATGACGAAGTTCTGCACACGCCAGCCTTTTTGGACACATCCTCGCTGGAGTCTTTCCTCTTGCCTGCGTCTTCCATACTCTGAGCGCTAGTCACAGAACGCCTCACACTGTTACCCTGGTCGCAGACGACAGCGCCATCCACGTGCTCCGCCACTCTCTGATTGCGCTTCTTCCTCCTTATGCTGAGCCTGATACCCGCTTCATCCTCGTACAGGGCGGACTTAGCGGCCGATGCCGTTGTAGGGGTGGCGTGGAGCCTAGAGGACACGGAGGGGTAGTTCTCGTCCACGTAAGGCCGATGTGGGGAGGTGAGGGACTCCTGGCCGCTGTCGGTGTCACTATGGTGAGCTCGATTGAACTTGTCTATACCACAGCCGTGTGCGTCGCCACTGCACGACTTGTGGTGTAGTTGGAGTAGCTGCTTCTTGGTCTTGGGCGGGGGAGGAAGGTTCGGGCCGCCACGTAGCGAGTTCTCAAACGCGCCCAACTTCAGCATGTCTAACACTACAACGAGGAGTCCTTCCACAGAAGACACGGTCACGCTACAAACAGAAACCGAAAGTGTACGATAAAAAAAACTCGGTACCGTCGACTGCTACTTCTATCTTAATTTGCCCATCAAGATGAGTGAGTGTCTAAATACTGACAAGGGGCAGTGCTCTAAATACGGAGACATTCAGCCATGTTGAACAACGAAATATAAGGCGTAATTTCATTTAGCTCCTTGTCGTCATTAGGACCCGAATTAACCCATTTACTACAGTGTTTTATGCTCGTGAGGATCTTAATGAATCTGAAAAAGGGGCTAAATCGGATTTGAAGATCTAAAATAGGCTATTTTCCAGTTGTGGTCACTAGTGATGTGTCCTATTGAGCAGAATATGTCTTCAAGGTTGAGTCTGATACGGCAGTGGAATTCACTACAGATGAAGAAACAAGTAAGTAAATGTAAATAATTAAGATGGATTTTTCTACATACAGTTTAAATTGTGTCATGATGCAAATCGTCCTTATTCCTTTGTCTCTATGCGTCTCAAGTCTATGTCTGAGGTCGGAGATGAAGGGCCTGCTGAGGAGCTAATGAAGATGAAATGACTGATGGTCAATGAAATTGGATAAGGAAGTGGAAGTATGGCCATAAAAAGGTAATTAAAACGAAAACATGGCAGGTAGCACGGCCGACTGGATCCCTCGCTGCGCTACTTATACCGGCCTTGACAATCGCTTGTGAAGCCCAGCATAAAGCTGTAATTGGAAAGTTTCACCATAATGCCGCTAGAGCGCTGGCCTCCTACTCACTGACAGGAGTCTACATACCGCAAATTGCCGCATTTCCAGTTTTATTTATATTGTTTTGCTGCCGTAAATGTTGGCAATGTGTTCGCAATAAGGTGCTTGTTGGCTTGATAATTTGAGCTGATAGTTATGCACTAGTGAGTTTAATTTTGTTTAATTTTGTTATTGTGATTAAATGGTTTAAATTGTGTTTACAACTCTTGGAATTTGTGACATTATTGAGCGCCGTATTGTACTTCGAGCAGAATTTATTCTGCAAACAAGAACAAATGTAATGAGTGGTTCAAAGTGTTTTCTCACCGGGCGAGTTGGCCGTGCGGTTAGGGGCGCGCGGCTGTGAGCTTGCATTCAGGAGATAGTGGGTTCGAACCCCACTGTCAGCAGCCCTGAAGATGGTTTTCCGTGGTTTCGCATTTTCACATCAGGCAAATGCTGGGGCTGTACCTTAATGAAGGCCACGGCCGCTTCCCTTCCACTCCTAGGCCTTTCCTATCCCATCGTCGCCATAAGACCTATCTGTGTCGGCGCGACGTAAAGCAAATAGCAAAAAGTGTTTTCTCGCTGTAACTTCGTCCTAAACAAGATTTTTAATGTATGCGCTAATTCGTTTTTTTTTTTTTTTTTAATGGTGTAGTGATTTGCTTTTCCTTAACTGTGTTTGGAAATATTCGAATATATATTGCTGTGTGCCTTTTTGTATTTCGAACAGGGAAAAAAGAGCAAAAGGACACTGTCATTTCACGAATTATTTGTAGACCAGGACAAAACTAGGAGTGGCTCAAAGCAGTTAGCACTTTCACCTTAGTTTTCCGTTTCTATTTCGGGTATTCATCTTCTTTCTTTCTTAATCTGTTTACCCCTCCAGGATTGGCCTTTCCCTCGACTCAGCGAGGGAACCCACCTCTACCACCTCAAGGGTAGTGTCCTGGAGCGTGAGACTTCGGGTCGGGCGATACAACTGGGAAGGATGACCAGTACCTCTCCCAGGCGGCCGCAACTGCTATGCTGAACAGGGGCCTTGTGTTGGGGATGGGAAGATTGGAAGGTATAGACAAGAAAGAGGGAAGGAAGCGGCCGTGACCTTAAGTTAGGTACCGTCCCCGTATTTGCCTGGAGAAGTGGGAAACTATGGAAAACCACTTCGAGGATGGCTGAGGTGGGAATCGATCCCCCCCTCTACTCAGTTAACCTCCCAAGGCTAAGTGGACCCCGTTCCAGGCCTCGTACCACTTTTTAAATTTCGTGGCAATGTCAGGAATCGAACCCGGGCTTCCGGGGGTGGCAGCTAATAATGCTAATCGGGTATTTTTACCCCTAAATTCTCTTGCATTGAATAATCCTTTAGGCGGGGTCGTATTTTCCATCTGACAGCAACACAACACAACGTTAACATTTAAACACTGACAAGTAAGAACCATTACTGTTATGACGGTAAAGCCACCGTATGAAGTGTTGTTACCTGAGCAATGAACAGTTTACAATGTATTTACTCAAAATAATTTTCTCTCGCTGAATGTTATTTAAAATTCTACTTCTTCTTGTCGTTGCTGTTTGTTTTACGTCACACTGACACAGATAGGTCTTATGGCGACGGTGGGATAGGAAATGGCAAGGAGTGGGAAGGAACCGGCCGTGGCCTTAATTAAGATACAGCCTGATGTGAAAATGGAAAACCACGGAAAACCATCTTCAGGGCTGCCGACAGTGGAGTTCGAACCCACTATCTCCCGGATGCAAGCTCACAGCTGCACGCCCCTAACCGCACGGCCAACTCGCCCGCTATTTAAAATTCTAGTGAAAGATATGAATGAAATTTAATCTGAGACTACATACGTTATATTGAAATTAAAATTTAAACTTGTTTGAGTCAAAACAGGCTACTAATGTTATCCATACAGCAAATGTAGAAAAAAGTAGGATTTTTAATGTTTTGTCCAGCCCTTTTCCTGAGAGCAGCACTTGAAGAATTTTAAAGCTCTAATTGAACAATGACTCTTAATCTCAAGGTTAACATCAGAAGACAAAAGTATTGTGGTAAGTTCTGATATGCATCTAAATGGCATGATAATAAAAGCGATTACTATTATTCCTCTTGGACTACTCCATCTCTCCGCAGTTTCATTTCACGACATTATTTTGGCAAATATCAACGAAAGTAACTTTTAAGATTAATCATTTTAACAGTATTAACCTATGTAACATTCTCCATAACTCTAAATTACGATAAATCGGCAATCAAAGTCAATATCTTTCTCATAAAGAAGTACCGTATGCATTTCTACCGCAAATAGATAGGCCGCCAGCGCTACGTGCCGAGCTGTGTAACTACTCCGATTGCAGTGGAACTAGCTAGAGCGACGCATCAAGTCGGCCGTACAGGTAGCAACACAACAGCGCCTCAAGTCTCCAGGTGGCAGCACCAATGCTCTCTAAACATGGCTGTACTTAGAGCCCTGCGCGGATATACAAAATAACATCTGCACCCTTCAACTCCTAACCTCACACCTACTCCCAGCCATGGTCATCCCACCATACCCACAGTCTAACCTAATCCCAAATCACATATACTAAAATTGTAACACTAGTATAAGCACCAATAATTGTAAACCAAATGTAAATATGTAACACCATTGTATCTAAACCAATAAAAAGCACAAGAGCAGACACTGCACACTTAGCCAAGAGGCCAAACCCCTTCACATCTCCAAATCCAAAAGCTTCTTCCCTCTTAACTTCAAACCCCCATCAAATCCCCAAACCCCGCCAAATCTCCTGGCCAGAGAGAAGGCGTAACCTTCTAGGTGGCCCGCCCCTCCCCTTGGTCCTTGGTCCGCATCCGCGAATTGTTATCCGCGGATATTTAACTACAGTATAATACACACGGATAGCTCTGACACCTGGCACCAGAACCCCTACAGCCACAGTTTATGAGGGACATATCCATTAATTGCGGCCAGGACCAGTTAGACTCAGGTCAGATTTACGGCTGTATGGTCTGTATATGTCACCATTCTCCCATACCACTGTACGCAGAAATGAAATGAAATGAAATGGCGTATGGCTTTTAGTGCCGGGAGTGTCCGAGGACAAGTTCGGCTCGCCAGATGCAGGTCTTTTGATTTGACTCCCGTAGGAGACCTGCGCGTTGTCATGAGGAAGAAATGATGATGAGGACGACACATACACCCAGTCCCTGTGTCAGCGAAATTAACCAATTATGGTTAAAATTTCCGACCCTGCCGGGAATCGAACCCGGGACCCCTGTGACCATTTAGCCATGGAGCCGGACTGTACGCAGAAATAAGAGTAATCAATAACCGTCATTTTTTAAAGAAATTATCCACACTGCCATACAGTTTGCAGCCGCCAAGACTCGCATCCGTGCAGGGCACTCATAAGATGTTCTGGCGCACTTACCAATATGTACGCTACAGTCGCCATTTTTTGTGTTCATGAAGACGCAGTCATTTTTGAAAACAGGAAAATAACGTGCAGAAGGGAGCTTGAAATGTATGTTGGGTATTCAGCCTGAAGATTGGTTTTATCCTCCACAGGTTCACTAGGCAAATGAAAAGTGGATGTAGCTTCCCTCGCCGAGTCAGAAGTTGCTATTGCACATCGCCATGAGCGATAGTTTAACAGGGACTCGCTGCATAAGACTGAGGCAGGTCACTGTTTTTAACAATTTGCTTTACATCGCACCTTGTGGCGACGAGCACCGTGGCCTTAATTAAGGTACAGCCTGGTGTGAAACTGGGGAGCTGCCGACAGTGCGGTTCGGACCCACTATCTCCCGGAGACCCTAAACAAGACAGCGAGCAAAGGCATTTTGAAATGTATATACGAAACTAAGCTCACCACCTTGCCCCACAATTTACAAACCTTCAGCAAACTTTTGAAACCTAGTGCAACTTGAAATCTAAAGAGTATTCTCGTCAAGTTTGAACAAGAGGGAAGTGACGCAGGTGTGAGAATGGGCTGCCGACACTGACCACAAGCGATACATGTCCCGTTATTTGATTATCGTTTCTTTATTGCTCATCTTACCCGAAGAATTACGAATGAAGCACACGTACGTTCAGCTGGTGTCCGAACGTGTACCAAGTGCTTTCACTGGATACAGCGATTATGTCCCACTAACTACTTTTAGGCCGAGGTGCCGCAATTTTGTCGCGCAGGGCAGGGGCGCCCTGAAACTTGAGCAACTCCGCCCGCCTCGAGAGATTTTGACACCATATACAGCGATCATTTTAAATGCCATTACAGTAAAACTCCCCTCAGGGACTGGACTTCAGGATTAAGAGAGATAAATCGAAAATAAAATCAGGCAAAGAAAAATGAATATAGTCTATGAGAGCTTGTAGCATAGAGTCCGCAGTGAACTTGGCGATAGCACAATTAAGACGTCAGCAGATTGAAGCGTTGCTTCCGCTAATTTGTGACAGACCCTATCCGACCTCCCTTGATGTACTCCTGATCTCTTTCGACCCTTCGCCACCACTAAACTAAGGGTGGTTAGAGAACAATCATTGCTTCTTCTAGCATTATCAAAGAAGTAAAATGCTATGTTCCCGGGCAACAATTAGAGGCTCCCAGATCCCCCTCTAGCAAGACCTGTACTTGTTCGAAACAGTCTCAGCAATCGGCAGGAAGGGGAGTGAGGAAGGCAGCAGTATGTAAAGGCAATGAAGTGGTTAATGTCAGCGAAGTGCTGTATTTACAAAGTTGAAAACAAGAAAAGCAGCTGGAAATAATATTTCAAGCGATATGCTACAGGCACGTCTGTAGTTAATTTATGAAGGAGCGAATGGAGAGCTGAAGTGTACAAGTGACTACTGAATGGCTGGTTAAAGACAGGTAACTATCACATCTACCGATGATACCTCCTGTAAGTTTACAGTTTGGTTCCAATGAAGTGGGAGGACTAGAGAGTAAGGAGTGTGCATTCGGGAGACAAGTGGGACAGTTTCATTAGCTCGTCAGCTGAGGTTAGCGGCCGCGTATCAGAAAACTGGACATTCATTTATGGGAAGAGGAATTAGGTACTGGAATAACACTGCCAGCTGGGCGACAGGTTGCTTCATTCATTGATGATGATGATAATAGCGATATCTCATACAGAATGTCTGATAGTGAATAAGAAAGTTGTTAGGAACCGAAAAAAGAAAGGATCGTACATAAGCTCTATACAGAATTAACGAGAGCGGACTAAGTATGATATGTTTCGAGCTGAACTTGTGTCCACGAGAGCGAAAACAGCTAAAACATTTTCAAGAACATTGTTTCCTCCTCTTAGCTTCGCACACGAATAAGTAGTGTACAGTTCGACTACTGGATCTCAGGCATTTGGCAACCTCTGAAAGTGTGCTGTTGCTGCTCAATCGTGTTCCATTTGTGGGAAAACTGCTTAGCTTGAGCGCCATTTTGTCCGAAACCTGGCTCGAAGCAGTGATAACAAATTTGGAGACATTTTTCCGCCGACTCTCTAGGAGAATGATGTACCAGGGAAGGCGCAAGTCTTCACAGAAAAGAAAGAGAAATGAGTCAGGAGGAATTGTGAACGAAAGCGCTCCCTAGTGGGCGTTCGAGTCAACACATTGTTTTCCAATATGAAATTTTCGAAAAATAATTTTAGATCCAGAATTACTAATGAACAATTCAAAGACGTGTATTCCAAAGTTTGTAAAGACAACCCACTTCGCTCATTAATAAGGCATGTGAATGTGCTAATACAGGGAGTGAGGTGCCGAATTGTGGTAACACTGGTGTCAGCGTTCTGTCTCCCACCACAACTAGCTTCTTCTTCCCTTACCATCCATGATCGAGTCCTTTACCCTCCTGCCATTGTTCCCACCGATCATTCTCGTTTACTAATATCAGGCACGACGTGCAAAAGAGCAATGAATTAACATTTCTCACTGTTTAGGGTGCTAGGACTACCTTCTTTTCCTCATGGGCTACCATGTCTTTCCTTTATTCCCACCTGGATATACCTGCTCCCTTCACAAAGCTGCAGGTTGTTCTTATTGGATTTTTTCTCTCTCTTCACCTGGTAGGCCTAGAGTGGAGAGTCTGAATCTGCCCAGCGCCTCACATGTTCAGCTGATTCCTCTGCTTCATTGCATTTCCTACATATATTGCCTCCTATTACTTCAATTCTATGTAGGTGTTTTCTCTTATAGCAGTGTCCTGTCAACAGTCCTACTACCCATCTTATATTTTCTCTGCCGAGTTTCAACAGTTCCTTAGTACGCTTCTTGTTTCGCCCTTTTATCAGTTCCTTTGCAAGCCTGCATCCTGGAGTATTTTTCCAGTTCTCCATTTGTTTCTTTTGTACCCATTTTCCTATGTAGTGTCGGGCTTGTCCATAGGACAGGTTCTGGGCCTACAAAATGTGTTTCTGCCCCTTTCCTGGCCAGTTTATCTGCCTTTCATTTCCTTCTATACCTGCATGCCCTGGTACCCATATTATGTTGACAATGTTGTTCTTCGAGAGCTTCAGAAATGAATGGCAATACCAGACAATTCTGGATGTTATCCGGACAGCCTCTAGTGCCTTAATGGCCGCTTGGATGTCCGTAAAAATGAAAATGTTCTTATTCCTATAGTTCATTTTCAGATTTTCTCAAGACATGTTGTGATAGCTATCACTTCTGCTTGAAAGACTGTAGTGTGTCTGCCCAGGCTCATCTGGATTGATCTCTCAGGTCTTCCCCCGTTGATCCCTCCTCCTGTTCCATCCCCAGTCTTTGAGCCATCAGTCCACCACACTATATCTCTATTTCAGTATTCCATTTGTTGATATCCCAGTCTTCTTCTTATTTTTTATTTGGGTCTCAAACGGTTTTTCGAAGGCATGTGTAGAACTTGCTCTCTTAAGTTTAGTCTTTGTGCACTATTGTGACAATCTATATGAACTCATTCTAGCCTGTCTTTTTATGAAATCGCATAGTGATGGGAGGTCTAGCAAAGTATTCATGTTCTCATGGCCCCAGTTATGGCTATCCGATCTACTGCCGACTTTTCCTTGACTTACTTTCTGCCACCAGATGATTTAGGACTACCTTACAGTGGCCACCATGGATTTATTTATTTGGCGACTGGCTTTCAGTGCCTGCGTGTGGCCTACTCCTGTCCAATAACACGAACGGCTTAACGTCTCCATTCGACGTCATGAGAGCACTGCGGAGAGGTTTTGGACTGAGTCCAGGCTTTCTAGTGATTAGAAATTGCATACCACCACCTCTCTTACCAGTTTTCCCCCAACGGAACTCGAACCGGCAAGCGCGGTGTTTCTAGGTAACAACGGTGTATTGGTTGTGTCGAGCAAAACATGTTAGACAAGGAATATCTTTGTGGAGGAAGTGTGTTTTTGTGTGAGATCAGAATATGGCCTCATGTGGGGGAGTGGTCTCGGCAAACACAAACAACATGACTGCTTTCCAAGTGATAAAAGACTTTCTGCTTTCCTAATCTGTTTCACGGCCAGGTAGTGTGATCACAAACATTAACCAAGCGTGATTAAAATTCTTGGCTGAATATTACGCTGTCACAATATTCTAACGTAACGTACCTTTGCCACTCGACATGTAGTTCACACAATTTCAACAGGTGATGACGTCTGTGGAAGGACTACACATACACACGCGCGCGCGGGCGCACACAAAGACTGACTGACTGACTCTCGTCTCAACAGGAATGCAGCGCTCGCCTCGCAGCGCGCACGACCTCACCACATGGCAAGAGTTTCCCTAAATTGTACTTCAGTCAGCACCCTGCCTCCCACCACAAGCTCACAGGAAACACACTGCCGAGCGAACTGTCAGTAGCTAGGAGCTTTATTTGAACAGATAAGGAAAGGTACGGTGAAAATGAACTGTACACACCCGTAACGCCAGATTGTTTCCCGAAATATTCTGAATATAAATTCAGTTCATAAATAATACAATGATTGTATTCTTCTTTGTTGACGTTGGTAATTCTTTCCTCGGTTCTCTTCTTCTATCAGTCAATACTACCTTCACATTCATCTTAGCATTCGCATTCCTGCCACTCCTTGTCTCCGTACCGTACATTATTTCTCTCTTCTGTCCTCGAACACTCCCGGCACTAATTTTTTTCTCTTCTTTGAGGGATGATATAATACACATTTCTTTATTGTTGCATGCCTCGGCAAGATTCAATTTCAATTACATGTGTGGATCAGAGGGTTTGAAGGGAAATCGCGTGTAGGAGATGTGAAGAGTAGAAAGTGCATCCCCTCCTGAACGTCCTTGCTTTTGCAAGCCTGAAACCCCCACACAGGCCATAGCAGGCTGATTCATTCACTGCGTGGGAGCACGGGTTCCTGTCCCGCCCAACACTGCAAACACTTGACTAGTTATAGCAGACAGTTTTATCGGAGAAGTAAGAGTTCCACAAGATTTGGGCAGTCAGTAGTGAATAATACAAAACAGTAAGGATATTAACAACAAATAATTAACATAATTTAGTGATAAGTCCTTCTCACACCGTGGTTAGTCGGTTTGAATCCCGTTGGTTACCATCACAATGTTGACAGGAGAGATGGTAGCATAACTGCAGAGGTGGCCAAATTATTACACAAAAGCATGGATTTTTTTTTTCTTTTTTGCTAGTGGCTCTACGTCGCACCACAGACAAGTCTTATAGTGACGATAGGATAGGAAAGACCTAGGAGTTGGAAGGAAGCGGCCGTGGCCTTAATTAAGGTACAGTCCCAGCATTTGCTTGGTGTGAAAATAGGAAACCACGGAAAACCATCTTCAGAGCTGCCGGCAGTGGGATTTGAACCCACTATCTCCCGGACGCAAGCTCAAAGGCTTGGAAAATAACATATTTAATTTTCCTGGGTAGCGTTACAAAAGAAAATTAAACATGCATGTGCCTCAATACTTCGTATGTTGCCTTTGTTTGAAATAAGTATTTTCACCCTTTTTGGCATACTTTTAATGAGTGTATGGAACTGTTTTTGATGTCATTGTCATGGTGTTAAATCCGTAAGAAAGTTTCAATCAACCCCATTTGTGTTGTAACAGTGATTTTCTTCTTCTCAATAGTCCAGTAGGGCTATTTCCGAGCCACGGAGGCACAGAAAGGTTTTTATCTCATGACAGGGTGCACCAGCATGCATGAAGACACAAGGATTTTCCCCAAACCAATCAATCATGGTACTCTACAGTATATAATCACACTCCAGATGTTGTACGCCTCCTACGAACGTACTCACTCGTCTAGTCACTGAAGCAAACCTAGTAGCCCATTGTCGGCATTATTACAAGCTATAAAGGAACAATAATAACAACATATTTTTAAGTTTCCAGAAAACATTGTTGATATAAGTAGTTAATGATGTTAGATACCTTCTTCCACCAATCTTGTAGGCCTTTACCCATTCCAGTCTCTTTTCTCCATACCTGGAGTGATGTTCAATCCGTTATTGTAGTGTTCTAGCAGATCACTGCTAGAGCTCTTCCTAGCACATTTTCCTTTTCGTTGAGACTCGTAAACCCTCTCGTTTTCTTCTGTTACCTTAATTTGACTAAGATTTCTTGGTGAAATATTAAGTCTGTCCTTCAGCAAGCAATGTTCTTGCCACCCCAATTTTCTGGCGACATATCACTTTTCCTCCCCATAACTTTAAATTTTTCTTGATACGCCGATGTTATGCACTGCCTTGTAACCCCATCGCAAATATAGGTTTAAATATGTCAGCATAAAGCACCAGAGCTCTACTCATGGAATTAAGCGACAATAGTAACTAAACAATCACTAAATTATTGGTAAACTTCAAACAAACAATCGCATGTGCACAGAACTAAATGCAGTGTTGTTGCCAAACTATGAGACAAAATCTTAAAAACATTATCCAAATGTCCCTATATCACTGTAACATTTCCAATGTCACTTCCCATAGAAACACAAATGAATGTGTACTCAGAAAAATTGAATAATGGATTTTCAGACCTGTAATCTAATAATTTGGCCACCTCTGTAGATTGCGTGCCTCTTTGCGGTGTTCGTATGCAGTGAAGGCGTACGACGCTGCTGATGGGGACGTTAAGCTTTACGCAGATCCCTTGATGCTATTCGACAGCAATAAGCTATGTGCCGACACCGCCAGAAGCGCAGGTCACCCACGGCCAAGCCGAACATGTCCCGGCACTTCGGTGTTTTCCTTACTCCGATTGTCTCCTTTTAACAACTTAATAAGAGTGTTACCGGGTGAGTAGGGCCGCGCAGCTGTCAGCTTGCATGCTGGAGACAGTGGGTTGGAACCTCAATGTCGGTAACTCTGAAGATGCTTTTCCGTGGTTTCCTATTTCCACACCAGGCTGCACCTTATTAAGGCCACAGCCGCCTCCTTCCCATTCCTAGCCCCTTCCTATCCCATCGTCGCCATAACACCTATCGCTGTCGGTGTGATGTAGAGCAAATTAAAAAAAAAGTAAAGTTGAAGTTAATTTCTCTTTATTGGCTTTATGTCCCACTAACTACTTTTATGGTTTTCGAAGACGCCTAGGTGCCGGAATTTTGTCCCGCAGGAGTTATTTTACGTCCCGGTAAATCTACCGACAGCTACATTTGGGATGTGGTGATGGACGAGCATCACCGTTCCTAATGGGAGATGCACTGTCCTTACAAGTGACAGTCACTCAGTTTCTCTAACCATTTTCTCTCCTTAGAACGCTTCGGGATACCAAGCTCTTCGATTATGTCCACAAGGTAACATCTTCTGCCAATACCACATTTCAAATGCATCATCCTTGGCCTCGTGATTCACAACCACATAAGAAGAAGAAGACTGAAACATACACCAGATGTTTCTTTCTGATGTTATGAGAGTAGGTAAGCACCATACCGCACAAGGCGACCGGAGTACGAATCTCTGCCAATCTACTGTATGTGAGATTTTTTAAATACAGGTTAAGCCCTTTCTACGTAAAACGCGAGGTCACAACATCAGGTCAAAATATATTATAAGCTTGTTGTTGTTGTTGGTGGTGGTGATGGTGTTTGAGTTATAGTTAACAAACACCCTAATTACAAATTTATCTTCGAAGGGTTTATTATTTGTAATAATAAAATCATCACAACTCACTTAGTATCAAACATGGACGATTCTTTGTAATAACTCGTGCTAGTTTCAAAACGAAGTTTCAAAAAACAATTTCATTGCATTAAATTAAAAGAACTAAAGTGACACTTTGCACAGGCTCATGTTAACCTACAGATTACTGATACCCACTGATACCATTCCGTCATTTTAAAATGTGGCGGGACTCTGCTTCGAGGCTGTGTCCAGGTAGTACCTCAGACTACCAGTAGGAGCGCTCGTCCTCGTGTCACTTACACAGTCCGCTATCTGCCGGCCATTAATATTACTACGTCCATCTGCGTACATTCATCCTAGGTCAACAGCTGGAGTCGCGCATGCGTCATGCTTACGATACACGCCCACGATTTACTACAGTTGTAAATGTCAGGGGTAGACGGAAAGAGAAATTGCTCGGATAGTTTTCATTCCACAGACAGACACCATGACGTGTAACATCATATATCGCTACCGTGAGACTCGAGAAGGTACACTCCATGCGATAATAATATTTATTACACATAAAGCAGCGTGTTTCCTTGGTCGTGTTCAACAGCTGCTCGCCCAAAAAGCATACATTGTGAGAGAACATCGAGTTAAACTTGTGTGTTACTGGAATTACTATTAGCTAGAACACAATTATCCAAAAACGTACTCTCCTACATGCCCATCAAAGCACGAAATAACTCACGAATCTTTAGAGAGGACCTAAAAATGCCACGAGGATTGTTGTGTTAGGAAAGGGGAGGAGGCACGGATCAAAAACCGTGAATGAACTTTTGTTGGCACTCCAAATCTAGTGACAAGAGGTGATGAGACGTTTTGAGAGTTTTCGTAGTAACAACACAATTACGCCTACATAGTGTAAAATCAAAATACCTCCACCCGGTAGCAGAAGCATCAGTCACACAATACTTGGAGTCCTGTGGTGACGATGAAATAGGAGTGGGAACGAAGCGGCCCACCATCACAGCTCGGTCGGAACAAAGATGCACAAATAATGAAAGCCTAGTTCATGCCTCTCAGGAACGCAAGCCGTCTATAAGGCAACATTTGCACAGCCTCTTCAACCGGTGGAGGAGAAAGTTGCGTGCCAGCGGCCATGTATTGATTACGAGATGAATGCAGCCTCTCCTGTACTCAATGAATGGCGCCACACGTACCAAAGTACATAACATGTCCTGTCAGACACAATGAACTGCCATCCCCGCTCTTCCGTGGCAATGTTATTGGCTTGACACCGTGGTTCGAGTCCCGTTCGTCAAAAATACTTTTACCATCAGAATGGATTTTTAACTGTTTTACGTCGCACCGACACAGATAGGTCTTCATGGCGACGATGGAATAGGAGTGGGAAGGAAGCGGCCGTGGACTTATTTAAGGTACAGCCCCAGCATTTGTCAGTGGTGAAAATGGAAAACCATCTTCTGGGCTGCCGACAGTGGGGTTCGAAGCTACTATCTCTCGGATGCAAGCTCACAGCTGCACGGCAAGGGACGTGGTGGTAGATTGCGTGCCAAACCACTCCGCAGTGTTCATATGGAGTGAGGCTTCCTACTGTCACATTCACTCCTCTGAGGCATCCGATCGTAAAAACTTGCTACGAATATACACGATACAATACAATAAAGAAACACGTGAAAGGAATAAAGAATCGTGTAGCGGGTCCCTGACAAGTTCTCGACATACTGTATTTCATTCGCCTGTTCGCTGCAATACATACAAGCCCGTGTACCGTCAGCAAGAAGATATGATGGACATGGAAGCTTCATCTATAACAAATCATTACATTTAACAGAAATAATAATAATAATAATAATAATAATAATAATAATAATAATAATAATAATAATAATAATAATAATAATAATAATAATAATAATAATAATAATAATAATAATAATGTTTTTACTAACTATCTGTACGACTTTCAGAGGCGAAGAGGTATCAGAATTTTGTCCCGCACAAGTTCTTTTGCACGTCAGTACTTCTGCCAATAGCCCCTTTAACTTCAAATACCAGAGAACTGAGCCCGGAGACTATTTCAGGGAGAGAACTGAAATTCAACACACCGATTGCAGTAAACAATTCGCCAGGAACAATACAAACTCGTGGTCCTGGGCGTTAACCACTGAGTAGGCGCGTCGCCCTTCTCATCTCCGGCCGGTAAACACCCTTGGACCCTTGACTTGTATTTGGTGTTCGACAGTTAAGAGTTGCTCAAAATAACGGAGATTTTAAAACCCGAATACTATTTTTTAACACAGTCATAGAAAGCTAGCCAAACACTTCAACTTGTTAGTTACCGTCGAGCCTGACTTGGCTACATTAAAAAAATCAGGATTGGATTTCAAGAAGTTAAAGAAACTCCTGTAAGTATGTACAACACATGTCCATTTGCTTCAGATGAGCATTTGAGCCTGAAATGCTCACACAAAACACAAGAGCATACAAACTCCATTTGATTTACTCTCCTGAAATATGGTCATCTTTCTGACAACCGTCTTATCGGGACTGGAGGTTCGTAATTTACTGATTCCTATGTTATAGTTGAGCGTCCAGCGAAGGCCTTCACAGTTATGAAAATGCTGTCACGGAACTTCTGTTAGGAAACGAGCCAAGAGTAACGGTGTTTTCGCATTCCTTTTAGTTCACTCACAACTGGCGAACAGTCAACCTGATGTTCTGTCATGTAAACACTAGAGATCGTACGACATGGAGTGCAAGTGAACTGACACAAGTACGGCACGCAGCACATTAACCCTCGGAACACCGGAAGCGCCGTTCCACTAAGCGGTTCGCTCACGCCTACAGCATGCCCCGCTGTTTGGAGCTTCTTCACGAAATAATCAACAGGCCTAACACCATTTTCCTCGGTTCGTGTCACGCTACGTCATGTAGGTTTCCAATTTTTAGTTTATATTTTGTTATTTTTTTAATCCCAGGTGGAACGCAAAATAGTGCCCGTTTTTAAGCGGCTTTCAACCATACGTCAATTTTAAGACATTGTTTCTCCAAAACCCTTCATCTGATCGAATCTAAATTTTGACACAATATACAATGGAATATTGTCAGACTTTTCAAGAAAGAAGTTGTTAATGTTGTAAGGAGTGGGGTGGTTGGAGAATCGCGTTGTGATCTTTATATGCCCCATGGTTACGCGGTATGACTGTGAAATACATAAACGCATTATCAGTTTGTTAGAACAATATGGTCGATGCAGGGAAGGAGGGCATTAAGTCGAAAATGTTCTATGAAAGTAAAGGATATTGTAATTCGTATGACAAGAGCAGCTGATCCAACGCGCGTAGTCGTGTGAAGTGTTGGGCCCCAAAGGGAAGGTAACGACCGTGGAAGAAAGTTTCTGAAAATGCAAGAAGTCGAGCGACAGAAAAACAGTAATCCAAGGTGAAAGAACAGGTCGTCCGCGGAAGCTTATGAGAGACCAGAATTCTGCTTAAAATGATCAAGAAATCCCGTAAACCGGCAGAGTTTGCACTATGTGCCAGACCAATTCCGAAAGGACATGACTCTAAGGGCAATCCGTACAATTCTCCGCCATTCGAGGCAAGAGCGAGAAAACATTTAATTCATAGTAAGACAGCTAAGAAAGAATGAGGCAGAGTATTGCGACAGAGACTTTAATAAGCGGACTGGTAACAGTGTAGTGAATGTACAACATTCATCGTTCTTTAGAGCTGCAAACTACCCTAGTTGCTTTACGTCGCAGGGACACAGTAGGTCTTAAGGCGACGAGGGGACAGGTGTGAAAATGGGAAACCATCTTCAGGGTTCGAGCCCACTATCTCCCGACCGCACGACCAACTTGCACGGTGCTCAAACCTATTAACAAATCCTATCTTGGTTTTCGTTTCACATATAACAGCAGCATACCCACACGTGTGTTGTCATCTCCTTAACAAACATTCTGAAATTACAAACAATTTTGTAAGGAAAAGCCGAACCATTAACATTGCATCAACCACCATGAAATCGTACACACGGACATCTAGTAAGGTATTAGAAGCTTTAGCAAGTTGCTAAACAAAAGAAACCTCATTCTTACAGGAGCTGCCTAGACGTAGAGGCAAGTTGATGAATCTTATCAACATTGTGCTCACGTTATGGTTATATTACAGATCAAGAGCTCAGCTCTCGAGGAACGAAACTAACCTTTGGCCAATTACATTAAACTGAAGGGGCTCAAATCAGATGGTACTGCTGCTATTTATGACGCCTCGTCGCGATAAGATGTACTGCAATCTGTTGTTGATGTTGCTCAGAACATGAGATCCGATCACTTGTCCCAGAGTCTTTTGAAAGACTTGCAGTGTATTGGCTAACCCTTCAGCTCCAAGCATTTCATTCAAACATATTTCCTCTGAACGACAAAGTAAAGCTATTGCTTTCTTCCAATAAGTTCCGTTCCGTTCTTTTCCCCGACTAAGTGAAAATGAAGTCATCTAGTGTGAATCGAAGTATGTGAGCGATACAGACTTGTGACTTTCGTAATAGCTCAAGATACCGCTCTACGTACTCCCTGGCACAGCTGAACGAGGTAAGATTGCCTGCTAGACGTAGTTCCTCTCTCCCAGGACATGTCCGGCTACACTACACTACAGTCATGTGCGAGGTCCCCCTATCAGTCACCCTCGTCACATCCTGAGTTAACTATTTACTTCTTTTTACCTTTCAAACATTATTACACCAATGTTTCATTTCCCTTCAACTGACAGTCACCTCAAATTCCAAGGATATTTCTACACAAACATCACCACTGCCCGTACCGTTCATCTTGGAGGGAGGTCTCCGCCCGCCATCTACCCGCTCAGGCGGATGGAACACCGAGTTCACGTTCGTGTCCCACAACAGCGTCGTACAGCCACTAGGAAACAAGAAAGTATTTCCAAACATGGCTTTCTCAGCATCTCAGTAGAAACTGAATACTTCCGAAGTACACTTCAACATCTGCACAAAATATTGATACAATTTTAACGATCTTCTCTTTTTTCTCTCGATAGGAGTTTTAAGCCGGACGAAAGTATTCGTACACTCACGTAACATTAATCTTCTCAAATGTCAAACAATGGTGAATTCTGTCCCTCACTACTCAAGGAACTGTGAACCACTTGTCTCTCCTCCAATATTATGCTATTCTTTCAAAAGCAATTCGTTTAGAGATTTGATATTTTCCAGCCGGCCCCGTGGTGTAGGGGTAGCGTGCCTGCCTCTTACCCGGAGGCCCCGGGTTCGATTCCTGGCCAGGTCAGGGATTTTTACCTGGACCTGAGGGCTGGATCGAGGTCCACTCAGCCCACGTGATTAAAATCGAGGAGCTATCTGACGGTGAGATAACGGCCCCCGTCTAGAAAGCCAAGATTAACGGCCGACAGGATTCGTCGTGCTGACCACACGACACCTCGTAATCTGTAGTGCCATGGGGTTTGTTTGTTTGTTTGATGTTTTCCAGTTCACTCCAGAGTCGCTCGGGGGTGGGCAGCAGAGTAGCGCTTCCCACACGTGTCCATACCGACACCGGCCATCGAGCTTTCACAAGCTCTAGTCCGCTCTTCTAGCTGCACGCCTTGTTCCTCGGGCAGATATCGCACTAGATGCATCACGTACTCGTTTCCCTCGTGGTTTCTTTATTAACAAGTTCGTTATACTGTGAACTGTCCAACTACTGCAATTTCGGAGTACGTTTTCACTTCACAAGCCAAGTGTCCATCACCTGCATTCGAGTCTACAAGCCAGAGAGCAGTTTGGGGACAGCATTATATCACCGACCATATTGCAATGTGCTCTCCCGCCATTTCCACAATGCATGGTTCAAATCACTACCATAAACATTGATACGAGTACCCGCCAAGCAATCACTTTGTACAGATGGTGGAACGTGTTGCTCCAGAACACTCCAGCAAAATGGTGCTCTCCGAGAATTCCGAACACAACCTACTCAAGAAACATCAGCTCGTACCAAGAAACAGAGTTGGCACTGAACATGGAAAACCCAATAGCATAAGTATGGATAGCATACGATTCTTGAGCAACAAAAGTTACAGTATTCCGGATACCTCCTGGCTAGAAGACTTGGCTGATAGAATTAAACCACCATCACTTAGTTATCCACCGTGTACATTTACCGAAGAACAACCTGACCACTTTCTCCGTTCTCCATTCACACTCAACGAACTCCGACGGGCTATTAAGAACTCCGCCAACACAATACCGGGCATAGATGAGATCCGATATCCCATGCTACAACACCTCCCTAACGAAACGCTTCAACTTTTCCTCAGAATCGTCAACGAAGTTCGGTCTCATAAATGCATCCCTGCGTCATGAAAGACGGAAATTGTAGTGCCCACCCTAAAGTCAGGAAGAGAGCCAGGAGATCCAGCAGGTGGGAATTTTTTTTAAAAATCATCTAGAATGGTGGCTAGAATCACAACCTCTGCTACCTACTACGCAAGCAGCGTTTCTTCATGATCAACGCCTGCCTCTCTCTTATTGGACATACCTGCGTATGACAATGTAAGAATACTAATAACAATGAACAAACTGATTGATCTTGGACTGCCTCCAACCTTCGTGTCGGGTATATATCAATGTTAGATGGCTTTATTTTCGCCACCAAACATGGTTCATGGTGTGGGTTACTGTAGTCACGTCCTAGTTCGTGAACCATGGCCAACGGCTGCGTGGCCTAGTAAGTGGTCCTGAGAGTCGGGATACCAGTTGCTATGGAATGGGAGTGGGCATCTCGGACATATTCTGAGTTATGGCCCTCCTTGTGCTCAGGCGGCTAGGACTATACAATTCACTGGTGGTCCTTAACCCGTTAGAGGAGAGATCCTCACTTGGACTATGTGCAAGTGGGGTAGCATCCAGCTTCATGAACTGACCGAGCTCAGAACATTTTAAGCAAGCCTCGGACCTATGGGAGTAACGAAGTCCCGCTCCCATTTGACAGGCGAGGAACTCCTTGGAAACAACTCGACGAACGAAATGGAATTCGATGGGGAGCTATCAATATTAATGGGGCTTGCGGAAGAAAGAAAGTAGAACTGGCTGAGTCAGCAAAGAGGATGCATCTGGATGTGCTAGGAGTAAGTGATATTCGGGTAAGGGGAAATGAAATGTAGTATGGCTTTTAGTGCCGGGATATCCCAGGACGCATTCGGCTCGCCAGGTGCAGGTCTTTCTATTTGACTCCCGTAGGCGACCCGCGCATCGTGATGAGGATGAAATGATGATGAAGACAACACATATACTCAGCCCCCCTGCCATTGGAATTAACCAATTAAGGTTAAAAATCCCCGACCCGGCCTGGAATCGAACCCGGACCCTCTGAACCGAAGGCTAGTACGCTCAACGTTCAGCCAACGAGTCGGACAGGGTAAGGGGAGATAACGAGGAAGAGATATAAGATTATAAAGTGTACTTGACGGGTGTTAGAAAAGGAAAGGCAGAGTATGGGGTAGGGCTCTTTATCAGGAATACCATTGCACGCAACATAGTTTCTGTTAGGCACGTAAATGAGCGAATGATGTGGTAGATTTGTCAGTTGGAGGGATTAGGACGAGAACTGTCTCAGTGTGTTCACCATGTGAGGGTGCAGATGAGGATGAAGTTGACAAGTTTTATGAAGCATTGAGTGACATCGTGGTCAGGGTCAACAGCAAGGATAGAATAGTGCTAATGGGCGATTTCAATGCCAGAGTTGGAAATAGAGCTGAAGGATACGAAAGGGTAATTGGTAAATGAGGGGAAGATATGGAAGCTAATGGGAATGGGAAGCGTTTGCTGGACTTCTGTACTAGTGTGGGTTTAGCTGTTACGAATACATTCTTCAAGCATAAGGCTATTCACCGCTACACATGGGAAGCTAAGGGTACCAGATCCATAATAGACTATATCTTAACCGACTTCGAATTCAGGAAATCTGTTAGAAATGTACGAGTTTTCCGGGGATTTTTCGATGATACAGACCACTATCTGATCTGTAGTGAACTAAGTATCTCTAGGCCTAGGGTAGAGAAAGTGAAATTTGTCTGCAAACGAATAAGGGTAGAAAATCTCCGGAACGAGGAAATTAGACAGAAGTGCATGGATATGATTAGTGAGTAGTTTCGAACAGTAGAGAGTAAGCAGGTTCAGGATATAGAAAGTAAATGGGTGGCATACAGGGATGCTGTAGTAGAAACAGCAAGGGAATGCCTAGGAACAACTGTGTGTAAAGATGGGAAAAGGCGAACATCTTGGTGGAATGATGAAGTGAGAGCAGCTTGTAAACGTAAAAAGAAGGCTTATAAGAAATGGCTCCAAACAAGGGCCGAGGCAGACAGGGATTCGTACGTAGATGAAAGAAACAGAGAGAAACAAATAGTTGTTGAATCCAAAAAGAAGTCGTGGGAAGATTTTGGTAATAACCGGAAAGGCTAGGTCAAGCAGCAGGGAAACCTTTCTGGACAGTAATAAAGAAACTTAGGAAGGCAGGGAAAAAGGAAACGTACAGTGTTTTGAGTAATTCAGGTGAACTCGTAACAGATCCCAGGGAATCACTGGAGAGGTGGAGGGAATATTTTGAACATCTTCTCAATGTAAAAGGAAACAATCCTGGTGGTGTTGCGAACAGCCAAGCTCATGGGGAGGAGGAAAATGATATTCGTGAAATTGCGCTTGAGGCAGTGGAAAGGATGGTAAATAAACTCCAATGTCATAAAGCAGCAGGAATAGATGAAATTAGACCTCAAATGGTGAAGTATAGTGGGAAGGCAGTGATGAAATGGCTTCATAGAGTAGTAAAATTAGCGTGGAGTGTTGGTAAGGTACCTTCAGATTGGACAAGAGCAGTAATTGCACCACCGAGCTCGATAGCTGCAGTCGCTTAATTGCGGCCAGTATCCAGTATTCGGGAGATAGTAGGTTCGACCCCACTGTCGGCAGCCCTGGAAATGGTTTTCCGTGGTTTCTCATTTTCACACCACGCAAATGTTGGGGCTGTAACTTAATTAAGGCCACGGTCGCTTCCTTCCAACTCCTAGCCCTTCCTTGTCCCATCGTCGCCATAAGACCTATCTGTGTCGGTGCGACGTAAAGCAACTAGCAAAAAAAAAAAAGTAATTGCACCTATCTATAAGCAAGGGAACAGGAAGGATTGCAACAACTATCGAGGTATCTCATTGATTAGTGCACCAGGCAAAGTATTCACTGGCATCTTGGAAGGGAGGTGCGATCAGTCGTTGAGAGAAAGTTGGATGAAAACCAGTGTGGTTTCAGCCCACAGAGAGGCTGTCAGGATCAGATTTTCAGTATGCGCAAGGTAACTGGAAAATGCTACGAAAGGAATAGGCAGTTGTGTTTATGTTTCGTAGATCTAGAGAAAGCATATGACAGGGTACCAAGGGAAAATATGTTCACTATACTGGGGGACTATGGAATTACAGGTAGATTATTAAAAGCAATCAAAGGCATTTATGTTGACAATTGGGCTTCAGTGAGAATTGATGGTAGAATGAGTTCTTGGTTCAGGGTACTTACAGGGGTTAGACAAGGCTGTAATCTTTCACCTTTGCTGTTCGTAGTTTACATGGACCGTCTGCTGAAAGGTATAAAATGGCAGGGAGGGATTCAGTTAAGTGGAAATGTAGTAAGCAGTCTGGCCTGTGCTGACGACTTGGTCTTAATGGCAGACTGTGCCGAAAGCCTGCAGTCTAACATCTTGGAACTTGAAAATAGGTGCAATGAGTATCGTATGAAAATTAGCCTTTCGAAGACAAAACTGATGTCAGTAGATAAGAAATCCAAGAGAATTGTATGTCAGATTGGTGATACAAAGCTAGAACAGGTCGATAATTTCAAGTATTTAGGTTGTGTGTTCTCCCAGGATGGTAATATAGTAAGTGAGATTGAATCAAGGAGCAGTAAATCTAATGCAGTGAGCTTGCAGTTGTGATCAGCAGTATTCTGTAAGAAGGAAGTGAGCTCCCAGACGAAACTATCTTTACATCGGTCTGTTTTCAGACCAACTTTGCTTTACGGGAGCGAAAGCTGGGTGGACTCAGGATATCTTACTCATAAATTACAAGTAACAGACATGAAAGTAGCGAGAATAATTGCTGGTACAAACAGGTGGGAACAATGGCAAGAGGGTGCTCGGAAAGAGGCGATAAAGGCTAAGTATGGAATGAACTCGATGGATGAAGCTGTACGCATAAACCGGCGTCGGTAATGGGGTCATGTGAGGCAAATGGAGGAGGATAGGTTACCTAGGAGAATAATGGACTCTGTTCTGAAGGGTAAGAGAAGTAGAGGTAGACCAAGACGACGATGGTTAAACTCAGTTTCTAACGATTTAAAGATAAGAAGTACAGAACTAAATGAGGCCACAGCACTAGTTGCAAATAGAGGATTGTGGCGACGTTTAGTAAATTCACAGAGGCTTGTAGACTGAACGCTGAAAAGCATAACAGTCTATAATGATAATGTATGTAATGTATGTACATAGCTTCTTGGACCACAACGATCGATACAAGTACTCCCTCAAGGAGCTGTGTTTAGTCCCCTACTATATACCATTTACACCCGACATTTGGAGAATATTCTGCCTCCTAGAGTTAACATTCTTTGGTATTTTTACTTCAGCGACGACAATACTTGCTGCCAAGTGTCGTTTTCCAGATGCTATGCAACATGCAAATCGGTAGCTACATCAACTTCTTTGCAAGTAAATCGTCGGTAGTACATGGGTTCACAAAACATCATGCTCCAACCACAAACCAATTTCCTCGGACTGTCTACGATTCCCGACTCACGTGAACGGCTCATATGCAACATATACACTAACTCGAATTTGGTGGGAAGCACAACCAGCGGTAACATTACCGCTATATCGCACACTGATTCGCTCAAAGCTGGAATATGCAGGCATATTTTATTTCAATGCGAACAAACGATAGTCTTCACTTTCAGTGCATTGAATTTGCATACGAGCTATGAAAACCACGCCAACTTCTAATTGAATACGCAGAAATACCCTTGAATATCCGGGCACGGTTTCTTTCTGATAAGTTCATATTAAAGAGAAACCACACTCAAAATCTGACCATTCTTACACTTCTTCGAAGGTCAGCTTTCTCTGAATCTCCTGTTACAGTGGCTCACATAAATATATGTCAAGTCACATTTACAGTATCAGAATAGTGTGCATGTGCATATGATCACAAACAGCAAAATGCTTTGATAAATCTCTTGTTCACTTTAAACAGAGTTACCCTGCAGCATAATTACAACGCTAGCGTCTAAAGACAACAAAAGATTATTTAAATTTGCATACAAATTTTAATATTTAAACTTTGATCTGTTTGTGTTATTATGTGGACAAACTGTTATTTTCACTCCTGGAAAATATTTGTGAAATTTCTTTTCGTTTCAATGACAACAGTGGAAAGCAGCAGGAATGAATTTGAGTCACAAAGTTAATAAGATTAGCACGCAATTTAGACTACGGTATCTCTATACAAGGGAACAGTAGTGTAGGGCCTGTCATGCGCCACGTAATCGACTGTCTGGTAGCGGTAGTATAGCGAGGTGCAGCAAAGCTAATGCTAAGAGGCCAGGCTCCTCACCTATCCGACGTCCGTTAGTCAACTCTTGCTGTTTTTCGACCCCGACGGTAGTTAGGGAGTCTTTCATTTTCACGTCATTAATGGTCATTGTCATTCTTTGGCCGATATCTTCATTTATCGAAGTGTCAAGCCCTTTCCAGCTGTACTTGCCCTACCATCTCTTTGATGGGAAAATGTTCATCATCAGAATGCTGGTACAGGTGATGGTATCACTACACTGTGTGCCAAAAACTATTGATGGTAATTTGTGAATCACCGAGCTCGATAGCTGCAGTCGCTTAAGTGCGACCAGTATCCAGTATTCGGGAGATAGTAGGTTCGAACCCCATTGTCGGCAGCCCTGAAAATGGTTTTCCGTGGTTTCCCATTTTCACACCAGGCAAATGCTGGGGCTGTACCTTAATTAAGGCCACGGTCGCTTCCTTCCAACTCCTAGCCCTTTTCCGTCCCATCGTCGCCATTAGACCTATCTGTGTCGGTGCGACGTAAAGCAAATAGCAAAAAAAAAAAAAAAAATTGTGAATCGGATGGAGGCGTTAAGCCCCTCACGCCGCGTCTAACAGAAAGACCCGCGGTCACGAGCGCCCTCCACAACCCTAGCTCGTGCCGTCGTCATGACAACCCGGCGAAAGTGAATGCCGCGCCAGACTGCAGGGGGCCTTGGACGTGACGTCACTACTGACTCATCTGGCAGTGGACCGTTACAGCTGACTGAGACACGCCCCCTTCCTCCTCATCTTCAAACAAATTTAATGAACAAGGTCACATCGTCGCGCTAACAAATAAGTGGCCGGTGGTCCCAGCTAACTGAACTGTCAGTGCCCGTGGATTATTGTGATATGTGGCACATGAAAAGTTTTTACGTCTGCCTCCATGGCTAAATGGTTAGCGTGCTGTCCCGAGGGTCCCGGGTTCGATTTCCGGCCGGGTCGGGGATTTTAACCTTAATTGGTTAATTCCAATTGCTCGGGGGCTGTGTGTGTGTGACGTATTCAGCATCAGAGATCATCCAAGGGAGGGCCCTCATCTTCACAGACATGAAGGTCGCCTAATAGGCCGTCTACGAGAAAAAGACCCGACACGCACCAGGCCTCTCCGGAGGCCATACGCCATTATTATTATTATTATTATTAGTTTTACGCCGAGGTGCCGGAATTTAGTACCACAGGAGTTATTTGTGAGCCACTCAGCCCGGCTCGTGAAAAGTGATCCTTGAATACAAAAAGAACCAAGAGGCTACTTGTGCTCTCGAAGCTAGGTAGTGTAGTGTCATAACAATTGTTGATGTTGGAACTTTATTGTATTCCACATCCTCACTAGAGGGCGAGCGATTTATTAGAAGACATCATTATTTGTCGAAAAGCGCAACAGCTCTGTTACATGCAGCAGCGTGGTTGTTTATACTTCTCAAGAGTGAACACGAAGAATACATTATCGTTCTTGACGCATGTGTTGTCCGCACAATCTTGTAACATTCTTTATCGGAGTGGTTTCAGAGATCAGGAGGAACAAGTATTAATGATCAAGTTACCAACGTATATATGGTAGAAGAGTCAGCCATTTGGCACTGTGGTCCATCAAGTGCCCTGTTTGTACACACTGGGGGTTTCTTGTTCAAAGAAGGACAGCTTTTTAACGCTATGCAAGTATCGACGTAGCTTCACGTCACAATATACTTTACCGTTAATAATTTCGTTTATTATTAGACTGAATAAAACATCATTGTGAGTGTTTTACTATTTCGTTCTAGACTATAAATATTTTCCTTTCATTTGCTACGACGCCGCCCACCTCCATAAGGAGACATTATTCTCGGGACAGTGCGACCTGATGAAACAAGACTGTGTCTTATGGATATTCAGGATTTCCGTATCGACCCTATTTGTCGTGCGCCCGAGAAAGCGAGGTAGCGGAGCGCGACTGGCGACACACTTGTTCGAACCCGCAACCTCTACAGATAAGAGTACAATGACTCCTGGTCCACGTTGATCGATGTTCACGAGAGCGACATCACTATCAGAGGAGACCAGGTTGCTTGGCGAGAGTAAAGTCTGATTTAAATCGAGCAACCAGTTTCAGAATGACAGCTTATTTATGCTCCTGGAGCACCAATTTTGGTTGTTAACCTTCGATTTTTTTTATTTTTTTTTTGCTAGTTGCTTTACGTCGCACCGACACAGATAGGTCTTATGGCGACGATAGGACTGGAAAGGGCTAGGAGTGGGAAGGAAGTGGCCGTGGCCTTAATTAAGGTACAGCCCCAGCATTTGCCTGGTGTGAAAATGGGAAACCACGGAAAACCATCTTCAGGGCTGCCGATAGTGGGGTTCGAACCTACTATCTCCCGAATACTGGATACTGGCCGCGCTTAAGCGACTGCAGCTATCGAGCTCGGTCCTTCGAAATTCAAAGAAGTAATCTGTAGTATTATAGTGTTAGTTATTAAAAACTTAAGTCGTATCACAATTTAAAAAAAAAGACTTGACTCGAGGTATTTTAAAAATGGATGGTGCAAATTCTCGACAATATGTAGGAGAACTGGTTTGTGCGGAGCATTCTCAATTGTACAGAACGATTCTTTTGAGAATAAATGAGCGTGATACAAATGTAAAAGAAGATTAGAAGTAGAGTAGCAGCGGCTCCGCCACCACTAAAGAGAAGTGCCCGGACATGTCACCAATAACGCTACAGGATCGAATTCGGCTCTCTTGGAGGAATAGGATATACATTATGATTATTATATAAAACGCACATTCGGAGCTCTCCAATTCACGTTTGTGGGAATCTTCCCTCCTCTTGGCTCTGCAAATAGCTGTGACAGCTCCTCAACCTGTATCACACTAATTGGGTTACCAGCTTACTGCGAACCTACCGGGAAATCAATACATACATAACAGATCGACAACACGATTCAGTTTCAGTTAAAACGTTCCAGACCGTCTAATTCACTCCTCACATATACAGTACTTTTTCATCAGAGAGTTATGTCTGTACATTAATCAGAATTTTAAAAAGAATGACATTTCTGTATCGGTCATGTCCACAGCAACAAGAAAATTTACTTTTCCGTAATGTATGCATGTATGTACGTACACGCATCACGAGAAACCAGATCAAGATAATGTAGTCGAGGAATGAGCCACTACAATCTGTATTCACACTGAGTGAAATGGTAGTTTAGGGGAAGGCCTAACATTTAATTCTCAAATAGTTATGTTATTAGTGGTCCTATCGATAAATTCTACACAACTAAAGTTATATAGAATTAAATTTCCGATCATTTGTAACTTTACATTTTTACCATACCGGGTATAACAGAGATATTCATGAATTTGTATTTTTGTTGCTAAGTCCATACCAACGCCGAGCCACGAGATAACGGGTAAATAGAATTTAATGAAAATCGGTATATAGAGTTGAGGAATAAGAAACTACGGTCTAAGCTTTAAACAATTTTATTCACTCTGAATGAAATGGTCGTTTAGGGGAAGGCACCTTAAATGTAATCCCTATGTTATTGGTCAGAGCCGGCCCCGCGGTGGAGGGGTAGCGTTCCTGCCTCTTACCCCGCGTTCGATTCCCGACCAGGTCCGGGATTTTTACCTGCATATGAGGGCTGGTTCGACGTCCACTCAGCCTACGTGATTACAATTGACAGTGAAATGGCGGCCCCGGTCTACAGAGCCAAGAATAACGGCCGAGAGCATTCGTCGTGCTGACCACACGGCACCTCATAATGTGCAGGCCTGCAGGCTGAGCAGCGGTCGCTTGGTAGTCCAAGACCTTTCGCGGCTGTTGCTCCTTGGTTCTTGTATGTTATTGGTTCTATCGAATATCACAACAAACAATGTTCGATGCAATGTTATTGTTGATCAATTTTATGAGCTTTCGTTGGCCTTCACATTTAGTTTTTTCCCGACTCCGACAAAAAGTTATAGAGAATACAATTTCCAGTCATTTATATTTTATTCAGTTTTACCGTGGCATTTCAGAGTCAGAAGAAAACTAAATGTGAAGTCCATCAAAAGCAACAACAATAACATTGCATCGACCATTGTTTGCTGTGATATTCTTTGTCTCTCATCTCCGACAGATGGGATTACTGCAACAGCCTGACTGAATATTGGCGAGAAATAGCAGGGGAGCTTTTTTAGCATGCCATTCCTCGGTTCATACACGTAACACACATAGTATTCCAATTATTCGATCACTACTCTGAGGCGGTGATTGCAAGGAGCAGCGTCCACACTTAACGTAATAATAGCAGAGGAGTGTTCGCGGCTGTCATTCGGCTCTGAAACCTTGGCAGCGCAGTGCTGTTCGTTAAAAGAGAGAAAACGTGTATTTGATCGAGTATTTCATATGATAGCATTGCGTTTAATCGCGACATACCTACTGGCGTCATGTTGATTTCAGTAGAGAGTGAGTGTTTGCCAACTTGAACGTGACTGATGGTAGGCAAGAGAGCCTTCCATTACAGTGAAAATTCCCTAACCCAGTCTTCACATAAGAAAAGACGTATGGTGACTTCTCCGTCGCGTCAAGAGCTATATAATTTAATACAATCTTACTCACAACGTGTACAATGTATGCAATATAGAATAAAGCACGCGTACATCAACTTCTTCTTCGTTTTGCCTCATGACTGAGGCGTCGTGACTATTATAACATTCAGCCATACTCCGCCATTCTGAGAGAACTCTGTAGGGGGCCTCGTTGTCTGGTTCCCTGGACTTTGCCCTCAACAATCAACTTTTGAAGACTACCATCTCGGCGCATTATATGTCCCAAGTAGCGTACGATCCGCTGGGAGACCTTACACGATAGACGAACTTTTATCTGAAGTTGGTTCAGGATTGATGTGTTCGTGCGATCCGCTGCCCAAGGAATCCTCAACATTTTCCTCCAGCACCACATTTCAAAGCTTTCTATCCGTTCACGATCACGTCTGAAGATGGTCCATGTCTCTGCGCCATACACGAAGACTGAGAAGACTAGAGATTCAACGAGCTTCTTTTTTGTATTAAGGTAAGGTAAAGGTGTATCCTGCCCGAAGGCAGGTCCGAACCTCCGCAGAGGTATGCCTGAGATGGAGTTTGCGTACGGTAGGGTGGCCAGTTCCTTTCCGCTCCTCCATTCCCTCACCCCCACCAACAGCGCGTGGCAACCCATCCAAATCTTGATGACCACGCCCAATGTTGCTTAACTTCGGAGATCTCACGGGATCCGGTGTTTCAACACGGCTACGGCCGTTGATTTCTTGTATTGATGGTGATGTTAATATCTTTCGAGATCTTCCGCAGACGGATCATTGCTACCTTTGCTATTTCAATTCTTCGCTTTATTTCATCTTTGGAACCACCAGAATTGGATAGTAAGGAGCCTAGATATACATACTGATGTACAACCTCACAACCTCCAATCTGCTGGATATGTGGACTGTTCTTGTTGTTAAGTTCAGCGATCATGACTTTGGTTTTTTGTAGATTTAGGTGTAATCCAATTTCTAGTAGTGATGGGACATTCGATTCATTTGATTCCGTTCACGTTACTGAATCGATAGTGATCCGATTCACGGCTCATTGGTCACCGCTCCTACTGCATCTGTGTAGTATGTGCTGGTAAGACAGCAGCAACAGCATTCAGTGCTCGCAGCTGCCATCTGGTCTTCATGCTATGAACTCCTTTCTTAGAAAAAATGCTAGTTACTCTAATACATCGAAGGTTTCCAGCGACACAGGGTGGGAAAGGTTAGGATTAGGAAGGTAGCAGCCATGACCTGAATTAAGGTACAGTCCCAGCAATTCCTGGTGTGAAAATGGGGAAACTACGGAAAAACCATCTTAACGGCTGCCGACGGTGGGATTCGAACCCACCATCCCCCGAATGCAAGCGCATAGCCACGCGATATTAACCGCACGACAACTCGCTCAGTCATTTAAAAAAAAAGTATATTTCTATCAGCTGAGGATATTTTTAATAGTCATATTTTGTATAGGCTACCCGAGATGTACAGCAGCCCGCTGGTTTTCTGATTCAACATACTGTTATTGCGTCTGTCCACATATGATTGAAGTCTTGTGCAACGATGCGACATATGAACTGACAGAATACTGAGCCGTTCTTCCCAATATAAAACAGGTACTTTTGAGTGGTCATGAGCATGACTCATAGTCATAGGGCAGGCTAGAGTCGAGTTTGTCAAATGTCAACTAAGTTATAATACTAAGATTCATTAAACTAATAAACGGTATAACCTAATAGCCTACCTACTTACTAGGTAAGTAGGTAAGTAGGTAAGTAGCTACTTCAGAATTATGTTGTGACTACCTTTTTAATACTGCAAATAAATCCATCTATTATTTAAACCTCCCTGTAAGAAGAGGACAGTGAATGCAAATGGGTATTATTTTCAAATGAGCTGAGCTCGAGAGTCCATTATAGCATACGATTCTTTCAGTGTAGCATGGCTCACTGTATGTCTCGCTGCAGTGAGCCGATAAGGAGCCGTGCGTATCTTGTGTCTCACTGAGCCGCGCTCGTTCACGATTCTTTCGATTCTTTCGATGTGCCATGGCTCACTGTATGTCTCGCTGCAGCGGAAGCTCGGCTCTCCGTGTGTCCAGTGAGCCGATAAGGAGCCGTGTGTATCATGTGTCTCACTGGGCCGCGCTCGTTCACGATTCTTTCGATGTGCCATGATTCACTGTGTCGCTGCAGCGGAAGCTCGGCTCCCCGCGTGTCCAGTGAGCCGATAAGGAGCCGTGTGTATCATGTGTCTCACTGGGCCGCGCTCGTTCACGATTCTTTCGATGTGCCATGATTCACTGTGTCGCTGCAGCGGAAGCTCGGCTCCCCGTCAACGTCCAGTGAGTGCGCCACTCAGCACTGTCCGCTGGGAGTAAGCTGAATCACTCGGATACTTGAATGAATCGATACACTGCTTCGAATCATACATTCAGTAGCCAACACTAATTTCTAGGCTTGCTTCCTCCACTCTCTTAATCAGCTCTGTCAACCCCTCTTCAGATGATGCTATCAAGGTGGTGTCAGTCATCTAATGCACTATGATACTGTAGAGCTAATGTACGTCCAAAGCGTCCAGCCCTCTGCTTACAGTTGTTGCAGATCGCTCCTTTAATAATCTTAATACAGCTGCACTTGGCTGGGAGTGTCCGGGGACATTTGACGGTCATGGGCGACTTGCGCGTCTGTCTGTGTCGGCACGTAGCCCACTCAAGGCGATGGCACACACAGCGCTTTTCGGCGCTCCCTACCTACCCACACATCTCGCACATCGCAGCTCCGAGTCCACTGATCATTGACAGCGGCGCGCGTAATATGTTTATACATACTTTGTCACGTGATTATTAATTAAAAATAAATACAAATACATTCAGTTTAAAATACCAGTGTGTCTGCGGTACAAACCTCCCAGATAACCAATTTCACCTTTGAGGGTATACTGCTTCTCATGCCCGTATTTTTATTTCTTATTAAGTTCGTCGAAACAAGTGATCGAGCGAGTTGGCCGCAGCTTTGAGATAGTGGGTTCGAACTCCACTATCGGCAGAGCTGAAAATGCTTCGACTGTGGCACGGCCACTTCCTTCCCCCATCGTCGCCATGACAGCTATCTGTGTCGGAGCGACGTAAAGCAATCACTGCTTGTTCGGTACTTGATCATTCTCTTCCAAGATAAATAAACCAGTGACAAGCTGTAGAGGCGTTTGACATGCGACCAAGTGCTGCACAACGGTGTGACCCAACTCTCTGCAGACTCTGAGAACTAAATATGCTTAAAATGTTGGTCAATATCTCGCTTTTAAACATCCTAATAGCAACGTGCTGCCTTTTTTTCGTGGCGTCGACCTCTAGAGATCTTTTGCCAGTACTGCGAATCTGCGTGTAATTGGAATTGCGGAAGTGCAGAGTGTTGATTGTGAGGAAAGGAACGTTAAGGGCCACCGGTGGCGGCAACTTACAGCGGAGCATTATTTTAAATGAGAGCTTGCACACGGTGCCACTAGTTGCCGCTACTTCTCACTGTTCACTCCACTTTCATCCAGTTCGTGTAATTTAGGAAGTCCTGCATAACGAGCGTGTCAGATATGAGTGCAAACGTAGATGAACAAGTGAAACGGAAGACCTGATATATGGAGTTGGAAAATATCCCACGATCTGGAACGCTTCAGTCGATGAGTAAGGAAAAGTGATCGAAGAAACGCATGACATAGCATTATATTAAGGTTCTTCCCCGAGTTTGGTGACAAAACACCAGCAGAGAGAGACGAGATAAGTATGCGTTTTCCTTGTATTTTACGCAAAATTTCTGGCAAGCCTTGATGTAGCAGGGCCCATTTCAAACAATCCATCTACTGTCAAAGTATCTTCGATTTCAACACCATACCTCTCTTGTACAAAATTATGCAAAACACAACACACTTTCACTATGTGTGGTGTCAACATTCACTGGTCTATGGAAAATATACCATTTGTTTGCAAAAATTCCAAAGCTACACTGCGTGCCGTTGAAAGTCTCTAATTAAAAGACGCGTTTCTTTACACTCAGAAAAGTGGCCGCATATGGTCGCAGTATATGACAGGAAAGACCAAATCCCTCATCAGCTACAAATACAAAGGGCATTGACTCATCAAATCCTGTGTACGACCTCTGTGGTGGAGGATGCCCCTTCATTGCGTTTACTTTTCGATTAGCAAAACAAGCAGAAGCAGTTCCTCGCTCATAGATACCATTTTAGAAATGGGGAGTTCTGAGTATTTCCTGGCGTTGAATTTTCATCCTGTTTTCCGTACAGCCACCACTAGTTGCCTTAGGACGACACAAACACCCAGTCGCCAGGCCAGGGATATTAACCATTTACAATTAAAAACCCCTGACCGAGCCAGGAACGTGCTGAGGTACACTGAACATTTTACATTACTAGTAAAACCATGTCTACCCAAGGCCACACATACTTAAGCTTTGCTTGTGAGTCTTTCTAGAATTCACAATGCTCCAGACATTCTAGTTTTAACACGATTAGCTTCAAATTGGTCATAATTTCAAAAGATTGATAACAGTCATCACGAGGGAAAATCAACTGTTTTAATATTTCATGCCACTTGTTGACAAAAAGCAATTAAAAACAAACATTATTCAAATTATTACTTTCGCCCTCGTAAGTTTGATAAAGTTTCAAAGCCTGGAGCATAATTCGGAAACTAAATGCTCAATGTGTATTAACTATCGTGAAAATCAGGCTAAAATTAACAAACATGTGCAGTTCTAAAAGTGAGGTCGAACTTGGCACACGTCACAACCCAACGCTCACATTATTTTATGTTTAGTTTGCGTACATGAACAGTGGCTAAATATTTAGTTGAATATGCTTGACAGAATCGTTATTGAACTTGGTGGTGTCTGCCACTTTCTGTTCTGTGTATCATTTCCTGCACTGTGCTGCCATTTGGGGCTGAGTGGCGCCTTCTGACCCCAACTTGGCAGGTTCGATCTTGACTCAGTCCGGTGGTATTTAAAGGTCCTCAAATACGTCAGCCTCGTGTCGGTAGATTTACTGGCACGTGAAAGAACCCCTGCGGGACAACATTCCGACACCTCGGCGTCTCCGAAAACCGAAAAAGTAGTTAATGGGACGTAAAGCCAATAACATTATTATTATTATTAATAATAATATTTAGACACTGAGTTCTTGCATACCTAGCAGTATCAGTTTGTTGCTATATTATATCCCGATATTCATAATTTCATGTAAGTATAATGATTTTTAACTATTGTCAATAATCTATGTGAAGCTAACAGTGCACATATTTAGCCACCAGGTTCTGAAGTTCGTCTGAAAGGGTTTTATGAAAAAACAGTATCAAATCCAATTAACAGTTACTCCTGCTACTAATAATGTTCTTCTAATAAAAAATAACATTTGATCACTTAGGGAAAATTCAGGTGACCAAGTATTTAGCCACTGACCTACTCGACCGATCTGCCCGTGAATCATGAGGGATAGGTAGCAGTTTCATTATACCGGTATACACTTCCTCTGACTTGATTCTCAGCTTCCAAACTGTCAAGGTAATATAGTGGCTCGCTGGGCGATAAGAAGCGTTACGGTTAAATGGATGGACAAGGAATTAACTAGAGCAGAACTTAACGCAATAAATTTTAAAATTGTATTTCTTTCCTTTTTTCTAGTTTAAAATTCATAGATAAAGAAAATAACAACAGGAGTTCGTCAGCTCGAACAATATAATGGAATTAGAAGTCAGGTACGTACATAAACTTGAGAGAATTATAAATAAGAGCTGAATATCTCTTGCCAGGTACAATAGTAAGAAATACTCCAGGAAAGTACACTTGTCTGCGCTCCAGCTACAGTGGCCACAGAAAGTATTCGTACACCTATGGAAAGTGATAGAACATCATTACGACTTACGAGCTGAAGTCAGATTTATAAACGGCATAACGACAGACATCAGATATACACGCTGAACATACAGATCGTTCAAAAATGTAACATGATCGCCACGATCGTACCGCCAAGAAAGTTTCGTACAGTGTAATTAGTTAAATCAGTTGTCGCCACAGTTGTGCCTGCAGGTGGGGTTGTTATCTCTTCAGTCATCACTGTGCTGTCGTTGCAGCAAGGTTATTTAGTATGGGGCGAAATGGAGTGGGAAACCTGGCATTTATTGATGGTATTATAGATACCAGGATGTACATAGATGTGTTGCGCCATAATTGAAGCAGCAGTGCACACGAGCTTAATCTGGATGGAGTCTTCCACTTCCAGCGGGACAATGATCCTAAGTATTGTGCCAAGATAACCAGTGAATGGTTGTTGTACAACGCCCCGAGAAGACTTTTCACTCCACCGCAGAGTCCAGGTCTCAATTCCATAGAGAACCTGTGGGACCACCTAAGCAAAGAAGTGCAAAAACGCCATCCTACTAGTAAAGAACATCTTAAGGAGATACCCTGAGATGCACGGTCCAACATATCTGAAGCGTACACCAAACGTTTAGTTAACTCAATGCCAAGACGTCTGGAACAGATCATCAAAGCTAAAGGTATGCATACAAAGTATGAAGACTTCGGAAAGTGTTTGAATTACGTAGTAGTGTACGAATCCTTTTTGTTGTGTTAAAAGACGAGTTTATTTGTTTATTATGTTAAGTGCTGGAAATCTGATAGCTAGGTGTCTTTTCTCACTGTTACTTGAAGGTATACATTAAAATGTTGGTGTACGACAAGCTATCAGTTGTCCTCCCAGAATGAGCCCATGCTGCCAAATGCAACGAGGCGAAACACCTGCACTGGGCTTATGGAGGCTACACCTTAATGCCAAGCTGAGTCCTCAGACTTGTCTAACACCTTTAGGTTGAAACCTTCCCCTCACATTACCTGCTTTTATACTATATTTAAGCGGAAGCTTCCAGAACTCTTTGCTCATAGGCTATCCCTACAAGTTTCTGATAGGTTGAGGTGCTGACAACAGCCCAAGTCGACCCCGCTAGAGCGAGCAATTAAACCGATGGTAGAGACCGCCCGTTCTGGGAAAATAACGTAGCTCACTGCCTTCTACGACACAACACCATCAAGAAGTGCTTAAAAAACAGACATAACGCGCTTCTTATTAAACCAAGCAAAACAACAGAGCAACACGGGTCCCGCCGTTTGTGAATTTCAGATCTAAACAATCGCAGTGAGCTTTGCGTTCAATATTTTCCTGCTCTATGGCCCTCTACGCAGACTGAGCCCAAGATTTTATCAAAGACGAGGACGACGTGACCCCGACATGCGGGCATCAATTTTCTAAACTGGGGCACAAGAGAGAGAGCTGGCATGCCATAATGTACGCCAGTCCCTTCACTCGAACTTCTCCCTGGGTTTTAGATTATTTACTTTGCACATTTTAAAGTACAATTCTCGTGTGGAGCGGGCTCGAGTTTTTACGAGCAGGTGCCTCATCAGAGGAACGTACCCGCCAACCACGGTGTCACTCGACGAGCATCCGCAAATCTTTGACTTCTTTCGGTGGTGCTTGTTTAAAGCGACCTCGCCCCTAATGGTACGGAATGTAATGACAATGTTAAAGTCCTCCACTGACCAGATTTCAAAACGTGACGACGAACAATGAATGGATGGATATGAATTTAAAACAGTCAGTGGATCTGACCCACAATAACTCGCAGTCACTGAAACTGACGAGAAACAAAGTGTTACTGACCTAGGGACTGCTTCTAAAGCACAATACTGAATCGATGATGCTTGTAGTCTAAAGGGGTCCAAAATCCAAGTCATCGGCCCCTCATAATGGTACTTGTCGCTAGGAAAGTAGAACCATGGCATTTGTTATGATGCAGTACTAATCAAAAGCAGCCTAGACTCGCGGTATTACACACATTACGGTACTACTCACAGGTAATGAAGTTCGCACATGTAATATAGAGCTATTGCGGCGCCATTTACTGGCAACGCAAACCTATGGTGTTCATCACCTAAGCGTACTAATACAGACACTCGCACTATCCCGTGGTATTCCTCGGGTGCTAATCATAAGCAAGCCAGAACTATGGTGTCGCTCCTAAAGTGGTACTAATCACAGGTACTGTAAAAGCTGGAAGCGCACTCTGTTCCTACTAATCACAAACCTATTTTGTACCTAACATAGTGGTACTACACGCGAGTAAAAGCGACCCATGGTGTTCCCCGCGTGGTGATACTAATCACAAGTAGTTTCATGGTTCTAATACAGTCACCCCTTGGTCGCCCCTTTCGACAGGCAGGGGATACCGTCTGAGTATTCTTCATCTGCGTCCCCCACGCACAGGGGCTTGTGTGTCTGGTCCGTGAGAGCTATTATGTTTCCCTCAAGTCCGCCGGCAAGGACCCCCATCACATCTCCCCCTGCTACGCCAGCGTAGTAGGTTCGTGGTTCTTCCGGTGAAGAATAGCAATAACAAGAAAGAGAAAAATCACATATGTCATAACCAAGGTCGCACCCAGGGAGGGGGGGGGGTGAAACCCCCACTGTCACGAAAGAAAAAATGTCTTGGACACATTTAAACAGCATATAGGGGTTATTTAATTTAATTTCCGGGTTGAACCGTGTTGTACGCACATCACGTACAGTTTGCCGACGTTTCGAATACATTGCAGTGTTCTTTGTCAAGGCGACTGAAATACCCCTACTCGATCCGAGGTAATCAGTCTCCCAGGCAGAAATCACACTACTAGAGTGGCCTTGATCTTAATTCTTCACACCGTGGAAGCTTCACTTCTAAGAAGCATATAGGGGTTTTCGGAAATTCAACCCATTAAATTAAAACTATTATGAAATCAATACTTTGGAAAATAAAACAATTGAGTTTTACATCGAATTGCACCGTCTTTACACGTTTCTCTTTAAATATGGTTATTAAATTTACAGAAAAATAAATGAAGATTTTAATTTTGATGACATTCGCTTGTTTTTAATCCTTTTAATACACTTTGCACTATCATTCAATTATGTAGACTCCAGACCAAGCCATCTGTATAACAGGGCATGAGTGCCTAAAACATGATCACTGTCGTAAGTTTGTAGACAATATAGGCCGCTTTCTGTATTTATACGACACCAACAATAATATTATATAAAAGAGTCAAATTAGGTGAATTGCCCCTCTATTGACCAACATTAGCCAAATGATATAATGTAAGTGAAAATATATTTGGGCTAGGCCATACCTAATTTCCAAATATTACGAAAATTATAGACAAATTATTGTCCGACTGACTGCCTAAATGGTGAGCGGTTCAGAGAGTCCCGGCCGGGTCGGGGACTGGGTGATTGTGTTTTCCTCTTCATATTCAGAAAACACACTACAATGTTGGCATCCGGCCGTAAAACAGGTGTGGTAATGAATAGACAAATTATCGTAACAATTCTGTAAGTATAAGTGAAATTTACAATAGAACGAACTATTAAACGACACACGAGTGGCATTGCAGCCGATAGGGGATTGTTTACCACACATCGTAAAAAAAAATTTTGATTTGCTCCATTAAATGACAGATCTCTTTGTCCAGACCGCTCGACGCGCTACTCTAAATATGTTTGAACTTTTTATTCGATTAAATCTATTTCATAACTGAAGATAGAGCGTTGAAGTTGAACAGCTGCAAGCTAAGAGTCCCGGGCGGCTCGGGTTCTCTGGAGACCGTACGCTAATCACAAGCAGTGTAGGCCTTGCCAACGTAACAGCGCTGGTCTTGACCAAGTGAGAAGCCTGATAATGCCCCAGTTCCCTCTTACGACAGACGGGAACCACTCATCTACAGGATATTTTATTGCTCCTATAGATTTTGTTTTTGGAACCCCCGAATAATATGCTGGGTGATAACCATAAAAAGTGCATGCAATTCGTGCTCTCTGCAACAAGAGACTACACATCGAGCAGCAACGGTTTTTCTCAAGTGGAAAATTGTGCCCCAAAATTAGGTGATACAGGGAAGTGAAATATGAACAACAAAAAAGATGTATGTTCTCCTCTTAACGAACTAACAGTTAATTAGTAAATTAAATGATTCTACTATGCTAAAAGGAACGAAGGAACATCAACAGATGTGTCGAGTCTGTCCTACTTTTCTTTTCACATCAACAAACTGCTTCCAAAAAGCGCGCGGCAGAGTGTTCACATAACGGAGGTGCTGCACGCAACATAAAACTGAACTATGATCCGTAACGTAAACTGGGCCTCCTAACACGTGAGCGATATACCAGCCCGTTGAGCGGTTATCTCATCTTGAAGACAGCGCAATCAGCGGCAGATTCGATCCTGGCTCAGTGCCTTGGTATCTCAAGGTGCTCAAATACGAGGGCCATCCGATAAATAAGTTTCCCAGTTTTACAAAAAATACAGGAGGGTTATTTAGACTTGTGAAATGTTTTTATTTTCGTTCTAACTCATACACTACTTTCCACATAGTCATCACTTCTGTCAAAACACTTTCGGTATCTCGGCAGCAGTTTTCTCATACCTTCGTCATACCAGGTCGGGTCTTGTCTCCGTAGCCAGCGGTTCACCTCCACTTCCACCTCTTATCACTCGCAAACCGCTGCCTCCAAGGTGAAACTTGAGTTCTGGAACGAGATGGACATCACTCGGGGCAAGATCCGGTGAAGACGGTGGATGGGGAAAAAAGTCCCGTTTGAAGTTCTGCAGCAAATCCTGGATCCTTTGAAGTGAATGGGGACGCGCGTTGTCATGAAAGAGCAACACTTTCCGAGACAGAAGACCAGGACGTTTTCGTTTGAGTGCAGCTCTGAGATTCGTAAAAACCGCGCATTTCCTCTCAGCTGTAACCGTAGTGCATCGGGGAAGGTAGTCCCCAACAGAACACCATTACAGTCCCAAAAGGCAGTACGGTAGCCATAACTTTGCCCGCAGAGGCTGACGTCTTGGCCTTTTAGGTGCATGTTCACCAGATTTCCTCCCTACCATGCTTTGTTGTTTTGTTTCTGGAGTTGAATGATTCACCCAGCTCTCATCTGCAGTGATAATAAGGGAAAACTGTTGATCTCCCTCTCTCTGAAACATTTACAGAAAAGTTGGGGCCACCTCGATCCGTTCTTGCTATGAGCATCAGTAAGCAAACGTGGGACCCATCTTGCACAGACATCTGACAGGATCTTCGCAATAGAGGAGCGTCCAATTTCCATACCAGTCAATGATCCGAACTGCAAAAGTGGCAGCGCTCTTCCACCATAAACACACACTAAATGGCGATGAACGGAGATCACAAGCGGAGTGGTAGCTGGACGGCAAGTGGCGCCATACTGGCGAACGCGGATCAAGCATGTGGTTTGCAGGGGGAAAATAGGGATGGCCTTCGTACGTCAGCCTCGGCGTCTCGGAAAACCGTGAAAGGACGTTAAGGCAATAACATTATTATTAAAGAGTGTCCTGTCCTGTCCTGACCTTCCACCTCATTCATCGTCTCGTACGGGACATACGTCATCATTACTTATTTAATTCCCTAAATAGATACTTCACTCTTAGAACAATACAATCACATTCACCCGAATACTGCATTTGAATAAGCAGCATGTCCGATCACAATGAGCGCGTCCGATGGCGTACATCACTAAGATACGGGTCGTGCTCCTGCTCTGTTCCACCTCTTCAAGGGTTCTCTTCATCTGTAGCGAGAGTCGAGCATATCATCACCAAAAGTGCCGCTAGAAAATTAAAAGTAGAATGTTCACCGGAACCCAGTGTTGCAACCAACACAACGAGATCAAACACATTTAAACCTTTCTCACTCCGCTTATTCCCAGGTTTCAACCTATTATTTATGAAACACTGAAGCAGAGCACATTCTTTCAGAAAAAGTTAAATATTATAAAAACTATTGATCACAATTAATTCACATTTTCAATAATATTAGAAAACATACCATAGCATCCATTTCTCTATTCACTGAGTAATAAGGCTGTTGGTTCAAACCTCCATCCCCTGCTGGTGATACTCGACACAGAGGTAGGTTGTATCCTGTCACATTCTCATGTTGTTTGAAACCCTCTAAACCAATAATCACGTGATTCTGGAAGCGGAATGGTGTCCATGTATATCAGCTTCTATTTCCTCTGAGCAAGTATCTTCCTATTCTGTATCCATTTTACTGGAATGCGCCTGTTTGAATGTTGCCTTGATATACAACTTGTGACAATAAATTTCGATGAATGAAGTCAAAAGGGTGAATCCCGCAACCCTGGCGACACGCAACGCTCCACCTGCGTAACAGCAGGTTTCGACCACCTGCTCCCAACGTTGTTAAGTTGAGCATCGTGTGTGTGCCGTGTAAGATCTTTTTGATACAGTGCGTGTTTAGTGCGTTGGTTCTGAACTGCGAACAGGAACATGAACGACCAAAAGATCAATGTACAGTTTTGTTTTAAGCTTGGCAAGACACCGAAAGATTCGTATGCGATGCTGGTACGTGTTTATGAAGATCAAGGACTGTCCTTGAAGTGTGTGTACGAGTGGTTCGCCCATTTTCGAGGAGACCAGGAAAGTGTTTCTGACAACCCCCGTAGCGGAAGACCGGCAACCGCTGTCAGTTACGAAAACATTGAGAAGGTAAGGACATTAATCACGAACGATCGGCGATTAACTGTGCGCATGATAGCGGATGAACTGCAGATTAACCGTGAATCCGTGCGACAAATCGTTACCCAGAAGTTAGGGAAGAGGAAAACGTGTTCTCGTCTTGTGTCACATTACTTGACCGACGATCAGAGGCAGGCACGTTTAGAGGCTTCGCAGAATTTTGTCGAAACGGCGGATGCGACACCAAATTTCTTGAACTGTATTGTCACTGAGGAAGAAACCTGGTGTCTGAGGTACGACCCTGAAACAAAACGGCAAAGCATGGAATGGCGCCCTCCGGGATCCCCTCGTCGAAAAAATGTGTCAGAGCCGAAAAGTCACGCATCAAAACGATGCTTATCACCTTTTCGATGGTCAAGGCATTATCCACGAGGAATTTCTAATTGAGTGAACGAGTTGAACGCTGCACGGTACATTGAAAGTTTGACCAGTTTCATGAAACGTCTACGCAGGGTAAGACCCCAGTACGCACAACAAGGTTCATGGTTTTTTTGTCCATGACAACGCTCGCCCGCACACAGCCAATATCGTCAAACATTCACTGCAAAAAAGGGAGTGGTGCAACTTGAACATCCCCTATACTCGCCAGATCTCAATCCTCCAAACTTCTTCCTATTCCCACGACTCAAACTCGCTTTGAAAGGAAGGAGATTTGACGATATTCCTGACATCCAGCGAAACGTGACGGGGCTTTTGAACACCATCCCAATAGAAGCCTTCTTGCAAAGTTTCCAGGACATGAATCGCCGATCAGCAGTGCATAGTTATGGGAGGGGACTACTTCGAAGGACAGTAAAGTCACTGTCGTGCATTGTTCATCTATGGTGATAGTACAGGACTATTCACCGAATAGATTGTCTCCTCCTAACATAAGTTAAAATAATCTATTTCTCATATTCTTTCTAAATTATGGACAGGTTTCATATAATCATTCGGAGTAACGAAACGAAATGTGTGTGTTTTCGCCGCATCGCCATCATGTCCGTTTTCAGTTATATCACTACAATTATCTTCGTCGAGACTCCCTCCACCCCTACTACACTGAGCTCTGCAGTATTCAATCCCGCGCTCGCTTTTGCCTAGGTTATCGCTCTTCCTTTATTTCCTAAGCCTTGTAGATTCATTATAAACACTTCACTGCCAAAAAAAAAAATACAAAACTATCGCATAGATCGCAGCCAGCCAGGCGCTAAGGGAGGGAAAGACTGTAGTAGTCTCTTGCATGACTAACTCAATAACAAGTCTTTCTGCGTCTACAATGTATATGGAACACATTCTTCAACCCACATAATGCGCCACAAACATCCTAGACTAGGGAGAAGTGATTGTCTGCTGTTAACAACCGATGATTGCAGCAACATAGCTACACTCCTCACACCAACAAAACCACCGAGCCATCACAAATTTACTGATCAATCGGAAGAATGTTTCTTCGCCACCAATGTTGGCAATGTTTCCTTTTGTTTTCACAAAATGGGTTACGCTGATTCAAAATACAGATTTTGTTGACTTACGAACATCTGAACTGATGGAGTAGACTGCAACCCCAACGTAATGTGAGTGTGGTCCCTCTCACCATTACCAACTTTGAACAAAACTTGACACCGTGAAATACACACACTACACTTCTCTGCGCTAATAGGTATGGTACTCACAGTGGTACTCTTGAACCGCCGACTGCCGCTCCTCCTGAGAGTTCCTCCTCGGATATTGGCGTCATCCAGCTCCACAGCAGAGCCGTCCAGTGCTGACCGCCGTGTCAGCTCGCTCAGCTCCGGAACCGGCTGGACCTGCACAAAGACAGAAATATATAGCTACTGGGGGTGTGTGACCATGGGACCACCCAGATGAGTTCTGTAACTCTTATCAGTATGTGTCGCTTTGTTCGTCAAAGTCATTCCAAGTCTATGCACAGTTGCCGTCCTTTTAATCCATTCACGGCTTTAGATTCGAAGATCAAGTTTCGTGAGCTATTTGCAGGTATTCCTATTATATTTGATTCAAATCTGTGAATAACACACAAAGCTTAATTCCTTGTGGTCAATGAGCATAACGCGGTGCTTATCTCCAGTAACTACCAAATGTAATGATGGAGCTGTAATCAACTCTATCCATTGTACTACCGCCAGACAGGAGTGAGGGCTGCATGTACGTAGGTGAGATAAAAGTGTGAGCTCAGTCAGCACAAAACAAGCTCACGAGCTTGCAGTTTCCGGTCACGTCCCCGCATTTCCGCTGCAAATGACACCGCCGGAGATTGCAGTATGGAAGGTTCGATCAACAGAAAGTTCAGAGCTTGCTTGACTCGCTTGGCTGCCAGGACGAACGAAGTGTCTGCAGACAAACGGAAAAGAGGACGACTTCCACATTGCACTCACCTTTATCGCCACCACAACGAATGTGAATATTAAGGAAACGGCTTGCCTAAGAACATTTTGGCATTAAACATCGTGTTTTAGGTAGCCTATGTAGGCACTATAAACATTAACTACTCAACTATTTACAATTTTATCTCCTACTCAATGTTAAATAGTTTGTTATTCATTAGATCTAAAAGTGAGACTGCACTGAAACTCGTGACCATTGATCTGCCTTCCATGATTTACGTTAGGGTATTCTGAGGGAATACAAACACAACACCGGCTTGTTCCGCTCTCCCTATTGTGTAGTCGATCGATACGATGAAATGTTTTTAAAATACGTTTTGCAAAGTAAAATATTTGAATTTCTTAGTGGATGGTCCAAAATTCGTCTTGTCCAAAAATACAGATTTAATTGCAGTTACGTAACAAAAATTACACGTCCTTAGATTTTCGTCGAAAATCACTGATGGTAGATGAGACGACCGCCTCATTTGATTTTACTCTGCATGTTTAATATCCTCGGCTTATTCATGACTAGTGTTTCCTTATCAGCGACTCAGGATGATCATTAGTAAGAAGGTTGTGTAGAGCATGAGGAGAAGTACCTTTTCGTTCCGACAACACAGGCCGGGGCTTTGTTCTTTCCAGTTTTTGAGTGACACCACTTGGAATCGACTTTCCGGCCAATAGCAACATGCATTGCAGTCTTACTTGAATCCCGAGAAAGGTGTTGTTTTCCACGGGGTCAGTCGTTTATTTTCATTTTATTTGCTAACAGCTTTTCAATTTACTTCAGGATTTTTCTTCGTGTATTTGCTAACAAGCCTCCGTGGCTCAGGCGGCAGCATGCCGGCCTCAGTGGTTCAAATCTCGGTCACTCAATGTGAAATTTGTGTTGGACAAAGTGGAGGCGGGGCAGGTTTTTCTCCTGGTATGCCCGTTTTCCCTATCATCTTTCATTCCAACAACGCTCTCCATTATAATTTCATTTCATCTGTCAGTCATTAATCATTGCCCCAGAGGAGCGTGACTATCTTCGGCAGCCGACACAATTCGTATGCCCGCCGCTAGATGGGGACTTTATTCATTCCATTCCTGATCCGGTCGAATTACTGGAAACAGGCTGTGGATTTTCAGATATTTCCTAACAGCCTCTCTATTAAAATGACGTTTTCTTTCAGTCGTCCGGCTCCATGGCTAAATGGTTAGCGTACTGGCCTTTGGTCGCAGGGGTCCCGGGTTCGATTCCCGACACGGTCGGGAATTTCAACCATCATTGGTTAATTCCCCTGGCACGGGGACTGGGTGTATGTGACGTCATCATCATTTCATCCTCAACACGACGCGCCGGTCGCCTACAGACCTGTATCTGGCGAGCCGATCTTGTCCTCGGACACTCCCGGCACTAAAAGCCATACGGCATTTCATTTTTTACAGGCTCCGTATGTTTTTATCTTAATTCTACGAGTGAATCTAGCGCGGCGCTCTTTGGAACTTTTGAACTGTTCTCGAGGATGATAATGGCGGAGCAGTGGGACGTACTGAGGTGTGGGTGGTTCAAAATAGAATGACATGATGGGACATAACGTGGAACTTCCCGGTCCTGTGTATGTTTCAACACAGCACTTGCAAATGAGCTGCAGGACACCTGAGGCGCCTCGTCTGGTGCCATCATCTCGAAAACGGTTGAAAATGTTCGAGATTTTTTCCTCCCGCCGTAAGACTCAGAATGAGCTTTGTCTCCTCCTTGTATGACAAATTCCAATGCTATTGGACAAAGAGTCTAAATCTAGGACAGAAGGTGAATTTTCAAACATCCTTTCTTAGTTCACCTCGAGGGCAGAACATGAACAGGTCTTTTCGATGTGAGTGAGTAATCTTTGGCTCTAATTGTAGATATAGTTCCCTCATTTCGCTTTTTTAACATTTAAAAACCACATTTTTCATGACCGCCATGAGAGCCACGGCTCCTACTTCCTCTTGCGGTGTCAACAAACATACTCAAGCGAACTTCCGTCCAAGATTACAGAGGAAGTTTTAAAACCGCAACAAGCAAGAGAGCTATCATAACACTTCTGATGACAGGTTCCTCACTCTCAACTCCCTGGCCCATGTCTTTCTCTGGTCGATACCTTCAGTTTTCCCTTCCCTCTCTGATTAGTGTGGTGTTGTACTTCCTCTTCCTGTCGGTGGAGGTGATACAAGAAGTTACTAACACCCACTGACTGATAAAAGCCCTCACCAGTCTGGGTCGGGGAATCGCACATACGTTCTTCACAGCTTATTTCCTTCAGCATTTTGCGGTGGTAAACAATATTAATAGCAGGCGATATAGAAATAGCGTACGTATTACATTTCTCGTCGGAGTTAAAAACTTTTTTTTTTTTTTTTTGCTGATGGCTTTACGTCGCACCGACATAGATAGGTCTTATGGCGACGATGGGATAGGAAATGCCTAGGAGTTGGAAGGAAGCGGCCGTGGTGTTAATTAAGGTACAGCCCCAGCATTTGCCTGGTGTGAACATGGGAAACCACGGAAAACCCTCTTCAGGGCTGCCGACAGTGGGATGCAAGCTCACAGTTGCGCGCCCGCCCGGTTGGAAACTTCTGAAACATCACCGAAGAAGCAAAAGATGATATATGAAGTAGTGCACTCCTCCTTCGCCCATCCACCGTCTGGACATTAGTCTCAGTGGCACATTGTGATCAATACAAAACAACAACAACAACAACGCTGAACCCGGAAAAGGAACTAAAACATTGACGGCTGCGTTTAGTTGAAACTTCCTCTAAAAAAAGACATACATCTTGATTACCGCCTTTCAGTCTTCAGTCTCCGAACCTCTGTGAACTGACTAAATGCCGCCACAATCCTCTGTACCTTAAGAGGTATCACTAGAAACTGAGTTTAACCATCGACTTCTCTTACCCTATATGACTGACTCCATTCACCTCACGGTACCCCATCATCGAAGCCCGCTTATGCTTATAACTTCGTCCACTAAGTTAGCCTTTATCTCCTCCTTACCGCGATCATTCCCGCTACTTTCATGTTAGTAACCTTTAGATAGCCTGAGTCCACTCAGTTTTCACTACCGTAAAGCAAAGCCGATTACGGACCTGGCGCCCCTCCTCTCCCATGCGTAGTGGTGGACAGCCTTATGCTTGAAGAATGTACTCGTAACTGCTAATCCCATACTAGCACAGACGTCCAGTAAACGTTTCCTATTAGCTTCCACATCATCCCCACATTTCCCAATCACCCTGTCGTACCTTCAGTTCTATTTCCAACCCTCGCACTGAAACAGCTCATTAGCACTTTCCTGTCCCCAACTACAATAGTCACTCAATGCTTCATAAAACTTGTCAACTTCATCCTCATCTGTACCCTGTCCTAATTCCTCCAACTGCCAAATTACCCACATCACTCACTCATTTACGTGCCTAACACTAACTGGAAGTACTTATGTACCAAGAAAGATGAAGATAACACAGGATACCACAGAAGGCGAGCAAATGCAAAGAGAGAAGTGCGCAAATACCATAGAAGGAACTGGGAAGAATTTGTATCCCATTTAGAAAATGACATAACCAGACCTCAACCACAGACTTCTCCTGTTCATAATCTATATGAATGCTCTCATACGAGAATTTAGAGAAACTTTACTTTTTTTTGCTAGTGGCTTTACGTCGCACTGACACAGATAGGGCTTTTGGCGACGATGGGATAGGAAAGGCCTAGGAGTTTGAAGGAAGCGGCCGTGGTGTTAATTAAGGTACAGCCCCAGCATTTGCCTGGTGTGAACATGGGAAACCATGGAAAACCATCTTCGGGACTGCCGACAGTGAGATTCGAACCCAGTATCTCCCGAATACAAGCTCACAGCCGCGCACCTCTAACCGCACGGCCAACTCGCCCAGTATTTAGAGAAACAAGATATGGTTCCATCCGCATTAACAGAAATCTACAGCTGAACACAACATTATTTGCAGATGACTCAGTGCTGGTCGCCACCTCAGATGATTTACAGCGTTCAATGTATAACTTAAACCTCGTCTCAGGAAAAGTAGTCAATGGAAATGGAAACTAAGATAATGGCTTTCTGTGGCAAGGAACCAGTTAGAAGCAAGATCTGCTTAAAAAATAACATTTTGGAAACAGTAAATTATTTTAAATACCTCGGCTGCAAACTGTCTTTCTTTGAAGAACTGGACAACGCGAGAAAATCTCCGTTTGGGAATCATCAATAAAGTTGTAGACCATCATTAGTTCAAAAACGCCCCCGTGCAAGAATCTTGGCAAGATCCGTACATTGCTAAGGAAGTGAAGCGTGGACCCTGAGGAAATGCGATGAGAGAAGAATAACTACGGCTAAAATCAAAATACATGTAGTGAACAGGAGGAATCACTAAGTGGGAATACAGAAGTGCTGAATGATGTTAAAAGCACACCTATATTGGAATACATCTATGCATATCAGATAAACTGGCTAGAACACCTAAACAGGATGGACACAAGCAGTCATAAACTAGTGCCCCGAGACGGCGTGAAAATGGAAATCTTTTGTATAGACCGTAATAGTTCTTCTATAGGACTAATACATGAAAGGATGGTGATGAACAGTCCTATCCCACACTTTATAATCTAGTATATGTCCTCCTTACCGGAATATCATAAACTCCTACACTTAACTACACTTTAAATACTATTTCCCTCGCCTGTCGACGGAATACTTGTCTTTTTGCTCTTCCTGGATCTATCGTACGCACGCAAATAGTTCCCAAAATTCGTTGATTATGATATTAGCAAATAATACTCGAAACATTCACTCGTGACCCGCACAAACAGGCACCTCTTACTGAAATGATTCGATTGGCTCAGCGGAAAGCAAAGCGCGCGAATGTTACTGCGCCACCCTCTTCAAACCGCCTTCCGGGCTGCGTTCTAATCTAACACATGCAGACGCATCCTCCTTACGGACTCAGCCAGTTGTACTTTCTTCCTTCTATAAGCAGAAGGTCGTAGACTACAGAGGGGTTGAAACAGGTGTTCTTACGAGAATGTTTCGGAGATGGTAATCTCACCTGGGCCATGTGTTCTGGCAGCAGAAATAAGTCACGGCAAGAGAAAGTGTTGAGCAGAAACAAAGCACTATGCGCTTCAGGGGTAGTGTGAGGAAAAAAAAAAGTGAAACTCAACAATTTGTTGTTCGATAGTTCAATGGCCAAGAATGCGACAACAATAACCATTTCCCTTTATGATACCAACAAAAGAGGTTAAACGTCATCTTTATATTCTGTGCTCGCTTTCTATCAACACGCACACTAGCTGAACACTATGGATTACGGTGGCTCTTGTAGACATCAGTTATTTCCCTGTCCTAGACAACACGTCATCGAAACTAGGTGGTGTGCTCAGAAACCAAGACGACTACCATATTCCTGGGCCCAGTTTCGCTATACGAAACCTCGTCATCTGCCTGGAAGGCCATGCCGTTTGGTTTGCTATTCATAGTCTCGAAGTACAGTAATTGAAGAATGCAGCAAGCGATGCCGTGTTGATGGCTCTTCGGTGACAGAAAGACTGTGTTGATACCAACGGAACTCTTATTGCTTTAGACGTCACAAGGTGGTCAAAATTGTTTCATTTTCAATTCTTAAAACCCATGTCAATAGGAATCCCTTCCGAAGAAGAAGAAGAAGAAGAAGAAGAATAGTGTTTGTCCGCCAACGGTCGTAGCCGTGTTGAAACACCGGATCCCGTGAGATCCGCGAAGTTAAGCAACATTGGGCGTGGTCAGGAGTTGGATGGGTTGCCACGCGCTGTTGGTGGGGGATAAGGGAATGGAGGAGCGGAAAGGAACTGGCCACCCTACCGCACGTAAACTCCGGCTCAGGAACACCTCTTACCTTACTAGTGTTTGTCCAGATACCCTCCTCTGATAATCACGCAACACATCACACTACCAACCACTATAGACACACATAGGGTTGGCGTCAGGAAGGGCATCCGGTCGCAAAACGTGGCCAAATGGCTAAGTCTACGAAGTTTGTAGCCGCGCCCCAACAGATGTGGCAAAAGCGGTGGTAGTAAAAGGAGGTGCAGCACTTCTCAGACACAACCCCACCGAGGACAGCAGCTAAACGTTACGCTACGGAGGCGGACATAGTTATAATAACAACACAATAGGAGGGTTAAATCAGCAAGCTAACAAAGAAAGAACTGAAAAACGTCTCAGCATACTTGGAGGAGATACAATAAAAAGGCAAAATTACGACATTATAACACAGTAGTTAAAACAGAAGCACTTCGAATAAAGATGATCTGAAAGAAAAATCTTAGGACCAAAGTGCGTAAATGGAATTTGGATGAAAAGAAATTACAAATACAATCAGGAAACGACAGGCTCACAAACAAGGCAGCCTTATCAATGAAAAATCACAATAATTAGCTATAAGAAATCAGAGAAAGAAGAAACACGAGGATGAAGAGATAACGCGCTCCTTACTTCTCCCACACCTAGTGATACTTCCTCCCGGTCATGTCATGCTTTGTATGATCTCTATGAGAAAAGAATGGAAACCTTGATTACAAAGATGGAAAGGCAGAGCTGTGAAATGAGTTTCCTATCATTTAAATGGGATCTGCTCATATGTGTGGACTCTTATTCTAGGTATTTAATATTTTTTACTACTTCCCTTGGTTTGCCACAGCTATGCTAGGCTACTATACCGTTTTATGATCCCGGTTATGTTCTTTGTTCTTCTGAATTAATTTTCACTTTTCCCTTTAATTTATACATATATGTTCCTACGTAGGGACAAAAAAAGTAGCACTGGCCCGTTTTGATAGAAGTGTGTGTGATGATGTCTGATTTTCAAGATTTTTCATTTGTGACCTGTTTCTCTCCTACTGGACGTCGTACTTGAGCTCATCTTGTGATGTGCATTTAAAATGCTAATTCCGTACAATTCATGTTCGCTACCAGGGGTGATGTGAATATATATTCCCATAGTGTAATTGTGGTTTGATTATTGTAATGACTAGGTGAGCCTTGCCCTGCATTGCGGCCACCCTGATTATTTCATCTGGACACTCTGATCGAGCTCATGAGCCTTTGACTCACTTTTCTCACGCTACTGCGGTTTTTATCGCGGTGTCTCTTGATTCTGCATTTTATATCGCCTTGCACATCTGGTCTCTACGTGTGCATGTGTGGATGCGTTGTTAAATGTCCGGTCTGTGTTATTTTTTTGGGTACCTTATGGGTGTAACCTTCACTTTTCCTGTTATGGTTGTTTATTTGAATACCTTGTCCCAGCTCCTGGTTTCTTTAGCCGTTTTATTTTTATATTTCGGGATCTTATTCTATGTCTTACATATCATCTTTGACTATGTTTAGATCACTACTGTAGCTATGGCAAACGCCCCCCTTTTCTTCCTCCTTATAACCCTTTCGTGTTCTGTGATTATTCTTTTTGGCAGAAGTGCTTCTATGTCATTTTAAATTCTGAGAGAAGCTACTCTTCGGAGATTGTTGATGTCTTGGGGATTGAAGTTTGACCTCGTTTTGTTCTAGAACGGCTGCAATTACTTTTCGGGTTTAATTGCTGACATATATATTATTAATCATATATTCTTTGATTGAGGTTCCACTCTCTCGAAAGAAATGTTTTGTGACAAATTCACAGTGCCATTGGTTGGTATTGTCTGAACCTATTGATATTATCCTTCCCTATCTACATATATAAAATAAGAGTTTTGTCTGTACATTGCTCAGAATTTAGAAAGGATGGTATTTCTGTATCGGTCGTGTCCATAGTAGCCAGGAAATACGCCTTTTTTTTTTATATTTTCGTAATGTCTGTCAGTCTGTATATATGCATGTATGTACACGCATTACGGGAAAACGGCCGAAAATAATTTAATGAAAATCGGTATGCAAAGACAGGAAATAAGTCGCTACAATCTAGGCCATAAATAATCTTATTCACGCTGAAAGAAATGGTAGTTTAGGGGAAGCATAAACTTTAATTCTCAATTTTTTTGTTATTAGTGGTCCTACATTACTAAAGTTATATAGTATTAAATTTCCGATCATTTATGTCTTACACATTTTTACCGTAGCGGCTATTGTGACAGTACATATATCACACCCCCGAATTATATGTAGAAGTTAGAGATATTATTGTCAGTATTCGATTTATTATTATTATTATTATTATCATCAGTATTTCATTTGTATATTTTGCCATTTATATTTGTAGGCTGGAAGATATCTACATATGTAGGTATGAGTAATTTGTTTTGCACGAGTGGGAAAACATTGCTATCTTGGACTCTGGTAATTCGTATGAGTCATGTGGCTACCCCAGTGTCTTATGAGATGTATTTGATGTCGTCGGGAAATTCTGTGAGTCATGTAAATATCCCAGCCTGATGAGAGGAGCTTGTTGTGGTATTAGGAAAGTTCGTCGACTCACGTAATAAACCCGAGCGTTTGTTATTGTGTTGGGAGCAAGAAGTAGTTCAGGGCATGGTATTGACCAGCAGTGCATCACTCATGATTGGCTGGCAAGGACCAATCCATATGTATCATGTGAGAGGAGGGGGAAGTCTGAGGTCTTTATATAAACTTCGACATCACAGCGGAGAAGAACCACTACTACTAGAACTACAACTGACGCACTGTACGAGAAAGAAGTAGTGCTGGATATACGGTATTCGAGTGACACGGCTGCAATGGACTGGACTTCAAACGTTTGTGGAGCGTAGTCTTGTTATGTTCGTGGAAAGTGGCTGATCAACAAATTGTGGAGGGCGTACGCATTATGTGGTGTTGTACTTCTGGAGGTCTAGCAATATATGTTGGTGAAAGCTATCTCAGACTTTCCATAATTTATGTTGAGGATCGACAGACGTGTGTGTATATATCTTTACAACAAGTGTTAAAATATGTGAACACAGTAGTACAAGGTACAGTATCTGTGTGATGTGATAACTGCCGATTATGAGAATCGGTAAGTCGAATTGATATAGAGACAGTGAAGGGTATTTATCTTCATACATGTACATTGTTCATCGGATTATCTACAAATGGTAGCTTAGTTCTCGCTTTCGTTTTCCCACGGTTTTCATTATTGTTGTTGTTGTAAATATGGAGTCTTCCAGCAATATTTTATGTGTGTATTATATGTATAATTTTGTGTGTTGATGAGGTGCTCATGCATGGATTTTGTTAAGAATATAGTTACCTATTTTAGAATCAGTGGAGTTATTGATGAACCTAGGTGCAGTTCCTACCTATTTAGTCGTTTTCAGGAGGTTAGGTAAGGCCTGCAGCAGATGTACCAGTACGCAGCATTATGTACACGCCCTGGGAGATAAAGTTTATCATGCTCTATCAAAATTCGAGGGATCCATTCTGGTGAACTCTGGCGCCCATACTACGGACAGTTCGGTTAACTATTTTATTAAAGTAATTCATTTAAAGTATTCTATGAAGTTTTTGAGTAATGTTATTTATTTACATATTTTTATTTATATTATTATTATTATTATTATTTATTTGGTAGTCATCAAAAAGTTACACTATCATGTCAGAGATATTCACGAATTTTGATTTTTGTTGCTAAGTCCGTATCAGCGCCGAGTCACGAGAAAAATGGGTAAACAGAATTTAATGAAAATTGATATGTAAAACGAGAATAAGAAACTACAGTCTACGCTATAAATAATTTTATAAGACACCCTAATATCACAGAGTCAAAAGAAAACTAGAAAGCTCATTACATTGACCAGTGTTTGTTGTGATGTGTTTGTGTCTTCTGTTGCCACCCTTCTCCGATAGATACGATTACTGCTGCGTACCAAGTATTTTTTAATTTGCCTTACGTCGCACCGACACAGATAGCTCTTACTGCGACGATGGGATAGGAAAGGGCTAGGAGTGTGAAGAAAGCGACATTGGCCTTAATTAAGGTACAGCCCCAGCATTTGCGTGGTGTGAAAATGGGAAAGTATGGAATACCATCTTCAGGGCTACCTACAGTGGGGTACGAATCCACTATCTCTCGGATGCAGCTCACAGCTGTGCATTCCTAAACAACACAGCCAACTCGCCCGGTCGTACCGAGTGTAAACAGCCTGCCTGAATATTGACGGGAAGTAGCTGGAGAGTTAGATAATTTTCTTCTTTAGCATGCCATTCCTCTGGTTCACAAATTTTATGATACTACTGATACGTAACACACTGGTTCATCATAGCATTCAATCCCTACTTTGAGGCAGTGATTGGAATGAGCAGTGTGCATATTTAACAGAATAATGACAGGAATGTTCACGGCTGTCTGCGGCCTGGTCATTCCAGCTCTGGAACTTTGAACTGTTAGATCGGCAGCGTAGTACTGTTCGCTAAAAGTGAGAAAATGTGCGGTTTTTCATTTGATCGATTATTTTATATGATGACATTGCTTTTAATCGCTACTTTCCCACTGACGTTTTTGTAATGACCTATGTCGACTTCAGTTAGGAAAATCACAAGTCAGTTTTTCCGAGAATCCCGTAGCGAAGCACGGGTACATCAGCTAGTGTAATATATTTGCTTGTGTGTATTGTTACAGAGTGGTATCCCTTCATTCCGACAAGTAATGGCAAATTTCAAGAAGGAAGTTGACTTATTTACACAAGGAAAACACCGAAGAATACGGATATAGTAACCAAATTAAAGGCAGAATACTGTATATAACAATAATGAGTGAGAGTAAGAGAGTGTGCATTTCCTCAATTCCTCATGAAAATCGACTTAATTATGAATATCTTGATTGATCGACTATTATAATTTACTTGGGTAAGGGAACCTATATTGTTGAGGTTAGTTTGCTGATGGTTATGTAACTAGTCAAGTTGGCTGCAGTGATGAGCCATTATAACAAAAGAGAGTAGGGGCGATATAGTCTTACGTGTCCGACTCGTTGGCTGAATGGTCAGCGTACTGGCGTTCGGTTCAGAGGGTCCCGGCCGGGTCTGATTAATTCTTCTGGCTCGGGAACTGGGTGTATATGTCCGTCCCAACACTCTCCTCATCATATTCAGACAACATACCACACTGCCAACCACCACAGAAACACGCAATAGTGATTACATACCTCCATATTGGGTTGGCGTCAGGAAGGGCATCCGGCCGTAAAACAGGGCCAAATCCACATATGCTCCTCAGTACGCACCCGCGAACCCACACGTGCGGGAAAAGCGGAAGAAAAGAAGAAGAAGTGTGTAGTCTTACGTGACGAGTACTATAGCAAACTCTCCCCATTCCTATAGACAATTCTCGTCCTAATTCCTCCAAGTGCCAAATCTACCGACATCATTCGTTCATTTACGTTTCTAACAGAAACAATGTTCCGTCCTGATGAACAGTCTAACAACCAGGTCAGGGATTTTTATCTGGTTCAGCCTACATGATTACAATCTGGCAGTGAGATAGCGGCCCCGGTCTAGAAAGCTAAGAATAACGGCCGAGAGGATTCATCGTGCTGACCACACGGCAGGCCTTGGCTCGTCAGGTGCAGGTATTTTGATTTGACTCCCGTAAGCGACCTGCGCGTCGTGATGATGAAATGATGATGAAGACGACACACTCAGCCATCGGGCCAGCGGAATTAACCAAGTACGGTTAAAATTCCCGACCCTGCCGGGAATCGAACCCGGAACCCCTGTGACCAAAGGCCAGAACGCTAACTATTTAGCCATGGAGCCGGACCTTTCTTCGATAAGCCCCGTTAATACTGATGCCTCCCCATCGAATTCCATTTCGTACTCCAAGTTGTTTCCAAGGAGTCCGTCGCCAGTCGAATGGGAGTGGGACTCCGTTACCCCCTTAGTCCAAGGCTTGCTTAAAAGGCTCTGAACGTGTTCCTTGCAAATTCTGTGTAGCAGGATGCTATTCTCGGGGCCTGTACAACGACAGCCAGATAAAAGTGCGGTTTAAAGGTATGTGGCAATTTGCACATTTATCTGGAAGTTCGGTTGAAAACGCGTACTACGACTTTTGATTACATGCAATCTGGGAGAATATTCTCGAGTTTAGCTATGCCGAAGTTGGTGATGCAGTTAACGCTCTTATATCCGGGACTTGCCGGGGACGCTACTTTAAGAATCAAGATGAATATACATCTGCATGATGCTATACGAAAAATAAGTTGTTACAATGTAATCTATGTATATACAGTATTTATAAAATATAATTATTACTAGCAGTTTCCCGCTGGCTCCGCCCGCAATGTACAAAGCACGGATGTAACTTATTTGCAAAGTTTCGAGATAATGAAATAAAGCACATGATCAGCTGCGGTAATAGAATGTAATATTATGTCAACAAAAACTTGAAAATACATCACACAAAGAAATTGAATTAAACGTTCCTTGGAACAACACTTCGCACCGAACTGTTACAAAGTTCTTCAAAGATCTTCGTCATGGAGACAAATGTACTCATAACTTTTCTCATAATGTACCAATTTAAGTAGTTATTACCTCAGAAGAAAGCGCTTGATTTACTGAGTGTTTTTAGACCAAAACGAACTGCGTACCTCAATGAGAACGAAAGATATGATTGCTTCAATGAGAAAAAATGTTGAAGAAATGAGACGTCAAATTGAATGTGCACTCATAACTTTCCTCAGATTCAACCAATTTGAATAATTGAGATCTGAAATGAAAGCGCTTGATCCACTGAGTGTTCTTAGGCCAAAAAGAACTCCGTACCACAATTAGAACCAAAGATATGATTGCTTCAAAGAGATAAAAAATTGAAAAATCGAATAATTTGAGGAAGGCGGAAGTTAAGTAATTTATAGTGCCTGATGACAAATTTGTGCATAAATACATTTCAGTTAAAAAAAAAGAATGAAGGAAATCGACCGGATTGACTGACTTTAGTTTTCATTTTAAAATATATATATATATATATATATATATATATACATAGAAGATAGATACTTCTTGTCCAGCTATCACAGAATTTTTAACGATTTGCCAAGCTAGCAAGTTGTTGCCAGTGACTATAAGAGTTGCACGCAAGCAATTCAACAGCAAGCTTCCTAGGTAGCCGTAGTCGTTATGGCAACGTAACTTGATGCTGCCACGCAGTTATTTATGGGTTCGAGTCCCAATAGTCCAACTTTTTTTTTTTTTACTTTCTAAATGTTATTAGGTAGGGCAGAGGTGGTCGTACATATTTCCTAATCACTAGAGTGCGTGTCAAAAGCTTGGCTAAGCACGGCGCTCATATGGAGTAAAAGTAGGGGAAGACCGGGCAAAGTGAATAAACGAATTTTATATCAATTTATTTCTGTAATTACGAACATGAACTTTACTGTAATTGTTCCTTGTTATCTTTCCATTTATTTGATATAAAAAACAGAATCAGTGATTAAAATTCGGTATTAAGTATTTCTGTCAAATTATTCACTTTGCCCACATAGCCGGGCAAAGTGGATAACGAAATGAATTGTTTAAAAGTGGGAATGTTATTATTAAGAAAACATATGTTTGATATTTGCATACAAATGGAATTCAGAAATTTGTTTTCAATAGTTTTTATAGCGTTTACAGTTTACTTGTAATAGCTAATTTAAAAAAAAAAAAAAAAAGAGAGAGAACAAACCAGCACACATTCAATACACGGAAAATTAATAATTCTTATTCCGTTCCTTTAAGTGAAATCTAAACTTTATATCACAATATCCATATTGAACAGAGTAATTGCTGTTATACTGTTTTTGTTTATTTTTTCCCATAGAATACTGTAGAATCGATCAACTTGAGGACGATTAAAACCGCAAACCCTTGCAACTGATGTTGGTTCTGGTGTCAGCAATACAATTTTGGAATGTCGACTTTGAAACCCCTTCAGCCAGTGAACTCCAGCATCTTGAAGGACAAAGGATTTTATTTCTATTGGCAAAATCATATTCCACTTTCATAAATTCTCATCTTGTAAGTCCATAGAAGGGACTGTCCATTTCTCCCAAATAGTCAACCAGTTCGAGTTCTTGTCGCTCACTGAAAACTATCCTAAATTTGCCTAACTGCTTCTTGCCAGAGCCGGATTTGTAGTGCCGGCACAGCGTAGAAAAAGGCAGATCGCATTTTGTAGCAACAGAGTTAACAGGATTTGTAATACAACCCTCCAGAGCTTTCTTCATCGTTCCTTCGGACCAGCTGCCCTGATCACTGGTTCGTTTGTAATTGTAAACCATCTGAAAAAAAATACAATATTCGGATTATTATTGATAAACTTGATATGTTAATTTGTTCATGTTACTTAGTAATTGTTAAAGTTAATCTGCTTTGAACAGGTTACAATCCTATTGGACCTACCAGTTTACACTGTTCTGCGCGGTAAAATAAATAAATAAATAAATAAATAAATAAATAAATAAATAAATAAATAAATAAATAAATAAATAAATAGTTCGGTATTTCTATCAAGATAAACTATTTATTCACTCTAAAGTAATTATGGACAAAGTATTCAACAACATTAACCTGCCCGGGCAAAGTGAATAAATATCCGCTTTGCCCAGCTGTGCTCAATTAAGGAAATCGTGACTGAACGCTTAAATATAATGTAACAAAAAGCAAGCAAAGTGTGTCCATAAGTGGTTGGAAAGAACACTAAAATACAATGTAATCACTTTTAAAAAGTTATAAATATCTATGAATAGCAGCGTGTTTCTTACCTTGATAAAATTTTAAGAAATATTGCAAAAATCTTCCAACACTTCCAGTTTCACTCTGTTTACCACTGCAGTCTTTGTAGCAGTGATTCTTATGTCTCCAGCAGATTGCTGAAGCAACTCAGCGACACCTAGCGTAACTTTCCGTAAGTTTTACTTATTCGCTTTGCCCAGTCTTCCCCTATACTACGTTGTTCATAGTAATTCGTCCGTCGAATGAGGACGTTGCTACAAAATGTTTACACTAAAGTGAGATAAATGTTTGCCAATAATATTGTCTTCGAAAAAAGAAAATTAGCAACAAAAAACTGAATTAATAATAAAATTAATGATCTTACGCCGCATACAGTGGCATTAATTACGCATATAAACTTTACTTTCGCCGTAATGAGGATCCTCGTAAATAGACAAGAAACAAAATTACAACGTGTGGTAGGAATTATTTGATAAGATACATAACCTACTTTTGATAATGATGATGCTTGTTTAGAGGGGCCTAACATCTAGGTCACCGGCCCCTAATGGTGCGAAATGCAATGACAATTTAAAAGTACAAAATCCATCCACTGACCAGAATTCAAAAAAACGTGATGAATGGATTAATATGAATTTAAAACAATCCGTGGATCCTCAGCTTCCCAGAAACTATATTAGTGACCAAGGAACTGTTTCCAAGCACTATCCTGAATCGATGATGCTTGTTGTCTAAACATAATGGCTAGTAAAGTAGAACCACAAGTATTGTACGTCACACAGGTCACATTATGGCTCAAACCCATGGTGTATAACACCCCACTTAGCAGATATAATGTCCTCACATAACTAATGCACGAGACTTACAAGGGGAACACTCCTAGTGCCGTGTGTTACATAATGAGTAGAGTTAAATTAAAATGTAATTGTATCTCTCGGATTGTAAGGGTACTCTCTGCGTGAAATTGGACGCAAAGTAAATAAACCGCATTCCACATGTGATGAACAAATTCAGATATAGAGTAACCACAAAGAATTTGACAAGAAAAGCAAAAGAAAATTAACTGAATAAGCGATTTTTTTAAAAAAATCCGTGCGGCTATTTCTAGCCGAATGCAGCCCTTGTAAGGCAGACCCTCCGATGAGTAGAGTTCGGCATCTGCCATGTGTAGGTAACTGCGTGTTATTGTGGTGGAGGAGAGTGTGATGTGTAGTGTGAGTTGCAGGGATGTTGGGGACAGCACAAACACCCAGCCCCCGAGCCACTGGAATTAACCAATGAAGGTTAAAATCGCCGACCCGGCCGGGACCCTCTGAAACGAAGGCCAGTACGCTGATCATTCAGCCAACGAGTAATAAGCGAGATGAAACAGAATCCACACTTAAGTGCGCCTAAGATGCTGGAAGGAAGTACGAAGACAATTCGTAGGGCATTGTGGGAACATGAGTATCACGGTAGAGGCAAGGTAAGGTAAGGGTTATTCTGCCCGAAGGCAGGTCCGAACCTCCGCAGGAGTTTACGTGCGGTAGGGTGGCCAGTTCCTTTCCGCTCCTCCATTCCCTTACCCCCCACCAACAGCGCGTGGCAACCCATCCAACTCCTGACCACGCCCAATGTTGCTTAACTTCGGAGATCTCACGGGATCCGGTGTTTCAACACGGCTACGACCGTTGGTTATGGACGGTAGACGACCACGGAAAAGGAAAATCGACAAGCCAGAATTGAATTTTGCAGAGTATGAAAACAAGGATTGTACGTTATGGAACAAAGTGACAGTATTTGGTCAATTGAGTCCAAAATGTCTATACGGCTCGGATAGAAACAGTTATGGAGAAACGTAAATACAGCCAATAACCCTGCAAATACGCTACACACCGTAAAACACGGAGGTGGATCAATTATGATTTGAGGCTACATGTCGTCTTGTGGAGTGGAGAATGTCGAAATCACCAATGGAATCATGGACAGGTGGGGTTATGTAAACATTTTAAAAAACAATGTCAAACAGAGTGCAGTAGAAATGGGGTTGGGGTCTCGCTACATCTTTCAGAAAGACAATGACCCCACGTACACAGGTGATATGGAACGTACCAACTTAACTGCGAACTCTTGCCCGATCCCCTGACTTGACCCCATAGAACATTTGTGGGTCGATCTAAATAGAAGGGTTCATGCAAGGAAACCTCAATTACTAGAGCGGTTAAGAAGTATAGTTAACGAAGAACGGGGTAAAACCGACCCAAAAAGATGTGAGAAACGGGTTCATTCCATGTAGCGGAAGTGCAAGACAGTTCTCAAGGCCAGAGGATACTTATCGGGGTATTAAAGCCAAGGTAACAAGTGTTTTTGAGTGAACTGTTGGTGTACAAACACGATGAAACGCCCCGGCTTGTATTTGTGTTAAATTGTAAGATGACAATGTTTTATTATTATTTACATTTTTTATTAGTGTATCTATTACGATAGATATACAGTATATAATACAATAGTTGTATACAAACATTTAACCGTTACTTCGTTGCAATAAGTTGGTGTACAAACAAGACTGCTATGTACTATCCCGTGATGTTCCTCATATAGTGGGTACTGGAAACCCACAGTGAACCACTCTCCGCTACTATCATAGTAGTACTACTCGCATGGCTTTCCCCGCGTGATGGTACAAATCACAAGTAGTTTCATGGTTCTAATTCAATAATCCCTGGGTCGCCTCTTACGCCAGGCAGGGGATACCGTGGGTCACCCACAGGAGGTTGCGTCCAGGTTACATTTTCAGTCTTTATTTTCTCCAACAATTTCTGAGCTTCATTACATAAATTAAGCATTGGACTCTAGTAATACAATTTCACAAGGAATAGCGCTAAACAAACACGTATACCAGCGCACTCGTAGTTAAAATCCGTTGGTAGTACGCAAAAGTGCAGCCACATGGTTCACCAATATGTATTTATTTAACATCACAGGTTTTCAGTGACGCAAGTATGGGAAAAGGCCCCCGTGTGAAAATGGAAACAACAGAAAACAATCTGCAGGAATGGGGTTCGAACCCACCATCTCTCGAATGCAACCAAGAGGCCAACTGGCTGTTGACATCACATTCCTTTCTCAACACGTGCCGCAAGCATCTTTCTTCCGCCTTATTAAAATGACGGAGATTTCCTAATGAAGCAGTAGGAGCGGACCGCGGGGAGAATGGTGGGGGATTCCTTCCCTACCAGGGAAAAATATTTGTACATTTTATTAATTACTAGCTGATAGCCGTGCCCGTGTCTCTCTCAGTTTATCTGGTGATTAGTTTTTAAAGTAACAGGATCGAGAGTGGCGTCAGAGTGAGTGCTGCTATTGAAGAGAGACTGATAAATGGGACAAGTCTGAGGGTGGTGACACGCACCTGCTCCGAAATGAAGGACAATTATGTCAGGAATGTGTGAACATGTGAGTTAAATATATTTCCCTCCGAATAGCCTTCACGACCTTGAGATACCATGTCCGATATTTCTCTTACGTGCCATCAGGCAAAGTTCAGCTTCTCAGCCCGCTTCAGACAGAGCAATAGGTAAGCTCTGAAAATCTCAGCAACAAGCTATTGCTTTAAATCCAAGAGAAACGCCCATTAATTGACTTCAAATACTATTCACTCTCAGCAGCCACATCGACTGACATGTCCCTGAGTTAGGTAACACACGGTCCAGGTCTTTATCTTAGAGATCATTTTCGGTAGGGCCCCATCCACAACATCGTTCACTCCAAGTGTCGCTCTGTGGTAATTAGAGTAAAACAAGAAACCAAAGTGTATCACGAGACAACAAGCTGCAGATCTCAAGTCTCCGAAAAACCCACCAGTCACATGTTTTAATGAGAGCAATGGCCGCTATCAGCACTCCGGGTTACGTGCCAGTCACCGCTGATCGCCGAAGTGACAGATTGCCTATCGGTTGTTTACCTAGTCTGTTATTTCAGAGAATTTGGAAATTAATCGAACATGTCCCTTGGTGAACGATTCCAATTCCTAACTCAGTTCGGTATTCAGCCCGAAGGCTGGTTTGAGCCAACAGCCGTCATAGATATCCTACGCGTCACTGAAGAGGCATACTAGGAAATGAACAGCGAGGTTGTTTCCCGTTGCTTTCCTCATCGAGGGCAGAAGTTGCTAGTACATGGCAGTGTGCCAAGCACACTGAAATGCATGCATCAAACGACCCTACGAGCGATATTTTCACATCATTCATAACAGGGACTGGCTGCATAGGGAATGGCGTCGCTCATACCTCGGTCACTTTCATATTGTCAAAGCCAAGAATGAGACTGAGACAGGCCAATGAAAGTAACAAATTCATTCTAGCCCGTACCAGAAGACATAGTGCGCTGTAAACACTACATCTTGCCAGCAAAGCCATACTCTCGTCCTCTTGAATTCCAACTTCATCTCCATATTGTGATCTTTCCTACTTTTAAAGGCACCACTCAAACGTATTCGTCTACCAATGTTATTCAACTGACAGCTTGGAACTTATTCGAGCAAGTCTTAGCGTAACGGGGCAAGCATGAGACCTGACCCTCTCTTCAAGATCTACTGTGTTAATTTGGTGACCTTCCATGCTGTATATACCGGAACATGATCTCACGAAACTAAATACCACCACTTCTTCTCAGGGTTACTAGACTAGACGGTAGGGTTCGCAGTAGCAGCTCACGCGCTACCTGGAGTTTCATTAGTCTACTGATGACAGTGTAAGAGTTTAATATTTCTGTGCTGTACCATGCTGTCGCTCAGACACCAGAAGGAATTATACATGAAATGTCATCGTTTTCCAAAGAACAGTGGCATTAAATTAAAGTGGATTAATGCCTATAAACAGGCGGATTCGTTTAATGTTGAAAATGCTCGTGTATGCTCTGTAGACTCCGACGACTCGGACTACATAAGGTTATTAAACCTTCCAAATAGACGTAACTTAAGGCGTGACGCAGTACCACATTTATATTTGCCACTGAGTAGTAGGTAATGATTTAGCGTGTCAGTCCAGTAAAGATCGTGAAATAAGAGCACACAAGGGCACAAAAGCGAAATCATCGTAAGGAGATACAGCAAATTTTACGATTGCAGGCACCAATTGAAGCAGAAAATGTTAATAATGCTATCTTCAGGAAGGAATTAGATAACAAAAGTAAACAGCAATGTTCTGTGATGAGAAAATTGTTGAAGTGACTGCAGAATTGGAGTCAGACTAGGAAACTGTGACGTAAAACAGCAAAATAAGGATCTTCAGGTCCGTCTTAGTGTAGCTAATACCGAGATAATAAAATTATAAAGTAATGTTCTAGTTTTTGAGGGTACTTTTTTTCTAAAAGTCAACAGCAAGCTTTAGTAAACGGTAGAAGCTCAAGGTGGTCATCTGTGGACATTGCTAAGGCAGTCACCTTACGATCTATATCATTTGTTTTCCTATTTGCTTTACGTCGCACCGACACCGCCTTATGGCGACGATGGGACAGGAAAGGCCTAGGAATGGGAAGGAAGCGGCCGTGGCCTTAATTAAGGTACAGCCCCAGCATTTGCCTGGTGTGAAAATGGGAAACCATCAGGACTGCCGACAGTGGGATTCGAGCCCACTATCTCCCGGATGCAAGCTCACAGCCACGCGCCCTTAACCACACAATCAACTCGCCCGGTAAAATGAAGAAAAGATTAGAGGACCGCATGATAATATCCAAGTCATTGTAATGATGAGTTTAGCTCAAAAGTGGATACAACCTATCTACTACAACTTTGATACAGCGATGTCAAGAGAACTGTTAGTTGAAGTAATTCAAGTCGTAGAAACCACTGCATTTAAAGTTAGAGCAGTTGTATGTGACATGGGACCTTCAAATAGGAAATGTATGACTGATCTGAATATTTCGTTGGACAAACCCTCGCTGGAAAACCCATCAAGTAAAGAACGTAACATGTGGTTTTCTTGCGATGTGCCTCATGCACTTGAATTACTGCGGAAGGATATCAACTGAAAAGTGGGCAATCTGTTACAAAAGAAGCATTTACAAAATTAATTGAAATGCGAAGTGAGGGCGAAGACCTGCAATATGAGCATACTCTTTCAATGAACCATATTCTTGTGACTGGAACGGAGAGGAAAAATGTATGGAAAGCCGCTGAACTGTTATCACTGACTGTGGGTAAAGTGATATGCCACAACTTTCCAGAGCTCAGCTATGTAGGACAGACTGTAATCACTATTAATAATGAATTTGACGTCCTAAACTCCCGTGCCCACGTGCGTGCTACAAACAGCTTAAAAAGTGCCTATGGGAATTGTGTAGAACAATAAAATCATGCTCTTGACAAATTATTCGAATTAATTTTCACCATGGGAAGCCTCTTTCCCCTAAAAACGAGTCACCCTGACATGGTGGAAGAGGTTGACGTTTCTTCAGGGGCTTTTCACCAACATTTCACCGGCCAGTACACATTTATAAATAATTACTTATACAATAATATAATGTTAGGTTTTTACAATACTACTTAATACTAACAATCCGCAAAAACAGCGGTAAAAAGCATCCCGTGCGATTGGTCATGTTTCTTTATTTTTAGTAACTAAAACTGCGTTTAACATCGTTCTAAAATCACTGGATGGATGGATAGAAAATACGAAAACCGAAACGTAAATACTTTATTTTCGTGGCGAAAGATAATTTAGTACTGAGAAAGCTACTAGAATTGTTCGTGTTAATCAGTGTTATTATATTACTTGTAATGCTCTGAAAAATACTGAAATAAATTACAACACATAACAACTGGCAATTATACTTGACAAAATTGAAAAATATTAATCAAGTGGTTAAATAAAAACAAGCAAATCATTAACAGAAACGCACAATTACAATGGGTCTTGTTCACTGCAAGTTCGGCCAAAGCGAGCCTGCGCGTGACCCCTACCGTCTAGTCTAGTAACCGTGCTTCTTATGACTGCCTTGAAAGTTTTCGAGCGCAATGCCGGGAGGCTCGCCAGATGTGTAGCACCCCACGGGGTGTAATGGTACGGGCCAAGTGGTCGTGACCATGCGAAAGGTACCATCCCGGCGTTTCGACGATGAACGACGGGGGATTCGAACGCAGCCGTAACGCACTGAGATAACATGTTTCGCAACTTCTCCCAGACATGGAAACGCATCTCTATATATGGGCATGTTGTTACGCATCACCATATTTCGTGTTGTAAAAAACTACCAGTTTCCCACAGTAATTTTCTCAAAACCAACGTAGGAAGATGCTGCTCCGTCATTTCTGATTCTCGAAAATCCAGGGATTGAACTTCATGATCGCGAAGAACTGTGTTTGTAGATAAAGTAACTATTAAACAAATATAATTACCGGGCTAGGTGGCTCAGGCGGTTGAAGCATTGGCCTTCTGACCCCAACTTGGCAGGTTCGATTCTGGCTCAGTCCGGTGGTATCTGAAGGTGCTAAAATACGTCAGCCTCGTGTCGGTAGATTTACTGGCAAGTAAAATAACTTGTGTTATTGTAGTATTCAGAATAGAATTACCTGATTGTACATTTCCCCCGCATTCTTAGGGCTTTGGCCTTAAATATATCCTGCATTATTTATGACCCATCCTGTCTTCTCTTGGGGAGGAATATCTCTATTAATGGCATTCCAAACTATACATTAATGATTTAGTTTTCAACGACGAGTTCTTGAGCTGGTTTTAGATATTACCTTTGTGTGTGATATAATGTATGCATGTTTTCTTTCTTTTTTTTTTCTTTCGTCATAGGAATGTACTCATTAATTATTATGTATAAGCCTTCCACGCAGTCCTTGGGATTGTTCTACGTAAGGATTTATATCGGCTGTATTTACCGACAACTCCGGTGCCAGGGCTAAATGATTAGCGTGCTGGCCTTTAGTCACAGGGGTTGGATTCCCGGCAGGTTTCGCTGGCACAGGGGCTGGGATTATGTGTCGTCTCCATCAATGTATTCTCATCACGACGCGCAGATCACCTACAGGTGTCGTCGGACACTCTCGGCACTAAAGTCATACCCCATTTATTTTTTTTTAACCGACGACTAATTCAGTGTACATAATTCAATGTTGTGCACGGTAGTTCGCTATGTGAACAGAACAAAGAAACAGTGCTGTAAATGTTTGGCCTAATTTGTAACATTTTCTTGTTCTGATATTGGACGATGACAACGCCGGTCGCATGCGGCCTCTCAGCTCGGCTTTCCTGACTTTTTTGCTTCTAATATTTATTGAAGTTGGTATCGTCGGCTCACGGGGAGCGATATTTATACTACTTACTACTGTGTATCGTTTAGAACACAATATGTAGAACGAAATCTTCACTCATTTGATGTTGTTTGTACTGTACGTGTCGCCTGTTGTATACTGAAGGCATGCGGATACAATGCTGAAATGAAGGTGAGGAGCGGTTACTACTCCTGAGGTTACCTGTGTCGTGCATTACGGGTAACAGGCTAACATGCCATCTTAATCTATAATTACAGGATTTTGTATTTCTAACGTTCTGTAAATTGGTACAGATTTTGAGACAGACCGAGGAGGCGGGATTTTCCCCTGAAAAATTGGTTCTTTGGTGAATCTACTGTAACCGTATAGACAACTAGGAATGTCCGACTTTCTGTGACATGAATCAGTTAAAATATAGCAGAAGGGCCTGCAGCACCGAGCCTTCTCGAGGTCGGGCTCTACAAAACCTTTATCGACGTGAGTAGGAGAAGTGGACTGATTTCCCTATTCCTCACACAGAACGACGGTCAGCGTACTGGCCTTCGGTTCAGAGGGTCCCGGGTGCGATTCCCGGCCGCCTTGGGGATTTTAACCTTAATTGGTTAATTCCAATGGCACGGGGGTTGGGTGTAAGTGTTGTCTTCATCATCATTTTATCCTCATCATGACGCGCAGGTCGCCTAAGAGAGTCAAATAGAAAGACCTGCACCCGTCCTGGGATATCCCGGCACTAAAAAGCCATACGACATTTCACGCGGAACGAGTGACTTATCTGACGTAAAACAAATAGCAGAAACCTTGTGTACGCCTACTGGGTATGCACTTTGACAGTCGAGTTGCCATATTGCTCACATTCTTCCAAAATCTGGACGAGCGATTAATATTCTCCGCTTTGTGACACGTACCTGTATACCTTTGGCTCTGTATCGTTCTATGATACATCTCACGATCGATTATGGGAGTTTTTTGTATGCGAATGCTCCTGCATACGTGACGAAGAAACACGACACCATACAATTTCGGGCGATCCGCATCTGTTTGGATGCTATGAGATCCACACCAACAAATGCTCTCTTAATAGAAACTGGACAATACTCTTTGCAAATGCGCCAAGAAATTTCTTTTACGACGTACTGCTATTTCACAGCATCCCATTCTTATTGCACTTCAACGATTGACCGTTATCGAGGAGAGACATGGACGACGCTCACGATACAAGCTACGCTGCTTCTCACTAAGTCTCAAAACACGAACCATGCCCAGCTTTCAGTGTACTATCTATCTAGATACCTCAGCACAGACTACACTAGGGGACATGACACTTTTTGTTATAGGTTGGATTCAACCCACAGCTGATTTTCTTCAGTTATTTATGACACCGTACAGCACAACTTAGTAATGTGCACTGTTGGTTTTATTGCAATTTTACTCTCACTGTTACGTACCAATGTTGATGAGAAGAGAGTGGAATCATTTCTTGAGCTCCCGTTCCCATTATACTGTCATTGTTAGTAACATTCACGGATTATTGAGTGACTGGTGTGCTTCTTGCTGTGTGAGTGAACATTTCTTCAACTTGTTAGTTGTCCTTCCAGTGAAGAATGACTCCTATGCCCAAGAAACAGATTGATTGGTCACCATCTAAACGTAGTCGAGTTGCGGAAGAGATTGCAGCAAGACTGGGTGGTGGTGCTACTGAGTCAGGTGTGGGAACGTTATAAGATAACCAACAGTACTAAAACTGCTGCTACAACTGGACGAAAACCTGTGCTTTCTCCTCAAGATGAAAGAAGAATTTGCCGCCTTGCGTTACAAGACCGTCCGCGTACTTCAAAACAGATTAAGGAAGTGCTGGAATCACCTGGAGTCAAGATTACTGACAGAACCGTCCGAAGAAAATTGTGTGCAAATGGTTTTCCAGCCAGGAGACCAAGAAAAAAACCTTATCTTAATGCAAAACAAAGGGAGAAACGCGTGAAGTGGGCTCTGGAACACACAACATGGACCGATGTGGACTGGATGAGACACATGTTTCAATATTTGGAAGTGACGGTATCAAATATGTGCGTCGTTGACCTGGCGAAGATTTGTTACCAGAATGCTCAACACATCCAGTCAGTGTGATGCATGACAAGTCATGGTGTTGGTCGATACATGTGATAGATGGTACACTAAATGCCCAAAGATATCAGACTGAGATCTTGGAACAAAATCTGCTACCTTCAATCAACGATTTGGTTCCTTATCATCAAGACAGTGCTTCTCTCAGCAAGATGGTGTAACTATTTTTGATGATTACTGATAAATAAAATCATGAATAAAATATATAAATCAAATTACTCAAAAACTTAATAAAATTAATAAGCATAATTAACCGAAATGTCCGTGGTATGGGCGCCAGAGTTCACCAGAATGGATCCCTCGAATTTAGATAAGAGCATGATAAACTTTATATCCCAGGGCGTGTACATAATGCTGCGTACTGGTACATCTGCTGCAGGCCTTACCTAACCTCCTGAAAACGACTAAATAGGTAGGAACTGCACCTAGGTTCATCAATAACACTGATTCTAAAATAGCTACCTATATTCTTAACAAATTCCGTGCATGAGCACCTCATCAACATACAACATTATACATATAATACACACATAAAATATTGCTGGAAGACTCCATACATGGGCGCCCGCAGGATCTTTTCCAGGGGGGGCACATTAACAATTTTCTTGAATATAAAAACCAATATAACGTCAGCAACATTAAATTGTTTGCAGAAACTTCCAATTATAACATATGCTAGATGACTGTCAGTAATTTCAGTTTATGAAATAATCTGGTATGATATTAGACAATTGAACATCAACATCTTTAGAATTCCAGGGGGGGGCAAGTGCCCCCCGTGCCCCCCCCCCCCCCTTGCGGGCGCCCATGACTCCATATTTACAACAACAATAATGAAAACCGTGGGAAAACGAAAGTGAGAACTAAGCTACCATTTGTAGATAGTCCGATGAACAATGTACATGTATGAAGATAAATACCCTTCACTGTCTCTATATCAATTCGACTTACCGATTCTCATAATCGGCAGTTATCACATCACACAGATACTGTACCTTGTACTACTGTGTTCACATATTTTAACACTTGTAAAGATTTATACACACGTCTGTCGATCCTCAACATAAATTATGGAAAGTCTGAGATAGCTTTCACCAACATATAATGCTAGGCCGCCACAAGTGCTACCATACTTAATGCGCAAGCACTCTCCACAATCAGCCACTTTCCACGAACATAACAAGACTACGCTCCACGAACGTTTGAAGTCCAGTCCATTGCTGCCGTGTCACTCCAGTACCGTGTATCAGCACTACTTCCTCCTCGTACAGTGTGTCAGTTGTCGTTCCTTCATACAGTGTTACTGCTTGTAGTTGTAGTAGTAGTTGTCTTCCTTCTCGTTCCTTTACCATCACCCATACAATGTCCCATACAATGTACCAGGTTGCCGCCGTATGATCAACCTTTATAAACATAAACACCCCCCTCCTCTCAGATGATACGTCTGGACTGGTGCTTGCCAGCCAATCATGAGTGATCTCAAGTCAAGACCAAGCCCTGAACTACTTCTTCCTCCCAAGACAATAACAAACTCTGGGGTATATTCCATGAATCACCAAACTTTCCTAATACCACAACAAGCTCATCTCATCAGGCTGGGATATATACATGACTCATGAATTTCCCGACACAAGTACATCACAACAAACACTGGGGCAGCCATATGACTCATTCAAATTACCAGAGTTATTAAAGCAATGTTTTCCCACTCATGCAAAACAAATTACTCATACCTACATATGTGGATATCTTCCAGCTTATAAATATAAATGACAAAACCTACAAATGAAATACCGATAATAATAATAATAATAAATCGAATACTGACAATAATATCTCTACCTTCTACATATAATTCGGGGGTGTGATATATGTACTATCACAATGGTGCACCATGCCACACTACAAAACTGAGCACGAAATGGTTGAAAGATCATTCCATTAATGTTTTGCCATGGCCAGATAACAGCCCCGACCTAAACCCAATCGAAAACTTGTAGGCCAGACTGAAAGTACTCGTTTCGCGCCAAAACCCAAGGAATAAAATGGAACTTGTTGAAACCATCATCCAGACTTGGTCCAAGGTCACAACTACAGACGATCTTCAAAGGTTGGTTGGCTCCATGCCTCGCAGAATCGAAGCAGTAATAAAAGGCAAGGGATTGTCCACAAAACATTGATTAACTGTTACGTTGCTGCGACTCTTTTATATTGTGGAATTAATTAATTAATGCCGTCCTCACATAACGCCCGTGATTTTGTGTATTTCAAATTTCAACCTTAAATACAATTACATGCCACAATATTACCTATGCATTACATTAATTTGCTTATAACGTACACATGCATTGCATTATGAAAAGTGTCCAGAATTATGTCCACTAGTGTACATTCCTGCTCTGATTCGCAAATCCGATGACTCGGTGGGATAGGCATATCACTGCCAACAATGTGGTAGCTTCAAACTGCCGCTACAGCGGAAATTTGAGCTACATGTGCTGCACTTCCGCTTTCATCAGTACGGACTCCCCAAGTGTTTTGAAGAAATTACAAAATCTCCAGTGGAATCTCCAAACGCATGGTTACTTGTACGACATCGCGGAGCGAGCTTTTAACATCTACTCTTCAGGTTGCGTGATAGCATTTCTTTGGGTCAAAGGACATAGTGGAATTTTTGGCAATGAAAAAGCTGACGTAGTAGCCAAACGTGGTGCATCGGAAGGTTTACTTACAGCACTGCAACTCCCACGGATGGACTTTATTCCCACTATTCGACAACGAATACGTCACAAATGGTGGTGGAGGTGGTGATTTGTGTTTTAGGAGGAAGTACAACTAGATAATCACCCCCTCTGAAAAAATTAGTGGAAAAGAAATTTGAAATAAAAATTATTTATTCAACAAAGGAATTTGGAAACGCAGTACAAAATAAAACAAAAATTAGTGAATTAGGCCAAAAATTACTAACGAATCAAAAGGGAACATGTGTTCGCCGAGTAGCAGTACACTTGTAATTTAAATACCGTTGATTAGTCCACTGTCGCACATAACGCGGATGACGCGATCAGCAGTAGTCGCGTCATCGGCTAGTATGCGTTCGACTGCTTCCTGCAGGCCGAGGCTCCGTTTTAGACCAGAGAGATCGGCGCACTCTGTGAGGATGTGGGCCACGCTGAAGTCGGCACATCAAGAACACACTGGGGGTCTTCCCTCTTTAGGAGATAAGAGTGCGTGGATCGTAAATGACCTATCCTCAGCCTGTACAATACTATGGCCTCTCTCCGTGATGGCCGGAAAGAGGACCGCAGCACGGTAGCTGTCTTAATTGATCTCATCTTGTTGGGAGTTCGGACAGCTAGCCACTACGATTCCTAGGAGGCTAAGATGGTTCGACGTAGCTGAGAACAAATATCTTTAACAGGTAAATTGACAGGTCTTGGAGGTAAAAGTACTGCTTCTTTTGCAGCTTCATCCGCACGATCGTTTCTCGCAAGCCACGCGGAAGTGACTCTGGTGCCAGCATAGAAGGTCATGAATCTGCTGCACCAGTGAGTGCTTCAATAGACTGCAGTGACCTTAACGAGTGGCTCCTTTCGTCACCCAGTGCAAACTGCAGAGCTCCGCAGTATACTCACTACGTACACTAGGAAGCTCATATTATCGGTGACGAAACAGCAACCACATTTTCTCCGATTTAGAACCATCCGTGAAGATATGTCTCGCGGCCGGATATTGGCGAACGAAGTCCTAGAAATACCTCCGATAAACGGAGGAATCCTTGTTCATCTTGGGACCACGGAGTAGATCTAGACGTATTTCCGGTTGCGGAACCAACCACGGAGGAACCTCGCTAAAAGACCACTACAGGTATCACGACACAAGCTATCAATTCGAAATCTCTGGTGGTATTGGGTACTAAATATGCATTGATAGCCAGGAGGTAGCGGCATTTCACGAATTTTGGCAGTGTACGTGAGTAGTAACTGCTGCCTCCTTATGCGTAAAGGTGGAACTCACGCTTCAGCGAGTAGGCTGAGAATAGGGCTAGTACGGAAAGCTCCCGTTGCCAGCCTAACTCCACTATGGTGAATACTGTCTAAAAGGCTCGGCGTAGATTCTGATGCTGAGCCACAAGCCGCACTTACATAGTCAATTCGGCAGAGGACCGTTGCCGTGTGAAAACGTGCACCGCACGGTCAGCCCCCCACGAAGTGCCACTGAGAAATGTTAAGTCTCTTCATGCAAGCAACCTTCAACTGACGGATGTGGGGCCGCCACATTAGTCTCTTATCAAAACGGAGACCCAGGAATCTGCAGGTGTCTAAAGGCTCGCTCCCTCCTAGTGGAATCGAATCGAACCGAACGGCCGAAATTTCCACTCGACCGCTCACATCTAGCGGAACAGAATCGAACGGGATTCTACGGGAAACTTCACAGGGTTGCAATGGACGGTCTGATAGAAAGTGTGAGGAGGTAGAAAATTACGAGAGATCGGAGAAGTTTCTGGGTACATGAAATTAACAAGACAGCCAAAAGGAGAGTATTCAAACTTATTTGAATGTTGAATGCGCGATGAAGTAAGTTTTGACGGTAAGCCTACTTCAGAGTTACTGTACTGCAATTTCAACAACTATTTCAGATAGCAGAATTTAACAGAAAAGTGCAATTTTACAGGAGGAAATGCTACATCAGATGCAATGGGAGGCAGTGATCATTTTTAAAACTACTATAATGCATTAGATTGAGTCATGTGGGAGGTAGCCTCAACATTCCTTTTTATTATTTTTTTACAATTTGCTTTACGTCGCATCGACACAGATAGGTCTTATGGCGACGATGGGATAGGAAAGGGCTAGGACCGTGGCCTTTGTCTGGTGTGAAAATGGGGAAACCACGGCATACCATCTTCAGGGCTGCCGACAGTGGGTTTCGAACTCACTATCTCCCGAATGAAAAGTCACACCTACGCAACCCTAACCGCACAGCACAAATACGACAGTTTGAAACCTAGGGAATGCCACTTACGAAATCGTTCACTGAAAATATAATAAACACTGAAAGATGCATCCTATATGAGATGTGTCAATTATCGTACTGATATACTGTATGTGGACTCCAACATAACATGATTTGGTGATGAAGTCAACAAAAATTGTGAATTAAATTGTATATAGACTACAGAAACCTACCACAAAATTGAATATTATAATAAGTTTGGTTTTCCATAGCCTTGCTTATATCCTCCCAGGCATAATTTTTTACGTTGTTGCAGTAATGCTCGTGGGTCTTGTAGTACAGGAAATTATATTTTTGAACTAAACTAATAAGTTTTTCCGTGTCTAGTATCAATAAGTTAAATAAACGATCACAAAACAAAATTTTCCCGACCGTATCCCAGAAACAGCTGACTACAGCTGAAGTTGATACACATTTGCCGCCAAAGGGTCGTCCTAAAGATCTCGACTCGACCCGACCGTCTACGAAGTTGCACGAATCTTGATAATTCTGTTCGATTCCGCTCCGCTAGTCGAAAAATATTCTTGGCAGAGAATCCTGTTCCGATCAGTTCGATTCGACTCGTGGCAATCGCCATCTCTATCTCAGATTTAAACACGTGTTAAAAACCAATTCTGTTCGGTTCGATTCCATTCCATTCCACTAGGTGGGAGCGGGCCTTTACCACTGCTAAGACATGTTTCGCAAGCGGAGCTCTGGTTCATAATGCACAAGCCGGCGTGGACAGAAATGTACAACTGAGGTTTTCGCCGCTGAAAATGGAAAACCATGTTGCAGGGCCCATCTATCGACTCGGTTAATAGCTTGCTGTAGCTGTCTCTCAGCAAACGCCACCCTTCCGGAGCTGTAATGTAGAGCTAAATCGTCTACATACAGCGATGGAACGACTGCGGGCCCAGCAGCGGCAACTATGCCGTTGATGGCGATTGCGAACAGCATGACACTCAGTACAGATCCCTGAGGTACTCCATTTTCCTGAACGTAATATTGAGAAAATGCATTCCCTACTCGGACTCGAAAGAGCCCGAAGGACATGACGTTCTCAATAAACGTTGGCAAATTTCCCCGAAATCCCCACTGGTGTAGCGTGGAGAGAATCCCATATTGCCAGGTAGTATCGTAAGCTTCTTCCAGGCCAAAAACACGGCGACTAAGTGTTCCTTCCGGAGAAAGGCCTCTTGAATGGCGCTCTCCAGTCTGACCAGATGATCAGTGGCAGACCGATGAGAGCGAAACCCACACTGATAGTTAGACAAGAGACCTTCCTTTTCCATGGCCCACACAAGACGCCGGTTCAAATAGCTTACAAAGGCCATTTGTAAAGCATATCGGCCTATAACTATACAGGAGTTTTGGATCTTTACCTGGCTTGGGAATTGGTATCACCATTTCTTCACGCCATTGAGATGGAAACACACCCTCACTCCATATTCCGTTGAATAGGGTGAGGATATCCTTGAGACATCTGTCTGGATTTTGACCGGTCCAGGAGCCGAGTCTCTACATAGCGCGAGTGCGCTTCGCAACTCCCACTCCGTGAAAGGCACGTTGTAGGGATGCGAAGCACTAGAGGAAAAAGAGAGATGGTGTGTCTCTGCTTCGCGCTTAACTGAAAGAAATGCAGAGTCGTATCTCCCAGACCTGGAAAATGTGATGCGATGCAATGTGCAATGACTGAAAGAATCGTAACTATATCTCCATTAATGCAGATTGCGGGGAATGAGGGCTCATTCTGTACTCCGAATGCGGTGGAGTTTTGTCCACACTTGTGATGACGGAGAATGTGCCGTCACGGAAGAGACTTTTCTCACGTAGCTTTTTTTTATTTTGTCGAATCAAAAACAGGCCCTTGCGCGCAGACGCTTAAAAAATGTGATATAATTGGCCATCGTTGGATTCCGACGATAATGCTTAAAAGCCCGTCGGCGGTCACGTATGGCCGCTGCAATTTTTTCTGTCCACCATGGGATCTGATTCCGGCGAGGAAGGAATTGTTTCCTCTGCAGCAACCAAAATTCCAGTAGTAATGGAAGAAACGTGGTCGTCAACAACTCCAGCATATCATCGGCCATCACTGCGCGTTTGGGAAATTCTGGCCTATTTGTCCGCCGAAGTAACCAGCGCTTGTGTACTTCGGACTGTCTTTGATTTAAGAGAGATAGAATTATCAGGAAATGGTCACTATCACAGAGGCCGTCGTATACTTGCCACCGAAACAGGGGAACTAGCGCACGGCTGCACAAAGTGACATCCAGGTGTGAGAATGTGGCATGTGCTCTGCTGAAGTGTGTCGGTTCCCCTGTATCGATCGATCGAAGAGGTTTATCAGTCGCTCGAGCATTCTCCCCCTAGCACAGGGAGACGGAGAACCCCAAGTGTGTTACGGGCGTTCACGTCTCCCAGCATGAGGAAAGGAGGAGGCAACTGAGCGATCAAATCTTGTAGTGCATCCGTTTCAAGATCGTAGTCCGGTGGAAAGTACACGTTGCACATCGTTGTCATTACTGGCAACGGAGTGCGAACTGCAACTGCATCTAGCCGAGTACGGAACGGAGCTTCGTCGCTGAAGATCTAGGGTACAAACGCCCCCAGTCTCCGCGCCATTCACAGCTACCGTACTCTGTCTTTAGAATTTTTCTTTTGCTATTGGCTTTACGTCGCACCGACACAGATAGGTCTTATGGGGACGATGTCTTTAGAATAAATACGATATCCTCTCATAGTCGTGTCGTGTCCAGGTCTCAAACGAGATTCCTGTAGACAGACTATGGAGGCTGCAGAGACGGATATCAACTGACGCAACTCAGCTACGCAACAGTGATAACTATTGTATTTCCACTGCAATAGTGCCATTGTGTGGATCGGTAGTGTTACGAAATTAGGACAATTGCTTGCCCTTCTTTCGTCAGCTACCTGCCAGTTTCCACCGTTCTGGTCGGTATTATCATCGTCCACGATAGTGAGTGGTTCAGTCTCCATCGTCTCCTTAGAAGAGAGGGACGCAGACGGTGATCTCATTGATCGCGAGCGGTGGACCTTCTTCCTAGGAGAAAGTGATCGAGTAGAGGGACATCGTGTTCCCTCACTCTTTCCCAACGTTTTCGAACACTCGGGAGGAGAGCTGACAGATGACATGCCAGGCTTTTTTGGGGATCCTGGGACCCCTGGTCTCGTTGAAGAAGGTTTCTTCTCCAATCGTGTAGAGGAGCATACAGGCTTCCCTTTCTCTTCCTTTTTGGGACCAGTTGAAGGATGGAGCCTATGTTGAGGAAGTGTTTTCCCCCGCCCTTGTGAGGGAGGACTTTCCAGCCGAGGCGTGCTTGCTGACTGTTGAATCTGTGGTTTGAAAATTACTTGCTGGGTACTTGATGGTGGGACAGAGGGTACAAAACTGAAGGGAGATATGCGTACACTAGCAGCCTTCTCTGCAAAGGAGACGGAGAATTCCGAAGGAGCCACTGATTTATACTTCTTCTGTGCCTCTGCATAAGAAAGTTTACCCAGACTCTTAATCTCCTGGATCTTTTTCTCCTGTTTAAATGCAGGGCATTCCTTGGACCGAGGGGCGTGCTCCCCAGTGCAGTTAACGCACAATGGTGGTGGTGTGCACTCCACACCAGCATGCGCCCCGCATATCGCTGATCCCTGGCAGCGTGGTGAGGTATGTCCAAACCGCTGGCAGTTGTAGTACCTCATAGGAGAAGGAAAATATGGCCGAACAGTAAGTGTATACATGGATACCTTAATGCGTTCGGGCAGTTTCTCAAGATCGAAAGTTAAAATGAAAACACCCGTGTCGTAGAGGTTGTCATCGACACGCCTCTTAAGACGTTTAACGTCTGACACAAGTCTACAAGCAAGGCTCCGGATAAGGTCATAATCTGAGGCCTTAATCAAATCCCTATGTCCGGCTCCATGGCTAAATGGTTAGCGTGCTGGCCTTTGGCCACAGGAGTCGCGGGTTCGATTTCCGGCGGGGTCGGGATTAACCATAATTGGTTAATTTCACTGACACGGGGGCCGGGTGTATGTGTCGTCTTCATCATCATTTCATCCTCATCATGAAGCGCAGGTCGCCTACGGGTATCAATTCAAAAGACCTGCACCTGGCGAGCCGAACTTGTCCTCGGACACTCCCGGCACTAAAAGCCGTAAGCCATTTCATTTCATCAAATCCCTATGAAAGATAACTCTCTTGCAGGAGTTAACGGACTTGTGGCTCTCAATCTTAACTGGCACTGGCCCGAACATTGTGGCTTCCATTTTTACTCTGCACGAGCGTACTAGTCTTAATGAGTACGCTACCATCCCGCAATTTCCTCATTTCATCTACTTCACCAACAAGACCTTCCACAGCATTGCTTATCAGGAACGGATTCTCTTGAAGAAAGCTCTGTCCATCGATTCTGGTCGCATTCAGAAATCGTGGCAGACGCTCTTCAGAAACTTCCTTACTACAGAGGTCAACACGATTGAAACGTTTACGTTTCCTAAGTGACATTTAAAGGACGCAGTTTTAAGGCCTGCAGACTTCGAAGAATCAAAACCAAACTCAAAAAAACCATGCATAGTCCCACGAGTACCCGGAATATAAAAGGTCGGCCTTCGGCAGAACCATGACGTACCGAAGCCAAGTCTATATACTCCAGAGGGCGCTCGATATCTGGTGGGGGGTCGCCAAGAACTACTCTCCCAGTAGCCATGCATCACCTCGCTTGCGATTGGGGAAGTGTTAAACCTCCGTAGAAGAGAGGTTGGCTAGAGAGGAAGAGGAATCAAATTTAAGAAGGTGAGAATAGAAGGGTAGAACTAGTAATAAAGAATAAAGAGCACAGGCACCTCTCAAGCAACTCGGGGGACACCTTGTTAGTCTGGCCGTACACCGAGGCCAATCCAGCATGGGTAACTCTGATCTGGCACAGCCCTCGGGATCAACAAGCACACAAGCCCCCACACCGACGTCAAGGTCATGGTATCCCTAGAGGGGCGTCATAAATGGTCTACGGAATGGCAGACATCTCAACTGCCTAAAGGTAGAGCTTATTCTCTTCGTACAACCCAACATCCCTCCTAAGCCATGGTATTATAAGTTCCATCGGTCACGAGGTCGGTCTAACGCTTTCAGTAATCCGAATAAGGCTCAATCATAGATCATTCCCTTCACATCTACATCGGATAGGGGTTTTGGATTCACCGCGCTGTCGATGTCAGTATGCGGAGGATGGAGATCTCAACCCAGATTTTGTTTAAGTGTGGCTTTTATGATGCTTTTCGAAGCCGCTTTCAAAACAATTCAGTTCTCAATGCTGTGATGGACTTTTTGAGAACGGCGGATATAAGAATTTGAGTCTGTGCTCTTCGCATTGTTGCCAGTGTTTTGTTTGTTCTTCCCCTCTTCTCCCGGAAAAGAGATTCAGTGTAGAGTTCTGTACTTGAAGATTGTGGACGATTTGGTTTTCATTTCTTATATGTACTTTGTACTTATATTTTTGTATGTGAGCTGCGAGTGTTCCTCGTACATGGAGGATGACCAAACGTTGTTCCAACAAAGGTCAATTAAATAAATTTTTAAAAATATTGTGGACGAGCGGAGGAACTCTCAAACTCAGGGCTGGTGGCCTTAATGGTGTTCGAACCCATAGCCAAATTTCTCTGCAGCCTCTGTAACCGGGATGCTAAACTACAGGACATGTAAAACTGATCGGTATCCATCGCATGAAAGTAGCATTCTTTGTTGGCTCAAGTCCTTTCGAGTTAGGTTTCGCACACTCGCCGTGACCGTCACACTAGGCCAGCCACCTCGCTGATTATGGCCGCTTGGTTGCGGCTCCATGGCCCTCTGCAACGTTCTAGTTCGTTGCAGTCCTAGCCGAGGTCTCTTTGAAACACATCTCCACATGTTTACTACGCAATTCATGGCTATATAAAATTCTAGAACGTTTTACGTTTGGTACATATTTACTGCTTCCCTAGAGATTTAACTACAAAAATATAATATTCAACAAGATATCACTTTTTACAAGCTGCATTAAAAGTTGTAGTGAGAGAAAAGAGTCTGCGGAAAACTGCAGTAAAAGTGTGTGTTGATCTCACACCGACTTTTGTGTTTTTCTTGTTAGTTTATTTGTGAATTCACATAAAGAATGTGCTATAACAATCTAGACGTGAAAGGTCCTTGTAAGGACAATACCGTAGTTGAAGTATATTCAAAGACGAGTATCGCTCTGCCATGTGCAGTATCAGTGGCGGCTCGAGAACTGTCGTACAGGAGGCTTTAAATACACACACATTCCGCACATATTTAAACACAATTTACCATTAGGGTTCGGAAGTTTATGAGCCAAACAAGTACAAAATATGCTCTAAAAACTAGTTAAATATGGTCTTAAAAATAAAATATGCATTTTACGGATATGTAGCAAGTATTAGAATATTACATGTCAAAAATGTATTAGCGATAACACACTGACAGTACATCCATTATCGGCGCAGTTCTCACTCTGTTTCTTAAATTAATGCCACCTGTCGACGTACGTTCGTGCAGTATCATGTCTTCTAAACCTGCTACTTATATCTTTCGGGAAAAGAAAGAAAAATACATCTCCTACAGTATTTTGAAATCTTGTGTTTGAAAATGGACGCAGATAACGTGTACCTTGTATGCCACAATTTGAACACAAAAAAAAAAAAAAAAAAAAAAACCTCTCAAAATATAACCAAATATGACCTATACCATAAATATGAGCAAAACAAAACCAAAGCAATAAAAATGGCTGAAATATACACAACATAAAATGGCTTGGGGCCCATTATTCAGAGGTATTTCGCAGATTTCGGGTAAAATGTTCTCAGGAATGAAATGCGACTTTTTCCTTAGATCCGAACCTTACTTATCATTAATTCTTATGTCAGATCCACATAAGCGCCTGCACATTTACTTCGCACTCCCTGAGTCTCTTCCCCAAGGATGACCCTGCCATTTATGGGCTCAGTGCTACACATATCACGGGCACACAGTCTCCTTATAGACAGAGGCCTGCGATGTATGGCAGCGTGCATAATTTCCAAGTAATTAAGTTTATTCAGTTTCGGTCAGGTGACGCTTGATACGATACTTCTCCAAAGAGGACAAGTGACTGTGCACCCTTGTCATCCTGAGCGGTAGTGGTGCTGATTATTGTACAAGTAGGCGACCATCCTCTATACAGAGAGAAAGAATGGAAGGGGTCCGATAATTCGAAAAATGAAGGTATAGGTCAAAGAAAGACAAGGGCCACGAAAGGCGTGAGTGCTGTAATTCGGATAGGATAGATGGAAGCAAGCAATACACGTCCTGGTGTGGAAGTCCGAGGAGGCCTTTACTCTGAAAGCGAGCGAGCTCCTCAGTGCGTAGTCTCGGATCGGATCGTACTCACTTCGAATTGAGTAAACGCAGATCTACACATCATTTCCGTAATCGAATCTGTGCTAGTCCATGGTCGATTTAATATTTACAGGCGAGAACATGACGAACTTTACTTCCTTAGGCTATATAAAAAGTACGTATGAGAACAGAAACCTTACAATGGATCACACAAGATTTCAACTCCTTATTTGCTCAAACACATCTTAGCTGTAGTTGACGAGACAATCTCCGCCACGCTGTTTTGATCAGTTTTATGAGCCTTCCCTCTTGTCTCGACCGTTCCTGTACGGGTTTTTATCTAACTTCTTTATAATCGTCTTCACAATTCTAGGATACAGGCTAGTGAAATGAAATTTCTGACAAGCGGGATAGGATGAGAAGGTTAGGGAGCCGCTACAGGCGTACATGAAGAGAATGGCAGACGAAAGGATACCCAGAAGGAAGCGCGAAATGGAAAGAACAGGAAAACGACCAAGAGACAGGTGGATAGGAAGAGCGTATGCAGAGAAGAGGAGAGGAATGGTCCAAGATTGAAGAGGGAGAAGTGTGAGGAAATGGCCAACTGCATATTTGATCTTCACAATTTTCCTTGTCGATATGGACCGATGACACCAGTCAGTCAACACGATATGTTAGCAATGCTCGGTGACTACATTCATAAATGATGGGAAATTTTATTTTCTATAACTTATGTTACACTACTTTTGGATAGGACCAATGACATAGCTATTTCAAATTAAATTTGAGGCGCAAACTACCAACCATTTTATCCAGCGTGAATAAAATTATGTTTTGCCTAGACTTAACATGATTTCAATTCTGTTCACCTATTTCCTCGTGGTCCGGCGTTGAGATGGACTTAGGAACAGTAATCGAAGTCATGAATATCATAGCCGGTATGAAACAAACGTATAACACATAAGGGTCGGAAATTTAATTCTATATAACGCAGGTAATGTTCGATTAGGAAATGAAGTAGATGAATACTGCTCCTTGGGTAGTAAAATAACCAACGATCGCAGAAGTAAGGACATAAAACGTAGACTAGCACAAGCAAGGAGGAGCTTTCTTAAGAAAACATTCATATCGGAATTAGAAAGGTGTTTCTGAAGACTTCCATCTGGAGCGTGGCATTGTATGGAAGTGAAACATGGACGATAACTAGTTCAGAAATAAAAAGAATAGAAGCTTTTGAAATGTGGTGTTACAGAAGAATGCTGAAGGTGAGATGGATAGATCTAATACGAATGAAGAGATAGTGAATCGAATTGGTGACAGAACATCGATTTGGCTAAATTTGACGAGAAAAAGAGAAAGAATGATAGGACACATCTTAAGACACCCAGGACATGTTCAGATGGTTTTTTAGGGAAGTGTAGGCGGTAAAAACGGTAGGGGTAGACAAAGATATGATTATGACAAGCAGATGTAGGATGCAATAAGGTTAGCACAGGATAGGCTCCCACGGAGAGCTGCACGACTCCAACAACAACACATAACTTCTGTTACGCAGTATTTACCGACAAGACCACTAATAACATAGATATCTGAGTATTACATTTTAGGCCTTCTATTAAACTACCATTTCTTTCGGAGAGAATAAAATTATTTATAGTCTAGATTGTAGTGACTTATTCCCCGTCTTCCATTACATTATCTTCAGCCATTTTCTCGTGATGCCCGCACACAGAAATGACGGAAAATTAAGAAGTGGATTTCCTTGTTACTGTGGACAGAAATACCATTATTTTTAAATTCTGAGCAATGTACAGACAAAACTATTATTTTATATACAGATTGTGCGCAAGTATTGCAGATGATAAGTTGAAAGAGGTGCGTGTTAAGCACAGGAGTGCCGAGTGCTCAGCTCGACAGTGGAGCGGTAGACTCTGAACGAACCCTGGACACTTCTTTAACATGTTAACTGTAAAGGAAACTCACATCATTACCGTGACAACAGAAAGTTTTTCATTCGTCAAGATTTTCTGGGCATTATGATCCACTAGTATTGCTTCGGCGTTCTGTGAACCGGGCTGGCTCCACAATGTTTGAGCAGCCCTGCGAGGATCACAAACAGGAAGTACGAGTCCCGTGGGATAGAGAGGGCGTGGCGTTCATCGCTAAGTGATGGCACAAGCCAAGCTACTTGGTTTCGAACACGCCCCTTAGCTTTCTCTTCTCGCACTGGATAAGTTATAATGCTAAACATGTGAACTAAATGGAACGAAATTACCCGCTTAAGCAGCAAATTGCATCAATATAGTGCATTAGCGTGAGGCTAATATCACCGGACTATATCGAAAATTCAAACTATGTTGTGAAAATAAGTTCAACAAAGCAGGGCCAAAAAATTCGAATTATCTTTCTCTAATTTAAATGTCATCATTGTTATTAGGGCAATTGTCCGTTTGGTTGGCTGAATGGTCAGCATATTGGCCTTCGGTTCAGTGGTTCCCGGGTTCGATTCCTGGGCGGGTCAAGGATTTTAACCTTCATTAGTTAATTCTAATGGCCCGGGGGCTGGGTGTTTGTGATGTCCCCAGCTCACACCACACATAACACGCAGTTACGTACACATGGCACCCTCATCGGATGGTCTGCCTTACAAGGGCTGCACCTCGGCTAGAAATAGCCACACGAAATTAATTAATAATTTACGGCTATTATTGGTGTTGAGATATTTAATTGCGCGGTGTAATGTACTGTTTAACATTCTTTCAATTGAAATACTTGATTTTCCAGTAAGTAGTTCTATCCCACTGCAAGTAAAATATCTGAAGAGGTCTGGATATATTTCAATTAAATGTCACAATTAACAATTACCTGAATCTAGATTTGTGAACAACATTCAAATGCTTTCTAACATTGCTTTTAGGAATATATTCTGTCTATGTCACAACATTAATATTTCAGAAGATTTATTAATTAGCGACTAATTGCTTCTGATAAGACTTGGGATGTCTTTCAAGCGGAAAGTCCGCAGAGCAATATTAAATCAGTGGTAGGAAAACGTGATACTTTATTTGAGTAACTGTCTGTTGTCTATCACTGCCTTTAATCCAAATAAAGCGTTTTAAAACAATATCTTGATCGCAGTCATGTTGTTATGTTATAACACTACTCACTTGATACCTTCCCGTCTGTTGAGCTCAGAGTAACCTGCAATCATCAGAGGAAGTGTAAATCACATAGTTGTCGGTCGCTTAGCAAGTACACAACGTATTGCGGCTTACGTCTGCAATATTAATGATTTGATTTTATAATTTCTCAAAGTTGGCTGGAAAGGTAATCCGTGCAGTAGAACGACCCGACGGAGGGCCGGATTTGCCAAAGCGGTCTCTACTTCACTCTTAATATATAGAAGATGACAGTTTAAATTCGTGATTTTAGACATCTTAACATTTTTGAACCCTCCCCTCCCCCCCGCTAATCTTTCTTGGTGGCTATCCACAGCCCTGATTAGTGTTAATAGAGGACGACTTCCAACTTGTACTTTCTCTTTATTATTATTATTATTATTATTATTATTATTATTATTATTATTTAGAATTTGCTTTACGTCGCACCGACACAGACAGGTGTTATGGTGACGTTGGAATAGGAAAGGGCTAGGAGTAGGAAGGAAGCGACCATGGCCTTAATCAAGGTACAGCCCCAGCATTTGTTTCGTGTGAAAATGGGAAAGCACGGAAACAATGTTCGCGGCTGGCACTATCTCCCGAATAGCGGACAGTGCCCGCAAGTGCAGCACAGCTGACTGAGATAAGCATGCCAGTTTCGAACCAGCCGGGTTCGAACTGCTCAGCTGGGGTGGTCCAGGAAGTGTGTCACGCACGACGTGGTGAAGCCGTACCTCCAACACTTCATTAGGGTCCAACAAGTTCTCAAACTCCACTGGACACTAAGAGAATGAAGGTAGGAACACATCGCAATGATGGTGATTCTCAAGTGAAAAGAGATTCATGGAAGCAGCCCAACAAGTAAAACTATTTCTACAATCATGGGAAAAAGTATACGTACACCTTTATCTCGCGCATTGTCCGTAGGCACTACTTTTCTATATATCGGTATTTGAACATGGAAATAATAATAGTACTTTAGAAATATTTGTTTTAACAAACGTATCATCCAATAAATTAGAAATATAGATGAAGTATTCGTAGAGGTGGTTTATCTCAACGCAGGTAAGCAGTAAAGGTCACGTCTTTTACCAAGTCATCTAAACAAGTGATACAGTCAATGAGTAAGATCGGCCGCACTATGAAAGAAACAACAGAAACATTATAATCCGGGCTCATAATTCCTGTAAATCGCTCTCGGAAATATCGCAACTTGTGAAGCGACTAAGATCTACAATTCAGGGAATTATTGACAGGTATGGTGACAGAAAATCTTTCAAAATGCACCTAGATGTGGAAGTCCATGCAAACTGGACGATCGAACTAAAAGACTAATCGTCAGGAAAGTTAAGAAAAATCCTAGAATCAGTGTTGCAAAACTGAGGTCTGAAGTAGGAATACGTGTGCTTCCTCAATTCAAAAGTTTGTATATACGAATGAGTATCTTTGTAGAAACGCAAGGCGAAAACCTTTAATTAACCCAGCAAATAGGAACAAGCTTCTCTGGAATTCTGAGATCGAGTTATATTTATGGATGAAAGTAAATTCACAGTTCTTCAAGAACATGGCAAAAAGATTGTAGGGAAACGAACACAGAACTGGAAGGAAAATTTCTGCTTTGTTCAGTGAAGCATGAGCTCAGCTGGAGTCATAGATACTACGTTATATTGACATTTAGAAGAAACATCTAGCATCTAGCGCCAAAAAAAATGGCACTTCTGGATAATTAAGTATTTATGCAGGATAATGATCCTTGACACACCCTCCCATCCAATGCCCGGATCTGAATCCTATTGAAGATCTTAAAGAGAGACTGAGCACACAAAGCGTAAGATCGAGCCCACCTTCACCCCCAAACTAGTTCATTCAATGCCTAGACGGCTTGAAGCCATTGTAAAATCAAAAGAATTGCCAACAAAATATTAAATGTGCCCTAAAATCAGTAAGGAATTAAAATAAAACAAGACTGTACGAATACTTTTTATGAGTATGACATCATGGTATTTTCATTTATTTATGTCTTTCAATGTTATGTGTTATGATGTATACACTGGCTGAGTAAATGTCATGGGATGGCGGAGCACTGATGCGCACCCCCCCCCCCCCCTGTGCCAGCGGTAGTTGTATAGGAGACCTTGTGAGCTGTGGCTGTGCATGTGACAGGTGTAACATGGAACGTCGTCGTGAGCTGACACCGTTCGAACGGGGTGTGATGGTCGGTGCCCGACGGATGGGAAGTGCCATTTCGGAAGTGGTGCGGGAATTCGGCTTCACACCATCAACCGTGTCCAGGGTGTATCGTGAATGGTTGAATGCGGGTGTCACCGTCCAGCCACCCTCGATGACCGTGACCGGCGACATCTGAGACGGATTGTCAATAGTGACAGACGGGCAACCGTACAACAAATCACGGCTCAATTCAACACAGGCCGTGCTGGACACGTCTCCCAGTGGACAATCCGTAGGAACATGGGTTATGGGAGCCGGCGCCGCACACGGGTGCCACTGTTAACCCAACGTCATCGGACACAACGACGCGCATTTGTCGCCAGTCACCAGGGATGGACACTGGAACAATGGCGTAACGTGATATGGTCGGAAGAATCACGATTTCAACTGCACCATGCCGAGGGGAGGCACCGTGTATGGCGCAGATCACATGAAGCGATGGATCCCACCTGCCTCGAAGGTGTGGTCCAGGGCACTGGTGTCTCTCTTATGGTCTGGGGTGCATTTTCCTGGTATGGAATGGGCCCCAAGTTGTTCTTGAAGAGACTTTGAATAGTACGCGGTATGTTGAGTTGCTCGGAGACCATCTCCACCCATTTTTGGCCTTCCAGCGCCCAGGCGGTTCTGCGGTGTTTCAAGATGATAACGCGCCGCCACATCGCTCCCACGTCGCCCGCGAATGGTTCCAGGAACATGCAGCGGAGGTCCAACGACTGCCATGGCCACCCAGGAGCCCCGATATGAACCCTATCGAGCATATCTGCGATGTCCTGGAACGCAGGCTCCGTGCCATGGATCCTGCACCCACGAACAGTCCAGCATTGGCGGCCGCTCTGCAAACAATTTGGTGTCAGCTGCGTCCAGAGGACTACCAGCGACTTGTCGTCTCACTGCAGTTCGCAGGGCCAGAGGAGGCCCCACACGCTATTAGGTGACATTTGCTAAGTCAGTTATATGTTTACATAGTGTACAGAAAGCTAACCAATTTATGTTATACAACGTACATGACAATAAGTATAGTAAATAAAGTATTTTTTGTTTCAGTATCAAGTGTAGGAATACTTTTTACTATGAGCCCTCTCTTTCATATGATAGGATTACTGCTACTAACCTTGCAGGAAGAAAAGAGATGATGTAGGCCTAAACAAAGTTGCTATGCACAGTCGTTCGAGGAAGCTGGGAGTTTCCATGTGTGACTGAGGACTATAGAACGAACGCTACTGCAGTAGAGCGATACGTGCTAAGTGATAGTTCCACCAATGACGGGAACATCCACAACCCGTTGCACTCCTTCGGGAGATGATGAATGACTGACAGGGGAGATCAGGCATAACTTTGTCCGAGCAACATTTGAAACTGGAATGCAGCGTTCAGAAGCCGGTGTCTAACACCCGGCTAATAATAATACGAAGATTGAAATTTTACGGACAAGTTGAAAGACTCACAACAACAAGACTTGCACAGCAGAAAATTGAACAGTATACCATAGACCCCAGAAGTGACAAAGGATGTCCAGAACGTCCACATAGGTATATGAGAAGAATTAGATAGAAATCTGTTCCGTAAAGAGATGGGTAGTAGAGGCAGGAGACCAGGAACCAAGTGGAGTGGCAGAGAGGCACTGCGTTATCCAATAGGGTCCATACGGTTTCGGTTTTTGGAGACGCCGAGGTAGTCCCACAGCAGTTCTTTTATGTGCCAGTAAACTACCGACACGAGGCCGACGTATCTGAGCCCCGGTCTGTGCCAAGTTAGGGTCACGAGATGAGCGAGTCAGCCCGGCGTCAGGAGGTTTTTCACCTCTTAACCCTCCACATAGTAGCCAATCTACACTGATCCCTGCCACCTTTAAAACTACACTCAATCGTTCACCCGGTGCCCCTCTATGCCAAACCACTCCACTTTATACAATCGACACAGATAGGTCTTATGGTCGTGGCAGTCACTTTCATTTTGTCAAAGCCAAGGATAAGACTGAGACAGGCCAATTAAAGTTAACAGAAGAGATAGTGCTTCCTCTTTAAAACGTTCATGTTGTAAGGCTAATACGCTCTGGGTCATGTTCGCGTTCCGGAGTCACGGAAATAACCATTTAAGGTTAAAATGTCAACTCTGGGCCGTCTGAACCGAAGGCGGGGCAATGATCCGGACATTCGTATTGGTAAATAGTTGCCCTTGTTCGCATTTTCTAAACATTAATTTAATACCGAGTTTCTTAAAATTCTATATACTCTGACAAACTGAAGTGAACTGTATACACTGAATCTCAAACTCTGGTGTTTTAGGGAAGATCCGCTTTTTTAGAGCTGCATTTGTTTGGCTTAGGTTCCACCCGGGAAAGTAGAGCAGAGAAAGTGCACAATATTGCTTAGTATCAACTTATCTTGGAGATTTCCTTTCAAGCTTCCACCAGCCTGCACCTTCACGGGATATTAGTGGAGCCTACTTCTGTGGAATAACCCCAACGAGTATGCTCATGCTCATATGCCCTCACTACATAAGAACACGGCGTGAAGGTTTGGCAATGTAGAGAGTGGTGGTAATTATACGAAGTAAAACTAGCCAACCATCCTCTATAAAACACTAGTCAGAAAGAAAAAATGAAAGGGATCCGACACTTCGAAAAATGAACGTATCAACCAGAGAAAAACAAGAACCACGAAGGACATGGAGAGGCCTCGACAGCTCTAATACTTTTGGTGTCGGAAAAGAACAAGAGTTGACCAAGGGAGCTCAGATAGGATGGATGAAAGTGAGGAGCGTCGTCCCCAGCCCGTAAGGCCCCTTTTACGACAGGCAGTGTTACTGTACCACCCTCACCCACAGAGGGAGTAGTTTCATTCATTCCCTAAATAAACGGTCGGTGCGTCCTTTTCTAGAGTTGATTCGGTTTCAACAAATAATGCACGGGTTTGTTTCGAGCATTTCCGAGATAAACATTATCAACGAAGTCAGAGTTACTCTGATGAAGGACCGATAAAATGACCAAGAAAGCTAAGAAACTGCGGGGTCGGGTATGGCGTGAAATAAACGTGTAGCTAGCTTTTACGACCGGATGCCCTTCCTAATGAGTTTATGAGATGATAGTAGGAACACAGCATACTACTGCTCAAGGCTTTATCAATGGCGGTTAGTGCATGAACGGTTTTTGCGCGCCGCCCCACCGCCTTTTCAAAAACAGTTAACGTTATTTCACTCTGTAATTCATTACATAAAGAGATGGTCGAACTTACAGTGGTGTGCTGTTCAGTTATGCAATGTTATCTTTATTATTTCGGCTGTAAACATTTTGCCTTTCTATTTTCAAGAAAATGGCAACGGCTTTCAGCACGCTCCATGTTGTCTGAGAGGTTACGTGCCAGATGCGACCCATCAATCACTTACAGTTGATCTGCATTAAGGGCTGTCACCAAGTGGCAGATTGCTAATAAGTAGATAACTTGGTCTTTTCTAAAATAAAGCTCTGACACCGTTGTTCGCAGGTTCGAGTGCCATTGGTCGAAAGAAAAATATAATAATGTTGCTGGCTTTACGTACCAGTAACTACTTTTATGGTTTAAGGAGACGCCGAGGTGCCGGAATTTAGTCCCGCAGGTCTTATTTTACGTGCCAGTAAATCCACCGACACAAAGCTGACGTATTTGAGCACGTTCAAATACCACCGGACTGAGCCAGGGTCGAACCTGCCAAGTTGGAGTCGGAAGACCAGCATCTCAACCGTCTGAGCCTGGATGAAAAAAAAAATCACCATCAGAATGTTGGCCGGCAAGGTAGGAAAGTTAGTGGTAGACAGTTTCTAATCACTAGATTGCATGCCAAAAGCCGGGATTCAAATCCAAACCTTTTCGCAGTGTTCAAATGGAGTGAGGGGATATGATGCTGTCATGGTGATTCGGCCGTCGGATGGCGACGTAAAGCATTGAGCAGACCCCTTGGTATTATTCGAGAGGAGTAGGCAACGTGACGAAACCGGGTTTCATCTCTCCCTAGTCCATTATCATAATCCCACATCCAGACGCGCAGGCCGCCCAAGGGTGTCAGGCAGAAAGACCTGCACCAGGTAAGCCGAACACGTCCTCGGACACTCCTGGTACTAATAGGACACGCTAAGTAAGTACGCGTAAGTCGTAAATAATTTCAGAGAATTAGGATCTTTTTTATTGCTAGTGGCATTACGTCGCACCGACACAGACAGGTCTTAAGGCGACGATGGGATAGGAAAAGGCTAGGAATGGGAAGGAAGCGGCCCTGGTTTTGAAGTACAGCCCCAGCATTTGCCTGGTGTGAAAATGGGAAACCACAGAGAGCCATCTTCAGGGCTGCCGACAGTGGGATTCGAACCCACTATCTCCCGGATGCAAGCTCAGGGCCGCGCGCCTCTAACTGCATGGCCAACTCGCCCGGTGGGAAAAGACGTAAACGCATCACCATGTTTCGTGTTGTAAAACGAGTTTCTCCCAGAAGTGTTATGTAAAATAGGGGCAGTAGCGCTTATAGGACTATTGAAATGGCATTGCTCTTCGTTTAGCTTACCTTATCTTGGGTGATGACACAACTTATCAAATGACAATTTGCTTGTCAACGCCGGTCGCATCCGGCACGGTTAAAGATTATGCGGTCGCTAGTGGCACGGGTCGCATCTGGCACGCCACCGTCTGAGGCGTTCGGACTGGCAGCAGAGCGCTGAGCAAGTGTACGGGGTGTGGGAGCGGGAGGAGCCTGGAAGGATGATATCCGCCTGTGAGGGGAAGGAAGAGTGCACGCGAGTGTTAAGTGCTGAACGGCGGAGTCCTCAGCACATCGGCAACACTTTGCAATCAATCAATCACTACTGATCTGCATTTAGGGCAGTCGCCCAGGTGGCAGATTCCCTATCTGTTGTTTTCCTAGCCTTTTCTTAAATGATTTCAAAGTTGGAAATTTATTGAACATCTCCCTTGGTAAGTTATTCCAATCCCTAACTCCCCTTCCTATGAAATAATATCTACCTAGGCTTTTCCACCCACGTCTATTGTGGTTAGAGATTAATTCCAAAATATTTTACAAAACAATGAATTCCATTATAGTGACTATTTAAACAATTCACTTCTATAAAGAAGCTAAAATAAAGATTCAAAATGTAACCATAACGTGACGACGCTATTCAATGTTATTTGTTTTACGTCCCTCTAACTATTTTACGGTTTTCGGAGACACCGAGGTGCCGGAATTTAGTCCCGCAGGAGTTCTTTTTACGTGCCAGTAAATCTACCGACACGAGGCTGACGTATTTGAGCACCTTCAAATACCACCGGACTGAACCTGCCAAGTTGGTGTCAGAAGGCCAGCGCCTTAACCGTCTGAGCCACTCAGCCCGGCACGACGCTATTTGTAGTGATAAAATTGCTAAATACGTTGTCATGCTTTGAAATTTGAGCAAGGAGAGAGAAATTCGGGAGTGCACTGCTTATTTGTTTTCATGAATGTCGTTATCACTTGTGATTGTGATCAGTTCCATAGTAGTCGGGATTGCATTAGCTGTTAGCCTCTTAACGCGTGTAGTGTAGCTAATTTATTAATTAATGTTCTAATGCAAGCAGATTTCTATTCAGCTCTTGCCATCGGATTATTATTCATCTAAAAGTATCGTGGTGCTGGACCGAGTGGAGAGGGGAAAGGGATGTCAGAGTAAAATGTCACGAACCGCCACTGGTCTTTAGGTCTCATATGAGCACCACCTCTACTACCTTGCCCGTCAACATTCTCACCTACTAACTACGGTGTCAGACTTGACGCCTTTTTGTGCTGTATCAATTCGTATATCTAATCTTGGCATATTAGTATTTCTGATTAGCTCAGTGGCTTCCCACCCGGAGCACCCTGTGTATCCTGGCTCGAGGATCACGTGGCATCTGGTTTGAAACCTCCAGCCAAAACCAAACAGAGAGTGGGTGGAACCAGTGAGGCCAGAAATAACATAAACTGAAGAAAATGTATTCTTAGTAATACTTCAGAAGTGCTACCTGCATCACATTGTATTTGACGTATTATTGCTCTAATGCCCTGTCAGAGGTGGTGTTAAAATGTCAACAACTCGGAGCTGGAAACATAATCGCTCTCAGATGTGTGTAGAAAGGTGCCTGGGTTCAGATGACGTCACAGACCTGCACCTTGCAAATACCGATCCTGCCTGCGTGGCCGTCCCTCTGACTGACCCTTCTTGCGGCAATGTCAGTCCACGTGTTGAACAGTCCTCAGTCATAGACCCAAACTCAATCGGCGGATGTTTTGTTCACTAGAGCAGATCTTCTCCATCTATAAACAGCTGTGTAAGGCATACCAGACCAACATCCCCTCAATTCCTGTCCTGACCGGGAATCGCAGCCTGGGTCTCCACGTAAGAGGCAGGCTATGACTGCAACTATGAAACCTATTTTATGTATGTGGTTATCATTGAAGATTGTGTTAACCTTGACATTTTTTGTAATATTTTCACCGTGTGCCTATAAATATTATGTAATGTGTGCAGAAGGGGCCTAGGTCCACTGAGTTTCACAGCCCCTAAACGGAAATTACATTTGGGAGTTAATTAGCTGCATGCTCTTAATCCATAACTGAACTGTAAACTACCTAACGCACGTATTTTAAATGTAATTTGGGTGATATATTGTTTCAAAATATTATTTTTATACTTCCCTAAAAAATAACTGATTTTGCACGAAGCGATTCAAGTGACGTTTTGCACCTACTGTACCGTCACAACGCCCAGAGCTCGCCCGTAGCTGACCCGCGGCTCTTCTTTTATCTGTGGAATGTACAAGAGTACAGTGTAAAGGTCCGTTTACACAACACGGCTCACTCGCCGAGCCTCGAGGAAACGCCTATGCGCAGGGATTTTGTCCCACTAAAGCTGTATTTTCTTTACTTCGCACCGACATGGCGACGATGGGATAGGAGAGGGCTAGCAGCGACCATGGACCAAGGTAGAGCCCCATCTTTATGCTGCCGACAGTGGGGTTCGAACCCAGCTCACAGCTGCTAACCGCCCGGCCAACTCGGTCGGGAACCTGAGCAGCGGAGTGAGCAAGTCCTCCACGGTACGAACTCGGCCGCATTCTTTTCGGGCCTTTTGGCACTCACACCATGTCGGAGTACTCCTCAAAGTACCGTCCACGATAGGGTGATCCGAACACGAATGTGGTCACTGACGGTAAGAGAGCGAATGTTTTAGTACAGTGACGCACGCTAGACTGCATGAGAAGAGTGCTTGGCGACACCAGCTCGTTCGCACATGTCCCATACCTTACAAAAGTCACATCGCAGTTGAACACTAGGCTACAGTGTGCAGTGGCGTACGAAACCAACACTGAAAAACTGTACACAATGTAATTTGCGCTTTTTATGTTAAGTATTGAGCAGGTGGTCATCCGAAATCGAATGTAAAGAAATAGCGCCGATTCCAGAAAAGGCATTTACACGATGTTTACGTTAAACAGTTAAGTATGGTTGCTGTAACTTATTCTGATATGTATGTAGTCCAAGTGACCTATAATTCCAGGGAAATTATCCCAAATATAAAAAAAATACATGGGTTGCCAGGAATTGCGATCAAGTTGACAGTTAACGGACTGTCCCTTGTGTCATATGTTTCATAAGTTTGAGGTTAAACAGTGTTCTCGGCAGTATTTAAATATAGCCGCTTGAACATCAATCAATCAATACTGATCTGCATTTAGGGCAGTCGCCCAGGTGGCAGATTCCCTATCTGTTGTTTTCCTAGCCTTTTCTTAAATGATTTCAATTACATTGGAAATTTATTGAACACCTCCCTTGGTAAGTTATTCCAATCCGTAACTCCCCTTCCTAGAAATGAATACTTGCCCCAATTTGTCCTCTTGAATTCCAACATTACCTTCATATTGCGATCTTTCGTACCTTTAAAGGCGCCACTCAAACTTATTCGTCTACTAATGTAATTTCAGGCCATTTCTTCCTGACAGCTCGGAACATACCAATAATGGACCATTTATATTGGTATTACATACCACTTAGACGAGCAGCTCGTCTTCTTTCTTCCAGTTCTTCCCAGCCCAAACTTTGCAACATTTTTGTAATGCTACTCTTTTGTCGGAAATCGCCCAGAACAAATCGAGCTGGTTTCTTTGGATTTTTTCCAGTTCTTGAATCAAGTAATCCTGGTGAGAGTCCCATGCACTGGAACCATACTCTAGTTGAGGTCTTACCAGAGACTTATATGCACTCTCCTTTACATCCTTACTACAACCCCTAAACATCCTCATAACCATGTGCAGAGATCTGTACCCTTTATTTACAATCCCATTTATGTGAGTACCCCAGTGAAGATCTTTCCTCATATTAACACCGGTTTTAGACTAAGTGATAAATACCGTCTTTGCAATGAGACAGCCTTACTTACACATTGTTTAACCGTAAACATCGTTTAAATACCGTTTCTGCAATCGGCCGCATGTTTTTATCGTTGGACGGGCGAATAATGCGGGAGATATTTTCCACAAACTTTGAAATATCTGGGGAAACAAATAACGATCAATACAGACAATATGTCTCACTCGAGCTACAATAATGCCGATATTGCGACAATGATAAGAGAGGTCTCCAAGAATCCAATATCGTTCACATTACGGCATTTCCCCCTCTATTTTGCGTTTTCTTTTATATTTCAAAGTTTCCTTTTCAATTTGATGGTCATATTCATTACACTGCTAATCAATAGTCTGATGACCATGCTCTTTTTCATCACAACTGAATAATATTTATCAGACATTCAAGCCATGGATGAAATTCTACAATGGTGAATTATACACAAATGACTGCAAATGGGATTCTCTATAACCTTCGATATGTTCAATTTTTACGTAATATATCTGGATATGTTTTGAAGTTTGTGAGAAATTGCGAATATCTTGGAACAGTAAACGACCGTAACATTTTTTTCACTCCAGATAATGTCACCGGTCATGTTTTACACGATGACACTGAGTTCCACGTTTCTGAAGCTTGTCGGTTGACGCTCAGCAACGGGGAATGCAAAATCCAGCCGGCTCTTTAAACATCCGGCGAACACATCTATTGCTCAGGTTCGCCCTCCTGAGAACACATACCTAACTATCCAGCCTCGTCTAGTAAGGAGCACCAAGTAGCCGCAAGTGTTGTGTTCTCCGAGCCAGCAATCGAAGATGACTACACTACAAGGAGCCATATAGTTAGAGGTTGCCATGGAGTGGCAGCAGGACCAGTAGCGTTACATTGGATATAAAGACCATTTCGAGTGATATGGAAAGAAAAAGAAGTACCACAAGATTGGAGGAAGGGCCTGATAATCCCAGTATTCAAGAACGGTGGTAAGATTTTTTTTAGAATTTGCTTTACGTCACACCGACAAAGATACGTCTCATGACGACGATGGGATAGGAAAGGCCTAGGAGTGAGAAGGAAGCGACCGTGGCCTCAATTAAAGTACCGCCCCAGCATTTGCCTGGTGTGAAAATGGGAAACCTTCTTCAGAGCTGCCGACAGTGGGGTTCCAACCCACTATCTCCCGGATGCAATCTCACAGGTGCGCGCCCCTGACCGCAGGGCGATAAGAAAGAATGTAGCAACTATAGCGGAATCCCCCTCATGTCACATGTAGCAAAGATCTTTTGAGAGGGCATTAGAGGGAAGACTGGGGATGAAAGTAGAAAAGGAAATGGAGGAAGAGCAATATGGATTTACAGTAGAAGAGATAGAACAACTTTTGAGCTAATATTTGGTTAAGGAACATGATGGAGAAACGGTGCGAGTTCTAGAAGGATTTAGAGATGACATTTATAGATACTGAGAACAGTGCACCACGGCAACTGGTTTGCGATGCATTGATAAAAAAGAAGGTATGCAGAGCAGAAGTACAAATTATCTAAGCCATGTATGAAATCCACAAGAGTGTACAACAAAGAATGTGAAGCAAAGAGACAAATGTCTCACTCTTTGCAGACGACATAGTAATAGAACTCGTTACTTTATGGAATCGGGAGTAGAGGAATAAGTGTGGAGGTTACCTCTCGCGAGGGCATACTGCACTAAGTTGTGAACGGCTTCGAATATTTGGGGAGTACACTTACAGAAGATGGGAAAATACACGAAAAAATTGTAAAGATTCCAACATGCCAATGTGTGAGAGGTACAGTGTGGAATCGGGACGTCCCTACTCAATACATTACGCACCAACTGACACATGCGGTGGGCACATGGACAACAACAAAACATGGTAACAGCAGAATCCAAGCATCCAAGATGAAATTCGTAGAGGAACGCACAAAGAGATAACATCAGAAACGTAGACATCAGAGAGAGAGAACTGGATTCCCTAAACTGCAAGACAAGATATAGACCAATGGTATGGACACAAGATGAGAATGGAGAGCATTTACGGAGAAAATAATATGAGGAAGACAACGGGGTAGGCCCATAAAGAGGTGGATGGATACGGTGAAGAGAGGAGTAAAAGTAGAAGAAATATTGGAGGAAAGATAGAAAACTGTGGAGATCCTTAACCCGAGCCATAAGACTGGAAACGGGAAATGAAGAAGTACTGATGTAACGTAAGATCCTAATTAGAGTATGGTCCAAGAAAGGAAAGCAGCACAATTTGAATACTTGAGTATCGAGACGGGGTACGTTCTGAGTTGTCATTGGAGACATAACGTTCAATTACTTCCGTAGACGAATAACTTTGGATGGAGCACTCAAAATGTAGTAAAGATCATAATGTGAAGATAAAGCTGAAATGAACAAATTGGTTATAGGAAAAGGAGTCTTTGGAATTCTTTAAGAAAAGACCAGGTAATGTGTGTCGTAGTATGGCGATGACCGAGATCCGTGCAATGTCTCACTCTCTCGACATGCAGCTCACCTTGACCTACAAGGTGCACTGGTAGTGGTGACGTTACCCTCTAACACTTTCCTTACGGTAATAGCTTTTTGTGGTGCTGAATGCATGGCCTCACAGACGTCACGACCTCCGTCCAATATTCAGCAAAGGGCTCCTATCAATCGTGAACGCCCTTTACGTCAAAACAAACAGAGCTGACTTCCTTCTGATGGCTGTACAACTACTCTGAGAGAATACTTGAAATAATCCACCTGCGGTTTTGTATTCAGTCCTCCTGGATTTCTCGCCTTCTGACAGCACTTTAGTCATTGCTTACTAATACCTCCCTGCCAGTAAACGATCTGTGTACACTATGAACAACAAAGATGAAACCCCTGGAACCAAGAAACTAACTTTTGAACGCCTGTAACAACCGACCCCAAACGGTTATCGCTACTGTACTGTCCGAGTGGCTGAGACCCCAACTCATCTCAGTCCGCTGGTCAGCCTCGTACCGGTGATTTACTGGCACGTAAAAGAACTCCTGCGGGACTAAATTCCGGCACCTCGCCGTCTTCTTTTCCTACACCTGTGGGGTCGCGACGGCCGGATGCCCTTCCCGACGCCAACCCTATATGGAGGGATGTAATCACTATTGCGTGTTTCTGTGGTGGTTGGTAGTGTGTCGTCTGCATATGGTGAGGAGAGTGTTGGGACGGACATATACACCCAGTCCTCGAGGCAGAAGAATTAATCAGGAACCGGCCAGGAATCGAACTCGGGACCCTCTGAACCGAAGGCCAGTATGCTGACCATTCAGCCAACGAGGACTCCGGCACCTCGGCGTCTCCGAACCGTAAAAGTAGTTAGTGGGACGTAAAGCCAATAGCATTGAGAGGCCTAGAGGATCACTAACATCAGCGGTCAATGAAATGAGCCCGAACATCTTTAAGAGCTGAGAGAGCTTTCGCCTCCTTCCTCTGCTGATCCATGAATGAGAATTGAGCAGCCGCTACATCACATCTGGCAGGTCCCGACCTATGACTCAAGAGCAACTTTCACATCGTTCCTGGGAACTCCAATTGCCGTTACACTTTTCGTACTGAGTGTAACAAAATGCGTGCGAGGACAGTTCTATAGTGTCACGATAAACTGACATGATCGAAAACACGTTCGACAGAACGCCATCCATGTCGAGCGTTATGAGGAAAGTTCCTCGTCAAAACTAACGACCCCATTCGAATTCAGTTTTTTAAAATGCATTTTGTTTATGAAACGTGTTACATCCATCGTGAAATTCGTAGCGTTTCGCCCCAGTGTGACGACGCACACTAAGTAATAAATGTTTATTTTTTTCTTCGACAACAGGAAAATGTCATTTCCCATGTTTCGTTTTACTCCAGGCCTGAACCGAATCTCTCCTGGGCGACTAAGACTAAGTTTTACTGAATATTGTCACGTAAACACACTCATACTCCTCAACGCAACATCGAGGTTGCAATCTTTTTTTAGTCGATAACAACTCAGACTAGGCCTCCTCTCGTCATGGGATCTAGAGGTCGACCACTCTGTACTGAGCTATAAAATAGTACTGCAGACACTGGTTTGATAGGAGCGATGGGACAACTTCACTTTTATCGACCGCTAGATAAACCGTCCGCTCTGTTCAACCTCAACTTTCCACCGCAAAGCTACAGAATATGTATGAAACTGAAGCACCAGATGTCCCAAGTTAAGCCATATCGGGCATTGTCAGAACATGACTAAACGACCTTTAGAATGCAGTCACTTAACTCGGCTGGGATAATGACCACATCACTAATAGTGGCAAACATTTTTCAACACTGAATATACAGCAGCCAAAAATGAAGAAAAAAAGGAAGTCCTCCTGTTGTTGCGTCAGTCATCAGTTCGATGCAGCTCTCTGCTAACACATAACTACTACACCTACCCTATACATTCCTACTGATCTCACCACCAACACTTCCCTCAAAACTAACTGAATAAGTACTTATAAATTTCACCAAATCCTTCTCCTCTCGCCAATTCGATTCCGTATCTCTTCATTCGTGATTCGATCCATCGATCTCACCTTCAGCATCCTTTTGTAACACCACATTTCAAAAGCTATTATTCTCTTTCTGAACAAGTTATTGTCCATGTTTTACTTCCATACTGATGATGTTTGAAGAAAGCAAATTTATTTTACTAAAGGATTTTCTTGCTCCTGCCATTGTTAATAGCAATATAATATCTACCTCATTTAAGACTTGATTTCCTAATCTACCTATTTTCTACATCACCTGAACTACATTCCATTACTTTTGTTTTGGACTCATTTATTACTTTTTTTAAAATCTTGTATTCCTTCTTCCAAGACCGCGTTCACACCATTCTGCAATTTCTCCATTTTTTTTTTTTTTTCCTACTTGTTTAACATCACGCGGACACAGATAGGTCTTATGGCGTCAGTGACAAAGGAAAGGGCCACGAGTGGGAAGAAATCGACCGTGGCCTTAATTAGGGTACAGCCCCAGCATTTGCCTGGTAAGAAAATGGGAAACCACAGAAGAACATCATCAGAGCTGCCGACAAGCTCACAGCTGCACACCAACTCGCTCGGTAGTATGGCCAACCAGTCTTAAATCCCCGCCTAGAACCCAAAATGATCGAGGAGCCGAGATACCTGCGCTGAGCTCAAAGAGAGATAATAATAATAATAATAAAAACAATGTTATATGTTTAAGATCCCTTCAACTACCAGAGGGGGCAGGAATATCTTGCTCAGAAGTGCCAGCGACATGAGACTTAAATTTAAGCATTCTTAAGATTTATACCAAGATTTGATTGGGCAACTCCGATTATATGAAATAAGTCCATAACATCTTGCCAAAGTCTGTTGAGGGGATGCCCAATGAAAAACAAGAACTTAGGATATGTTGTGTCTGTGGTGACAGGCAGGAGTGAAATAAAATTACAACTGTGTAGAAAATGTTCTAGTTTTTCCGTTTGTATATTTTCTGTACGCCTATATAGCTGCCATAGATTTGTATATAACGACTGTGCCGTCCGAAACGACATTACGTCCACACACTTGGCGAAATTTCACGCAATTGTGCACAGATATGACTGTGTTTTAATTCAAAATATAGATCTGAAAATATATTATTTGCGAAGAATAGCGCAAAAGCTTACTCCCCGATCAAGTACTATGGTTTCATGAGTATAGCAGTCACTTAAGTATCTTGATATGACAGCTTACATAACTGCAATTCTTCCCAAATAATTTGATGTACATCAAAAATTTTCCTTAATAAATTATCTTTCCTAACAAGACCACTAGAAGCTCCAAGTCTACTCAAAAGTCTGGGGAAAATTAAATTAAAATCTACAAGTTCTGTTATATTTTTAGTTCGTACTGTACATTAAACCTTGGTAAATAATAACAATACCAATAACTCTGGTTTAGAGCATTACAGAAAAGTTACAGATTATACCCATACAGCAAACAAGTGGCTGCCGAATTACCACCTTTACATTTCCAAGCAACTCTGTTATACAGGAGTGAAAGCTGGGTGGGGCTGAAGATACCTTATTCATAATCATCTTCCTTCCAAGTATTGGGCCATGTGTCCTGTTACGATCTTGCATTTTTCTTTTTTCAAGACTTGAAAGCAATCAAATGCCTTTCGACGGATTGCTAGCCTGAAGGAATACCTTATTCACAAATAAGATATATGAAAATAGCGAGAATGACTGCTGGTACAAATGGCAGGAGGATATTCAAAATGAAATAATGGCTACGTACGTACCAAGGACGAGAATAATAATGGACTGGGCCATGAACGGCAAGAGGAGTAGAGGAAGACAAAGCGATGACCATTAGACTTAGTTTTTAATGTTATAAGAGCTCTAGAACTAAAGGACGTGTACATTCTGCTGTGTATAAATATATTTACAGAGTAGTTTCTTTTAACATGTAAGGTAAAAGAGGGTGTGTCTTCATTTCTCGCTCAATCATGCCTAAAATACTGGACCAACTGAACTGAAACTTGGCATAGATATATCGTGTAATTCTGATATGAACCCTTTCTAAATGACAACTATTACTAAAATAATGGGCAAATGATTACTTGTAGTGTTCCACTCGCTGCTTGACTGATGACAAGTACACCAATCAGTGCCTGATGGACGCTGGCAGCATTAGCACCTCTTCAACCATTGTACACCATGAATATAAGCTTACTCAGTCCATGGTGTAAAGTGCAAGAGGAACAGAGGCTGACTTATCAGTTAAGATAAGATTAGAGCGAACTGGTCATCTAACCAGATTAATATGAAGCAGAAACAATACGTACATATTTGCAAATCTTAAGTGAAATAATCCAAAAAGTAAATCCTTGGAATCCAAAATATTTCTTAAGAAATGCAGCATGTACAGTACGATATTAGCAGGATGTCAGTAAGAAAGAAACCTACGAGTATTGAATGTTAGGCAGGAACAGCTGGATCCTTTCAACGTGTGATCTCTCACAGCATTCAATCATGTCTTGACAGTAGCAACGGAAAGAGGGTACGCAGAATGAGGAATAAACTTGATGGATGAAGCTGGACTCAGCCATGGAGGAGACCGATATGATGACTGCTAATAACACAGAAGATTGTGGAGGCACTTGCAGACTGAACAGTCAGTCAATAATGTAGATGAACGTATGTTTTCAGCCACAGAACTTTGTCGTAAGCTCCTAGACTGAGGCTATACAGTACTGTATACTAAACGGATGTTTCAAAAGTTCACCAAACACGGTTGGTCCGGTATCCATCAGCTCTGACACAATTTGTTACCAGCAACAAGAATTATGATTTTTAAAATGAACCTCAGGCATACCTGCTTCTGTAGAAGTTACCCAAGGAATATACAGGGTCCGTGTGTCAGGGGAACACGCACGGAAGGCGATAGCGCGGCCGGCTAAGATGATTTAATGCAGTACGGTAGTGATAACCCTTGCTTCACAGCAATAGTTTAGTTGTTCAACATCTGTGGTATTGGTAGCATGTTCAATGTGTTCGCTTTAAAATAGCGTAGTTTCTGTAGGAATACTAATCGTGTGTTTAACGAGTGATGTGTACAGTAGAACAGCATGTATTCATTGTGTTGAGCTATGCGAAGCGTTCCTCTTATACATAATGCCGCTTTCGATTCATTCACAAATTTCCTGGCATCCTCCCTCCCCATAGGAGTATGGTACATAAATTAGTAAAGAAGTTCCGCACCACTGGGTCCATTCGTAACAAGAAATCAAGAAGGAGGCGAACCATTTTAACAGAGGAAAAGCTTGACGAAATAGGAGCTCTCTTGGAAAGAACTCTAACAAAATCCCTGTTGCGTCTCGCCGTACAGGCTAATGTGTCATTATCTTCTGCCCATAAAGCAACAAAACCGTTAAAAGCAAAACTGTACAAACTCACCCCTGCCCAATATTTAAGAGGACCTGACAGTTTGACTAGGGCTTGGTATTGTAACTGGTTGCTTCAGTCAGTTCACGATGGGTATGTTGACCCAGAACTTTTGTTTTATAGTGGTGAAGCATAGCTACACCAAAGTGGCTATATAAATAGTCAAAACAATCACTACTGGTGGGCAGAAAATCCCCACCAGCAGCATGTCCATCCACTTCATGATGTAAAGATAGGAGTTTGGTGCGCAATAAGTGCTTGCAGAATTATAGGGCCTATATTTTTGTGTGAAACAATAATGGTGATCGATATATAGACCTCATTCTCAGACCATTCTTTCAAGAGCTGATGGAATAAGAAAGAAGTAATGGTTACTGTATGCAAGATAATGCGACGGCACACACTGCTGATCAGTCTACGGAGGTAATACGGGAAGTTTTCGAAGATCGTGCAGTTAAATTATCCCCCTAGATCTCCTGATTTAAATCCCTGTGATTACTACCTGTGGGGGGATGCCGAAGGGAAAAGTGTATGCGAACAACCCTCACACAAGAGAACATTACACAAGTTATTTCGAACATCACACGGGCTGAAATTCGCCGAGTGTCTGCAAACCTATTTACGAGCTGTCAGGCGTGTTCGACAGCTGAGGGACAACATTTTGAACATCAAATGTAATGCCAGGTAGGTTTTAGACTAATAGTTTCACTAGAAATGGATTTCTATAAGTGTGCATTGCTGTGAGTAGTGAGGAAGAAAAGCACGCATTATACCAGCTAGCGATGGAGTGTCATTGCGCCAGCCGTACCGTGCTCTGAGTGGTGCTGTGGAGCGAGCAAGAAAAAAAAAAAGACCCTGTACCTCAGAAAATAAACCAAACAATCCTCTCAAACTTACACATTTCATTATCCTCGGAACAACTTAATCCATCCACCTCAGAAATGTCTCCATCACCAACATATCAGGCTCCTACTACCTCTACCTCTTTCTATCCAGTTTTCTTCTTGTCCAACACTTCCCACATCAGGACAGAAGATTTCTTGTCACCTCTTCCCACTGTGTTTATCGCATCTTCTAAACACCATGTGCTTCTTTCTTTCAGTTAGTTACAATGCTCGTACTTGTTTTAACTAGGCCTAATAACAATCCTCTCCAATTTCAAGTACGTTTCTTCCATCTGATGTGTAAAATACCGTACCCTGAGCTTTTGCTAAACCCCATTACACATCAGCTTTATCTACAGGTGACTGAAGAAGGACAGTGACCATTTCTTTGTAGCTGAGCTGTGCGAGTCTTCATTCACATGGGGCAAGATCTGCTCACAGACACTTCATTGAGGCTACTTGTTTTAACATCACACTAGCACATCACAGGTTTTCAGCAGCGACGGAGGAATGGGAAAGGTACAACCCCAGCATTTGCCTGGTGTGAAAATGGGAATCCACGGAAAACCATCTTCAGAGATATTCGAACCCACTAGCTCCCGAACGTAAACTCAGTGTGCAACACCGTCATGATGAAATTGCGAAGGAGTCGGTCAAAGGAAGAGAGGAGAATGATACAACATATGAGATTAAAACACTGCATACACCAGGAAGGAAGAAAGCTGGAGTAGAAAAGTTGAAGAACAGTGAGAAAGAGAATGTAGCAGGGAAAAATACCAAAACAGATGATGGAGGTTAAGTTTGAGCAAGATGGATGGACTTGATCAATAAAATGACAAAGTAGAGAAATATTCAACTGGAGCCAGGTAAGGGAAAATGATTCTCACTGAGCACAAAGTAAAACTAATCCCTTGAGACAATCAGATTAAATAATAAAGTTAACGATGTTCACTTCAGCAACTCCTGCTTCTACATGTTCTTGATATCTCGTCACTAGCTTTAAAATGTCTCACTGGAATTATTATTTTTTTTTTTTACAGATTATTGCTCTGTCTCTTGTGCTGTTCTAATGTTGAGATATTTGTTTATTTAAAATAGATTCATTATTGTTAGTATTCACAAATCACGAGACAATGCTCACACTGTCAGCGTATGACGTTTGGGAAATTGAGAGTTAAAATACACCGAAGCTCAAAACAAATTATGGAACGACAAATTGAGAGACCGAAGAGGTAGGAGAAGCCGAGTTACAAAGGGACAAGGACTGAAACACAGCGATGGACAGAAAGAGAGTTCTTATATCCAACAAACTCTAGCCTACAGTCTATTCTACAACATGTTAGAAATGAGGAATTCCAAGTTACAGACATTTAAAAGCAATTTCACACTAATTTTACGTTTTTCCTCCTCTGCATATTCATTTCACAAAGATCAATAAAATGCATGTGGAGTTGTTGTGCTGAAATAATCAGTACACACTTTAAGATTATAAGTTTGGACAGCTATCATAGACTTACCTTCACAGTGACGCTAGAAGTGGAAGATTTAATGAGGTCGATGATCTCTTCACGACTCTTATCATCGACCACAACACCATTCACTTCCAATAGGCGATCTCCTGGTAATAAACCCGTCTCATTGTGATGTTGCACGATAGTCCCCGGTTCTGCAAAAATCACTGCCTTCATCTGTCCACTTGCTAAGCGCTCCACAACCATTGCCCGCCGTAAAGAGAATCCAAAGTCACCTCTGGGAGGTGGCTGACGTTGTATGGTAAGCACTCGCGGTTTTGGTAACAGTACCGGTATAATGGGTGGCAAGGGAAGATCTGGAAGCGAGTCATCTAGAGCTCCTGAAGAATATCTATTCCAACGATTGTGGAAACTGGCAAACCCTTGACTTTCACCAATCGGACTAAGACTAAATGGTGGGGTGGCAAAGCTACTATTTGTTGTTGTGGTATCTGTGAGACTATCAGCGCTAGGACTTGTACTAGTAACAGTCAATAATTTACTAGTGATCTCAATATTGGTAGCCACCGTTATAGGTGGTGTAGTGAGGTAATCGCCACTTCCCAGAGCTAAGTCTAACTCGTCGCTCTGCTTGCTGTTAAGATCGTTCAACTTACCATCTGCTATACTATTTTTAACATTCATCACTGCATCACCTGCTCCCTGATACATACCCGAACTAGTCACAACCTGCTTGTAACTGGCCACCATTTGCGGAACATTCTGATAAGCAATCACTTCGTTCTGAAGGGTATTACGCACTAACACACTGTCTGTATGGTTCTCACCTCCATTCTGTGTCACTATTTCACTACCGACACTGGCTATACTAAGTCGGGGGCCCTTAAGGATGCCCCTCTTTGGAGGACGTGGAGGAAGCGGAGGAAGAGAGCGCTGCTGAGGGTTGCTGAGAGATGTAAGACTGGCTTCACTGCTATCACTCTGTGTCAAAGTTTCACCACCACTACGGACCCAAGAACAACTCGTTCCTGATGAAGGTGATGGACTAGCTGGTGTTCCTGAAAAATGGTGTCCAGGAAGACTGCTGGACCCCCCAGGATAGTCAGGTCCATGCTCCAGACTAGCAAAGAAACTGGCAGAATAATCTGCAGTAATGCCACTTGGTAACTTTTCTTTTTCTTTACGACGTCCACGAATCTTAAGAGATCTCCGAACCTGGAATAAATAAAATATCTGCATTCCATACGAGAATTTGTTGTAGAAGCGTTCAACAGTAAATCATAATATTTAATAAGAAGGCCTGTCAACAAAGTACTTACCTCATCTAGCCTCAGCAGCTCGTCTGTAGTCATACTCCCTCGATCCCTCTTTTTATTTTCTTTACGTTCTTTTTTCTCCTTCTTCCTCTTTTCCTTCTCCTCTCTTTCTGCTGCGCCTTTCTTCATGAAGTTAAACATTGCTTAAGCTTAATACGTAACCTGAAAAATGATATAAAACACTTCGTTACCCTAGAGTTCAATATATGTGCAACGCTCTCAGCTTTGAGTTAGGTTATGTATTATTGATTTTTTTAAAACAGATTTAAAGCAACAACAAAATATATTCTCCTGAACAGAATGATTATAGTCCACTTGTATATAGCTAAACTAAAACACAGGATTCTGCTATAATGAAAGGAATAACATAAATCACCTCGGTTTCATATGGGCAAGCGATGCAGAGACCACAGACTATACAAAAATATTTACTAACAGGTAGAATGTATTGCATTATTTACACACACAAATACAGCACTAGAAGATAGCTTTTCACATTTTTTCTACACGTTATTTAATCAAAATATGCTTACTAACATAACTACACCACGTTGCAATAGCTCCTCTCAAATCCTCGCACACAACTCGCATGGAACAATCCGATGACAACAGCACCATTGGTGATATGACAGCATTAGCCTTTCCCTTCCCTTTCCCCTCTTAACGAACATGGCGCTCGGTTGAACTCGCTTAGCACGAGCGCCTTACAGTAGAACAGTAAACTCTTTGTAGATGGCACAACCGTAGGCTTACAAAAAGCAGCGCGAAAACTAAAAAAACGCTTAGCTGTGACGTACTTTTCCTGTTTAAACGTTCCAGTTTTCGAGTTTAAATACACGTTGAAATGTGCCTGTAGAATAAAGAGCAAAGGTAAATGATTTATACTATAGTCACACCATTAGCTATTAGTCATTCTAAATTACATAAGATTTGCTTTGCTTCAAAATGTGACAAAGAACATAATTGTATAGCTTATGGCAAATTAACTTTAAAATATTTGCCATAAATTATAAATTAACATAGTTCTGTTGTATATAGTGTCTCAGACTACGAAATGTTTATGATTTATTGTATAAATATGATATATTAATGAACAGACTTGTCTGGTTCTTGCCAGGCAGCATTACACAGTAGTCTAAGTTGTACAGTAGACTGCATGGACTGCAGTGTTCGTAATGCCTGTAGGCTGGCATATTATTTTAGTCCACCCATAATGGGACGCTAATTGTATTAATACATACATAGGTATCTTCCAGGCGATACTTTCCAATTTCTTTGAAATCATTTAGGAAAAGGCTAGGAAAACAACAGATAGGGAATCTGCCACCTGGGCAACTGCCCTAAATGCAGATCAGTATTGATTGGTTGATTGATTGATTGATTGATTGATTGATTGATTGATTGATTGATTGATTGATTGATTGATTGATATTATACATACATGAGTAGAGGAATAATTCTATATAATGGAATGTCTAACTTCCCAATGAGCGAATTAGATTTATTTTCCACCAATAGTTCATTTCAAAAATTAGATGTGTCTATGATTCATGGTATAAATATGATTTATTAATGAACAGACTCGTTTGGTTCTTGCCAGGTAGCATTACACAGTAGAATAAGTTGTAGATTGCATGGACTGCAGTGTTTCAGACCCTGAAAAGCCTTACATCTAATTGTATACAAGACAATAACTGATATGAAAAGTGCTGCATATTCAGGCAAAAGTGTATATACCGGGCGAGTTGGTCGTGCGGTTAGGGGCGCGCAGCTGTGAGCTTGCATCCGGGAGATAGTGGGTTCGAACCCCACTGTTGGCAGCCCTGAAGATGGTTTTCCGTGGTTTCTCATTTTCACACCAGGCAAATGCTGGGTATGTATGTTCAGTCCGTCAGCGATGCTGCTGGTGGGATCCTCAACAGCTCTGCCATCAGCTGTCATAGATGGCCTAGGCATCACTGAAGAGGCGTACTAGGGAAATGAGGAGAGAGGTAGTTTCCTGTTGCTTTCCTCGCCAAGCCAGAGTTGCTATTACATATCAGTCTGCCAAGTCCACTGAAATGCATACACCAACCGACCCTATGAGCAATAGTTTCACACCATTCATAGCAGGGACTGGCTGCAGAAGGAATGGCATTACTAGCATCACTCATACCTCAGTCACTTTCATATTGTCAAAGCCAAGGATAAGTCAGAGACAGATCTATGAAAGTAACAAAATTGCTCTAGCCTATACCAGAAGACATAGTGCACTGTAAACACTAGGTCCTGCCAGCAAAGGCGGAAATGCTGGAGCTGTACCTTAACTAAGGCCTCGGCCACTTCCTTCCCATTCCTATGCCTTTCCAATCCCATCGTCGCCATAAGACTTATCTGTGTCGGTGCGACGTAAAACAAATAGCAAAAAAGAAAAAAGCAAGTGAAATGTCCAAAAAATCAAACATTGAAGTAAGAATTGACTTAGCTAAAATAGTATAATTTGAAAATATATCTGAACTGAAATCTGACCAAAACCAAGCTGTTTCTCCTAATAACAAGTCTTGCTGGCATGTAAGTAAAAACAAACAAGTCACCAAGACTTATGCAATTTGGGCAAAACCAAAGATGTCCGTTTTTTCATATTTAATTGTTATTAATTTTTCATCTGTGGTGTGAGTTATATAGAGAGATCTTCAATAAAAGTACACTCAAATGTTGCAAACTCAAAAGATGCTATCCACTGGTGATTTATGTTTTTCTTGAAAATCTTGGTTTTATGGAATTGTTTGGTTTTGCGTGGATGCTCCTGAAATATATTGATACTAACTTGTAACTTGAAATTGATTAATTGGTATGAAAATGATTGAAAACTTATGCAGGTTCTTCCAAGGAAAGCAAACAAAACAGATTTGTTTTTAACTTAAAAAGTTAAAATAATTTTACAAATTATATATTTTTTAATGTTTCTCTTGTTTTTAGAAAAATCTTAGTCTCTGTGAATGTTGATGAGTTAGAAATTATTTTAAGCAATGTTCATAATATGTTACTGCACGGTCTTAATTCCTTCTTGGCTTTAGAATAGCACTCTCATTTATCCTCTCATAGAACTGCATGAGGTGAGTACAACAATATGGAAAACTAACACTAATTGCGATGTTCCACTTTTTTCTTCAGACCCACTCATATTTCATCATTGAAAATATTCTTTGAACTGGAGCAGAAGTACCAAGAAGGTAGAGTAAATATATAATCCTTTATTTAGGAATCTGACCCTCAATGGGTTTGCCACAAGACACAGTATTGTACAATTTTTATGTTCTGGAATATAAATAGTTCCTTAAAAGAAGGACAGACCCATGCACAGCCACCTCGCCAATCGTGGTTTTCCTTGAGAAAAAACATCTCGGCCAACATCCCCAGTATGATACCTCTTGCACCCACTAAACTCAGAGTTTACATGATATTTCTCATGATGCAATTCGATACTAGAAGTTAGATGCCCTGCTTCACAGAGTGCACATTGTGCGGCTGTTGTCCAGTATTACAGAACGAGCTCTCTGATTATCCACTTCTTCATTTACTTCTCACCTGTTGTAGCAAAAGGCTGCAAATTGTTTGATGGCAAGTATTCCTAAGCAATATGAAAGAGGTTAGAAAAATTTATCCTTTGGCTCTCGTAATGAGTGAACAGTTGAACTCAGTTTTCTTTTGTTTGCATTCAGTTTCTTTCAAAAGGTTCTTAGCAGTCACCATCTCATCAAAAAAATTAATGCAAATCTATGCTTTCAAATCCTATTCTGCAGACTTTTCTACATTTATTATTGGGACAATTCGCAAATTGACTAGGACGGAATCTTCAAATTGGAACCATCCTTGCACATCTTTGACATCAGTGGTGAAACTCTTAACATGTTTTTGATGCTTAGTCTGCCCAAAAATATGGACTTATTATACCTACCAAGAGTATAATTTTGTAATAACAATGTAACATAACATTTGGCTTCCCTCCTTTTGACCACATATTCCAGTCTACCCAGTATGAAGAGTTTGAGCTTGAGGCTTGCGGCTAGCCTAACGCATTTCTGTGATTGTACTTCATTGAGTTTTGTCAAAAGTGTAGGTATTTTTTTTTTTTTTTTACATACTAGTGTATTTTGTGTAAAATGGCTCATGGTGAGAGAACAATAAATTGTTGAATTACAGGAAGCCATTGTCATCTTGGACATGTGAAACAGATTGTACTACATCATATCATATTGAAGATGGAAGACAAAATAGTATTTTAATGGTATAAGAAATATCCTTGGCTTAGAGTGTACTACAGTGTTTTATGTGTATTCTGTTTCTTATGGTGTAACAAACAGTTTTTATAGAAAATCCCATAAACATCAAAGTTCAAGAAGAGTAAAAGAATGTCTTTTTTGGAATTGGCTTTACGTTGCACCGACGCAGATAGGTCTTATGGCCATGATGGGATAATGAAGGGCTAGGAGTGGGAAGGAAGTGGCTGTGGCCTTAATTAAGGTACAGCTCCAGCATTTGCCTGGTGTGAAAATGTGAAACTAGACTGCGGAAAACCATCATAGGGGCTGCCAAGAGTGGAGTTCAAACACGCTATCACAGCTCCGCGCCCTAACTGCATGGCATATGGACAACATGAACCTGGTTCATGAGTATTCGTCATATTGACAAACAATTTGAAAGAAATAATTTTATATCTTGTGCCATTGTAATTTTCTGAGCTGCTGAGATTAGCAAATCACCCGGTGATACTGCAGGTGGGCTTGAGAGCCATGAAAATCCCTCCCATGTTTCTTTGATTGGTGCTCTTAGGCCATTTTAATTCTCTAGCGAAGAGATCTGATTTGCTGACTTCAGTCATTATCATCATCATCATCATCATCATCATCAACATAGAATCCCTGGATAGTGCGGTTTTGAATGAGCCATCGCTGTCTGTCCAGAAATGCCTTCTCTGTCTCCCAGTTCCCTCCTCTTCTCTCAGCTGGTGTAGCCGTCTCTTCCTTCAAACAGCATGCACGTGGTATTTAGTCTCAAAGTTATTAGCTTCTCTTCCAGTTCCATTCTGATGTAAATGAAAAGAATTCTTTTCAAATTATTTATCAGTATGAGCAAGCTGCTAGCTGCTCAATCAGTCGCCCATGTGGCAGATTCCCTATCTGTTGTTTTCCTAGCCTTTTCTTAAACATTTTCAAACAAGATGGAAATTTATCGATTATTTCCCTTGATGATTTATTCCAATCCCTCACTCTTCAACTTATAAATGAATATTTGGCCCAATTTGTCCTCTTGAATTGCAACTTCATCTGCATATCACAACAACTGGACCTGTTTGAAAATTTCTTGCAACTTTAATTCTTCACTGCGTACAAAGTTTTTGAAATAATTCTGAAGTGGTGTGTTTATTTAGTTTGAAAAACTTTCAGTTTGTTCAGACTTTCTTTCCAAATTTGTTTTCTTTTTACTGAAAAGGAGATATCTACTTCTTCCACTGGTCCAGATGGCAAGTTAGCTACTTGTGACTTCCACAGTAAACCAACTGTTAACTAACATAACCATATTTATTTACAAAGAAATACATAACAATGTTGAAATCATAGATATACATGAATTGTTTCAGTCATTCACTATAATGCCGAATCTTCAGAAATAATCAAAAATTATTTTAACCATTTACTTTTTCACCCTAAAGCATATTTACCATAAAATTGCAAAATCAATATTGTCATTGTCAGAACTCACTCACTAGCATTTTCAGATGATGATTCAAAAACCTTTTCTATCTCCTTGGTGTGGTAGATTTTCGTAAAATTTCCGGTATTCCAGGCAATAATCTTCTCATGGGTTATTCATGAACACGTAATGTTTGTCACCTTTCCTTCTTGAACTTCTGGCCATAGTCTTCCAATCAGCGGGCCAGTTCACTTCTGTGACTATTTATTGCTTTGTATTGATGGCCGAATGCATTCAGTCACATTCCATTTCCCTACGACCATCAACCGTCAATTGGAATTTGTTGAGATTCTGTCCTCCACAACGGTCACTGAAACAGGAAATGTTGCAGGAAGTTATTTGAAATACCGGTACAGAAAGCGTCCTCTCCAATCTCCCTGTTTTGATTTTACGTCACACATTGTAAATTTAAAAGTTTTCAATCGTTGCTTACAAAACAAAGCATTGTTGGTACAATCACTTGGAGCCAATAAAACTTGGTAGAGATCGAAGTTGCGGCTTACAAAGGTCCCTTCTGAGTTTTGTGCTCGCTCCTTGTCTTGTTTCTTCTCCTCTCAAGTCCTAAGTTTTGCTAAAAGTTGAGAGTCATAAGTAGCCATAATTTCATTTGTATTGACCCGAGGCCGTGCATAGACAGCACTGTTTTCTTTGGGATGATGAATACCAAGATTGTACTCCTCTGTAAATATGGGCATTAGCCACTGTGCGCACTGATTTGTACGGACTTAGGAACTTTCTTTTTGTCCTAGAGTGGCAATAGTAGGATTTAACAACTGCAGAAGGAAGTGTTAACAGATACAGAAATACTGAACATTTTTCCCTTAGGACACGTAAAGAACCAACTGAACTTACAAAAGAGCAGAAACATTCTTCACTATCCAGTTTAACAAACATTACAAGAAATTAAAAAGATCCACTTAGTGTATAATTGTAGAAATGAAAGAAAACAGGAAATCTTAGAAACATTATTTCAAAACTACAGTAGTTCAATCAGAAAAATACTGTCATACCTAGCAGCATGAGATTCTAAATTCCAAAGAGCTCTTCAACCATTTTCATCCCTCTGGAACCCATAATTAACAGACAAACACTATTGTAGCATTACACAGACACAGCTGATTTGACACTGAACGGGACATTCATGTAAAGAATGGGCGAAAACAGAGTATTACTGGCTGCAGCTTACTTCAGTATTACAAGTAGGTAACTACCTCTAACCCTAAAGTTATCTCGCCATTGGAAGTTCGTTTAGTGGCACAAATGGGCACAACATATCCATTTGTAGCATAAAAATACTCCCATGTGTCGCAATGGTACATCCTATGAGATATCGAGTTGTAGCATTGAATAGAACACATCAAGTAGGCAAGTGGCATATAGATAACTCGAAACTGAAAAAGAAAAAAAAAAAAAAAAGAAGAAGAGTTACCCCATTGTTGTATGAGGTGACAATTATTATGATCTTTCCTACTTTTAAGCTTCTGCTTAAGCTTATTTGTCTACTTATGTCATTCCATGCCTACTCTCCAACCCTCTAGCGCTTTGACAACACTGGAGGGAATCTAACTTTAGAAAATCACCATAAGGCATAAACATTGTGATTCGTGACTTACATTAATAATATGTTTTGATGAATATATGATAGTGTACTTGGATTGTATTGTATATTGTTCATTGACGATTGTAATGTTACTGATGATTTGAGGAATTTCTGCAGTGAAGTTTCAGTATTCAATACAGAAAGCAGGTATTGTTCCACATATTTTTTTGAACCACAGAGGAAGTTCCTGACAAAAGGAAATCTAGAAAACTGTGCTGAATTGTTCAGACATTCTGTTGTGAATGTAGGAATATGGTTGAGTGGTATTTTTCCGGCAGAAGTTTTTAAAGGAATATTGGTGCTAGAGGGAGTTTTTTCCTTATTTAGAACAAAGAGGCACATTGGTGGCTGAGCTGCCTCCGTGACCTGTAGACCTTTCATGTGAGGTGACCCTCAAGGTTTAAAAAATAAATTGTGCAAATTTATAGAAACCTGCGTCTGAAAATAAAGATTGTAAGTTAAGTTTAATCAGCATTCAAAGTTGAATGAAGAATGAAAACCTACAACCTGTTTTCCAGTCATTGACCAGGTCAGTGATGGAATGAATGAAACCTCCATCTTGCGGCGAGGATAGGAATTGTGCCAACTGCCGAGGCCTGTCGCACTCCTCTGGGTTAATGATTAATGACTGGCAGATGAAATGAAATTATATTGGAGAGTGTTGCTGGAATGAAAGATGACAGGGAAAACCGGAGTACCCGATGAAAAACCTGTCCCGCCTCCGCTTTGTCCAGCACAAATCTCACATCGAGTGACCTGGATTGGAATCACAGAACCCATCAGTGAGAGGCCGACGCGGTGCCGCCTGAGCCACGGAGGCTACCATTCAAAGTTATACTTTATATTTAAATGGAGGTAGACTATATTAGTGGATCAGGTGGTATCACTGCAATATGTAAAAAGCTCAGAAAAATCTTGGATTTGACCTTTCACACATAAGAATATGTCTCATAATTCTTGAAGTAAGAGTTCAGTCCTATTTATTGAAAGTGAGATGAATTTATACAGCATGGTTTTAGGGCCAGATGGCCTTCTTGCTGCTAACGTCAGTTTAGGAGCTTGCACAGACAAGCGAAAGCAGATGATGTGGTTTGAACCCACTTGGCTCGACAGCTGTTCCGTGTTCTCCAAGTGAGAGCACAGAGGTTAATTTGTTAAGAAATGTTTCAACAAGCAGTGAAACATTCAGTAGACAAGGAATTGCAATAAAATATGGTTCAAGTAGGAAAACCACACATATGCATTGAACAGATAGTGTGTGCATAATACAAGCGTATTATCCACGCACGTCAGGGCACGGACAATCAAGTGAATTCTCTTTTCTCAATTTTTTTTGATATGTAGTAATATATAAAGTTCGCCAGCTCTATGTACTTATATCTGCTGTACACTTATTTGCAATAGTGCACTAGAAGTCATTGCTGACAGTCTTTTCTTTCGTGTCTGCTGTTGTCATGAGATTTGACCCAACACGAATGTGTGCGTTCTTCTATAAAACATAAATAAAACTGACAACGAGAACTTTTATGAGCAACTAAGTAGATATCTAATTTTATGCAGAAGTATTGCTTTATGGAATTTTTCTGCTGTTCTTCATATTTTCCTAGTTCTTATTTGACCCAGTTAAAGATATGGCATATTTTCTTCTTACAGAATGCCGAAGTATTTAGTAACTGACGAAGACATTTGTAGTAGAGTTGAAGTTGCTTCACCATTGTGATGACAGCGATGTATTGGACTGGGAACTTTCTGCCTTTGAAAGAGATATTGTTGAAGAAAGTGACAGAGTAGCACCAAAATGGTGGCATAGGGCAGAAATAAAAAATGGGCTCCTAGCAATGACGAGCACTCAATAGAGTGTGCCGCTTATGTGGGCACAACAAAGTCATCTGCCCAAAATGTGGAGAATGAACAAGGAAAAACCATCCTAGGTTTTTGAAAGATTGACAGCTTATATTTTCTCTTTCCTAACAGTTCTGTATAAAACTGCTTCATTCACTTCATTTATGAAAACATATGACCCCATCATTTCCTTCATATTACACCATGGCTATGGGTCCAAAAGATGCAACGTGAGCGTGGTATGCGAGTACATCAGCGTTCCAGTTTTCCAGGTACTGATGGGGAGCCTCTCCCGTTCTGTCTTACTGACATGCACCACTGTCCTTCCCTGATCTGCAATCTCCCACCATGTATCTCCAAGTTAACATATGCTATCCTTGTTGGCTCCATTCTCATTACATGGCCAAACCACCCCAGTCTGGACATGCTGACCCGATCTAACAATGATGTCTCAAGCCCAGCTTCCTTCTAACCACATCATTCCTTAACTTGTCCAGTTTGGTTTTTTTTGAATTGTGGACCTAAGGAACTTGCCTGCAACCTTGATGAGGTGCAGGTTTCAATACCATAGGTTAAGATTGGTACTGAACATCACCAGTTTTGATTTTGTTGGTACTTTGGGATCGCAGACGAGTGTTCGTACTTGCTGGTAAAAGCGAGAGCTCTCTTCTGCACTCTCTCCTTTGCGGCTAGTGTATCTCGAGATATTACACTGCCAAGGTAAGTAAAGCTTTCCACACTTTCTAGTGGATGTTTGCTGGTCGTCCTTCTCTGTTTATTGCCATCACGAACGTTTTGTGTTCGCTTATCTTAACCTCCATTACTTAACGTACACATTTTGAGGCCACCTTCTCTGAGAGCACTTCACTGCATGGAAAAGGAGAGAATCTTGGGCTTAGAAGATGAGAAAGTGAAGCTGTGAGCTTGCGTTCGGGAGATAGAGGGCTCGAAGCTGTCCGTGGTTCGCTATTTTCACAGCAGACAAATGGTGGGCCGCTACCTTGCCATGAGACCTATGTGTGTCGGTGTGATGTAAAGCAAATTGTAAAACAAGATTAACAGTTCCGATAAATTGAAAGAAATATGGAGCATTATGATCTACCTCTTTACTGGGTGCTAGTTATATATTGTTAATATATATTTTAGTTATTTGGTACTCCAAATCAAAATTTAAGTACTTCAATATTGTCAGCATAATTCCAACAATTGCATCTGATTTTAAATATTTTGCTCGACTATGAACGGTTCCTGGATTAGTGTGGAATCGCATGCGAGCAAGCGATTCCATATGTCACAAATCTCTATGGCACTCCATGGCAACAGAGTGATAAGCTCCAGTGTTACGTGATTATGAACGAGCAGTAGGACACTAGAACTTCTTAACATTCTGGCATGTCTTGTTCATCATAACAACACTAAAATAGTTAAATTTTGCAGTTAAGTTTATTTGTCTGTTATTATTTTTACTGTTTCCCTGAGGAGAAAAAAATTGAAATTTGATCATTTTCATTTTTACGCTGTAGGCCGTATTCCCCACCCGGCTGACGAAGAGAACACTGTATGACCAACAATGCGGCAGCTGGTCCAGCACACAATATTCCCATGCCATGTCACAAGATGATCACTGATTTGGCACACAATTTTATGGCCACAAATATTTGCAAGATACATATGATAAGAAAAGCCTTCAGTGATGTTACTTTGCTACGACCTAGAAGAAACACCAGTCATTTGAAACTAACGTATATAGAAGATGACTGGTTACACAAAACTGATGATGCAGGCAGGACACACGATGTTCCCTGACTCATAAACCTAGAGCATGACTTGCACCAAGTTAACAACGAAGAAATGTACCTAGTCTCAACTACAAGGTATAATCTCGATTACCGTTCATAATGTTTCTACAGTGACAAAGCCGTTGATCTCTGTCTCTCTCCACTTCATTTACAATCCAAAGTCAGCCGAGGTGAGTGACAGTGTCGCACAGACACTGAGATGATCAAACTGACAAACTGTACTAGGTCATCAGTAGAAGCAAGGACATTGATAGTTCATATGTTTGAGTTTCACATTTCCAATGCCTTGCCTTAAAAATTTAGGATAGGAGATCAGCTCATTGGCTGGAGGGAATTAATAACAAAAACAACAAGTTTTATAACATCAGTTTTATTACAAAAATAATGAAAGTGAGTGGAGATGAGCAGTCTCAGGTTACTGAGGCTTGTATATCCTCGTGGCAACAACGTCTCCAGCGGTGAGAGTCTGAAACATGGAGAATATATCTGATATTGAAAAAGCAAAGCAAGTTGCTGCAAACAAAATATACCAGCACAATACAAACATGTTGTATTGTATTGTAATGTTTTATACTCAACATAGGACATTATACAAAGAAAAAATGAGCTTTTCTGTGTTTCAGAATGTACTCATCCTTTCTCCAGTTGACAACACTCTACCTTTTGCCCTTGTATTCTCACATGTGAGTCGCTGAGAATCTTAATTTTGTCTGTTTTCTTCTTGAGATCTTTTAGTGTTATTTGTAGTTCATTAAGATCATTCTTCATTTCTGAGATCCATTTAATCCTGGTATTGCTATTTCATATTTTTTCTACTAATTCTAGTTTCTGGTGTTCTAATAAGATGTCCAAAAAGTGAGATCTGCTTCTTTCTAATTATGCTCAGTATTGATTCGATTTCCTTATAAACTGTTATTATTTGAAGCTATTCTCCAATGGCAATTCACTTGATATTGTTTCATTCATTCATAACTCTTCATCACTTCAGTTTTCTTTGGCACCATTATTCCTTCATTTTCTTGTTAAGGGCTTCTTTCTTTTCAGGCGTCCAACGTTGTTTCTCCTCAGTCGCTGTTTCTGGCTCTAGGAACCCCTCAAATGTGCGTATCTTGTTTCTGAAAGTGGTTCTGTTGTGGCTGTCTTGATTCATGATCCTTCTTGGTGTTAACAAACCATTTGTCATAAGAGTCGCCTGTCCTATTGGTTAAAATGTTTCTTAGTGAGTCTGTCATCAGGCATTCTTGAAGTATGTCCAAAGAATTGTTTGCATATTGTATCTGAAATCCTGCTGCATATATACTTCTTTGTTACTGCATAACAGGCATGTGTGAGAACATCTTTTTGGTCCGAGAATTGTTCTTAAAATCTTTCTTTCCTTCTTCTCGATTTCTTCAATGTCTTTTCTGGATGTTAATCCTAGGCATACTGAAGCATACAGGCACATTGGTTGGATTACTGCCTGATAGTGCCTTAGTTTGGTCATAATAGAAACTGCTTTCTTGTTGTATGTGTGGAACGCAAGCTCCATTTTCCTGGCTCTCTCAAGGTTTTCTTCTTTATCGAGCCCTTTAGGCTGAAGTATCTCACCAAGGTACTCTTACTCTCCTTTGTTGTCATTAAGTATCTTGGGGCTCCTTTAATGGTGGTCATGAAATGGGTCTTTTCCATCAGTATTTGAAGGTCAGTTTTCACTATTATCTTCTAAAGTGTGAACTTGTTTATTTATACACGTAATTCTTTCTATCTTAGTATTTTATCAATTTCAGCTGCATTAGTAGTTTTCAAAATAATTTCACTTACATAAGTCACCTCTGGTTGTGTGACTGCTTTATTCTGTCTCAATTTTGATGCAGTTGATAATCTTTTTTTGTTGTATGCGCTTTTGGTGACATAATTTACTTTGTTTTATTTATTTATTCTATTTTGCCAGGTTGGTTTTTTTGTTTTAAATTATAAGTTACAATTTCACCTAAATAGTTAAATTTATCAACAATTTTGATTTCATCTTTCTGAATATTAATTTTATTTTTGAGTCATGGATCAGGTTTTTCAAAAGAAATTCTAAGACCTAGAGATCTGATTTGATGCTCAGTTGTTGGATAATAATGCAAGGCCATCAGCAAACCCCAAACATTTAAAAGTAAGTTTTGATTTAGAACTTCCAATTTTTATGTTTTTAGGATTCTGTTTGAACCATTCCCTCATTACATATTGAAGATTTGAGACCAAAAGGGAGGTTCTTTTATGGGCCATATGCATGGTTTCTGAAGGTGCTACATGAGACCCTTATTACTGACGGAACCAGTCTGATATCAGATCCACCTTCAATGCAAATGTCTTGCAAAAATTGATGAAGAAGCATGGAATTGTTTCTCTTGCTATGATCACAAGACTCTTTTTTCTCGTTCACATCTTCAGGCCGACTTTTGTGGGACTTGAACCGTATGGTTGGGACTGTTATATATCCCTCTGAAAAACCAGGTTTGAAAGCTAGAAAGTCAATCTTGTCTTCTTTTCCTACATCGTCCATGTTTTCTTCGACTCATGACACAGACCATGGCATGAATTTCTCAGAAATCATTGCAGAACATAAGCTCTCCGTGGCAGCACCTGCGAGTTAGACTGAATAAGGCTGATATGTTCGCTACCAGACAGACGTTCCAGGGTACTGGTGGAATAACTTCTCAGTCACCTTCTTGAAAAACTTACATCTCACTTTCCGTGTATCTGCTGGAGTCCTGATACTGACAGACTGACATTTTAGTGAAGGTTGTCAGAAGAAACATTACTGTGCTCGCCGAGGTGCACACAACAAATACATCCACATGTTCTTTGAGGGCATTTCTTATCATGATATCTGCATCGGTAAGGAAGGTTTAATAGTTGGAACCATTTGTATGGGGAATACCAAAGTCGGTTAACTTCTGATCAAATTGTAGAGGGGGAATAAACAAATTTCAGGAATAAATTGTCAAAAATTACGAGTGTTTGCAGCATGGATTCCCCACCTTCCCAAGGACTTTCTACTTGGTAAAGATAATACAGTCACATTGGTCATGTAAAAGGTGAGATTAAATAAGGTTTTATGGAGATCCTTCGGGAGAGAGTTAGAGGCCAATGCTATCTCAGTATTAAATTTAGCTCCCAAATTGTGAATAGAAGCATCTTTACTTACACATTGTGTATTTCGTTACCTTGACTTTTCTAGGAATCTGACCTTTCTCAGAACAGATTCCACTGTATTTTGTTATGTTTATTTCTAGGTTGATTTCTTTGAATAGTACAGTCGTGTATTTACAGGTGCTAATGCCACCAACATTCACCAGAACGTCTTTCATAAAATGAGCACATGCTGTGATTCTCTCTGCACCAAGAACAAATTGGATCTTCTTCGAATCAAGTAGTCCTCGTGTGGGTCCCACACACTGGAAATACTGTGGTCTTAACAGAGACTCATGCGTCCTCTCCTTCTTGTACTGCCTTCTCCATTACTAAAGGTTAGCCACAATCATAGCGAAGTCTGTATGATGTTCATCAGTCTACTCGAATCCAGTCCTGCCGTAAGCTTGTCAGCCAAGAGTGCTTCCTTCCACTGCCATCAGTTTTACTCTGCATGATCAATTTAAGTACAACAACCCCTAAATATTCTCATTACCAAGTGAAGAGATCTGTAGCCCAATATTAACTCCTAGGTACTTAGTGTTACCGATGAGGCACTTTCACCCCATCAATACAGTCATTAGAACTGAGAGGACTTTTCCTCTTGCTGAAGATAATACAATCACTTTAGTCTTGGAACTGATGATTTTCATACCATACTCACAGGACATACTTTGAGGTGATGTGATATTACAGTAGATTGCAGGCTTTCAGCACAATCTGCCATTAACACCAAACTGCTCGGTATTTTCCCATCTAACTGGATCCCTCCCTGCCATTTTACATTTCACAGTGAATCATCCAAGTCTAACCCTTTTAAGTGTCCATTTCACCATCATAGAAATATCTTTGAATGCCTGTAATAATCTCTCTCTCTCTCTAGTCATCAGCTGTGAGGCTGGTTGGCACCAGGTCTCCATTCTTCACATTTCAGTTCGTAGTAGGAGTCACATCTCACGTCATGTACTCTAATCTTGGTCATCCTGTATGGAACCCTCTATTATTTTCTTCAATAACCCATCATGTCTAAGCACAGTATAGGCCCTATTAGATGATCCTGACATCTTTTTATTTGTGTCATAAAACATCTTCTCAGTCCTGCTCTTCGGAACAGCTCTTCATTCGTGACCATTTCTCTCCAACTAATTTTCAGTAATCTCCAAGTTTCACATACTAGTAGTCTCCTTTTATCCCTTTCAAGTTTCACTTCCTTGTAAAGCAATAACCTACCCTTGACAAAAATAAAGTTATACTCACTATTTTGAGCTGGTCGTCGCTGAACTCATAGACGAGGGTTGTCTGTTTGTCTCCCTTCTGGATGTGATTCAGCTTATTTCCTTCCTGAGTGATGACGGACTTAACTTTGCGGCCATCTAGCGTCACTTCATCAAATTCCTCACCCAGTTTGAACTTTATCTGTGTGCTCTTCACCTTTGAGTCTGACGAAAACGTGTAGGTGTCTCCATTCACCTGGAGCTCGACCACGGGCGTTAAGGTCATCCCTACTTTACGAGTGACAGCTCCAACACCTGCAACACAAGATAAGATAAACTGTCGACATGGGTATTAAATTGCTGTATAAAGATGAACACAATGGTAGGTGGTGTGGCAAGAGGAGACGTGTTTCTTCACTTTATCCATACTTCCCATTTCAAGACGGTCTGCACACCTAATGAAGCTGGGAAGTGTAGACGAGCTCCACAAGAACTGGGATTGAGGATGTTGATGATGATGATAATAGTAATAATAATAATGTGATGAGGGAATATCAAGCGGGTTTTAGGAAAGGACGTTTGTGTGCTGAACAGATATGGATTTTTTTTTTCAATTTGCTTTACGTTGCAGCGACACAGATAGGTCTCATGGCGATGATGGGATAGGAAAGGCTTAGGAATGCGGAAGGAAGGGGCTGTGGCCTTAATTAAGGTACAGCCCCAACATTTGCCTGCCGTGAAAATGGGAAAGCATGAAAAACCATCTTCAGGGCTGCCGAGAGTGGGGTTCGAACCCACTATCTCCCGGACGCAAACTCACAGCTGCATGGCCAACTCGGCCAGTGATATGGAATCTGAAGATCCGCAGAAGCAATAGCATGATAGTTACCTTCCTCAATCTGAAGAAAGCGACAGACAGACCTTGTTTGACAGGAAGTCCAGAGAACTGATTATGTCACAGTTAAGGTGAAATTCCTGTCCCTTTTCAAGCACACACAGGTGCTCTCTCCTCTTCTGTTTAACTTGGTTTTAGATCAGAGAGTGGGAAAAGGATATTACAGGCACCACATAACCATTGGGACTGGTGGGAACAAATTTAAAGTGAAATGCTTGGCTTTCACAGAGCATGGAGGAAACTAGGTATGCTATCGAGATATTAGATAGAATAGCATCACAGGCAGGCCATTTGAGAATACCAAGTATATGCAGAATTTGCAGCAAAAGTGCAAGAAAGATAACACTGAATTGGCATCTGGAACAAGTTCCCAGGTATCTTTTTTATCTTAGAGAAATAATTCTTATTGGCCAATACAGAAAGGTCCTCAATACTTCAGAGGGCATTTAGACGGACATGGGATCACTGCAATAAACGAGGAACATCACGTAATGCTAAATTGAAACAATTATTGTACCAGAAGCTCAATATGCATCAGAAAACTTAACTTTAGGAGGTCATTCTAAAATTGCAGATATTGAAAAACAACAACATAAAATTCTTAGAAAAAGTTTTGGCCCCCTACAAGGAAATGGAATTTGGATCAAAACGTGAACTGCAGAGCTCTATACTTACACACATATTTTCACCAATAATGTACGGAGGAGACATATGAAATTTTTTGGACATAATGGATAATAATAGACTCACAAAAAGGTTATTCAATGTAATAAATTCCCAAAACAGGAGAATAAATTGGTAGGAGGAAACAAGAGGAGAGCTGAATGGATTGAACATGACAGTGTTCGCAACCTCAGTAAATAAAGACACAGCAGTGGTGAGAGGCAGCACAGTCAATGAACGAGTTCCAACATTCTCAACTAGGAAACTGCAGTCAGGTACTTAACATCTCAGCAAGCGAAAGCACGAGGTGCACCATGTTAGAGAGTGCCTACACCTCCATGTAGCACTACAACTCAGTAGTCAGAGACTCTGAGTGCTTCTTGGTAAATAGAAAGGGCCCACTCAGGAAGAGAGGAAGATCTTGAGGATACTAGGACCCATAAGAGAGGAGCATGCCACAACAACAAACATGGGGACGATGTAGTCACGTGTATAAGGAAAAGGCGACTTAACATGGCCCACCTGAAACCCTGCAGGATCACCAACAGAATCCTCAGAGTGACAAGTAGGGGAAAAGATCACCTCAGTAGAGAACAACAGATCCCATTAGAGATGACAGAGAACAAGCACAAAGTGGACAGATCGAAGGGAAGAGGCGCACAGCCAGAAAATTAAACTGTACTGGGCAAGAAGACCACAGGCCAAAATGAACCAAATGTAGCGTGTTCAAGAATTTTAATTTGAAGCAATCTAACTGCTCGAAAATTCACATATGCTGTGACGCACAGGCGAAGGCATGGAATTCTAGCAGTGCAAGTTCATCATATCTCTAGGCCAAGTAAATGTCAGAGTAAATCTCTTGGCTGAGTTTTTAATGAATTTTGTCAGGTAAACAGCAAACATGTAACCGTAGATGTTTTATCATACAACGGAGTGTCAAATGCTATCTCGAGATCCAGAGGCCAATGGGACTGGTGAAGAGAGCACCTGTCATCACTCGAGTTTCCCTACTTCCTGTCAGTTGGTAAATACATGTTGCTGCAAGCTAGGAATGTTCCTGACACAGCATAATGTCATTTCTCTCACTCTCTTCCCCTCCATCCTCTTTACATGTCCAAACAATCTTAGTTTATCATTTCTCTCATTTAGCTTTTTCCATTCCAACATCTTCGTTTATTACTCTTATCTATCCTACTTCTTAGGTATTTCATTTCACTGGCTTCAATTCTCTGTGCTTATCACTGCCCAGGTCTCAATATGGCTGCATTCTGCATTACATTATTCCGGACAAGGTTTCTTACATATTGATGTCAACAAGGATGATAACGTCCACCTATTCAATACTGTATATTACATTGTATTGGGCCATCTTCAGCCTTAAATTATAAATGGAAAAGGACATTGAATAAAACACCAACATCTAATATAACACTATTGGCATGTCTTGAAGCATTGATGAAATATGTAGTGCATACACAGGAGTTCATTAAAATTGATGTTACTTGCACATATGTCCAGCACTTGTGTGTCAAGTTGCTCGTGCAGCTGTGAGCTTGCATCCAGGATATAGTGGCTCTGAGCCCCACTGTCGGCAGCCCTGAAGATGGTTTTCTGTGGTTTCCCATTTTCACACCAGGCAAATGCTGGGACTGTACCTTAATTAAGGCCACGGCTGCTTTCTTCCCACTCCTAGCCACCATTGCCATAAGATCTATCTGTGTCGGGCGACGTAAAGTAAAAAGGAAAATAGAAGAAGAATAAAAAATCCTTGTTGATAGAAAGGTATTTTGTATTCATTCCCTACTGTCAAGGTTTTCATTGCCAATATGAACAATACAATCTGGCTGTCACCCAGGTGGCAGATTCTCTATCAGTTGTTTTACTAGATTTTTCTTAAATACTTCCAAAGAATTTGAAAATCTTTTGAACTTCTCCCTAGGCAAATGATTCCACTTGCTAATCCCCCTTCTTATGAAGGAATATTTTTCCCAATTTGTACTTTTTTTTTTTTTTTTTTTTTTTTGCTAGGGGCTTTACGTCGCACCGACACAGATAGGTCTTATGGCGACGATGGGATAAGAAAGGCCTAGGAGTTGGAAGGAAGCGGCCGTGGCCTTAATTAAGGTACAGCCCCAGCATTTGCCTGGTGTGAAAATGGGAAACCACGGAAAACCATCTTCAGGGCTGCCGATAGTGGGATTCGAACCTACTATCTCCCGGATGCAAGCTCACAGCCGCGCGCCTCAACGCGCACGGCCAACTCGCCCGGTCCAATTTGTACTCTGCAATTCCAATTTCATCTTCACAATGTGATCTTTCCTACTTTTAAAAACACCATTCAAAGCTTATTTGTATTCCAAAGTCATTCCACGCCCTTTTTCAACTGACAGCTCGGAACACACCACTTATTGCAAGTAATGAAAATCATTTTATTTTCCGTATTGAAAGAATCTCAATAATAATAATAATAATAATATAAAAGAATTTATTGGACTCCAACCTATTCAATACATCCATTTTAACGATGTTTAACTAAAAATGTTAACATCCAGTAATGTATTGAATAGGTTGGAGTCCAATAAATTCTTTTATATTATTATTATTATTATTATTATTATTATTATTATTATTATTGACACACCACTTAGTCGAGCAGCTCGTCTCCTTTCTCCCAAGTCTTCCCAGCTCAAACTTTGCAACATTTTTGTAACGCTACTCTTTTGTCAGAAATCGCCCAGAACAAATCGAGCTGCTTTTCTTTGGATTTTTTCCAGTTCCTGAATCAAGTAATCCTGGTAAGAATCCCATACACTGGAACCATACTCTAGTTGGGGTCTCACCAGAGACAAATATGCTCTCTCCTTTACATCCTTACTACAACCCCTAAATACTCTCATAACCATGTGCAGCGATCTGTACCCTTTATTTACAATTCCATTGTGATTACCCGAATGAAGATCTTTCCTTATATTTATACCTAGGTATTTACAATGATCCCCAAAGGTAACTTTCACCCCATCAACGCAGTAATTAAAACTGAGAGGACTTTTCCTATTTGTGAAACTCACAACCTGGCGTTTATCCCTGTTTATCATCATACAATTGCCTACTGTTCATCTCACAACATTATCGAGGTTATTTTGCAGTTGCTCACAATCTTGTAACTTATTTATTACTCTGAACAGAATAACATCATCTGCGAAAAGCCTTATCTCTGATTCAACTTCTTTACACATATCATTGATATATGTAAGAAAGCATAAAGGTCCAATAATACTGCCTTGAGGAATTCCCCTCTTAATTTTTACAGGGACAGATACAGCTTCACATACTCTAATTCTCTGAGTTCTATTTTCTAGAAACAGAGCCACCCATTCAGTCACTCTTTTGTCAAGTCCAATTGCACTCATTTTTGCCAGAAGTCTCCCATGATCTACCCTATCAAATGCCTTAGACAGGTCAATCGTGATACAGTCCAATTGACCTCCTGAATCCAGGATATCCACTATATCTTGCTGGAATCCTACAAGTTGAGCTTCAGTGGAATAACATTTCCTAAACCCAAACTGCCTTTTGTCAAACCAGTTATTAATTTTGTAAACATGTCTAATATAATCAGAAAGAATGCTTTCCCAAAGCTTACATACAATGCAAGTCAAACTGACTGGCCTGTTATTTTCAGCTTCATGTCTATCACCATTTCCTTTATACACAGGGGCTACGATAGCAACTCTCCATTCATCTGGTATAGCTCCTCCGACCAAACAATAATCAAATAAGTACTTCAGATATGTTACTATATCCCAACCCATTGTCTTTAGTTTATCCCCAGAAACCTTATCAATTCCAGCTGATTTCTAGTTTTCAAATTTTGTATCTTACTGTAAATGTCGTTGTTATTATAGATAAATGTTAATACTTCTTTAGTATTAGTCACCTCCTCTATCTGGACATTATCCTTGTAACCAACAATCTTTACATACTGCTGGCTGAATACTTCTGCCTTTTGAAGATCCTCACATACACACTCCCCTTGTTCATTAACGATTCCTGGAATGTCCTTCTTGGAACCTGTTTCTGCCTTAAAGTACCTATACATACTCTTCCATTTTTTACTAAAATTAGTGTGGCCACCAATTATGCTTGCCATCATGTTATCCTTAGCTCACTTCTTTGCTACATTCAATTTCCTAGTAAGTTCCTCCAATTTCTCCTTACTTCCACAGCCATTTCTAACTCTATTTCTTTCCAACCTGCACCTCCTTCTTAGTCTCTTTACTTCTCTGTTATAACATAGTGGATCTCTACCATTCCTTATGACCTTTTAAGGTACCAACCTATTTTCACATTCCTCAACAATTGCTTTAAACCATCCCAGAGTCTGTTTACATTTTTATTTACCGTTTTCCACCGATCATAGTTACTTTTTAAATCTCCCTCATGGCTGTTTCATCAGCCATATGGTACTGCCTAATAGTCCTAACTTTTATCTCTTCCTTTCTTTCACATTTATTTTTAATTACCACAAAAACTGCTTCGTGATCACTAATACCATCTATTACTTCGGTTTCTCTATAGAGCTCATCTGGTTTTACCAGCACCACATCCAGAATATTCTTCCCTTTAGTCGTTACCTTCCCAATTGACATTTGGTAAATTGAGATCACCCGCTACAATCACGTTCCTTTCCTTATCGTTTCCCACATAGCTGATTATCTTATCAAATAATTCTGAATCAGCTTCAGCGCTACCCTTTCCCGCTCTGTACACTCCAAAGATATTGAGTTGCCTGTTATCTTTAGAGAAGAGCCATACCCCTAAAATTTTGTGTTTGTCATTTTTAACTTTTTCGTAGCTTACAAATTCTTCTTTCACGAGAATGAATACTCCCCCTCCCCTAATTCCTATCCTATCTCAACGATACACCCTCGAGTTCCATGAGAAAATTTCTGCACCATTATATCATTTCTCAGCCACGATTCAACTCCTATTACAATATCTGGTAAATATATATCTATTAAATTACTTAACTGTATTCCTTTTTTTACAATACTTCTACAGTTGAGCACTAAGTCATCCCTACTTGATTTACAGTTCCCTGTTCCCTTAACACCACTCCCTAGGCCACCCTGTTTCCCTGAATGTATCCGCCTATAACGCTTCTAAACAAATTTCCTAACTTATATGTACCACTGCGGTTTAAGTGAAGGCCATCTTAGCGCAGATCCCTATCTCCTACCCACCCATTAGGATCTAGAAATTTTATTTCCAGTTTCCCCACATACCCACTTTGTAGTCTCATTTAAATCCCCAATCACCTTCCAATCAGTATCCCTCTTACACAGTAATCCACTGATAACAATCTCCGCTTCCTTAAACTTTACCCGTGCTGCATTTATCAGATCCCACACATCCCCAACTATGTTGGTACTTATAGCTGCTTGTGTTACGTTATTAGTACCAACGTGAAACACTACCACTTTCTCCTTTCCCTCCTCCTTCGCTTCTACTTTCCTTAACATCTGCCTTAACCTAATTCCTGGATAACACTCTATCCTAGTACCGTTTCCTCCACACACTTTCCTGACATGTCTAACGATAGAATCCCCCATGACCAGATCCTCAACCCTACCCACCTCTCATTTAAATAGCCCTTCGTGTCACACTGACTCAGATTTAAATTCCAGCACAATGGAAAATATATTGTTGAAAGAAAACTATACAAGATATTAACGTGAAATTTTGTCATAAGGTGAAGGAATACATAGATTAGTTGTGGAGGTTTGGTGTGAAGGTATTGCTCATCATCACTCTCTGAGTCCCTAGTGGTATATACATTTCCTGACTCATTAACACTAATTACACTCAACAATTCCTCACACAAATTATCGTCTTCTAATTCCTGAAGATCTTCACTTACACTATCGTTCGAATCACTATCAAAAACACTGTTAATTAACTTCACTAATTCTTTGTGTTCAGAAATGTGTGCGCTGTTAGTTGCCATATTGACTACTGGATTGAAAGGAATTTGATATATATCTGAGTCACCCTATACATGTGGTGTGAAGGTCAAGCAAGAGGAAACTTCGACATGCCTGCACGTCAACCTTCTAGTATTACATACTATCCACTTGTGCAGCACCTTCTAGTATACAAAAATGTAATGCAAGAGCCATTTGTTACAAAGTGAGTGGACTATAGAAATATATGTGAGCATTGGCAATGAGCGGGTCCAACTCGTCATGCAAGTTCATTGGGTTAAATTTGAAGATGGACATTCTAATAACTGAATGAGGATGTTGGGAAAAGGAAATCCCTAAGACTGGAAACTGTCGAGGTTGGTGGAGAATTCTCTCTCACTCAAGAAAACAGGGTGCAGCGTAAGTCACATTGATGTGGCTTATCAAACTGCTCAAAAAGTCAATCATTATTCTCGATGAATTGTAACCAACATTAGATCGCAGACTTGTGGGTCTTTGTGAATCAAGTCCTTGACTTAATCCAGGTCAGTCACGTTGGTAGCATCTCCTGCTCGACTAAGTCGCAAGGTGAATGCCGCTCAGTGCTATGGGGTTTCACACCCTTTCTGCTTGGTGGTTCAACATCTCACTGGCATCAACTGTACTCAGCCGCACACCAGAAACTAAGCAAAGAAATCAAGATAAAGCAGTTTTGTGAATGCTGGTGGTGATTATTGTTTCAAGAGAAAGTACAACTGGGTAACCATCTTCTGTTAACACTAATCAGAGAGTAAAATGGAAAATGAAGGTATCAACCAAAGAAAGGCAAGGGCAATTAAGGGTGTGAAGACGAAACAGTCCCAAGGCCTTGCAAATGTATTGGGGTTGAAAAAGAACAAGACTTGACCAAGGGAGGTCAGAAGGTCAGGAGCTTGGTGCAAATAAGTGCAAGCAATGTCAGGACTCAGCTAAGGGTCCCATGCTCCCAAGTTAAGACCACTGGCACAAGAGGCAGGATTTGAGTGCAATACAGGCTTTGTACATGGACCTGATTCCCAGCCGGGTCAGGGGTGTTTGTGTTTGTCCCGACACTCTCCTCTGATGTTCAGACATCATCCGTAGTAGAAGAGTGTGTTAAGCAGTTCCATTGTGAAACACATTTGATATATTTCCAATGTGTTATGAGAATGAGCAATGAAGCCGTTGTGGTCCACATTCTTCAGAAAAAAGGCACAAAGTGAGGATCATGCTTTGAGTGTTGTATCATCTTCTGCACCAGACAGCTTATTTTCAAGCATGAAAAACTAGCTGAGGTCAAAAAAGACCTCTGAGCGTTTAAACAATCTTTCAATCTTCATGAAGAGCCCAACTCTATAGCTAATGAGTTTGTTTCTAGGTCAGAGATATACAGTTTTCCTGTAAACAACATAGCCCATCTCTCTACTACTCTTTTCCTGCTTCTACCTTTTCTATACTCTCCTCCACTCTACCCATCCATATCTTTTGTGGTCTCTGTCAATAGTTTATTTGGAACTCAGTCTTCCCATACCATTTCAGACTCCTGGATAAACGTTTGGGAGAATACCAAGCAGGGTTCTTGTCCAGAATAAGTTTTTATTCTCAAATCATTGATCAAGGTTAGGAAAATGATGATGTAAACAAATATGGATTTCAAGAAGCTTTGTAATTCAGTGGATTGTGATACTCTTGTAAATATTCTGAGGGAGTTCAGAGTCGGTAGCATAGGGGATTATGATGATAGAACATGGTGCACGTATATAAGGACACTATACAAGTGAATTATGTTGATATTCAGATTGCAGTACAGAACAAGAACAATATGATCAAGGTGAATAGTTTTACAGTGAACGGTATGTTCAGTTTACACTCTAAAACCCAAGTTCTGATGCTTCTTAGAAAATAGATTCAACTGATCTCTTGGTTTTACAATTGTGTCTCTGTGAATGTTCAAAAGAGCCAACACATTCAGTCAATTTTCACTTGTTTATTGTCAGTTTTTAATTTTTTTGGGTAAAAAAATCCGAAGGGGGGGGTTAGCATTCTTACCCTCCCAGTAAAGCCCCCTTGGTTACGCCCCTGACTAGCTTTCATCTAACAGACCCTGACAGACTGTGTTCACAAGTCACAAATATTTGAAATTGGATCAGGAGTGCGATGGCCTCAAAGTGTTGTGGAGAAAGTCATCAGAGGACTGAGAAGATACCCACAGTGGAGTGAGAGTAGGCTGTAAAACACTCGTATCAGGACTTTGCTCATGATGTAGTGAACCTCACAACAAACAGAAAAGTATCTGGAGAACTGCACAATTTAACTATCTCAGTCAGATCATTACTTCCAATAGCAATGACAAGGAATCGCTAGCAGAAAGAGCGATGAGGTACCTACAGGTCCATGCAGAGTAGTCAGATCAATAGAGATCTCACAACTGAGAAAGGGGAAAGGAGATTTCTCATCAAAATTCTAGGGACCAAAGAAATTGATAGAGGGTTTTACATTCCATCTGAGATCCATTAGGGACATGTATGAGAGAACAGAGAACATTACCACCACACACCCAAAGAGACAGATGAGCATATAAAATACTCGCTCTTCAGAAAAATGGAAAACAGCTTAAAGAAGTGCACCAGGATCTAAAAAAGAAAGTTTTGAATTTAAGGGAGAATCCACGGTGACATCCTGCCAAACTGTTTGGCTCCACTGGTAAGAAAACAGTGTAAGCTTCTGAATGAAAACGGACAGGTAGCTTGTTTCCATGGTTTCTCATTTCCACACCAGGCAAATGCTGAGGCTTTAAGTAATTAAGGCCATGTCTGCTTCCTTCACATTCCTAGCCCTTTCCTATCTCATTGTTGCCACATCAATCACTACTGATCTGCATTTAAGGCAGTCGTCCAGGTGGCAGATTCCCTATCTGTTGTTTTCCTAGGCTTTTCTTAAATGACCGCAAATAAAATTCAATATTTATTGAACATCTCCCTTGGTAAGTTATTCCAATCCCTAACTCCCCTTCCTATAAATGATATTTGCCCCCATTTGTCCTCCTGAATTCCAGGTTTATCTTCATATTGTGATCTTTCCTACTTTTAAAGACATCACTTAAACGTATTCGTCTACTGATGTCAAATCACACCATCTCTCCACTGACAGCTCAGAACATCCCACTTAGTTGAGCAGCTCATCTCCTTTCTCCCAAGTCTTCCCAGCCCAAACTTTGCAACAGTTTTGTAACGCTACTCTTTTGTCGGAAATCACCCAGAACAAATCAAGCTGCCTTTCTTTGAATTTTTTTCCAGTTTTTGAATTAAGTAATCCTGGTGAGGGTCCCTTACACTGGAATTATACTCTAGATGGGGTCTTACCAGAGACTTGTATGCCCTCTCCTTTACATCCTTACTTCAACCCCTAAACACCCTCATAACCCTGTGCAGAGATCTGTACCCTTTATTTACAATCATATTTATGTGATCACCCAAATGAAGATCTTTCCTTATATTAACACCTAGGTACTTACAGTGTTTCCCAACAGGAATTTTCACCCCATCAACGCAGTAATTAAAACTCAGAGGACTTTTCCTATTTGTAAAACGCACAACCTGACGTTTAACCCCTTAGCCCACCATCCATCTCACAACACTATCGAGGTCACCCTGCAGCCACTCACAATCTTGTAACTTATTTATTACTCTGTACAGAAGAAAATCATCTGCAAACAGCCTTATCTCTGATTCAACTTCTTTACACATATCATTGATATATGTAAGAAAGCATAAAGGTCCAATAATACTGCCTTGAGGAATTCACCTCTTAATTTTTACAGGGACAGATACAGCTTCACATACTCTAATTCTCTGAGTTCTATTTTCTAGAAATATAGCCACCCATTCAGTCACTCTTTTGTCTAGTCCAATTGCACTCACTTTTGCCAGAAGTCTCCCATGATCTACCCTATCAAATGCCTTGGATAGGTTAATCGCAATACAGTCCAATTGACCTCCTGAATCCAGGATATCTGCTATATCTTGCTGGAATCCTACAAGTTGAGCTTCAGTGGAATAACCTTTTCTAAACACAAACTGACTTCTATCAAACCAGTTATTAATTTTGTAAACATGTCTAATATAATCAGAAAGAATGCTTTCACAAAGCTTACATGCAACTCATGTCAAACTGACTGGCCTGTAATTTTCAGCTTTATGTCTATCACCCTTTCCTTTATACACAGGGGCTACAATAGCAACTCTCCATTCATCTGGTATAGCTCCTCCGACCAAACAATAATCAGATAAGTACTTCAGATATGTTACTATATCCCAACCAACTGCCTTTAGTTTATCCCCAGAAACCTTATCAATTCCAGCTGATTTCTAGTTTTCAAATTTTGTATCTTACTGTAAATGTCGTTGTTATTATAGATAAATGTTAATACTTCTTTAGCATTAGTCACCTCCTCTATCTGGACATTATCCTTGTAACCAACAATCTTTACATACTACTGACTGAATACTTCTGCCTTTTGACGATCCTCGCATACACACTCCCCTTGTTCATTAACGATTCCTGGAATGTCCTTCTTGGAACCTGTTTCTGCCTTAAAGTACCTATACATACTCTTCCATTTTTTACTAAAATTAGTGTGGCCACCATTTATGCTTACCATCATGTTATCCATAGCTGACTTCTTTGCTAGATTCAATTTTCTAGTAAGTTCCTTCAATTTCTCCTTACTTCCACAGCCATTTCTAACACTATTTCTTTCCAGTCTGCACCTCCTTCTTAGTCTCTTTATTTCTCTGTTATAATATAGTGGATCTTTGCCATTCCTTACCACCTTTAAAAGTACAAACCTATTTTCACATTCCTCAACAATTGCTTTAAACCCATCCCAGAGTCTGTTTACATTTTTATTTACTGTTTTCCACTGATCATAGTTACTTTTTTTTTAACTCCCTCATGCCTGTTTTATCAGCCATATGGTACTGCCTAACAGTCCTAATTTTAATACCTTCCTTTCTTTCACATTTATTTTTAACTACAACAAAAACAGTTTTGTGATCAATAATACCATCTATTACTTCAGTTTCTCTATAGACCTCATCTAGTTTTACCAGCACCACATCCAGAATATTCTTCCCTCTAGTTGGTTCCATCACTTTCTGGATCAGCTGATCTTCCCATATTAACTTATTTGCCATTTGTTGGTCATGGCTCCTGTCGTTTGCATTACCTTCCCAATTGACCTTTAGTAAATTGAGATCACCCGTTACAATCACGTTTCTTTCCTTATCGTTTCCCACATAGCTGATTATTTTATCAAATAATTCTGAATCAGCATCTGCGCTACCCTTACCCGGTCTGTACACTCCAAAGACATCAAGTTGCCTATTATCTTTAGAAATGAGCCTTACACCTAGAATTTCATGTTTGTCATCTTTAACTTTTTCATTCCTTACATATTCTTCTTTCACCAGAATGAATACTCCCCCTCCTACCATTCCTATACTACCTCTACTATTCACACTCCAGTTCTGTGAGCATATTTCTGCATCCATTATATCATTTCTCAGCCACGATTCAACTCCTATTTTACTATCTGGTAAGTATATATCTATTAAATTACCTATCTGTGTCAGTGGACATAAGAAGAAAGAGCCTCACCTATGGCCTTCATGTACTCATCGAAGTTGGTGCTGGACTCGAGTTTGTACTTCTTGCCTGAGAATTGAGACACCATGTTGGCTGCTGTTGTGGAGACTGCTGATGCCTGGAGACACCCTCAGCTCCAGTGTTTATACTGCCATGATAAGGTGTTATCTCAACCTTTGATTAGTGAACAAGGACCAAAGGTGTCTGATAAAAGTGCATCAGACATCTCTTCAATCCAATGGCTCAGAATAGAACAGCTAACACAGCCAAATCCCTCCTCCTTACAGACGATATGAACAATCCGGTGACACAGGGGATTAGTGTAGTGATAGGAAGGGAGATAAAAGTGGCAATACTGAGGAGACTGGAAAGAGAGCACAGCAAGCACAGAGTTCTGTATTCCACCTTTTACAAAACAAGATGAGAATAGAGTTCAGGTGATGTGAATGGGAGAAGAAACCGAAAGGCCATAGACCGATAGACCACAAAAGAGGTGGATGGATGCAGTGGAGGAGAGTATAAAGAAGTACGGTATGCGTGATGATGGAGAGCTGCTAGAGTAGTCCCTGTGTATAAAGGAAAGGGTGATAGACATAAAGCTGAAAATTACAGGCCAGTCAGTTTGACATGCATTGCATGTAAGATGTGCGAAAGCATTCTTTCTGATTATTTTAGACATGTTTGCAAAATTAATAACTGGTTTGACAGAAGGCAGTTTGGGTTTAGGAAAGGTTATTCCACTGAAGCTCAACTTGTAGATTCCAGCAAGATATAGCAGATATCCTGGATTCAGGAGCTCAAGTTTTCCTCATCATGATTGACCTATCTAAGATATTTGACAGGGTAGATCATGGGAGACTTCTGGCAAAAAAGAGTGCAATTGGCCTTGACAAAAGAGTGACTGAATGGGTGGCTGTGTTTCTAGAAAATAGAACTCAGAGAATTAGAGTAGGTGAAGCTGTATCTGACCCTGTAATGATTAAGAGGGGAATTCCTCAAGGCAGTATTATTGGACCTTTATGCTTTCTTATATATATCAATGATATGTGTAAAGAAGTGGAATCAGAGATAAGGCTTTTTGCAGATGATGTTATTCTGTTCGGAGTAATAAATAATTTACAATATTGTGACCAACTGCAAAATGACCTCAATAATGTTGTGAGATGGACAGTAGGCAATGGTATGATGATAAGTGGGGTTAAAAGTCAGGTTGTGAGTTTCACTAATAGGAAAAGTCCTCTCACTTTTAATTAGTGCACTGATGGGGTGAAAGTTCCATTTGGGGATTACTGTAAGTTCCTAGGTGTTAATATGAGGAAAGTTCTTCATTGGGGTAATTACATAAAAGGGATTGTAAATAAAAGTTATAGATTTCTGCACATGGTTATGAGGGTGTTTAGGGATTGTAGTAAGGATGTTAGATCCAAGCAGTAGAAATGAAATTTTTAAGAACATTGGTTAAAAAGATAAGAAGAGATAGAATTCAAAATATTAAAATCAGAGAAGAGCTAAATATAGAACCGTTAGTACAGGACAAGACTGAGATGGTTCAGACATGTGTAAAGAATGGGAAAGGAACGAGTAGCAAGAAGGGAATTGGAAAGAGAAGTTAAGAGAAAGAGACCAGGTGGAAGACCGAGAAGAAGGTGGATGGATCAGATCTGGAAGGATATTAGAGAAGCTGGATTGGATGTGGAAGTAATAGAGCTGGAAAAGTGAAAGGACAGAAAGGAGTGGAGGAGGCTTGTTAACCACACCCGGGCGACTGGAGTGGGATGATGATGATGATGATGAGTAAGGATGTAAAGGAGAGGGCATATAAGTTTCTGGTAAGACCCAGTGTATGGGACTCTTACCAGGATTACTTGATTCAAGAACTGGAAAAAATCCAAAGAAAAGTAGCTCGATGTGTTCTGGGTGATTTCCCACAAAAGAGTAGCGTAACAAAAATGTTGCAAAGTTTGGGCTGGGAAGACTTGGCAGAAAGGAGACGAGCTGCTCGACAAACCTAACACTGTTTCTTAGTTTTAACTGTATCAATACGGTTCTATATGATGAAGTTCGTAAATTGTACTAAGAGGTATGTTCCGAGCTGTCAGTGGAGAGATGGCATGGATTGACATTAGTAGATGAATAAATTTGAGGGGTGTCTTCAAAAGTAGGAAATATCACAATATCAAGATAAAGTTGGAATTCAAGAGGACAAATTGGGGCAAATATTTGTTTATAGGAAGGGGAGTTAGCGATTGGAATGACTTAACAAGGGAGATGTTCAATAAATTTCCAATTTCTTTGCAATCTTTTAAGAAAAGGCTAGGAAAACAACAGATAGGGAATCTGCCACCTGGGCGACTGCCCTAAATGCATATCACTAGTGACTGATTGATTGAAGGAGGCCACACTGTAAATGGGAAATGAAGAAGTAAAACTGAGATCACGTTTCTTGTCAGCCCCTGATGAGCTAGTCCTAGATTCCTGATGAGAGCAGACGTATCCTATACTTCCTGACTGGAGATCTGCTGTTTCTTGCCTCTTTGATAATCATCTTCTTTATCAGTGCATGTTGATGGTGTTGGAAAAGATCAGTTCAGAACTGTATTTAGCTATCTGTTCCAGCCCTCTTCAGTGAAAAGTACATAGATTGACTTTTTAGTATTGTTAAAATTAATACAAAACTAAAGTTATGAACACAAATTATTACACAAAATTAGTGATAGATTTTGTCAGAAACTAGAACAACTTCATCCTTGCTCTGTCATTGCTAATCCATGTCAGTATCTTTCTAGTGACTAACTGGAACCTGGAGAACTCTTGAAGCCATTGTATGTACAAGCTTTGGCAGACAGTGTGAGCTTTCTGCGAACACACAACACAGAACAACCTAACTAACTAAAGTATACCACTTATCATACAGTTTAGCAAAGCAGAAATTTATAATCTCAGCAATGTTAGGCTTGGTTGGTCTCATTTGACTCAACCATTCATTTTAGATTCTAGAAATTTAGAGGATGTCGACCCCTAAACATGACCCTGTTTATAGTGGTCATACTGTTAATAATTAGTATTTTTATGCTACAGTTTGTGGTAAAATTAGAAACATTATTTTGAAATTAATTACATAATTTTTCATCATCATTTTGCTTTCCTCTCGTCGAGTTCCTGCTAGGTCAGGGTGTTGCCATTCCTCTTCAGTAATTGTATTCCAGTGCAGTCTTCTTTACAGTCCATCCATCCTGCTGTGGGCTTCCCTCTTGCCCTCTTTCCTTCTATCTTAGTCTCCTTCCCTCCTGCATCCTCATAACACATCCAAACCATCTCAATTTATTCTTCTATCACTCAGTTTTTCTGACCTCAACATGTCTCTCCTTGTCTTCCCTACCGTATTCCTCAGGAACTTTGTCTGACTGGTCTGAATTTTACTCTCATTTCCTGCTGTCAAAGTCCCAGTCTCTGATGCATACATTCATAGAACTTCTCTGTTCCACACCAGGTTTCGTTACCTTCTGCTGGTCTCCTTATCCAATCTTGCGTCTCGCATTATTTTACTTCCCAAACATTCAACAACCTCCCCTGATACTTGTGATCACCACTGCTTTTCTCTTCTCCACTCTCATTTTACTACTGTATTTCTCAAGAGTGTTATTTAAAGCCTCTTCTGTATTGTTGACTCCCCAGATCACTATGTCAGATAAGAGTATTTTCATATTCCCTCCATATCTTGCCTTTGTTTCCATTTGAATTTCATCCATAACAGTTATAAACACAAGTGTCTTAGTCCAGTTTGTTCTCCCCGCTACACACCTAGAACAGTTTTTATACATTGCTTTCACTAGTTCCCTTGAATGCTTCCACGCCTTTTCTCCATTAACTCTATCGTAAGCTTTCTCTAGATCAAGGAATACCACCACCAGATCTTTTTTCCATCCGTAATCTCATGGTAAATATAGGGTCCACCATTGACCTGCCCTGTCGAAATCTAAATTTCTTCCCACCCTTTCTCCGATCCTCCTTTCAATTATTCTCTCCAATACTTGTGACAACAGTGTAATTCCTTGATAATTGTCACATACCTCCCTGTCACCTTTACACCAATCATCAGGTACTTGCTTTTTCCTTAGCAGCGTATATAACCTGCCTTTATCATTTCCACAGTTCATCATCCCTGCTGCTTTTCCCATTTCCACCTATGCCATTGCAATATCACTCTCCATTTCTCAAATTCAATAGTTCATCTTTCCACCTATTCTTTTTCTGCTTTGATTACTTCCACTTGTTTTGTCAATCCATACAACATTCTTTTTCCACCATTTACATCATTTTCCAACTTTTGTGTGAATCTCTCCCAACATTTTTTCTCTTCCTCATTTACCACTTTTTTACACTTACTTTTCATTTCCTGGTAGTTAATCTTACTTCCTTCTTTCCTATCTCTATTCCATTCTTGCCATGCTTTCTTCTTTCATTTAACAACCTCCTTCACCTTTTCATTCCACCAAGGTGTCTCCTTTTCCTTCACTCTCGCCGAAGTTCTGCCACAAATCTTCTCTGATACAGGGATGTATTCCTCCTGACTGTCACACTCTGTGCTGTTACAGCCATTACCAGTTTATGATTTATTTTCTCAACCAAACTATTTTCGTCCTTTCACCCCAGCCTTCTTCTTTCTAAATCAAGTCTTGCCTAGTCAATCAAGTTGCCTCCCTTTCTGTAACCAAAAGGACCAATCATTTCCAACTTGTGCACCGAGGTCTCCCATGACTATCACTTCCACTCGCTGATTACTTCCCTATCGAAATAAATTACTTATTTATTTAAAGTCAAAAACTTCCTGGTTGGTCTGTATTGAACTGAGATTAGTTATTCACTCAGTAATCGTCATCATCATTCATTTCCCTCGTCCAGCTCCACATGTTTATGGCACTTTTCATTCTTCCTCTATCGAACCACCATTGCTCCAATCCAGGCTAATTAAACTATTCTTGTTCATTTTCAGCCGCCTAAATCTGTGTCTCCCTCTTCCTATTTGGCTCTCTATCATATGCTTCAGTATCTTTCCCTCTTCCATCCTCTCAACATGTCCAAATCATCTCCATTCTGTTGTAAAGCTTTTCCCCTTCTATTTCCTTTCTACGCCCTCTTTTCTCTTATACTTCTTAAACATTTCATTTCACTGGCCTGTTGTCTTTTTATCAGTGTCCAGTTCTCCAGGTTTTTCACACTCTAGTAATTCACTTCATAGGTACTTGAAGCTCTCCACAACTTCAACCTTTCTCCTCTAGTCAACACCATTGTCTTACTCTTTTCCATGCTTATTTTCTCTCCATAACATGTACTTCCTCTCTGTGCGCTCCCTTCAGCTGCTTGTCTCCCATAACACTTCCAGTGTCTGGACACAGCTTGCGCATATTCTATCATTCTGTTGCATTATATAGTACAAGGAGTGGCGACGTTCAGCAGGGCACTGTCTATTGTCCAGTGTGCCTTCTTCTACACTGCATTACATATAAATCCATTTGACTGAAAGTTTCATGAATTTATTTTGCAAACATCCTTGAAAATTATTTTAAAAATATGTAAAATTTGTTTTAACCTAATAAAAACTAGCAGCGAGGATAGGAATTGTTCCAGCTGCCAAAACCTATCACACTCCTATGGAGCAATGATTACTGACTGACAGATGAAATTAAATGATACTGGAGATTGATGCTGAGGAAAACCAGAGTACCCGGAGAAAAACCTCTCTCGCTTCTGCTTTGTCCAGCACAAATTTCACGTGAAATGGTGGTGGTCATTATTGTTTTAAGAGGAAGTACAACTGCGCAACCATATAACACTAATCAGAGAGAAAGAAAGGAAGGCTCAGACTCTTCTAAGAGTAAATATATCGACCAAAGAAAGACAAGGGCCACAAAGGACGTGAAAATGAAAGCTTGCCTAGGCCTTGAAATGTAATGCGATGGAACGCAGCCACGGAGGCTCCACCTTAACCTAGTAAAATATGGCCACACAATTAACTCTACTTTATTAAAACGTAACAGTATGTTGTGAAGCGTGTCCCTCTCTACACTAAGACAATGGTGAGGGCAGCATGAAACTGACATACCACCAGTGTCCAGAAACAAATGAACAGCCTCCTTTGAGATGTTAAGAATTCAAAGAAAGCATGAATAGCCCACACCGATCTTGGCCTGTGCTTTGAAGATCCAGTTCCCAAGGTCTTGGATGTGTAAGTTAGGAAATGAGGATGTGAGGCAAACTGGACACGTGATGGTGGCTTGGCTCATCAACAGTAAACACGTACAAACTGCTGGATTGCTGCTCGTCCTCTCAATTGGTCTGGCCAAAACCTTTCCTTCCTCTCATTAAAAACAAGCAGTCGTCCTCTCTTATCAGTGTAGCTGATTGCCTTTGCTCAATGATCATGAAGATAACAATATTTAATTACTTGGCAACACAGACCACTTTATCTTATCTTGTACTCTTCAACTTGACATCAAGAAGCTCCTACCTTACATCACACCTCCTTAAGTGGTGATCACTCACCAATGTCACAGGGGCGTGGATGTGGTCTGCTTGTATTTTGGCCGCGACCTCGATCTCGCACAGCTTCCAGCCACTGGCTGCCGCTCCCATCATATTCTGTCTCCATTCTCTTTGCATGTCCACCATACTACTTACACTAGTTCTCTAACATTCTCAGTAGATTTGTGTTATCCCTATTCATTACTCTGAGCATAGATAAGCTTCTAACATTTTTGACGAATGCTTTCATTTTTATCCCCAGCTCATCATTTATTCCATTTTCCTGTGGAAGCTCCAGTTGTTCCCCACAAATTGTTCATCTGTTCCTTATACAAGTCTGTACCGTTGCACCAATCTCAACCAAATTTTGTATACTTGTCTTTTAGTATCATGAGGGTAACCCCATCTCAGTGCCATACATTTGGGCCCTTTCGCACATTAACATAGACTGATATAAGTGAAATATTGAATTTGTCACTCAGGGACAAGACAAAGCTCATTGTAAGCCTTACCATGCGAAGAACAAAACTCAGTCATGGGCCCCAAAAACCATGTTTTTTAAGGGCCTAAAACAAACCGTTATGGAGATATTGGCATCACACTATCCCGCTCTAGGAATCAGATGAAAAAAATACCAACCGTAAGCATGACAACGTCAGCTCAAGAATTCTACAATGTAATACAGGTCTGGTGTCCGATGCAAGCTAGGCCAAGGGGAGATTGTGCAACACACATGACTGGCTGAAGGGAGTGGCATGTGAAAATAATCCATAGGTCGCTGAGATGAACAGTGACACTCAAGATGTCGTTTAAGTCCAAGTTCAGCCGCATTGGCACGGGGAGTGAAAAGTAAAATATCTAAAATAACCAAGATGTGTGTACAGTTCTCAACCAAACATACTGTGGAGGCAGGACTCCCCTAACATCGTGACAGTCTGCGTCTCAGTTCAGGCCCAGTTGGATTGGAGGTTGTAAAGGGATGTATGAGTTATATTCCAGCATAGCTGTTAAATAAACTTGCTGAACACATGACTTACTACACTATCTGGAAAAAATTATGTGAGGTAAGACACCCCTAGTGGAGGGGATGACATTCAACGAATATTACTGTTGAATCTGAAGTTTTTGGAAGAATACTGACACTCGAGATGCCTTTAATTAGAAGGCCCATCTCCCATCGGGAAGCGGGGGGGGGGGGGGTTAGAAGGTGTGATAAAGAAACTGTCTAATATACGCAAGATTATGTATGTATGTATGTGAACGCCTCTCAACTAAAACATAACAATAACTACAAAATAGTTCTTAAAATATCAGTCAATAAAGAAATCTTACCTAAAAGTGTCCGGCTCCATGGCTAAATGGTTAGCGCGCTGGGGACCCGGGTTCGATTCATGGCAGGGTCGGGAATCTTAACCCTCATTGGTTAATTTCGCTGGCACGGTGGCTGGGTGTGTGTGTTGTCTCCATCACCATTTCGTCCTCATCACGACGTGCAGGTCGCCTACGGAAGTCAAATCAAAAGACGTGCATCTAGTGAGCCGAACTTATCCTCGGACACTCCCGGCACTAAAAGCCATACGACTTTTTTTTTTTTTTTTTACCTAAAAGTAAATAACCAACAAAGTGCCGGGTAATATGACTAGTATGTAGATAAATGAGTCTTGTTTAATATTCATTCAATTGAAATGATTAACTTTCTGATTCTTCTTCTTTATGTGCTATCTCTGCATCAGAGAGTGGCGATCATCATTCCAATTCTTTCTTTGGAATCTGCTGTTAGGAGCAGAGACACAGTATCGAGTTCTGTCCTGTGATTAGCTGCCGGAGACGGTACAGAGTCACAGAGTTTCTGTCACTTGATAACCCCTATCTCCTTGCTTGTCAGTGTTTCTCACCCTGTTCGTCTCGTTCAGTGACACACCAGATTCTTCGTTTTGGTAAAGGCAGTCCTGGCTTGCTCAATGCGAACTTTGATTAGTACTATCCCACTGAAAAATATGTGCTCTTCCTAAAAGTAATTCTAAAAAACATGAATAGGTTGGTAGAAGAGAGGGAAAATGATTCATAGCAATTAAAATATCTGAAGAAATCTGGATTTATTATTATTATTATTATTATTATTATTATTATTATTATTATTATTATTATTATTATTATTATTATTATTATTATTATTATTATTATTATTATTGTTGTAGTAAAAGATGAAAGATAAGATCTTACGTAGCTATGCAACCTTCACTTACACCAGTTCAAAGATTCACCAAATAGCAAACCCACTCAAAAAACGAGATATGCAAATAGCCTTTAAAACATATAACACTAACAAAAACTTATTTTTAACCATAACACAGTAAATGCCTACAATAACAAATTTCAAGGCTCTGGAATATACAGACTAACATGCGCACAGTGTAAATCTTCATATGTTGGCCAAACTGGACGCAGTTTCCTAACCAGATACATGGAACACTTTAATGCCTTAAAACACAATAAATACTCCGCAATGAGTAATCATATGAAAGAAACCGGCCATCATTACACCTCAATAGATAAAGACCTTACAATAATCAAAAGAATCGAAAAGGGGAAGCTAATGACAGAATTCGAAAACATATATATTTATTTGGATCAATACTTCAATAAAGGAAAAAACTTGAATGCCTCGGTCAAAATAAAAAGTCCGTTAATAGAGCAGTTGCCAACATTATTACAAAATCTCAAATCAGAAAAAAGCAAATTCTTTAAAATATTCAATCTAAATACACTCACAACTGAAACCATTTCGGCAACGCAAAAAAGTCCCCCTCCACATAACACGCCAAAGCTTAACGCCCCGCCTGCAGGATCGTCCTCTACCCCCACCTCGACAACAAATAAGAATTCCCCACCACGTAGCACGTCAATAGCAAACGCCCCGCCCAACACCTCTTCCCCTCAACCCCCTACCCGCCCTTCACAACAGCTCTTTCATACATACAACACAAGGAGTAGAGCCACAACAGACAATAGTCACAGTAACACAATAAGGCCCACAAGATTCTGTAGCAGCAGACAAAGGGGTAAGTGATAATGCAACATCAACACTCACATTATAAGCACAACACACAATATTACTTAAGTTCATTTCCATTTGTTCCAGAAGCTTCTTCCATTCCATAAATCGAAAGAAACATAATCAGATACCAGTACTCAAAATTTGGATTGAAGCCCCTTTTAACCATAACTTACATCAAAACAATCAACTTCCAACGGAGAGTCTGGTCGCTACAAACAAGAATTAAATTGTCAATACTTCCTCTGATCAAATAGCCAAACTGCAGCAGCAAGCCTCATCAAATCTAGAAGCCGTTTTCCAACGAAATCAAGACTTCAATTCTAGATTATCATCATGACTAATCACGCATAATGCAAAATTACAGTCTTTTTAAATAACATTATTTAGAGAGCACAATTCTTAACTATAATTCTCAATACTGAAATGTTACTGTAATCTAGAAACCAACGCACTTCAGAAACTATGGCTCCTATATATTAACATCCAATATTTATATTTATATTTATGACTCAAATTTTAATGCCAAATTATAGTTGAATCAATTTTATTTTAACATTGCAAACAATTTTTAGCCAAATTAAAAACTGTGTTTTGGACGTCAATGTGTTTTAGAATTAAGAGTTAATCCATTTCAACATTTCAAATCATATTGTCATAATTTTTAATGTGTATATTATTCTTGTTTTAAATATTGTTATCACTGAAATCAGATTTACATTCAATGTAATGAAATTTGTAACAACAACCCAAAAATGACAAACCTTGAGGCAATTGTATAGGCTGATGATGCTTATGAATAAAAGCGAAACATGTCCCAGTAAATTAGTGTTGTAACATTACAACTTAGCAACACAAACTGTAATTTGTATTGAAAAGGTGGATCAAAATAACCAACAAATTGTTAGTATAACATACCACTTAGTCGAGCAGCTCGTCTCCTTTCTCCCAAGTCTTCCCAGCCCAAACTTTGTAACATTTTTGTAACACTACTCTTTTGTTGAAAATCACCCAGAACAAATTGAGCTTGTTTACTTTGGATGAATCAAGTAATACTGGTGAGGGTCCCATATACTGGAACCATACTCTAGTTGAGGTCTTACCAGAGACTTATATGCCCTCACCTTTATATCCTCACTACAGCCCCTAAACACCCTCATAACCAAGTGCAGAGATCTGTACCCTTTATTTACAATCATATTTATGTGATTACTCCAATGAAGATCTTTCCTTATATTAACACCTAGATACTTACAATGATCCCCAAAAGGAACTTTCACCCCATCAACGCAGTAATTAAAAGTGAGAGAACTTTTCCTATTTGTGAAACTCACAACCTGACATTTTACCCCGTTTATCATCATACCAGTGCCTACTGTCCATCTCACAACATTATCGAGGTCACGTTGCAGCCGCTCACAATCTTGTAACTTATTTATTACTCTGTACAGAATAACATCGTCTGCAAAAGCCTTATCTCTGATTCCACTTCTTTACTCATACCATTTATATATATATAAATAAGAAAACATAATACTGCCTTGAGGAATTCCCCTCTTAATAATTACTGGATCAGATAATGGGTCACCTACTCTAATTCTCTGAGTTCTATTTTCTAGAAATATAGCCACCCATTGGTCACTCGTTAGTCTAGTCCAATTACACTCATTTTTGCCAGTCATGTCCCATGATCTATCTGAATAATCACTGTGCAGAGTTTGGCCTTGTAAACTTTCTCTTTAAGGTAGCCCCAAAGACACACACACTAAGATCGGGCGAACGAGCAGGCCACGGAACATCACAAAGGTGGGAAATGACACGTCCAGGGTGAATATGGCTTAAAACTGCCACTGATGTCCTACATGTGTGTACAGTCACACCAACTTGCTGGATCCAAAGCTGACCTGCATCTGTGTGTTTTTGGTGCTATTGACATTGCAATGAAGCGATCCAAAATCACCGTAAAAGCATGACTGTTCTCATAAAATAATACGGTCCTATTATCCCAAAGCCACACATTCACAGTGGAGGGGACGCTCGTGTTTTGAAAGTTCTGCTTATTCACGGAACCGGAGAGAAGGAAATGCACCTCATCATTTCCAGCATTTTCACTGAGCAAGCTCTTTGATTTCTGTAATTGCAATTTATGTGCAGTCACCAATTTGTGTGGGTGGAACTTTTAATCTTTATGCAGAATTCTCCTCATGGACCACGACAGGCTCTTCTGAAAGCTTGCTCACTGCCTGTATGTTCTGAGGCTTTCTTGTTGATGCTGATGCTGTTGTTCTAAAATTGTTATCCCACAGCAATATCGTGTTGTGGCTGGGAACTCGGCCATGTCGACCCACATTGAAATATTGCCAGAACCTTCGCTGCATAACCTGTCTAAAAACTGTCTTGAGAAAAATAGATAGTTTTAACCACCTAATGAACACATGACACTATAATCTGAAAAAGATTATTTTTGGACCTATCAAATATTTAACCCCTTCCCCCACCCCAACTTCTTTCAACCATATTTTAACCCAGTCATTTAATATCAATCCACTATTCCATTTTATAACAATTATCTTCAAACCTTTTAACATTTTACATATTACTATCTCCTGTATGCAGTTATCAGACTGTGCCTCTTATAATGGGCTTCTGATAAGTTCGACATGCTCTATTGGTGAAAAATATCTAATTCCCTCCATGGGAACTTAGAATTTTCCATTTGGAATTGCTAGGCGGGCAATAATTCCATTGTGGAGATTTATCTCCTGTATGCAGTTATCAGGGGTAGGGTCTGACACATCCCACTCTGATGAGTCTAGTGTCAGACCTAAGACGAAACGCTGGTTAATAGAGCAAACGCCTGAAAAGCCTCACATCTGATCTGTTTTTGACATGCTCTATTGGTGAAAATTATCTAATTCCCTCTGTACCAGGAGGTACACCCCTACGCCGCACTTTTAAATCTTGCGCCAATAAAACCTCCTCTACAGGAGAAACTCAGAACTTAAAACTGGACCAAATTATAAATTTTCTCAGAAGATGTCACTACCTTAATTTTGTGATTATGAAGTTGCCAGTACTGTGTGAATTTCAACTTGTTTTGTTTTCTGTTCCTCAAGAAGTGTGGACACTCTCTCATAGATGTCTCCACTAAAAACCTATGATCATGCACCATGGTGCGAAGTGAAGGAACTTTATTTGAAGAAATTTTGTATTCATAAGTTTGTTCTTTACTCAATTTCGTTCATTCAGTTGTGGGTTGGCAATATTTATCTTTCTTTCCGCCTGTTTTGATTTTAACCAATCAAGAATTTCTGTAATTAATTTCCTACCAATCACAGGTTTCTTCTTCGATTTGATGTGTAACTTTAAGCGACCCAATAAAAGAGAGAGGGTGTGGCTTAATTATTCATGAAAGGTCTCGAACTTTCCCCGAGGGTTTATAAACCGTTGATTTTCTTGTCTCTCGGCCACTCGATCAACATCTAACTAAGTGTGTGGACGTAAAGCAGGAGGCGGGAAGCACCTCTTTCATCAGGCAGCAGGCCTTCAGTAAGGTAATGGCCATTTAACATCTTTATTTCTTGCTAGCTCAGCAGTTTAACCCGCGGGAAAGGTCCGAAACATTTACAATGTAACTTAATTTCCTAAATATGTAATTTTCTGCCGGCTTATGTAAAAACTTAATTAAATTTTTAAATGTAATTTGGGGATAGAGAGTGATCTACCCTCTCGAGCTCCCCTTCATTTTGGTTTGAGGTGACTACGTTTTGGTAACTGAAATTTTCTCTTCCGTAATGTTTAAATTTCCTTCTTATACGGGTCACCTCCATAGGTTGGGAATAGCCCCTGTGTCATCGGCCTAGTGCCTTTTAGGTTTTAAGAATGAATGTGTAGGAGCGCAAATACTCGCCTCCATTCCTTTTGGTTTTTCGGGCCAGTTTCTTAACCTGTTCTTTTTCTGCAAAGGCCCAGTAGATTGGGTACAAGATACCCCCGTGTCATGTTTGTAAGTTGTGCCTTGATGGCAATTAATTGTAAAGTCTGGTATGGCCTTTAATAGGCTTGAAAAACTGAGAGCGTGTCTGCTCTTTTCTAGTGTTGTTTGGATGCCTCTGGGAGGCTTGACATTGCAAAGTGGGAGCAAGTGCTCCATGTTATTAGGAGATTTCTGCCCTTGAAACAAATTTGGGTTTTGAGCTAGGAACTCAAAAATTGTAAACCTAAGGGCTTGTAGCCAAAGTGTGTTAAAGATTCAAAATCTTGAATTTTTTTCCCCCTAAATCCTGTTTTTAATTTGCTATGTAATTGTTATCTCACGAAGTGAGAATTTGTTAACTTGTTGCTTTTCGAAAATATAACCTTCCATTTCAGTTTAAATTCTTTCTTGACAAAGTAGTTAGACCCATTCACCCTGGCGCCTTCTTTCACCTCTGCTGTTCCACAGATACCCCAGAACACCCTCCATGGGATCTTAGAATTTTCCATGGAGTAGGAATACGTGCTGAAGATAGAATATGTAAATGAGAGAATAATTATGGTTTATATGCCAACCAGTGAACACCCGAAAGTGGAGGGAGAAGAATGTTACAAGCAAATAGAAGAGATTAGTGGAAGAGAAATGAAGAATGCATGTGTGGTGATAATGGGAGATTGGAATGCCGTTGTTGGAGAAGGAAATGGGCTCGGAGTTAGAAGAGGTCAGATGTTAGTTGACTTCTGTAAAAGAAACTACATTGTTTAAAAACAGTGAAAGGCGAAGGTATACTTGCTCATCTAGTATTAATACTGAAAGGTACCAAATAGACTACATTATGATACAACAAAGATACAGGAATGTTATCCAGCAGCAGACATATGTTCTGATCACAACCTAGTTGTTGCAGAACTGTGCATTAAATTAAAAGAGTAAGGATAATTGAGAGCAATGAAGGGATATGCGTTGAAATTTTGATAGAAAACAATAATGTTCTAGAGTTGGAAGAGAGGCTTCTTGAAAGAATACAAACTGAGAATGAAGTTAATGTGTTAATGAAAAATGGAAAGATTTAGGAACAGTCTTAAAGAGACAGCAAAAGAAGTTCTGGGAACAAAACAAAGGAGAAAAATAAGAAACGAATGTGTAACTGGAGAAATGTTGGGCAAAATGGAAGAAAGAAGAAAATGGAAAAATGTAAACACTCAAGAAGGAAGAAAGGTGTACAGAAAATTAAATCATGACTTAAGAAGGGAGACTGAATGTACTAAAGAAAAGTGGATCAGAGAAACCTGCAGCAAAATAGAACAGTTGGAAAGTGAAGGTAAATATGACATGATCTACAAAGAACCTATAGAGTTAACATTCAAGGATAAAAGAAATGGAAGTGGAATGACTGAGATTAAAACATTCGAAATGTTAAGGAACGTTGGAAAGAGTACATAGAATGGTTATATGATTGGAACAGCAGACCAGATGAGAGTAGTATAAATATGGAGAAGGAAAATGAAATAAATTAAGATCAGATTGGTTTCACTATGTTAGAAGAGGAAATAGAGACAACTATTTGGGAAATGAACAATGGTAAGGAAATTGGTGTAGATTGAAATACCAGTTGAACTACTCAAAGTACTGCGGGGGAAAGGAAAGGATACATTTGTAAAACTTTGTCAAGAAATATACTTAAAAGGGAAATGGCCAAAATATTTTCTGGAAAATAGAAAAAACAGGCATGAGGATGTTTTAAAAAAGTAACTATGATCGGTGGAAAACGGTAAATAAAAATGTAAACAGACTCTGGGATGGGTTTAAAGCAATTGTTGAGGAATGTGAAAACAGGTTTGTACCTTTAAAGTTGGTAAGGAATGGTAGAGATCCACTATATTATAACAGGGAAGTAAAGAGACTAAGAAGGATGTGCAGGTTGGAAAGAAATAGAGTTAGAAATGGCTGTGGAAGTAAGGAGAAATTCAAGGAACTTACTAGGAAATTGAATCTAGCAAAGAAGTCAGCTATGGATAACATGATGGCAAGCATAATTGGTGGCCATACAAATTTTAGTGAAAAATGGAAGAGTATGTGAGTCGTCTAGTTGCAAAACCCATTATGTGCAGACAAACACATTTTTCAGGAAAGGCAAAAAACTGTCATTTGTTATGCAACAAAAATAGGAGGTTGAAATTTTGTAATTAAATAGTAAGCGTTCATCATCATACTGCAAAATCCCCACAAAATATAACTTATAAAATCCATGTTATTTGCAAAAAACATTTAGACATAACGAGTTTTGCAACAGTTTTGTGGAGATAAAAGGTATGTGCTGCAGTATATGGAATACAGTGAGCAGATTTATGGTAAACATGATTTATTAGCTATGTTTGAAAGTAATTGCACTATGAAAATAGCATGAATAGAAGTAATTTTAAGGTTAGGATATAATGTTTTTATATCTATCCCCGCTCTTTAATTTTATGATTACATCAAGAAATCATCATTCATTCAAAACATTTTATGAGATCTTTAACATTTTGTACAGTTATATTAAAAATCCGTTATTGTCCTCAATAAAATCTCCTACATCAGTGTCATAGTCTGGCATTTCACTGTTTAAATTTTGCCGCTGGTCAAACAGTGTCTTGTTGAAAGTGTGGTCATCGTTCCTTATCCACCCTTTCCCGAAATGTTTGGTCAGCAATGTGTTCAGGACATTGAGCTTTTCTTTCTTAAGAAGAACCCCTTCCTCCACTGGTATTTGCACAATAGCAGAAAAGGGTTTTCCATGCTTCAATATGCTTTTTGCTTCCACCACAATCGCTGTTATAGTGTACTTCACCTCTTATCACACAGTTGCCTGATTTTGTTCGTGTAGGATCCTCTTACAGGGTTCTGGGACATAACACACGCTGGACAGAAGTTCTACTTATTTGTCACCTTTAAACGTATGGATTAAATGTACTTTGCTCACGTATTGCTTTACTGGATTGTGTATTTTGATGAGCTGCATACAATGGCAGTGATAACTCATTTTGAGAAAAATTGACACTGGACAACTCATGTATAGTTATTTTAAGGCAAAAACAGGTTCCAAGAAGGACATTCCAGGAATCATTAATGAACAAGGGGAGTGTGTACGTGAGGATATTCCAAAGGCAGATGTATTCAGTCAGCAGTATATAAATATTGTTGGTTACAACGATAATGTGCAGATAGAGGAGGTGACTAATACTAAAGAAGTATTAAAATTTACCTATGATAAAAGTGACATTTCCAGTAAGCTACAAAAGTCGAAAACTAGAAAAGCAGCTGGAATTGATTAGGTTTCGGGGGATATACTAAAGACAATGGGTTGGGATATAGTACCATATCTGAAGTACTTATTTGATTATTGTTTGCATGCTTGAAGTTCTCAACTCATGAGTCAAATGTTACCCAATTGCAACAGACAAGTTTTAGGGAGGAAGGGGGTCTGAGATTGCTCTTGATAAATGTCAGAGTGTAGTAAATAAACAATTAAAATTTGGTACATTGATGGAATCTTATGAGACTGAAGTGGTGATAGGAGTGGAATCGTGGCTGAGAGAAGGGGTTGGTAATAGAGAAGTATTTCCAGAAGGGTATACAGTCTATCGTAGAGACCGAGAAGATAAAATGGGAGAGGGGTGTTTATTCTGGTGAAGGAAACTTATTGTTCACATGAATGGTTTACCGATGAAAGGGATGAAATATTAGGGATAAAATTAGTTTGTGATAATATGAAGAAGGTAGGAATTATAGGAACATATAGGCCTGGAAGAGAGGAAAGAGACATGGAAATATTTGAGAAAATAATAGATTATACTCATAAAAACAATAATAATCATATGATAATAATTGGCGGAAATCTAAACTTGCCTGAATTTAATGGAATGGAGCTGCAAGCAAAGCCCATGAACAGAAACTGGCAAATAAGTTAATTTGGGAAGGAGGATTTACACAAGTAGTACAAGAACCGACTCGTCTCAATAACTTACTAGATGTATTCTTGGTTAAACCATGGTAAATTGTTGATAAAACTGAGGTAATTGAAGGAATAGGTGACCATAAGGCTGAATGGATACGACTCGTACCAAAAATGCTTAATAAGAGGATCACACAACACAAGAAATTATACAGAAAAACTAAAGTTGTCCGCCTCTGTGGTGTAGTGGTTAGCGTGATTAGCTGCCACCCCCGGAGGCCCGGGTTCGATTCCCAGCTCTGCCACGAAATTTGAAAAGTGGTATGAGGGCTGGAACGGGGTCCACTCAGCCTCGGAAGGTCAACTGAGTAGAGGTGGGTTCGATTCCCACCTCAGCCATCCTGGAAGTGGTTTTCTGTGGTTTCCCACTTCTCCTCCAGGCGAATGCCAGGATGGTACCTAACATAAGGCCACGGCTGCTTCCTTCCCTCTTCCTTGCCTATCCCTTCCAATCTTCCCATCCCTCCACCAGGCCCCTGTTGAGCATAGCAGGTGAGGCCACCTGGGTGAGGTACTGGTCATTCTCCCCAGTTGTATCCCCGACCAAGAGTCTGAAGCTCCAGGACACTGCCCTTGAGGCGGTAGAGGTGGGACCCTCGCTGTGTCTGAGGGAAAAGCCAACCCTGGAGGGTAAACAGATGATGATGATGATGATGATGAAAACTAAAGTTGATGAATTTGGGACTTACCTAAAAATCACAATTCAGTTGTTGGATAAGTGAAGGGAGTAATGTGGATACACTTTGGGCTAAATTTAAAGGAATCATTTGGGAAGGAGAGAAGAGATTTGTACCTGGTAAGAAGGGTAAAATGACCTCAGACCCTGTTTATTATACAAGGGATATAAGAAAATAAAAAATAAAATGTAGAATAGTAAACAGGAAAATCAAAGAGGGAGAATAGAGAAACTAGAAAACAGCTAATGAGGGAACTGAATAGAGTGAAAACGGAAGCAAAAGAGAATTATATGAATGGCATACTTCAAGAGGGTAAAGACCACAAAGGGAAATAGAAAAAGCTGTATTCATATATCAGGAATCAAAAAGGGAAAGGAATCCAAATTCCTACAATGGTGGGAGAAGGGGGTGAACACTATTTAACAGATACTGAGAAAGCAAATCTATTTAGTAGGGAATTCAGAGATTCAGTAGAAGATTGTCAGGAGTTGGAAACTGTAACAGAAGATACAGAGGGAGAGACACAGAGGGAAACAAGAAGCTTCTCATTCACAAATGAAGATATTTTCAGAGAAATCCAACTGCTTCAGCAAGGAAAAGCAGCAGGAAGTGATCAAATTACTGGGGAGGTATTAAAGACAATAGGGTGGTACATAGTGCCTTATTTAAAATTTCTCCTTGACTATGTCATAAATAATAGTGTAATACCAAAGGAATGGAAGGAATCTATAATAATACTAATTTATAAAGGAAAGGGTGATAAAAGGAAACCAGAGAACTACAGACCAATCAGCCTGACCAGTATAGTTTGTAAAATACTGGAGAGTTTAATATCAAAGTACATCAGAGGGATATGTGATGATAAAAATTGGTTCATGAGGAGCCAGTATGGATTTAGAAAGAAATTTTCTTGTGAGGCACAAGTGGTGAGATTTCAGCAGGACATATCAGATCAGTTGGATTCAGGGGCCAGTTAGATTGCATAGCCATAGATCTTTCCAAAGCCTTTGATAGAGTGGAACATGGAATATTATTAAAGAAATTGGTGGGAATAGGATTTGACGTAAGGGTTATACGTTGGATAAGAACATTTCTAAATTCAAGGGTTCAGAAAGTCAAAGTAGGAAATAATGTATCGCAGGAAGAGAAAGTTTGGAAAGGAATTGCACAGGGTAGTATAATCGGTCCGTTACTTTTCTTAATATACGCAAATGATTTAGGGAACAATATAACATCAAAAATAAGATTGTATGCAGATGACATAATTGTTTATAGGGAAACAAATAACATTGAGGATTGTTCAGAATTACAAAGGGACCTTAAGATTATCCAACAATGGGTTGAAGAAAATAATATGAAGGTTATTGGAGGCAAATCAACTGTTACAACATTTACAAACAGGAGCTTTAAAACTGAATTTGAATATACTTTGGATGGGATAGTTATCCCGAAAGATGGCAAGTGCAAATACTTAGGTGTAAGATTTGAAAGCAATTTGCACTGGAAGGGTCATGTTAATGACATCGTTACATGTCATAATGAGGCTACTTAAAGGATGCAACAAAGAATTAAAAGAAAAAAGTTACTTAAGTATGGTTCGTCCATTATTGGAATGTGCAAACAGTGTTTGGGATCCTCACCAAGAATACCTAATAAAAGAAATCGATGGTGTGCAGAGGAAAGCAGCAAGGTTTGTAACAGGGGATTTCAGGAGAAAGAGTAGTGTATCAGAAATGTTAGAGGAACTTGGGTGGGAAACTTCAAGTAAGAGAAGGGAGAAAACTAGACTTATAGGATTATATAGAGCCTATACAGGAGAAGCAGCATGGGGAGAAATCCGTGAGAGGCTTCAGTTGGAAAATAATCATATCAGCAGACGTGACTGGGATAAATTTTTATTCATTGGGAAGGGCGTGAAGGAGTGGAACAGTTTACCAGGGGTAGTGTTTGATCCTTTTCCAAAATCTGTACAGATATTCAAGAAGAGAATAAACAGCAACAGAGAAAATAACTGAAATGTTAGAGGGCATTCAACCAGTGCAGGTTATTGTAAATAAAAAATGTGTGTGAATAAGTTAATTTCATCCCTTGGTCTATGGAGTTTGGACAGCCAAAGTAGGGGACTGCCTGTAGGGGTGAAGTACAGTGGGGATTTCGAGGGCCCTGGGACCGCTACGGTAGCTGTGAAGGCCCTTGAGGAACTCTGAAAAGTGGTGGCAAAGGGGGCTCTGGTTAAGACTCAGCAGGTCGTTATGCTACTTAGGTTCGAAAATGGGTAAAAATATAAATAAGTAAATAAATGCAATGTAAAGTTTAATCTTATACCAGTTGTACAGTATCATTTGAAGTAATTCCACATACTGTATATCAGTTGACTATATTTGTAAGTACAGGAGATATTATAAGTAGAATTTTGTAAACAATATAAATTTATTAAGGACTAGCTGGTGTACCCGTGCTTCGTAACGGAATTCTAAATTTTATACAGAATTCTAGGTTAGGTAGTGTAAATGTTGTGAGCAAGATTGTATTAAGTTGCATAGCTGATAACGTTGCCCTAGAAGCACGACGGGCAAGTCACGAGTCTTTTCTCATATCAAAACTAGGTTAGGGAATTTTCATTGTAATGGTAGGCCACCTTGCCTACCGTCAGTCACAATCAGGTTGGGGAGTTTTCATTATAATGGCAGACACTCACTCTCTGCCTGCCTTTATAGATTCTCAGAAAGACTCTCTTAGTGGTTTTCCCAACTGAAATGAACATGGGTCATTACAATGACGTCGGTAGGAATGGCGCGATTAAAAGCAATGCCTTCATATGAAATACTCGATCAAATGAAAAACCACACATTTTTTCACTTTTAACAAACAGTACTATGCAGCCGAAGTAACAGTCCAAAGCTACAGAGCTGGAATGACCAAGACGCAGACATCCGTGATCCATGAACAATCTTCGTCCTTTTTTCGGCGGGGGGTGTGTGGTGTTCAAATGGTGGATAGTCCCAGAGCAAAAACTATGCCCGCTTACTTATTTGTTTCCTGGGAGTACCCGATGAGTCGGAAAATCTCAATTCACTACACTGGTGGGTGAAAGAACTATCTGACGTGGAGACACTTTTTCCTCCAAGCCAGAGAAGAAACCACATCTTCGCTGCTAATTTGGAATTAAATTAATGTACATTTAATGAAAGTGAAGAGGAAGAAGCTTTTCTTAAGAAACGGCTCTTTTCAAGGTTGAATTTTGAGTTATTTAGTGAATTCTGGTACTATAATTTGGAATAGGGCTAAATTGTAATTCCAGACCAGTTCATACTACTACTCCTACCACTACTAACTAACTGAGCCTCTGACTTAAGTACGTAAACTGCTCATTCAAAACAGCGCGTCAGAGTAGGTATCGAATAGCTGGCATACTATGATGAACCAGTGTGTTACGTACCAGCAGTATCAGAAAATGTATGAACCAGAGGATTGGCGTGCTAAAGAAAAAAGTTATCTTACTCCTCAGCTATTTCCCGCCAATATTCAGTTAGGCTGTTATACTTGGTACGCAGCAGTAATCCCATCTTTCGGAGTTGAATGTCAGCATAAGGGACAAAGAACATTTCAACAAACAACGGCCAGTGTAATGTTATTGTTGATCTATGTTACGCGCTTTCGATATTGTAGGCCTTCACATTATTAATTGTCTTCCGGTTCTGAAATACCACTCTTATCATAGTCGGCATGGTAAAACTGAATAAAACATAAATGATCGGAAATTATATTCTCTATAACTTTTGTTATGTAATACTTTTCCATAGGACCAAGAACATAGGTATTTAAAAATTAAATTTTAGGTGCCTTCCCCTAAACTACCATTTCACCCAGGGTGAATAACATTGTTTATAGCTTAAACTGTAGTTTCTTATTCCCCGACTCTAATACCGATTTTCATTAAATTCTGTTTACCCATTTTGTCGGGGCTCGGCGTTGATATGGACTTAGCAACAAAAATCCAAATTCATGAATATCTGTGTTATCATAGTCGGTACGGTAAAAATACATAAGACATAAATGATCAGAAATTTAAAACTTTAGTTACGTAGTATTTATCAATATATCCACTAATATATAAATATTTGAGAATTGAATTTTAGGCCTTCCCCTAAACTACCATTTCACTCAGCGTGAATTAAAATAATTTATATCCTAGATTGTAGCGGCTCATCCCCCAACTCTACATAGCGATTTTCATGAAATTCTCTTCAGCCGTTTTCTCGTGATGCGTGTACATACATACGTACAGACAGACAGAAATTACGGAAAAGTAAAAAATGCATTTTCTTGTTACTATGGACATGACCGATACAGAAATACCATTCTTTTCAAATTCTGAGCAATGTATAGACAAAACTCTTATTTTATACATATAGATGAGCTGTGTGTTTAATAGAAAAAATTGTTAGCGTAAATTGTATAATATTGTATTCTAGGAAAATTTTCTTCTTCTCTTGTTAATTTAAAATTTAGTGCTTGACAATAATGTATTTTAGTGTAGCATTTGCCACCGAGGTAGACAGCTCATTGGCAAATAAAGAGGTTTTGATTTGATTTGAAAAGGTTATTCCACTGAAGCTCAGCTTGTAGGATTCCATCAAGATATAGCAGATACCTGGATCTAGGAGGTGAAATGGACTGTATTGCGATTGACCTATCTAAGGCATTTGATAGGGTAGATCATGGGAGACTAATGGTAAAAATGAGTGCTGTACCGGCAGGAACACCTCAACCCCGCACATTTAAAAGAAGTGCCTTAAGGAACTCTATCTATCAAACAACAGCTGCTGCATGAAGTTGGGACATTAATCAGAAGATGTCACTCATAAATAACAGAGTAATGTGTTGTTTTAAAGTTTCCTAAACTGACTGGATTTTTTTTTTTTTTTTTTTTTTTTTTTTTTTTTTTTTTTACAGCAAGTAATCTGAACTTTTCTCCATAGATGTCCTCACAAAAACTGAGGTCATGCACTCTGGTGCCAGGTGGAAGAATTAGAGATTTAAAGAAGTTTTGTGTTTATAGGTTTTCATAAATAATCAACTTTCATTAATTTTGATATTTCAAGGTTTGCAACATTTTCTCCTCATCCCGCCAGCTTTTCAATCTGGCCAATTAGAAATTTTTGTATTTATTTTTCAGCCTATCACAGGCTTCTTGTAGCTTTTTATTCGGCCAATAAAAATGAGAGGGTGTGTGTGGATTTAGTCCAGATCCTTCCCGAAACCTCCCCTCGGATGTATAAGCTGCAGCTTTTTCAAGCTACTTTCTCTTATAGATCGCCGAATTTCTGAGGGTGTGTGTGTTAAGACAGGAGGCAGGCTGCCTCATTCTTCAGCAGGCAGAACATCAGCCCAGTTTTCTATCTCTGTAGCTATCTGCGCAAACTTATCCGAGGCGAAGGTGCTAATCTTTAACTATGTAACCACCGGTTTTGTAAAATGTAAACTTTCTTTCAGCTAATGTAAAATTTCATAAAGTCTTAAACTGTAAATCGGGAAAAGAGAGTGTTACTCTCTCGAGTTCCTCTTCAATTTATTCTGAGGCGACTACGATTTCTTAAAAGAACTGTTTCTCTTCCTGTAAAGCCTTAATTAATCTTTCTTTCTAGTGACCTCAGTAGCTTGGGATTAGCCTCGAGCCCAAGTAGGGTTTTCAAGGAGCGCAACTGTATGCCTCCTGGGCCGGTAATATTATCGTGTTCTTTTCATGTAGGCACAGTAGTATGGGTACTAGAGGGGCCAGAGATTGTAGGCTGTGAGTGTGCCTTTGGAAGGCCCTAGATTGTAATGGTTCGAGCAAAGTGCTCTCGATAATTGTGTCCGACATTTCTCTCCTTTTCTATTTAAATACCATATTAGAGACGTCGTAAACTTGTAATTTTAGAGCTCGAAGCTCAAACCTTCTAAAGTATCGATCTGTGGGTTTTCTAGTCTTGTAATCAAAATTATAATTGTACCTGTAACTTTGTTATGAAAAGTTTTCTTAAGTTTGAGATTTCAAAGTTTTAAAATAATTTTTGATATTGTAAGTAGACCCATTCAAGCCCACACCTTCTTTCACCTCTCTGCGATCCACAAAAACCTGGTAACAAGTGCAACTGGACTTGACAAAAGAGTGACTGAATGGGTGGCCAGGTTTCTAGAAAATGAACTCAGAATTAGAGTAGGTGAAGCTTTATCTGATCCTGTAATAATTAAGAGTGGAATTCCTCAAGGCACTATTATTGGACCTCTATGTTTCCTTATTATGGCCCTGAGGTTCACTCAGCCTACACCAAGAAAGAGTACCAGGTTCCCGGGGGGGGGGCAAAGGCAGCCGGGCGTAGAGCTAACCACTCTACCCCATCACGTGCCGCGGTTAAGAATGGTGGAAGCCTTTACCTTCCACTCCTCCAAGGGGCTTCATGGCTTGTATGGAGGTGTCTGTCTCTTTGATATGTATATATATCTCAATGATATGTGAAAGAAATGGAATCAGAGACAAGGCTGTTTGCAGAGGATGTTATTCTGTACAGAGTAATAAATAAGTTACAAGATTGTGAGCAACTGCAAAACGACCTCGATAATGCCGTCTGCAATGGTATGATAAACGGGGTTAAAAGTCAGGCTGTGAGTTTCACAAATAGGAAATGTCAAAGTTACTGCATTGATGGGGTGAAAGTTCCTTTTGGGGATCATTGTAAGTGTCTAGGCGTTAATGTAAGGAAAGATCTTCATTGGGGTAATCACATAAATGTGATTGTTAATAAAGGGTACAGAGATCTCTGCACATGGTTATGAGGGTATTTAGGGGTTGTAGTAAGAATGCAAAGGAGAGGACATAAGTCTCTGGTAAGACCCAAACTAGAGTATGATGCCCTTACCAGGATTACCCAATTCAGGAACTGGAGAAAACCAAAGAAAAACAGCTCAATTTGTTCTGGGCGATTTCCGACAAAAGAGTAGCGTTACAAAAATGTTGCAAAGTTTGGGCTGGGAAGACTTGGGAGAGAAACGAGCTGCTCGACTAAGTCGTATGTTAGGCAAAAATACCTTAAAGACAATTTAATAAAATCACCTGTTCAATACATACCACATTTAATGTGGATTAAATCTACATGATTCTTTGGGCATCTTCAGCCTGTAGTCAACCTTAAGGTTAAGGGCCAGGACCTTATTTAACCATATACAGTATGAAATATGGACGTTAATGTTACACAGTAACACGAGACAAAAACATTTTAAAAAATGTGAATAATATATAAGTTACATAAATTAATGGTATTTTAATACAAATTAAAACTTGTCAGTCCTAATCCAATTTAAAAAAATGTCCAAAACTAAAATGGATCTTCTTCATCCAACTTGATGATCATTAGGATGACAATCGTTTCAGGTAAAGAATATGGGTCTCATTTGACCCACATCATCCACGCCATCTCCACTGGTAGCATACATATCATTTACTTAACCTTGATGAAACAAATTTGGAATGTGTTGTCAATCACGAATGGAGACTTAAAACCGATCGTTTTTGAAGGCTGGATAAGGTTGTTTAAAACCACATTAAATTTTGTTGCGATTGAAAATACAAACTTCTTGGTTTCCCGTTAAATGCGTTGACAATGAATGTGAAGAATACATTCTTAGATTGTTTCTTAGTTTTGGGTTGCTGCTTAGTTGTGAACAAACATCCTAGACACTTAAAAACAGTTTTGCGAGAATAATCATTCCCGTTGATGTGTTACTTGGCCTTGGGAGGGATCTTTAGATTATTCGTTCAGTCCATACTAGGTGGATCTGTCTGTTCCAGCAGCATCTTCCTTCAGATGCATGTTTTTAAGAGGTTATTACTGTGCAACATAAAAGTCCATATTTCATACTATACATGGTTAAATAACGTCCCAGACCTTGACCTCAAGGTTGACTACAAGCTGAAGATGCCCCCCCCCAAAAAAGGGGTGAAACATGTACCTGATAAGTCTATAAATTCATGTAGATTTAATCCACATTAAACGTGGTATGTATTGAATAGGTGGTTTTATTAAATTACCTTTAAGGTATTTTTGCCTAATGTCATTTTCAATACAGAACAATTATGAGAGTTGTTACTTGTAAGTGGTATGTTCCGAGCTACCAGTGGAGATGGCGTGGAATGACATCAGTAGACCAATAAGTTTGAGTGGTGTCTTTAAAAGTAGGAAAGATCACAATATGAAGATAAAGTTGGAATTTAAGAGGACAAATATTCGTTTATAGGAAGGGGAGTTAGGGATTGGAATGACTTACCAACGGAGATGTTCAATAAATTCCCAATTTCTTTGCAGTTATTTAAGAAAAGGCTAGGAAAACAACAGATAAGGAATCTGCCACCTGGGCAAGTGCCCTAAAGGCAGATCAGTAGCAATTTATGAGGAATTACATTAGAAAAGAAAGACCAAAAATCACATACCGTATATGAAGAACCGGGGACATACCGAGCGCCATGCACAGATGAGAACACATCCAGTATCGTTAATACCAGTAAAACAAGACCTGCAAGTCATGACGAGTACAACATCTATAGCGCAAGAGTTCCAAGATAAATCACTGGCGTACCTTGGAGTATTACTGCAGCATACACTTCTGCAATGTTAATCCTTTAGCTGCAAAACACTAGGTAATTGACTTCATGGCATTATCTAAACAGACTGCTACATGCATAATCACCAATAATTAACACATGCTGGAAATGAGTGACAGAGTCTCAACAGGTTTTTACAGAATGGAGAGGAACTGCACACACACACACACACACACACACACACACACACACACACACACACACACTTTCAAGATCCATTTGTATTCAAAAGCATCAAATGTTCTTAAATCTTCTCACACTTGATTCCTTCTTTGCAATCCCGTGTACACATCTTTTAGTGGAATTACTGTAAGGGCTTTGAGTATGGATCCATTCAAAGGCTCCTGTTTAGTTAAACAACCTGCATAAGCTTCAAGTTCACAAAGTTTAAAATGAAGTGTTGTAAGGAAGTTGAGCGAGGTAGGAATTAATTCCGAGGCAGTAAATGAAATAACAGAACAGACTCATTTTTAGAAGTTTTAATACCCTGAATGAAAAATCATGAAGTAGAACAATTTTCTAACATTTGTGTCCCCATGGGACCTAATACTGGAATAAACAAACAAAGATACAAAAATACATTTCATAGTAATAAAGATGTGGACCAGGCTTAAAACTGGTAGACACATACCAGAAACTATTTCACCACAAGTTGCCACAACATCTCGATATACACCGTTTACCAGGTTTCATCTGATTGACAGTTCTAGGGGAACAAGACCAAGATATTGAGGCAAGTTGTGAAAATGAACCGAAGATTCACTTTCTTGATCCAATCGTTTCCGTTTTAAAATAATTTGTAACAATTTCACAAAATTTAATACAAAATAAATACAGAGGGTGCATGTTGAGCAACTGTGATGCTTGGTTCAGTCCACCCTGACAATGTTATTGGTGTTTTGTAGAGTGCGGTGCGAGCAGTCTTTAGCACGCCTTGTAGATCCTCGTCGCCACAATGTCGTCCACCTTCAAGGTCTGCAACAGAATAGACCATTCTAGTCAATGCTCCAGGATTGCAGGTTATTCAAGCACTCAAACCGTTATAAGAAATTAAAACAGGGTTATTTGTGCACCTTAACAAAATTAAAAAATAGTGTACATTGTTCTTTCTCCGAGATTTTCACCAAGTTGAATTAAGAAATTTAGCTGCTGCGACAGCAATAAATTCCACACCAGCCGACAATAGAGCACTGCCATCTAGCAGGTATGAAAATCTCTGTCCAGTCTGTATGGTTCCCAGAACATTAAGGTTTTAGAAAAGCCTACAAATGAATAAGACATAGCTTCTGTGACTGAAAAAAACCTGAAGGTTTCATCACAGGTACCACGTGTCCCACAAATTTTCACTGAATTGTATTAATATTTTTCGTATTGTGTGTTCACATTTTTCCCTTCGTTAGCCTGAAGAATCTAGTTTATATTAGTTTCAATAAGAAACTACATATGACGTGTGGTTAACGCATTTTCTTTAACGAGGATTTACTTTATGAACTAAGAAATATTTTAATTTTGGTAACAATTTTTAGTTACAAATATACTATGGTAATAGGGAGTAAATTATATTTTATTCCTAGAGAAGCCAACTCTTCAACATTCCATTAAATTTTATTTATGAAAAGAGTTTTCTTTCACATCCATATCTCTTTAAGGTATCTTGCACCCAGAATTATTTGTACAACAATATAAAAATGCTGATGCACAAACAATAATTTGGGGAAATAAATTAAGAGAAATCATTGAAGCAAAAACACAGCACAATATTTGTACAAAGGGCAATCTAATCACTGCAATGACAATGGTACCAATTAAGACTTCAAAATAGAGTTCCACAACAAGATCATTTTTTTTTAAGACAGTGTGGCCAGACTACTCAAGTGTTCCCAGCTTTAAGATGTATGTAAATGTAGCATTCCCAGGACATGAAAGAATCGTTCTGAAGGGCACAAAGAGCCCAAGGAATATTTAAAGAAGATGTACGGAAACCCAGAAACACAATGACCAATCAGGAAGCAAAAGAGGCGAGGGCTAACATGAAAACAAGCTGCCTCCTGGCTTCATCAGGAGGGTGGACAACACTCATCGACAGAGTGGAAAGTGCGAGATAGGAAAAGGGAAGAGACAAAAAGATCAAAATGAATACAGATGGTAAGAGACTGAACCCAATGACTTTACAAAAGGTAAAAAAAAAGGAAGAGTATCCTAATTCAATACACCATATATTCCATCATTAGACGGAGTAAACAAATTCAAACATGTTTTGGCTCATTTGAGCCATCTTCAGTGATGAATGAGGGGGGGGGGGGGGGGGGGGGTGAAATTGATGTAATTTACATCATACAAGTTTTAAAGTGCCAAAACCTAATGAAGGAACAAATCAAAAAACAAAAGAGCCTAGACAGCAACAAAATTAGGACAATATATATATATGTTTGAATTTGTTCACTCTGTCTACTGATGGAATAAGATTTAATAAATTAGGAAGATCCTCATTTTTCCACCTTTGTAAAAATGAAAACTGTCAATATCTTGTAATGAACTCAATGAGTCAATATATATATAGAAAATAATAGAAACTACTAATGCTATGTAAAATAAAACGAAGTTTGGTAACGCAAAGGAGCAAACAAAGAATAGTATAAAACTGTTTGGAAACTAGAGATTTGAGAACAGTGATGCTAACATTGTTTTCCATTAAATTCCTCTTGTTTCCAACTAAATTCATCTATCACCGAGATCATTTTGTTTTTTTTACTCTGTGGGAAATTCAACCTATACCGAATTTAAAAACTTGTCATCCAGGTCTAGTTCAAAGTTAATTTGGAGAAACCTCTGTACAAAACACTTATGGTGTATACTGCCAATCACATTAGGTACCCTGTGTCTAAGTATGTTAGAAGGTGCTTTACACTGCAATTTTGCCAAAAGTATTCCTGAAGTACTTTTTTTTTTTTTTTTCCAGGAACACTGAAAGTTTCTACTAGAGGCTGCATCCCACACACTGAGGACTAGAGACTTTACGAGATCAAATAAGAGGAAATCTGGCAACTGAGGTTAGTCCAAGAGAATGTAGAAACATTGAGAAATTCCCATACCTGTTTAAATTGAAGCCAGTAGGCCTGTAACCGTTAGGTTCTAGAGTCTAAACTAATTTATGATATTTAATATTTCATATTTTTTCTTTCCCCAGGTAATATCTGAATGTTTTCTTTATCAGGCATTTTAAAAAAAGTTGTAAGTTTCAGACTGAACAGCCTAACAGTTCGTATGTGGCAACATGGCGTTTTGTTAATCATGATGTATATACGTTTCTCCACAACTGGTTTGCATTAGGCCCCTTTAAACAAAAAGCATCAATTAGTTTGTAATATTCGCAGATTGAGTCTCTGTACCACCTTCAGATAATTTCATCACAAGTGAAGAAGTTCCTACCAGACTAATCGGTAATAGCTTTTGAAATTTACACTGCGGTACGGATTTAAAAGACTTCATGTAAGTTCAGACGAGAAAAACAAAAAGGGCCATGCAACATACTATTTGGGGGTTGGTGGCATACCACTATGTTTGCAGATTTAAAACATTACTTAGCTCAGATACACGACAAAGGGTGTGGAGGCGTAAAGGACACTTGAGAAATGTTCTAGAGGTGCCTGCATATGGAGGTGGTGGTGGTTAATTTTTTGGGGCTGTCTTAGGTTAGATATCAATTTGAGGGATTTAACTGCCCGGGCGGTATACCGATGAAGTTTAAACACTTTCACAACCCTTTAGGATGAATATGTAATTTTTGGCAACGACAATGGTTGCTCTATGATATAGATGTTGATTCCCATAGGGAATCTGAAATATTTATCCTGAATGAGCAAATTTATAATACCAATATAAATGGTCCATTATTGGACATTATAAATTTTCCAGCTAGCTCATTCTTGGTTGCCAGCGTTTCGCCCTCGTGTGCTAGGGTGGGCTCATCAGTTGGTACCTAGCACACGAGGGCGAAACGCTGGCAACCAAGAATGAGGTAGCTGGAAAACTTATAATGTCCAATAACGGACCATTTATATTGGTATTATAATGGTTGCTCTATTCGAGGTTCAGCGAGGAATTTAATGAGGGGTGGGTATCTGGCTTTTGAATTTGCCAGCTAATTCACTAGACGTGAACTGCATTGACGATGCATGGGCACGTTTGTAGTGCAGAACCTCCAGAAGTCCGAGTTGCCGATATGGAATGGACATCACAAACATGCCGTGACGTATCAGACTAAACAGGAGAGGCCACACACTGTAAGGCAGAGTGAGGGTTGTCCCTTCATCGCGTAAAATTAAGAAAGTACGAACAAAAAAAAAAAAAGAAAAAACAACCCCCCCCAACTTCATTCCTGCCGTTTGCTTTTCGTTTGTAAGCATTGAATTCATAGAAGTGCACATTTCCAGGCGATAAACTCTTGCAACTTTAATATTGCACTGTATCCTCTATAGTGAGGAGATATTTTATTGCATTCCTATATTTGAAGGTTTCTGCCAAATGCAACGCCAATATGAATAGGCTACATAGAACTAGATTTGAGAAACAGTAAAAGGAGTTTCCAAATGCCAATTTTCATTTCTGACATATCAAGCTTATGAGACTTGAGCATTTTAAACATTCACCCACTTTTTCAACTTTTTCTTCCCCTGAAGTGCATTTTGAGAAAAAAAAATAGTGTGTTGCTTTATTTTTTAAAGGAGATTCCATGTACGAATTTTCACGTTTAAACTGTTAAGTTTGAGATATATACTTGTCTAAATTTCACCTCCATTAGCGATGGAATAGCCCACACTAATATAAAAGTGCCCCCAGTGTTCAATAGTTGGGGCTTGGTGATGAAATCGGTGGGAACAGATACCAAACAGAACTGAAAATCCCGTTTGAAAAATTGTGGTTGCTAAACTGCATTTCCATACTCCATCCGTCGACTAAGAAGATTGTAACCGAGGGTCGATTCACATCTGCAGCGGCAATATACGTCTACTTGCAGATAAGAATATCATAATCTTCCGTAATGAAGAGAGTTCAAATTTAAATTTAACTAAGATATATAATGGTTCAACCTTTTCAAAAGAAGTAGAAATATAAATTAAATGTTGCATTCCTAGTTTATTACAAACAGTACTAGTTTTGACCACTGTTTTGGGTCATCAGTCATTTATTTTTTAAAAAAAGTCAAAAAGCGCAATATTAGAACAACCGAGAAACTCATTTACGCAGTGTGCGATTTCTGAAAGATAAGAGCTCAGGCAGTTCTTGAGGTGACAAAGTAGAAATTTAAATGTTATACTTATCTGAACTGTAAGTCGAGTTCAGTGCAGAAAAAGAGAAAAATAAAAGATATTAAAAGAATAAATGGGTGTGGATCAGAATATAAATAATGATTTAAGCAGGGTTTTTTTAATAGAAGGGCTGCATTAGATGATCAATAGAGCAGGAAATGGGACAAAGAAAGGAAAATATACAATAGGGAAATAAAGCAGGAGTGGTAGTAGTAGCAGTAGAATAATGTGGAGCAGGATGATGGGTTATTGGAGGTAGAAAACGTGGGTAGGAACAGTATAAGGCATGGAAAATCAAATTTAGGTTTGGAAATTTAGCATTTTTGAAAATGAGGAAGTCTTGACAGAATATTGGGTTTTTCAGAAATGTCAAATTGAAATTAGGCTTGAAGAATTGGTTAAGGTGAATAAAATAAATTCAGTTGTGTTTAGAAGGGGGCCTTTGTTAACAATTTTAAGTATTTCCATGTCCTGTTCAATTTTGGTGAAAATAGTTCATGTGCTTGTGGGTGTGCTGAGTCTTGCCAAATTGTGGTTGCTGTTTGGGTTGGTTTTCTGAAAATTTTGTAAGTTAAGGATGTGTGGTAATAGTCAAGTCTAGAAAATTACTAGTTTTGTTATATTCAGATTCAAGGGTGAATTTAATATTAGAGCCAATGTTAAGTGTAGAGGCCGTGTTGGCCGATTCTTCATTTAAAATTACTGAAGTGTCATCAACATATCTGGTCCAAAAGAGGATGTTAGAGAAATTATATTAATTTTTGCGTTTTCCAAGAAATAAAGATATATTTCAGGTAGAATGCCTGAGGCTGGTGAGCCCATAGCTAAACCATCTTGTTGGTAAATAGTTTTATCAAAAGGTAAAAAAAAAAAAATTGTTGACCAATTTTCAGATGGACTGAATTTCTAGTTTACTCAGATGACTGAATTTAAGTTATTAATTATGGGAAATAATTTGGAAAATGGAATATATGTCTACGATGTCAAAAGAGAGAAAGATTTGGACATCAAAGTTCTTTAGTTTGTCAATTCAGAAGCGTTTCTAGTAGATTTACTGGATAAAAATCCACAATTTTTAAATGAAAATTGTTGGACAAATTCAGAAGTATTATATAAGGGAGTGGGTCTGTAATTGATATTGGGCAGATCAGAATGTTAGTTTTATGAATTTTGGGAAGAGCTTTGGCAGTGGGTAGGCCTGGGTTCATTTTGAATAGTTTAGTTTTTTCTTCTTTATTTGTGAAAAGAAAAGAGGCGTTTAAGGTTTGTTTAGACCTTTGATTTTATTGGATGGGTCTTTTTTCAACTATAGAAAAAGGATTGTTAAAACTGAGAATTTCTTGAACAATCTAGTCAGATTTGTCCATTAGCCAGTGGTGTTACCTTTATCAGATTTGGTAATGATGACCTTATTGTCGTCGATTTTCTTTTTAAGATCTAAAATACAATCCTTATGATTGGGGGAAGTGTTAGTTATTAATGAAGATTTTTTTCAAGTTTCCTTCTTATGTCTTATCTGATTTCATGTTGCTCTGTCAGCATTTTATTAATGGTTATTTCAGATTCAATTACTAAGTTGATGGCTATGTTGACAGTATTGAGGTTGGGCCAGTCATGTTTGAGGCCTTTAGAAAGAATTAAGTATTCGTCATCGTCCTAGATTGTTTCAGATAAATTAACAATAGGAGGATGGAGTTGTTCCATGCTTGTGAAAGATTGATTATTGTCCTTGACATGATTCTTAGGTGGAGAAGAATTGATCTTTAGATTGTTAAGCTTTTGAGGGTTTGTTTTATTGACAATTCATAAAATCATTTATTTTCAACTTTAGTTAGGAAGAGGTTCCATTGTGCACTTGGGAGATTAGCCATTTCTAGGCGAGTTTCATATAATCTGTTTAAAAATGATTTTTTTATATAAGAAACTTTATTTCATTTGTCAGCCAAATTTTGTTAAAGTTATTTTTGGGGATTTTAGCGAGTGAGGAGAAATAAATTGAAATAGGATAAATAGTTTAACCTTTTTCATACACGCAGAATTAGAAATTTAATGTTACATTCTTAGTTTATTACATTTGGAAGCACAGTGCAGGTCAGCACACATGTTCTGCTGCTCTTCAAAAACTTTCTTCATCCATGCGATTGACCCTCTGCTACTTCAGGATTTTGGAAACTTTCTACAGTGTGCTAATCCCTAAAATGTTTGGTGCTTCATGAACTGCAACTGGTGAAAGATTTATACACCACCTATTCTGTGGTTTTTTTTAAATATATATTTTAAGTGATCGGCTGATGACCCGGAACAGTGGTTGAAACCAGTACCACTTCTAGTCAGCTAGGAATGTAACATCACATTTCTAATTCCACTTTTATTGAAAAGGTTGAACCATTATCTCTTAATCTTATTTCAATTTAATAGTGTATATCTACTCACCATCTTGACCTCCTCGGGAGTAAACTCGCGGATGATGTGGGTGTCTTTTTCTCCTTTCTGGACGTGGATAAGCTTGTTGCCCTCCTTGGTGATGGTGGACTTGACCTTGCGGCCATCAGGGGTCTCCTCATCAAACTCCTCTCCCAGTTTGAAGGTGATGACAGAGTTCTTGAAGGTAGACTCAGACTTGAGGGTGTACTCGCCATTGTTCTCCGTCAGCTCGATCACGGGACTTGCAGCAGCGCCCAATTTGCGGGTCATCAGCCCCACACCTGCATACAAGAGGAAGCAACAAACTTAAGAATCAACATAAATCTGAATTGCACTGATGACCATAGTTTTAATTGTCATCAAACTAGGCAACTTGTGTTCCGCTGAAAGTTGGCCAACATAAAATTCCTTTCATAAAAACAAAGGCTCTGTAGCATGAACACCTACAAGAGTAACCGACAAAAAGTACCTAAAGCATATTGACAATATTTAAGAGCGTAAGAGTAAATAAAGACGCAGATCTCGAGACAAAGTATCTGTAGGTCTATTTGAGAATTGGAGGGATGTTATTACTGGTGTTGCAAAAAATTAGTGTGTAATGGTAACGCGGGCAACGTTGGTATGTTAGTCACAAACAAATGTCATTGTTCTTTCCCTGCAAATTCCGTTTCTAGTCACATTTTATCAGTACGTGCACGAACAATATTTTTGCCTACATGGTCGTATTTTATTCCAAGTGTGTAGTTATTCTTTTTATTATTCATAAACAAGTTATTAGTCCTGTAGTATCTTGTATAGAAATAGTTATTTCTTTGTCAGGTTACATTAACACTTATTTAGCACTAGCTGATGTACCCGTGCTTTGCTACGGAATTCTACATTGTATACAGAATTCTAGGTTAGGTAAATGTTCACGTTGTAGGCAAGATTGTATTAAATTGCACAGCTCTTAAATGTTACCGTAGAAACTGCGACGAGGAAGTCTCCAAATGTCTTCATATGAAGAACGGGTTAGGGAATTTTCACTAATGGTAGGTCCACTTGCCTACCATAAGTGGTAGGTTGGGGAGTTTTCATTATAATAGCAGACACTCTGCATCTGCCTTTTTACATCCTCAGAAAGTCTTAGTGGTTTTCTCAACTGAAATGAACATGGGTCATTACAATGATGTCAGTAGGAATGGCACTGTTAAAAGCAATGCTTTCAAAAGAATTACTCTTATCAAATGAAAAACCACACATTTCCTCACCTTTAACGGACAGTACTACGCTGCCGATGTAACAGTCCAAAGTTGGAATGACCAAGTTGTAAATAATACACTTCGTAATTTTTCGGCGGGGCTGGGGTCGAATAGTGGAGAGCCCCAGGGCAACAATATGTTCTATTAATCTGCTGCTTAGGAGTACCCAATGAGAAATTCACTCCTCACTGCTAATTCAATCAATACTGATCTGCATTTAGGGCAGTCGCCCAGGTGGCAGATTCCCTATCTGTTGCTTTAATTTGGATTAAAATGAATACAGAATTTAATAACAGTGAAGAGGAAGAAACTTTTAAGGAACTGTTTTTTTGAGGGTTGAAATTCAGTTATTTAGTGAAGGGTGGTGCAATTTAGAATAGGTCTAAATTGTAATTTCAAACCACTGCGCGCACTGCTCATTCAAACAGCGCGTCAAGAGTAGGGATCGAATAGCTGGAATACTATGACGAACCATTGTGTTACGTATCAGCAGTATGGTATCGTAAAACTTATGAATCACAGGAATGGCATGCTAAAGAAGAAAGTTCTCTAACTCCCCAGCTATTTCCCGCCAATATTTAATCAGGCTGGACTCAAACAAAAACACAAATTCATGAATATCTGTTATGAAAGGAGGTACTGTAACAATACATGGCATAAATGATCGGAAATGTAGTTCTATGCAACTTAAGTTCTGTAGTATTTATCGATAGGACCAGTAATATAAATATTTGAGAATTAAATTTTTGGCCTTCCCCTAAACTACCATTTCACTGAGCGTGAATAGAATGATTTATAGCCTAGATTGTAGTGTCTCAACCTCCGACTTTACATACCGATTGTCATTAAATTCTCTTCAGCCGTTTTGTCGTGATGCGCGTACATACAGACAGAAATTTAGGAAAAGTAAGAAATGCATGTCCTTTTTACTATGGACATGACCGATAAAGAAATACCACATTTTCAAATTCTGAGCAATGTAGAGAGAGACACGACTACAATTACTGTAGATGGCTCTTTAGACAATGAATCCGAATAACTGTTTATCGTAATCTAGGAAAAGAATAAATAAGATTGACTAGACGACGCCACATGGCGCTGTGAGCGTTAGGTCACCGTGAAAAACAATCCGTTCATCGTCATTAACTGAACGTTGCTATATGCTATTAGGCTAGGTAATAGGATAATTTGCGTTTTCACGTGTGGATTTTAGTGTATTACTGAAATATGATATTTATAGAGAATAAGTCATGACTTCGAAACAAGGACAGTCCGTGACAGGGGCGTGGCACTGTCCATTATGGGAGACTGTTTTTGTGGAGTTTATTTTCTGCAGTTCAGCGCTCTACCACCGAATTATCAAGAGTTCGATCAACTCTGGGAAGGAGTATTAATAGAATTTTCTCCACTGTAAAAAAGTAAAGTTGGTGAGCACCATACGGAAGTATTTTGAACGACTTTCTGCGGTTATCGCATCTTGTCCCTTACCACAAAGTTTATAGCTGCATTTCATTAACTCGTCTGGTGACGGCGACTTCAAGAAGGGCATCTGGTCGTAAAAGTTCTTCACGAGATTCATCTCACTTCATACAAGACCCCATACAAAAACAGGACATGGGCTGGACAACAACAACTGCTGCGTATGGTATGAAAAATACAAGAGTTCGCTATATTGTGGCAGCACTCTAAGTGGCTTCCTTCGAGACATAAGTATACACGTATTTGGTCGGAAATCATTTGGTTTATAATGATCAGAAAAAGTTTAACAACTTTATAGTGGGGCAAGGACAAATGTACTGACGATTAAAAGCTAACGTGCATTCTAATAGTGAACATTTCAGTTTAAGGGAACACAGCTTTGAAAACTTATATTTCCACTAAGTTTCTTCTGGTTAGCTACTACAAGTGCTTTGAAGAGAGATCGTGAAGCAGACTGGGACAGTAACCTTGTTCATTAACTTAGGAAAGCATGACATAGCGGTGTTTCAATTCCAGTCTGGCAAGTAAGTAGCGTTATGTTACTTTTCTGGCCACCAATTACAGTACTGATTACGCACAATGTTTATTTTGTGATCGGACGAGAACCGGTGTATTTAACATGGCATGGCCGCTTGTGGATAGCAGCTTTCTTTCGCTGTTATATTGTGACCATAAGTTTCGTACTACAGTGTACAAAGAAAGATTTATCGCTACTTGTCTCCAATTCCACACCTACAATGAGTTTAGTTAAAGACTCACTCAATATTCGTCTAGTTTAGTGCACTTTCGATCAGCTACGTCGTATTATATCAGAGCCCGTCGATATAGGCTATCCCTACCCATATCTAGACAATAGCCAAATTATTTCTCACATACGTACTATATAAAAAAAGGAATAGATTCACGGCAAATTGAATTGTGAAACGGGGTTCGGTTTTGCTGCAAAGATTCTAAACCTTCAATTTGTTCATCTTGGGAAGATGATTGTTTGGCAGTGTAAAATTTCTGACCCGTCACTCGTTTGTTACGAAAAAGAGTACAGCGTTAATGGACTAAGTCAGGAGGGTGGAGAAAATGAAATCTATGGAAGCCAACTGTATGTAGTCACTTTCTAGATACCGACAACCTGTTCATCTTATTCATCTAAGAAATAACCCTGTATAGGAAACTTAACATCTGTAAACGTGTATTATTAGAATCTATACATATTGGTTTTAGCCGAAACTTTAAAATGTGAAAAGTACTTCTACAACATCAAGTAGTAGTCTAAAATCCGGGGAAGTCTTCCCAAGAAATCTAAAATTACATAGGCCGCCGAAGGAAAATTGTTCTTCCCCGCCTCCAGCGACGAACACAACACTTAAAATGTAATTAAACGAGTGCTACACAAAGAAAAAACGGTTTAAGCTGGGAAGACATTGAAAAAGTAAGCTACTGCATTATTGGCCCACAATTTAATTAGTCATATAGCAAATAATTTGGCACCTTGTGGGGGAAAAAAGGACAGCTAAAAAATGATGCGTAGAAACCTTAAGAAGTGGGTTATTTATCAAATCAGACGCTGGCAGTCTGTGACAATTGTGTAGCAGATTCACAAACTTTTTGGGAAAGGAGTCATCGGTGCCGTATACTCTCGAGCATGCACGAAATTAGTATTCTGTCAATGGGATTTTATTGCCTTGTAAAGGCGATGGTCTGCTGACGTGACTACAACTCTTCATCATCTCATGACAACTAGTATACATTATGCAAGATTTACTGTAGAGTAGGTTTTCTAAGTGCCTGGTCTTCTGCTTTTTCTTTATCATGAATTTTCCTTTCAATAATAAGATTGGCAAGTGATTGTATCGCAGGTTTTTACCCAATGGATTTTGCCGTCCTTATCGCAATAGGTTCTGGCTTTCCTTCGGTGTCGTTCAGGATGCTTTTCGTTGATCTCTCCGTCGAGTTAATTCCGAGCACTCTTCCAGAACCACGTTTGGAAGGTTTGGGACGTTTTTAGTCCATAAGCATATAACAGTTATGTATAAAAGTGATTTTGTGAAGCTCTTGTTTTAATGGTGATTTGATTACTAGGCAGTAATAAGTATATTCATGTTCTTGTCGAGTGCTTTAACGAAAAGCTGGCGTGATATTCCAGCTCGTGTAGGAAGACAGGATACTGTACAGGTCTGGCAAGTGCTCCAATATTTCCCCGGCAGTTTCTCGTCCTGTGTAGTGTTCACCTGGTAACGATAACTTAATTAACAGCCCCCCACCTGGCGTACCTCACTGCTAGCCTAATAAGTCGCGTCATTAGGTAAGTAGAGTGAAGTGTAAACAAGCAGCACGTTGCTCTTGGAAAGTTATTACACTGACGTTTCAAGCTTTCAGACGTAGTGTAAATGATGACGAGCACTAGAAATTGTGCTAACAAATGAGGAGACGAGTAGGCCTAAAACAAGGAATATTTTATTGTGTACGTACGAGGTTTACACTTACAAGGAAGAGCATCTCAGTCTACGGGTAAACATCGTTCAATATATATGGGATCAACAACTCGAAAGACCTCTCCGGAGGCTCACACACCAAATCACTATAAATTTAACTTCCCTTTCAGTCACTTTTCTAGTCCAATAGCCCTCATTTACGTCTGTTGTCTGCCATTATATAACCTATGAGGTCAACTGGGATGCAGTATCTTGCTGGAACCGTTAGAAGTTGAGGCTCAGTGGAATAAGGTTACCTAAACCTTAAGTGCCTTCTATTAATAGAGTTCGGGAACGGCGTCTTAATACGTAACGAGTACGGATGCCATATCACGAACCTAAGAAAAGAGGACAGTCTACTGCTGGAATCACTTTCACAGACCATTGTCATTAATGCGAGTTTGTCCTGTGCCATTCACACTTTTCTGAAGACGAAGTTAACAAGTAGAGGTGAAACGTTTTAGTTTAAACTGCAAACACTACAGTTTTAATTGTGAACCCGTTTCCGCTGTCTGTCGTTGGTCCACTGAATTAAGCACTGCGTTTGTATTGTGACTGAATACGAAAGAATAATTCGCATTTGCAGTAAAATAACACTTCATAAAACTTTCAGAAGTCACAGATACGACCTCTAAAGAACGATGAATTAGAAAACGGAAGCAAACAGTAGTTGTAAAAAAGAGCTGCCTATTTAAATGTGGTGGTCAAGTTGGTAGCTAAACACCGGGTATGTTTAAACCCCCCAAAAAAGAGGACATTCTCAAGTTATTCGAAAATCCGTCCGGACGCTTTTCGTGCTGTTAAACGAGGTCTTACGACATCCCTAGTAATGAGAAAGAATGGTGTCCCCTCAACTTGCACGCAATGCATGCCAAGCCGACTCGCCCGTAATTACTATACTGATCAGCCCAGGAACAGTTAGGGCTACGAACCCTGTCGGATGTCTTCCCTTGCCTTCGTGCCCGCAATGAATTTTAGTCTTGACTGGATAATCGGGCAATCTTTTGTAGCCCCACGGAAACAAGAAACAGTTATGGGCAAGGGTACAGTACGAGTAAATTAGCACGATTTAACAAATATCGTCAAGACCTGGCGAGCCGAACAATATCTTAATCCCTTTTGAAAGAGGATCACTTCGTCGCCTGCAGTTCGTACACGTTCCTTTTGTACTTGCGATTCGATTTTCACAGACCAGTGGTCCGATAGTGTTAGGTTTCGATTCCTGGTACTGTTCGGGAGGGCGGGCGTGCGTTTACCTTTTAGTAAAAAGGTGTCCCCACTGCACACAAAGTGTAGTGCTGTGGCGTGATCCTGCTCGTCCAATGGCGGGAGCGATCAATAACGAGGCTGAACAGTGCGGGACTGCAAGTGACTATACGACCTCTTGGCGACCCATCCCGACTACATTCCAAGCTCGCAACTCAAAACCATGCAAGGAAATTGTTTAATGCAAAGGGCATTTTTGAGGCGAATAAATCATTTCTCAAAATATTTGCTGCAAGCTATAAGGAAGTCTTATCGACGATTACTCTTATGGATAACACACTTTTGCTCAACATTCTTCCATACGTTTCATAGTGGGGGTGGGGAGGAGTTACTTTGTGACCACCACTTAAAGTTTATACAACATCTCACAGGTCTTTCAATAATGCGTTTATCTCAACTTTGAAAGGCTGACAGCTGATAATACGAAAAAAAACTTCCCAACAAAGAAAAAGCCGACCGATATATTTTATACATGCAAAGATTCAGTTTTTGACTTTCAGTGTCATTAATTACACATGTAACCAAGTCTTGGCAGAATGAATTTGTAACCATTTTGCATATTTTATCTTTTGCATGAAATAATTATTCCTGAATGCTTTCGAGTCGACCTTATCGCTAAGGAAAAACTAATTTACTCCGTGTGGCTGAACGATACTGCAAGTAACGGGCGTCTTACGTCAATTATCGATGGAGCTGGAGTGGAGTGGGGGGGGGGGTACCATTTGAAGACCATAAAAATCAGAACACTGCACCATTCTGTGCGAGTATTACTCAAATAGTTTTTGCAAGCTTTTATTTCACATAGAAATGCAGGTGGTGGGTATTCCCGAGTTCAAATGGCACAAACAGAGAGTACTCCAACTGAATAGATTAGAACAGAGAGCACGGCAAACTTGGCGAAAATCCAGCGACAAGGTCACTCGTGTCACGCCCCCTTATGAAGTGATTCATGGTTTGTTTTTATCATAAAGCGAGACAAGAGTTAACATTTCGTACACACAAGACGCTGAAACAATTTTGAACACTGCTGATGCAGATCAAAACAATGGGGGACCCTGTTTGAGAATGCAGTTACAGCCTAGAGGAAAAGGCTATTAAAAAGGCAGTCCTGGAACCCAACAGTTATTGTTCGCGGATATTTTCCGCGATTATACATTTACGCTTCATTTCATGAAACAACGGAACGATATTTTGCTTGTAAGTAGACTATTCCACTCTCAGGTTAATTATTAATTTGAATTATTTTGTGCAGCTCGTTGGGAAATCTTACCCCTTTGTTAATCTTAGTAAGACTTTCAAGATGACCTTAATTATATAAGAACATTTTCCAAAACTGTTCAAATTGTAAAATGTTACATAGCGACTGAAAGAAACCTCCCACTCAACGCTGATGCGGCCTGGTTCACACTGAAAGTTGAATGTTTTTAGGACTATGTAAGGCATTGCAAGCAGATACAAATCCATCCTAAAAATATGCAGCTTAGTATATAACGAGAGCTCCGAGAGGATCTGCAGGACCTCTGTGGTCAAACGTAGGTCTGTGCACTATTCTAATGAAGATCACGAAGGTGCGATAAAGCTATAGTGAGAACGCGAGAAACAGACTGCTTTATAATGTGCTGGAGCTTTGATATTGTGTAGGAAGGAAGCTGAATCCTGTATAGAGATGTGCAGTCTGATTTGGTAAATAAGAAAACCACGTCATGAATACACATTTATGAAGAAATCCACCGGATTACAACTCACGCGGGAAACAAAATAATTGTACGCAGTGTCTCATTGATCGAGAAAGCAACGCTGCCATTGGCCAAGAGCTTGCACCACGCCACTCTTCCTCAACCCACACGGGGAACTATGGTGGGTGCTCCAATTGTGAACTGCCGCATTCCCGTGGTGCAACCAGCGTGAACCTCGCATGAATCTAATGGAGATTGGCGGTGCATTATCGCCAAATAGGATTTCATAAGGGGGAAGTTTGATTGTTTCTAAGAGCTCTTGTCTTACTCAAACTGTAACCGTGAGGCCATGAAGCAGCTCTAACAGGAGAGATCAATTAAAACTACTTAATGTAACTGTGGGAAGGATTTCTTTGTCGGTATCAACCACTAGAGAGGTCCCATTTGGGTCACGACCTACACATTTACGTCATAAAGGGTAATCACGCGTAATCTCATTTGGATGAATGTAACCGTCATTTAGATACTTCATTGTATGTCAGGAAGTTTGTCGTCAAGACATTGGAACCGTTTCCTGCCAGATATCCTGATATTTGCACGTTTATTCCCCCCCCCCCCCCACTCGTTCTTCAATTTCCCTACTTTTTGTATTTGAGAAACATTTCTCTTACAGTTTCATACTTCCAAGACAATTTATATTACAGTTTTCCATCGCTATTTCATGCAACATTATTTCACGCACTTTTTATTTCCTCTAGAGTTACCAATTAGTTAATCTATTTATGCCGTGTCTGAGAATTCGATACTATGACAAAACTGGAAAACAAATGATTAATATATTCTTCCAAAAAGAGGCATGAAGAAATTGATTGGCACGATGTTGGCTATCCCGTGTTTTAATGCGAAAGTAGATTTTTTCATTCATGAAATTAGCAGTTTCCCCGCTGGCTCCGCCCACAATGTACAAAGTACATGCTCACGGATGTATCTGCAAAGTTTCGAGTTAATGAAATAAAGCATATGATCTGCTGTGGTAATAGAATGTAATATGTCATCAAAACACTTTATATTATATCACACAAAGAAATTGAATTAAACATTCCTTGTAACACCACTACGCGCCGAACCTTTAAAGATTTTTGTCATGAAGACAAATGTACTGAGCTTTCCTCAGAATCAACCACTTTGAATAGTTAAGAGCAGAAATGAAAGAGCTTCATCCACCCAAACTCCGTACCTCGATTAGAACCAAATATGATTGCTTCAGAGAGACAAAATTGAAAAAACAAATAACTTGAGGAAGGTGGAAATTAAGTGATTTATAGTACCCGATGACAAAACTGCATGAATACATTTCAATTTTTTTTAAATGAAGGAAATAAACCGGATAGAATGGCCGGACTGACCGACTAGTTTTCATGCATTTTTTAAAATGCGTGGTTTAAAGTATACACTGTAGTCTAACATGAGAGATGAGGGTTTGATTCCCGTCACGGAGGAGAAAAATAATTTAAGAAAAGATGTCCACTTCCGGAGGTGCACATGGTTCACTCAACCTAGGTTAATTCCTGCAGGAAAAGCCAACAAGAGTACTCCACTAAGTGTCCATCCCTCCAAGGGCCTGTTCGGAGATTACTGCTTGCAGTCTAAACTCAAGAGTGCGGGACAGAACATCACATCACATCCATTCTCGTCTCAATCCTGCTTTTCTTTTCAGTTTCTGGCTTGTTTTTAATGCTGTATAAAAAAATAGCAAAATATGGACAACAGGCGAATTTCTCGTGCTACACAATTATTGGAGAAACTTAAAGTTCCAGTTTTCATATAACTAAAGCAAGACAAAACAATATACAATAGAAGCATTAAACGGTAATGGTTACGTGTATTCATTTTGCTTCCTCTATTCTAAAATGTAGAGATCTTCCCCTACCTTGCGAAAAATCAATCGAGCAACCCTATTTGCTACGCAGGGGTCGAGTAACACGAGAAAACTGGTCAGCTCTTCATACAAAGTACAGACTAAATTGTAAGAACGTGCGGATTTCTCGACGGTAGAAGTTCTTCGTAACAAACTGGCTATTGTAGCTTCCCTCGGAGAATAAGACGGTGTTTAAGAAACCAATTTCGTTGATGTAGCTTAGAAATCTGTAACATCACCGAACAAGTGAAGCCAGTATCTTCCGCTACAAGAGTAGAACAGAGTGGGCCATTTCAGGAAGAGAAGAGACGAGTCATTTGACAAGGATGAAGTTTATCCATCTCAGGCTGTCAGAGACAATTGTGAAGAAACACGGAATTAAGTCTCTTCTCATGGGAGCTCGAGACATTTCGCTTTACGCGTGCATCTCGATTGCTGCAAAACACAGAAGGCTGAAACTGGCGCCAGATATTGGTTACAAATGTCAGTTTTGGGAAGTACCTTATATTAGTAAAGTGTATTTTATCGCCCTCGCTTACTTCATCTCAAAACAACCGTGTCCCGATTTTTTGTTGACGGGATGGGTCAGAATATTTCGACGAACTGTCCTTTCCTCTAGACATAGTAATATACAATAAGAATCTCTTCATCGCACGACATACCGACCATGCCAGATAAAACTATGCACATCACAGATTAGTCTGAAGCAAAAATTTCGTCCCCGACGGTCTTGTCGGGAGAGATTTTTTCAGTTTCGTATCTTCCGGCGCAGCAAAGCTAATGTAGTGAGCTCAACAGTATTCTGTAAGAAGTAGACTACGATGGTTAGAGATAAATAGAGAGCAAACTGTTGTACCACTCGCCGTACCACCAAGTGGTATTACGGGGTCTGCAATGCTGAAATGGTATCCGACCCAATATTAGTAACTAGTGATTATACAATTAATCGCTGAGGTGTCAGGTCTATATGGCCCAACATCGTGGTTGGTTCAAGGTTGGTTCAAGTCCCGTTGGTCGCAAAAAAACACAGTCATGAGAATGTTGAGCAGGGGATATACAATCTGCAATTGCTACATTGCGTATCTAAAGCCTGCATTTAACTGCAAACCTCTCTGCAGTTTTCATATGGAGCGAGGGTATGCGACACTTATGGCGGAGACGGAAAGCTTCGAGCAGACCTCTGTGCTATTCGACAGCATGTGTTGACATCGCCCCCTACCTAATCCCTCACCCATTCGCGCAGGTCGAAACACTCCCAGCAATAAATAAAAGCCATATGATAAAGTTGGAAATGAGGAGCCATGATGTCCATTCGTTGCGAGATACTTCAGTGCTGGAAGTGTGCACATGCAGTTCCTATCTCCAGCATAAAGTGGCTGTGAATTTTGAAACACAGAAATATTCGTTTTGTAAATACAGCATACTAAAACATTTTTCTGCGAATTGCGAGTGCGCGAGACACTTCTCGTACCCTTTAGAGAATACACCAAGCCTTGCAGATCAAAAACTGAAAAGGCGTAGGAGATTCCCCCCCCCCCATCACCACCACCACGTCTTCTGCTACGACCACGCCACTACTAACTACTTATACTGAACTATCGTCTAGCTACAAAATGTCATAATTTGGAGGTTCAAACACCAGAACAGCCAGAATCAAATTTAACAGACGTTCGGGACAGGTTTTGTCAGTAGGCTCGTTTACATTGTGGTTGTCGAGATTCAATTGATTGCGGGAGTCAGCATGTCTGAGCTGAAGCGAGACGCGCTTTAAGCACAGGCCATCCTCGACAACGATCCATGCAAATGTGTGGTCGGACTTTAATACAAATCCCGAGTTGGGAGTTCCGCATTGTTTAGCCATGGCCGTACAGTGCTGTTGACGAAGCCTCGCATGTGAAAGGGCTTGCGACGTGATTCAGCGGTAGTGTGACATCCCACGAGGTTCAAATGAACTAGCCACCCACACGGAACGTGACGTCGGCTGCGCCACACACTCGTTCCCAGTCATAGAATTACATTGCCGATAACATAACGGAGTTTGTGGTTCAAGTTTCGTCTTCCGATGTCGCAACCAGAACTGGTCTTCTAGGAATGGGGCCAGGTCGTGAGTCAACATTCCTGGTCAAACAGTAGTTTGATATTCTGTAGCTGTGCAAGGCAGATTGGAAGAAATTCAAAACAAATGCCTTCTTCCCACCCATTGTAAAATTAACATCTATTTTGATACGGTAAAAGCGGTTCGTACACTAATACCGGCAGAGCGCACGCAATCCTCCCATTTTGTAGGGATCGGAACAAAAATGTAGAATTTGGCGTTGAAAACTCGTGTACACGAGTATTTTCTAGAAGTAGCTTGTCAGGAACAAGAATGTCTTAGCTTAGCCATGTTTGTTCAACCCAGACTATCGATACAACGAAGTTCCGCTTTTCCACAGCATTTTCAATAAAATGAAGTAGCGTTAACGTGATTTTAACTGTCTTATGTCGAAAACAAAATGTTTACATTAGTTTTAAAAATGTAAAAAGAACGAGTATGTTTAAACGTAGGGTCTCGACGCTCTCTCACAGCTGACCGCAGAGACACTATCGTATTTTAGAAGCTGCGAGCAGCGTGTTGGCCCTGAAAGGAATCACTGCTGTTAACTACAATACTTACATTAACACGAAACTCAGCGGCTTTGCTGGCGTGAATTTCGCAATTCGAAAAAAGCAGCCTTTCTTTGATATTGTAGTAAGACATTACCTGAAAATCCCTAAAATATAAAAATCCACCGAAAAAATAGAGTTTCATTTACCCCAGAACCTCTTCGTACACCGCATTCGTGGCATTGCCTTTTGGGACTAAGATGACCATGGGACACGTGAGAAACATTCTGTCTTTAGCTTGGTAAAGCGATTCCAAATACCTATTTCTACGTCTAACATCTTCCAGTTTTCGAGATGAAACTATCCTCATAAAAAGGATTCAGACACTTTTCACTTATTTTCACCCCCCCCCCCCCCTCCTGCATAAATGGATTTTCCGGGGAAAATTCGCGTTTATTCACTTTTGAAAACAGATTCCAAATACCAATTTTCACGTATTCAAAGTTCTTTGAGATATATACTCACCCCCCCCCCCCCTCTTAGTGACGGAATATCCAAAAATGATCCCTTAGTGAGCACCTACAATATAAAAGAATCCCCAAAATGTAATTGCCAGTATCCAGTATTCGGGAGATAGTGGGTTCGAACCGCACTGTCGGCAGCCCTGAAGATAGTTTTCCGTGGTTTCCCATTTTCACACCAGGCAAATGCTGGGGCTGTACCTTAATTAAGGTCACAGCCGCTTCCTTCGCACTCCTAGCCCTTTCTTGTCCCATCGTCGCCATAAAACCTACCTATGTCGGTGCGACGTGAAGCCAATAGAAAGAAAAAAGAAAAAGAAAAATGTAATTTCTGCATGTCCAGTAGTTTTCTCTCAGCGATGATGAGTCATGACAATGTACATATTAGTTATTAAACTAATAACTATTGGCGGGTCGTAACAAAGAACGAGATGGACTGGTGCCGTATCTAGGGAAATATTTACTAACCAACGAGTAATACAGTCAAATGTCAAGCATGAAAATTCATTTATACGAGAAAAAAAAAATGTGAAAAACCGACAGTTACTTTGTGTAGGCGTGATTCGCCCCCCGAAGTTCAATCAGCTCTGGGATACGAACCGAGAAGCTGTTGATAGGAAAGGTAGCGGACTGTTACAAAAGCCGAGTAATAGCTCTATACCCGCTGTTATAAACAGGTCAGGTGGCCAACAGCAACAATATAACCACTAATACAGTATTTGGTAAAGAATGCTTACGATATGAATTAGTAGTTTGGTTCGCAAGGTGGGGCAGTGCACGAACTACTGGAGAGGTAGGGAGGTTACAAGTGCAGATCGTCTGTTAAATTCCGTGCAAGATGTGTTTGAGAGGCGAAGAAAGAAACTCACCGAGAGCCTTCATGAAGTTGTCGAAGTTATCGCTGGACTTCAGTTTGTATCGTTTACCCAGAAAGTCCTCCATCGCTGGGCTGGTTGCTACCCGGCTCGCCGACAGGACGCGACTGGCTGGCGCACAGATCACGCTCCGCGCGTGCCAGAGTGGGGTCAGGTAGACTAACAGGCCTGGAGCTACAGCACAAGTGTTGCATACCGTTTTCAAGACTCTCCACTTCGAATTATTTCGTAGCGCTGAATGCCACTCCAGATGGGGAGGTAACAGACGAAAATTCTTACTGAGCCATGGAGAACTGTATTGAGAGTGAGAATTCTCACTTTCCTTTTAATAAGCGTCGACTAAAATCGGGAGAGTTGGCAGCTGTTACCTTGTCTCCGGGACATAGTGGGTTCCAAGCCGACTGTCGGCAGTCCTGAAGATAGTTTTCCACCCCCACCTCCCCCCCCCCGTTCCCTTTTTCAGAGCAGGCAAATGCTGGGACCGCCTTAAGGCGACGGCCGCTTCCTTCCTAACCATCTTTGCGTCGAAAAGCAAACTAAGCATTTAAACGATATGGCTGACCTAAAGGCGGAAAACTATCGATAGTAATCGCCATCGATATTTTCCGATATGAGCTCTACTGTCTATAGTAATCTATGGTTTTCAAAAAGTGGAACGAACCATATAATTATGCATGAAAATAGAATATTCATTGAACAGAATCCGAAAGAAAAAAAACCAGTAGAAATTACAACTAGTTCATGCTATGTAATTTCTGAAATTCAAATGGGAATCACTCAAATCTCTTCAGTGGCCCGTCGGAGACATTCTCGAGCTGCACGTGATCGCCCGATATTTTCTCGGGTATAGTAATATCTTTGGAAAGATGTTTTACAGCATTCTCAACGGATGCCAGGAGAGTTTTCAGTGGCTTTCGTGAAGCCTTTGGCCTAAAATTTGCCGTACCGTATCTTCTCTCGCCTTTAAGTTACACAATCTCTTACTTGCCAGCTGACAAGGTAAACAGAAATGGCGAGCGCGAAACGGAAGAAATGTGTCTGACAAGAGACTGCCTACATTAACGATCAATTTCTAAATGATTTAGGCAATTCTGATAGTGATTTTTCACATGACGACCTGGTATTTCTAATGAATGTGAGGAAGATATTTTGTCGGGAACAATGGTGATAGATGTAGAACACACATTCATGTGGAAAAAATGTAAGCCTGTAAATACTGAACGTTCTAATATAATTCCATTTGCGGGATATTCTGGTGTATTACAGTATTACCGGAGGTGAGTGCGATTCACAGTTTCAAACTTTTTCCACACTCATTGCACTTGGCTAACTTTTTATCCTCACTACCCTTAAACCACTTCCAAACGTTGGATATCTTCCTTTTGGGCCTATTTATAGACGATGCGACCCACAAAACAAAGGAAATCACCCAAACTAATGGAGTGCTGCAAGGTGATCCCCCAGCCCCATACTATTCAATATTGCCACAGCGGATGTAAACAGCAATCAGAGCAAGGACAAAGGATGCAGCGATCTACATATATGCAGACGACATGGTCCTAGGGTCAACAAAGAAGGAAGAGCTCCAACACGCCTTCTCAGCGCTGGCTGAATGGGCAAGAAATAACAGTCTGAAAATAAACTGGACAAAAAACAGATGGTCTTTCGGAAAGGCGGACGAAATGCAGCAAACGACAACGTAGAATACGAACACGGCAAAATGGAAATAGTAAATTCATCCAAATATCTGGGAATAACCTTGCAGACTACCGGGACGTTCAGACTACACATAAAAGACAAAGCAGTTGCAGCCATGTACGACCAACAATCTACAGCAGTTATCCTTAAACTATGCGCCTATTCGACACAAAGATCCTACCAATACTCACCCATGGAATCCATTTGATATCGGAAAGACTAACAAAGAGAGACCTGGCCACCATAGAAGGAGTTAAGGCAAAATTCCTAAAGACCATAATGGGCACCTCAAAATACACGCGTTCCCGCCTAACATACGAACTAGCACGGGAACCCTTCCTTATTGAAGAACTGATTATAAAATTACCATTGCCATCCACACAGAATGTAGGAGCACGCCTAGCGGAGAGGCGGAAGAAATTCCGCTAGAGTTGTACAGTACAGATGCCATGTTGGATCGAAATTGAACGAACGCCAACCAGAAGCTAAGACATGTGATAATAAAACTAGCAGTGCACGGGTACCACCATAAAAAAATGTAAAAATGTCTTATCACGGCCCAAATGAAAAATGCGGGTGTTCTCTGTGTGATCAGTTCTGTGACATATCGCATCACAAGATCTAAAAAACGACGACAAATCTCTGCGATTTTAGCAAAGACTAAAACGGTCAATAATCTTTGCAATGCACAATCGTGGGCTTTATTATCATCATCATCATCATCATCATGTTCACAATTTTAAACTGGTATATTAAAGTTACTACCAAACTGAAAAAGCTGTTAGTGCGAAAAATAAGTCAATAAGAAAAAGAAAAAACCTATCGTTGACTATAGATAATAGGCAACTGACTATCGATGCCAGACGATAGTGGTCGCTATCGATAGTTTTCCGCCTCTAGGCTGACCTCAATATTTCTAAGTGTCAGTTTCCGAGTGCACCCACTCGTTACCTTCCGTTTTACAAATGAAGATAAAAGATGTAGGACAGTGTGTGTAAACTCGGGTAACATAGGAAAAAAAAAAGTGATGAAATCACTAACGACACTATCACTAACTAAGAACAAAAGTGATGAAATCACCGACACAGATAGGTCTTACGGCGACGATGGAACAGGAAGGGGCTAGGAGTGGAGACGAAGCGGCCGTGGCCTCAAGGTACAGCCCCAGCATTTGCCTGGTGTGAAAATGGGAAACCACGGAAAACCATTTTCAGGGCTGCGGACAGTGGGGTTCGAACCCACTATCTTCCGAATACTGGATACTGGCCGCAGCTATCGAGCTCGGTTTAAAAATAGTAAAGCCAAGCCATCTCTTGGAGGGGTGCAAGGTAACCTCGGCCCTTTATGGGGTAGAAGCTTGGCCGCCTTTAACGTGATGCTCACTTTTGGTGTAGGCTGGATGAACCTCAGGGCCATGAGCACCTCCGGAAGTGGAAATCTCGTTTCTTAAATGTTTCAACTTCCTGACGGGTGAACCGAGCACGCCAGGCAGCCCCTACCGTGTTTTAGCTTTCTAATTCGTTCATTAGAGATAATACTATCTAGTCTAACAAAACACAGACAACTATTCGCGTTTACGTCGAGCGAATAAAGAATTTTATGTGGAAAATGAAGTAGGTGCACAACATTTGAAAGCATTCTTTCTATTCCCACAAATGAAGTAATTTAAATTGTTCTTTCCTCTAAGCACGCATTTATCGAGTTCACCCGTGATGTCATGTCATCCCGTCACTTCACAAGTGTTGGCTTATCCCCGAGTACTTACAGGGATTCATTTGACACGATGCAACTTTTGGAGTGAGAACTAACCGTCTTTGTTTGATGCTGCGGATTTCCACACAGCTAATACAGCGAGCAGGAAAACAGGACAGAAGTGAACAAATGCAAGACCACTACTAACCATATGAAGAAGCATAATTCTTAATCGAGTTATCAGCGACCTTGTGATGACTATCGGTATAGTCGAAACGCTGAAACTTTGCATCAACAATTAGAGTAGGAAAACATTTTTCCTGTCTTGTGCACATCGGACACCTCACTAGTACGAATGGAGGGATGAAACCCGGTGCCTACTTCCTGCTCAAAGTTTTATGTCCCTAACTGACGGACTATCAAGAGCCTCGCTTCATACAAGCACTGCGGAGAGGTACGCAATACCACCTCTCCTACCCTGCCGGCGAACGTTCTCATCTGAAATATTTTCCGACCAACAGGACTCGAACCGGCTAACTACGGTGTCAGACAGTACAAACTTTAATCTGCGATAAGGTCGAATTTGGGCATGCACCAGTCACTAAAGAGACATCAGGAGGATCACCGTTACCGGAAGGGAAGACCCCATTAGCAGAGCCGCGTTCGTCAGACTGGCACCGGCGTGTCCGCGACATTGAACATTCTAGGACTCTTCGAGGCTGTAATCGAAAGTGGGACTTAGAACCCATGTGCTCATTTAAGGAATGAAATGGGTTCGTGAAGCAAAACTCACCAAGTACCTCGAGCCTAACATTACTTCTGGTTAAGAAAGTTTAATCAGCTCCGGCATCACTTCATACTACTAGCGAGTCCAGGAACCTCAACTCCTGACCCTGAACTCTCAAAGTACAAAATTCGCTCTACCACAAACTCAATTGACTGCGGTACGGAGTTCAAAGATCACACTGCATTACAAGTCTAAGGAAGTGGCGCTCTTTAAGAGATTAGCCAGCCCCACCCACACATCTCTAACCTGTAGCACGAGCCGAGAGCTATGGAAATTTACGGGTCCACGAGACGACCTCTTTACGTATTTGTTATTCACTGTACACACCACGTGACAGCCGAGAGCTAACAGATGAGCAATAGTGAAAACTGTCGACAACGCGGTCATATGACTAACAGGCTGTACTTCGCTTATATTTCCTGCTGTGTATGAATGTATATAGAAACTCCTCTTTCAATAATTGTCTTTACAAAGACAAGCTCGGCCCAATTTGAATGAAAACTGTCGAGGTTAAGTTTGGAAAAAAATTAAAAAATTTATAACCAAGACGGCACTAAATCGAAAACAAGTTTTGCAATATCCGGCGCGGGTTGATACATGGATGTATTACGAGATAATATGAATGGATGGGAATGCTAACACGTGGACGGATTTTTCAAAATAATGGGCGAAAAGACTTTCATATTTAGAAATTTTTCAGTGCGCATGCAAGATCGCCTGAAAGGTCCTCGGCTAACAGCCACTGTGACCGGAACATGGCAAAGCACACGATCTATTGTGCGATGGTTACGAGCCGATCCAACTTTACTATCTCAAAAAAAAAAAAAAAAAAGAAAGGCTAAACTATCAAAATATATCCTGTAGAAGGAAAGTACTGAAATAGTGAATTCCTCGGAACGCGAGCCAGTCCCCACACGGCACTGCCAGCTGACAAGCCCTTGCGCAATTCAGAGATTTCATGGGGTCGCTTTGATATAACATAGAAAGGAGTAATATAGATACAAATGCGAAGATGGGAAAGGATACGGACTTGAAAGAACTGAAAAGTTCAAAATGTGTTATTAGACCGAGAGCTCAGACTAACTACATGTGTATGATCGTGCAAGGGTACAAAATACAAGTCTTAAATATTTACATTGTGCTATAGACGAACTTCGTAAGAAATTCTAGTGTCGAGTGCGGAAGAAGGAAAGATGGGGTCTGAGTAGGCCTGCAAGACAAATTCACAAACTGATAATCCCGAGTTAGTTTTCCTGCTGAATTTCGACGTGCCGCGTTCGAATTAAAGATCAGTTAAGTATTTTATAAATTAGCCGAGCACAACAGTTTCTGCTGAAAGAAGTACTCTTAGAAATACAGAGTATAAAGAGTTGTAGGAAAACTTCACGAACGTATTTTTAAAATTCGTCGTTAAGTGGTAAACACTTTGACACTCACCCATAGCCTTCATGTAGTCGTCGAACTTGTCGCTGGAACTCAGTTTGTACTTCTTGCCCAAGACAGCTTCCATTGTGGTAGGTAAGGTATCACACACTGCTTAGGGAATCTCCGCGGTCCTGCTATTTATGCGGATTAGGGGAGGAGGGGCAGCAATCGCGTCACAAGGGGGGGTGAGTCACACTGCTGTCATTGGCTCATCTTCACTGCCGTAGTTTTCTTTAAGATACTCACGACCTGTCGAATGATGTATTATTTTAAAAGTGAAATGCGAGTGTGTGAAGTTGCTGTCGATTAAGCCGATATTCACAAGAAAGGGCGATATTTTACAACTGTGAAGCTGAACACCGTAGCGTTTCGAAAAATACTTTAACACGTGAGGTTTCGTTCCAGATTGAAGCCCTTTACTTGTTTTTCTTTAGCGATGTAGGCACGTTTACACAATACTGTGGACTTCCTATGATCTGCGATAACGTCAGGCAATAGAGCGTGAAGGTGCGTTTCTGGCAGCGTTGGCATCGTGTACCCAATTTTACCAGGCAGTCATTTAATAGTATCGAGAATTTCGTATTGGACAATAAAAGTGTTGTTTCACCTCGTGAAGCAGAATGTTGGAGCCTGCCTAAATACAAATAACATGTAAAACTTATGAATAACTTAATCTAAATAATGCAATATAGGCCTATTATCAAGTTAAATAATACTTAATAGGTTTTCTCCGTGGCTAAGCTGCTGAACCATTTAGTTGGAAATTTGTCAGTAACTACACTTTTCAACATTTGCCGAAGTCTCGGTTATAATAATTTATTCCATTGAAACACAGAAAAATATAAGTTACGAAGAAAACTGTTCAAATAAAGTTTGAAAACTATCAAATTGAGGCGAGGAGAGCTCGTTCGACTGCGTGACAAGAGTTAAACTTGTGCACAATACGAGCGGTGTTGCCCTTATCAATTCCGTGCAGACTAAGGGATATATATTATTTTTTCGCGATGCCCTAACGTAACGTTAATGATAATCACAGTGATTGTTTTCAGCCGGAAGAGGGAGATGCGGGGCCGCAGTAAGACTAGGAGCGTAAGACAACTTTGCTTTCCCCATAACTGGAGGTTTCGTGGACGGACAAAGCTTATAATGAAAGTTGTTATAAAATCATCTTCTAAATTAACGGAAGATTCGAGATGATGAGTGGAAGGGCTGTGCCATCTCCAATCGGTGGAGTTTTCACGATACTTTTAGATGAATAATAATCCGATGACACTGGCTGAATAGAAATCTGCTTGCACTGCAATAGTAATTAACTACACTACAATGGCATTTACGCACGCACATATTAACAGGCTAATAGCTAAAGCAATCCCGAGTACTTAGGCACTGCACTGTTTCACTGTTCACAATCACAAGTCATAATAACGACATACATATAAACAGTGCACTCCCGTACTTCTCTCCCCTTGCTCACATTTCAAAGCACGAACACGTATTTAAAAATTGGACCACCCTACAAATAGAGGCATCAAGTTGTCGTTACACTTTGAATCTTTATTTTAGCTTCTTTATAGCACTGAATTGTTTAAATAGTCGGTATAATGGAGTGTAAAGTGTTTTGGAATTAACGTATAAGAACAGTTACCTTCCCCTGACAAGGCTCCTCCCGCACCCCGCAAACTTGCTAACCCTAGGAACCTCCTGCCACAGTCCGAGCGCTTGCTGGGCAGCAGGAACGGTCTGAAAGCCCTTGCCATTACCCTGAAAATCAAAATGTCTTCAGCTGAAATAACATTGTATAACTGAATATCACGCCATATAAGTTCGAGTTCGCTACATCTCTTTTACAGAGTGAAGTAACGTTAAAACAGGGCGAGTTGACCGTGCGTGCAGCTATGAAGATGGTTTTCCGTGGTTTCCCATTTCCTCCCCAGGCCATCTTCGCGTGTGACGTGAAGCAAATGAAATGTTTTTGAAAAGGCGGCGCCCTTCAGGCACGAGGATGCTCATCAAAGAGACGGCTCTCCTCTATTGTGTCCTGTGTCTATCGAACGCACGACCATCAAGAGAGCTCGCGATATACAACTACCGTGAGAAACTATGTTTTGCAAGACTTTTATAGTGAACTTTTCTTTTTCGATGAAGCACTAGCTTGCACAACAGTCTGTAAAATGTACGTCTACAAGAGAACTGCAGCATGTGGTAGCAGGGGGAGATGTGATGGGGGTCCTTGCCGGCGGACCAGACACACAACCCCCTGTGGGTGGGGGACGCAGATGAAGAATACTCACACGGTATCCCCTGCCTGTCGAAAGGGGCGACCAAGGGGTGACTGTATTAGAACCATGAAACTACTTGTGATTAGTATCACCACGCGCGGAACACCAGGGGTCGCTTTTACTTGCGTGTAGTACCACTATGTTAGGTACAAAATAGGTTTGTGATTAGTAGGAACAGAGTGCGCTTCCAGCTTTTACAGTACCTGTGATTAGTACCACTTTAGGAGCGACACCATAGTTCTGGCTTGCCTATGATTAGTACCCGAGAAACACCACGGGATAGTGCGAGTCCCTGTATTAGTACGCTTATGTGATGAACACCATAGGTTTGCGTTGCCAGTAAATGGCGCCGCAATAGCTCTATATTACATGTGCGAACTTCATTACCTGTGAGTAGTACCGTAATGTGTGTAATACCGCGAGTCTAGGCTGCTTTTGATTAGTACTGCATCATAACAAATACCATGGTTCTACTTTCCTAGCGACAAGTACCATTATGAGGGGCCGATGACTTGGATTTTGGACCCCTTTAGACTGCAAGCATCATCGATTCAGTATTGTGCTTTAGAAGCAGTCCCTAGGTCAGTTTCAGTGACTGAGTTATGTGGGTCAGATCCACTGACTGTTTTAAATTCATATCCATCCATTCATTGTTCGTCGTCACGTTTTGAAATCTGGTCAGTGGAGGACTTTAACATTGTCATTACATTTCGTACCATTAGGGACCGATGACCTCTTCAGCAGCAGCCGAGGTACATGTCGACCTGATGATCATTGCATGTAGGGAGTCGTCCAGGTGGCCCTAACCTTTTCTTAAATGATCATGGATGTTCATGACATGTCATTGTTTAAGTATGATTTTATCTACGGTCACTAAATGGATGTCAGATTGGTGATACAAAACTGGAACAGGTAGATCATTTCAAATATTTAGGATGGTAGTATAGTACGTGAGAGTGAAGCTAATCGAGTCAGATCGCAGTTGCTATCAGCTCCCAGACAAAACTATCTTTACATCGGTCTTTTTTCACACCAACTTCGGTTTACGGCAGCGAAAGCTCAGGATATCTTATTCATAAATTAGAAGTAACAGACATGCAAGTAGGTACAAACAGATGGGAACAATGGCAGGAGGGTACATGGGTTGAGGAGATAAAGGCATAGTTATGAATGAACTTGATAGATGAACCTGTACGCATAAAACGGCTTCGGTAGTGGGGTCATGTGAGGCGAATGGAGGAAGATAGGTTACCTGTTATGGAGGCGAAGAGGGGTAGAGGGTGAGCAAGACTCAGTTTTCAACGATTTACGAATAAGAGATAAATATAGAACTGAACGAGGTGACAGGGCTAGTGGCGGCGGTCAGTTAAATCACAGAGGCTTGCAGACTGAACGCTGAAAGGCATATAATGAAGATGTATGTATGACTCAAATTATGCAGTTTTCACGGATTATATAAAGTAATATTTTGGCTTTTTTAACGTTTTTTGTCATTTCCCGATAATCGTTCATATTAAGGTCATATTTCCCCGTGAATTTTCGTATTTTTGTGCTATTTTTATTCCATTTTCGCACACCTGCTTGCCGTCGTCTCAAGGACGGATTTTTCACGTCTCGTAATTGTTGTCTGTAATTTCTTACGAAGGAGGATGAGCTGTATAGAAGGAGAGCCAAATGCGACGTCTTTTCCACGTTACAAGTCAATGTTGCGTGAAAATAGGTCGTACGTATCGCACGTCAAAATGTGACATGTATTTCATTCTGTCCAGAGTGGAGTAGTTAAATACCGCTACAATAATAACTACTTAGGCCTAATTATTATTATTATTATTACTGAATGTGCTAGATTTTAAAAGTATAATGTTAATGTATACAGCGACAAGGTGTTGAAGATTTCGAAAATGTAACATGTCATATGTTAATAGTTGTTTAGGTCATAATGATGAGGTAGGGAACGGCACAGCGTAGCCTATCACTGTCGAATAAGACCAAGGCAGCGTCGTATGAACACTGTGAATTGAACCCAGACAATCTAGTGATTAGTAATTGTATACCAGCACCAACTTTCTGATGGTGATATTTCTTTCTCTCCACGAACGGTGTGTCAGAGCAGCGGTAAGATTGTGCCAGACTAAAACAGGCAGGATTGATGACGTCAAATTGAGATGAGGCCATTGCTTCACTTCTTTCTCGTGCAGAAGAGCCGGCGCTCAGGCAAAGCCTATGAATGTTGCCTACTTACAGAGAACAAATAGTCATTCACAAGAATAACTGTACGTCAAGACAAACAAAATATGTCCCTAGAAGGTGATGGCGCACTAACACCTCAAAGCTTTTTAGGGACGTAAAGACTGGAAAGGAAATGGCCGTGGCCTTAATTAAGGTAGAGCCCCCGCATTTGCTTGCTGTGAAAATGGGAAACCACGGAAATAATCTTCAGGCCTGCTGACGGTGAGGTTCCAACCCACAATCTCGCGAATGCATGCTCGACCCTAACCGCACGGCCAACTCTCCCGATTGGCTTGGAAATATCGCAGTAGACAGCAGAACTCCCGCTCCTGTTGTAGCTTGTGGGCGAAATGACTGAACGATCGCATTCAGGTGGGCGACGGTATACTGAAAGAAGAAAGGGAATTATGGCTTACGAATCAGGGGTGAAAGGTCAGACAGCGACATGTACGCAGAACAGAGAGGAGCTGATACTGACAAGTCTCCAGGGCTCTACATCAGATTAGAGCAGCACAAGGTGTTACCGAGCGAGCTTGTATTCGGGAGAGAGTGTTTTCGAATCCCACCCCTGGCAGCCCTCAATAACAGTGTACGTCGCAGGACGTTAAACAAGTAGTGTGAAGTCCAACCGCACTATGGCTTACAGCTATCCTCTCGAATGCATTGTCCATCAAATTGAAACCATCTGATGTCCCGATATTTTGAGAAAGAAAGCAGCAATTTTAATCAAATGTCGACATACAGGACATACATACTGTATGTCTAATGCCATCTGAAAAACTAGCACGACGGGAGCATAACCCAGCAACAGTGCACGCTGTGATGTCATCATCAAAGGAATATAAACACGTCTATTGAAAATCAAATGGAGTGGCTGAATGTCCAATGGGCGAGAACACACACTAGTTGTAGCAGGAGAACATCCTAGCTCTCTCTTTCTTTGTTGCGATTCCGTCCCTCAAATTCTGATCTTCTATCCTGTTCAAAATGTTTACTTCATCATATAGGACTTGGCGCCATTGCCCACAGTTTTCCAGTCGACAGTAAGAATTTGACACTTCTTCAGACTCAAGGCTCTCAAATAAGGCATGGATCGATGGCCAGATAATGTAACCTAATAACCGTGCAGGCTGTGTTGTCAGGTAGTGTTACCTAGTAACAGTGCAGGCTGTGTTGTCAGGGACGGAGAATATTCAGGTAGTGTTACCTAGTAACAGTGCAGGCTGTGTTGTCGGGTAGTATTACCTAGTAACAGTGCAGGCTGTGTTGTCAGGTAGTGTTATCTAGTAATAGTGCAGGCTGTGTTGTCAGGTAGTGTTACCTAGTAACAGTGCAGGCTGTGTTGTCAGGGACGGAGAATGGTCAGGTAGTGTTACCTAGTAACAGTGCAGGCTGTGTTGTCAGGGACGGAGAATGGTCAGGTAGTGTTACCTAGTAACAGTGCAGGCTGTGTTGTCAGGGACGGAGAATGGTCAGGTAGTGTTACCTAGTAACAGTGCAGGCTGTGTTGTCAGGGACGGAGAATGGTCAGGTAGTGTTGCCTAGTAACAGTGCAGGCTGTGTTGTCAGGTAGTGTTACCTAGTAACAGTGCAGGCTGTGTTGTCAGGTAGTGTTACCTAGTAACAGTGCAGGCTGTGTTGTCAGGTAGTGTTACCTAGTAACAGTACAGGCTGTGTTGTCAGGTAGTGTTACCTAGTAACGGTGCAGGCTATGTTGTCAGGTAGTGTTACCTAGTAACAGTGCAGGCTGTGATGTCAGGTAGTGTTACCTAGTAACAGTGCAGGCTGTGATGTCAGGTAGTGTTACCTAGTAACAGTGCAGGCTGTGTTGTCAGGGACGGAGAATGGTCAGGTAGTGTTGCCTAGTAACAGTGCAGGCTGTGTTGTCAGGTAGTGTTACCTAGTAACAGTGCAGGTTGTGTTGTCAGGTAGTGTTACCTAGTAACAGTGCAGGCTGTGTTGTCAGGTACAGGCTTTGTTGTCAGGTACAGGCTGTGTTGTCAGGTAGTGTTACCTAGTAACAGTGCAGGCTGTGTTGTCAGGTACGGGCTGTGTTGTCAGGTAGTGTTACCTAGTAACAGTGCAGGCTGTGTTGTCAGGTAGTGTTACCTAGTAACAGTGCAGGCTGTGTTGTCAGGTAGTGTTACCTAGTAACAGTGCAGGCTGTGTTGTTAGGTAGTGTTACCTAGTAACAGTGCAGGCTGTGTTGTCAGGTAGTGTTACCTAGTAACAGTGCAGGCTGTGTTGTCAGGTAGTGTTATCTAGTAACAGTGCAGGCTGTGTTGTCAGGTAGTGTTATCTAGTAACAGTGCAGGCTGTGTTGTCAGGTAGTGTTACCTAGTAACAGTGCAAACTGTGTTGTCAGGTAGTGTTACCTAGTAACAGTGCTGCTGTGTTGTCAGGGACGGAGAATGGTCAGGTAGTGTTACCTAGTAACAGTGCAGGCTGTGTTGTCAGGTAGTGTTACCTAGTAACAGTGCAGGCTGTGTTGTCAGGTAGTGTTACCTAGTAACAGTGCAGGCTGTGTTGTCAGGTAGTGTTACCTAGTAACAGTGCTGCTGTGTTGTCAGGTAGTGTTACCTAGTAACAGTGCAGGTTGTGTTGTCAGGTACGGGCTGTGTTGTCAGGTAGTGTTACCTAGTAACAGTGCAGGCTGTGTTGTCAGGTAGTGTTACCTAGTAACCGTGCAGGCTGTGTTGTCAGGGACGGAGAATGGAAAGGTAGTGTTACCTAGTAACAGTCCAGGCTGTGTTGTCAGGTAGTGTTACCTAGTAACAGTGCAGGCTGTGTTGTCAGGTAGTGTTACCTAGTAACAGTGCAGGCTGTGTTAGGTAGTGTTACCTAGTAACAGTACAGGCTGTGTTGTCAGGTAGTGTTACCTAGTAACAGTGCAGGCTGTGTTGTCAGGTAGTGTTACCTAGTAACAGTGCAGGCTGTGTTGTCAGGGAGGGAGAATGGTCAGGTGGTGTTACCTAGTAACAGTGCAGGCTGTGTTGTCAGGTAGTGTTACCTAGTAACAGTACAGGCTGTGTTGTCAGGTAGTGTTACCTAGTAACAGTGCAGGCTGTGTTGTCAGGTAGTGTTACCTAGTAACAGTGCAGGCTGTGTTGTCAGGTAGTGTTACCTAGTAACAGTGCAGGCTGTGTTGTCAGGTAGTGTTACCTCGTAACAGTGCAGGCTGTGTTGTCAGGTAGTGTTACCTAGTAACAGTGCTGCTGTGTTGTCAGGTACAGGCTGTGTTGTCAGGGACGGAGAATGGTCAGGTAGTGTTACCTAGTAACAGTGCAGGCTGTGTTGTCAGGTAGTGTTACCTAGTAACAGTGCAGGCTGTGTTGTCAGGTAGTGTTACCTCGTAACAGTGCAGGCTGTGTTGTCAGGTAGTGTTACCTAGTAACAGTGCAGGCAGTGTTGTCAGGTAGTGTTACCTAATAACAGTGCAGGCTGTGTTGTCAGGTACAGGCTGTGTTGTCAGGTAGTGTTACCTAGTAACAGTGCAGGCTGTGTTGTCAGGTAGTGTTACCTAGTAACAGTACAGGCTGTGTTGTCAGGTAGTGTTACCTAGTAACAGTGCAGGCTGTGTTGTCAGGTAGTGTTACCTAGTAACTGTGCTGCTGTGTTGTCAGGTAGTGTTACCTAGTAACCGTGCTGCTGTGTTGTCAGGTAGTGTTACCTAGTAACCGTGCTGCTGTGTTGTCAGGTAGTGTTACCTAGTAACCGTGCTGCTGTGTTGTCAGGTAGTGTTACCTAGTAACAGTACAGGCTGTGTTGTCAGGTAGTGTTACCTAGTAACAGTACAGGCTGTGTTGTCAGGTAGTGTTACCTAGTAACCGTGCTGCTGTGTTGTCAGGTAGTGTTACCTAGTAACCGTGCTGCTGTGTTGTCAGGTAGTGTTACCTAGTAACAGTACAGGCTGTGTTGTCAGGTAGTGTTACCTAGTAACCGTGCTGCTGTGTTGTCAGGTAGTGTTACCTAGTAACAGTGCAGGCTGTGTTGTCAGGTAGTGTTACCTAGTAACAGTGCAGGCTGTGATGTCAGGTAGTGTTACCTAGTAACAGTGCAGGCTGTGTTGTCAGGTAGTGTTACCTAGTAACAGTGCAGGCTGTGATGTCAGGTAGTGTTACCTAGTAACAGTGCAGGCTGTGATGTCAGGTAGTGTTACCTAGTAACAGTGCAGGCTGTGATGTCAGGTAGTGTTACCTAGTAACAGTGCAGGCTGTGATGTCAGGTAGTGTTACCTAGTAACAGTGCAGGCTGTGATGTCAGGTAGTGTTACCTAGTAACAGTGCAGGCTGTGATGTCAGGTAGTGTTACCTAGTAACAGTGCAGGCTGTGTTGTTAGGTAGTGTTACCTAGTAACAGTGCAGGCTGTGATGTCAGGTAGTGTTACCTAGTAACCGTGCTGCTGTGTTGTCAGGTAGTGTTACCTAGTAACAGTGCAAACTGTGTTGTCAGGTAGTGTTACCTAATAACAGTGCAGGCTGTGTTGTTAGGTAGTGTTACCTAGTAACAGTGCAGGCTGTGATGTCAGGTAGTGTTACCTAGTAACCGTGCTGCTGTGTTGTCAGGTAGTGTTACCTAGTAACAGTGCAGGCTGTGTTGTTAGGTAGTGTTACCTAGTAACAGTGCAGGCTGTGATGTCAGGTAGTGTTACCTAGTAACCGTGCTGCTGTGTTGTCAGGTAGTGTTACCTAGTAACAGTGCAGGCTGTGTTGTCAGGTAGTGTTACCTAGTAACAGTGCAGGCTGTGATGTCAGGTAGTGTTACCTAGTAACAGTGCAGGCTGTGTTGTCAGGTAGTGTTACCTAGTAACCGTGCTGCTGTGTTGTCAGGTAGTGTTACCTAGTAACAGTGCAGGCTGTGTTGTCAGGTAGTGTTACCTAGTAACAGTGCAGGCTGTGTTGTCAGGTAGTGTTACCTAGTAACCGTGCTGCTGTGTTGTCAGGTAGTGTTACCTAGTAACCGTGCTGCTGTGTTGTCAGGTAGTGTTACCTAGTAACAGTGCAGGCTGTGATGTCAGGTAGTGTTACCTAGTAACCGTGCTGCTGTGTTGTCAGGTAGTGTTACCTAGTAACCGTGCTGCTGTGTTGTCAGGTAGTGTTACCTAGTAACCGTGCAGGCTGTGTTGTCAGGTAGTGTTACCTAGTAACCGTGCTGCTGTGTTGTCAGGTAGTGTTACCTAGTAACAGTGCAGGCTGTGTTGTCAGGTAGTGTTACCTAGTAACAGTGCAGGCTGTGATGTCAGGTAGTGTTACCTAGTAACAGTGCAGGCTGTGATGTCAGGTAGTGTTACCTAGTAACAGTGCAGGCTGTGATGTCAGGTAGTGTTACCTAGTAACAGTGCAGGCTGTGATGTCAGGTAGTGTTACCTAGTAACAGTGCAGGCTGTGATGTCAGGTAGTGTTACCTAGTAACAGTGCAGGCTGTGATGTCAGGTAGTGTTACCTAGTAACAGTGCAGGCTGTGTTGTTAGGTAGTGTTACCTAGTAACAGTGCAGGCTGTGATGTCAGGTAGTGTTACCTAGTAACCGTGCTGCTGTGTTGTCAGGTAGTGTTACCTAGTAACCGTGCTGCTGTGTTGTCAGGTAGTGTTACCTAGTAACCGTGCTGCTGTGTTGTCAGGTAGTGTTACCTAGTAACAGTGCAGGCTGTGATGTCAGGTAGTGTTACCTAGTAACCGTGCTGCTGTGTTGTCAGGTAGTGTTACCTAGTAACCGTGCTGCTGTGTTGTCAGGTAGTGTTACCTAGTAACCGTGCAGGCTGTGTTGTCAGGTAGTGTTACCTAGTAACCGTGCTGCTGTGTTGTCAGGTAGTGTTACCTAGTAACAGTGCAGGCTGTGTTGTCAGGTAGTGTTACCTAGTAACAGTGCAGGCTGTGATGTCAGGTAGTGTTACCTAGTAACAGTGCAGGCTGTGATGTCAGGTAGTGTTACCTAGTAACAGTGCAGGCTGTGATGTCAGGTAGTGTTACCTAGTAACAGTGCAGGCTGTGATGTCAGGTAGTGTTACCTAGTAACAGTGCAGGCTGTGATGTCAGGTAGTGTTACCTAGTAACAGTGCAGGCTGTGATGTCAGGTAGTGTTACCTAGTAACAGTGCAGGCTGTGTTGTTAGGTAGTGTTACCTAGTAACAGTGCAGGCTGTGATGTCAGGTAGTGTTACCTAGTAACCGTGCTGCTGTGTTGTCAGGTAGTGTTACCTAGTAACAGTGCAAACTGTGTTGTCAGGTAGTGTTACCTAGTAACAGTGCAGGCTGTGTTGTTAGGTAGTGTTACCTAGTAACAGTGCAGGCTGTGATGTCAGGTAGTGTTACCTAGTAACCGTGCTGCTGTGTTGTCAGGTAGTGTTACCTAGTAACAGTGCTGCTGTGTTGTTAGGTAGTGTTATCTAGTAACCGTGCTGCTGTGTTGTCAGGTAGTGTTATCTAGTAACCGTGCTGCTGTGTTGTCAGGTAGTGTTACCTAGTAACAGTGCAGGCTGTGTTGTCAGGTAGTGTTACCTAGTAACCGTGCTGCTGTGTTGTCAGGTGGTGTTACCTAGTAACAGTGCAGGCTGTGATGTCAGGTAGTGTTACCTAGTAACCGTGCTGCTGTGTTGTCAGGTAGTGTTACCTAGTAACAGTGCAAACTGTGTTGTCAGGTAGTGTTACCTAGTAACAGTGCAGGCTGTGTTGTCAGGTAGTGTTACCTAGTAACAGTGCAGGCTGTGTTGTCAGGTAGTGTTACCTAGTAACAGTGCAGGCTGTGATGTCAGGTAGTGTTACCTAGTAACAGTGCAGGCTGTGTTGTCAGGTAGTGTTACCTAGTAACAGTGCAGGCTGTGATGTCAGGTAGTGTTACCTAGTAACAGTGCAGGCTGTGTTGTCAGGTAGTGTTACCTAGTAACAGTGCAGGCTGTGTTGTCAGGTAGTGTTACCTAGTAACAGTGCAGGCTGTGTTTATATCTGGTGGTCATGTGAAATTCGCAGCCGTTGATGGATGGCCGTGAGCGAGCCACACATTTATGATCATTTGGTTTTCGCAAGGGAAAAAGTAGTTTCATTTTTACTGTCGTGTACAGTGCTTACACGAAGTACACTTGACACGATTTCCTGAGAGCTGAGTACATCGAGATGGTGTCATTCGGTCGACGGTCCAAAATGTTACTTGGCAACGCACGGGCTGTGTCTGGAAGACATCCGGTAGGGAGAAACTGCTGATAATTGAATTTATTAGTCAGATGAGCGAGTCAATTGATCGGAATGAACTGAGCTTGTTGTGTCGCTCAACAGGCTGTCTCAACCACGATACCCAGGAGCAAACACCATACAGTCCCTGTGCCACACCATCACATCAATCTGTTGATGTGGCGACGAAACATTTCTCTTTTCCTTAACTTTTACTCTCGGGTAGAGATTCAACAACAATGACTATCTCCCGAATGCAACTCGCTCGGTCAAAGAACAACAACTTAATATTTCGGAGTCAGATAGTCTGTTCGTCTTGAGTCTGTCAAGAGTGAGAAGGCAGTGAATCCAACATGTCTGACTGCTGTTATTTGTGTAGTGAAAAAAAAAAAAAAAATTGTAAATGTGTGATAGGACGCGAAGTGATTTTGTTGAAGACATTTTCTTCCAAACCTCTACCTACAGGTGATGTGAATTATAACATGTTAAATGTGAGCAAGGTTCCATTTTCATCGACTATACAAGTTGTAGACTGAGTTCTCGCCCGACGGAAATGGAATGTTCTGTTCTTCACTGACAGACACCAGTACTACACTGAACCACTAGTTGTGTATATTTTCACACTCCAACGACTATATACTGATAGCCAAGGAGGGGGGGGGGGGGGGGGGGGCGAAAGGAAATAAACGGAAACTGGGAATAGGGAAGTGAAAGTCGAACATAAACCAACACATATCTTGAATCTATTTTCTAAGAAGCCTCGAAAGTTGGATTTTAGATTGTAAGCTGAATACATCATTCACCATCATATTGTTCTAAGATTTTGTACCGGGCGAGTTGCCCGTGCGGTCAGGAGCTTGAATCCGGGAGATAGTGGGTTCGAACCCCACTGTCGGCAGCACTGTCCGCGGTTTCCCACTTTCACACTAGGGAAATGCGGGGGCTGTACATTAATTAAGGTCGCGGCCGATTCCTTCCCACTCCTAGCCCTTTCCTGTTCCAATGTCGCCATAAAACCTGCGTGTGTCGGTGTAATCACTCTGAAGTCTCGCACCACACATGTCATCAGGGGTGGGGGTTAGAAACCGCCCATTACATTTTTACAAAAGGAGAATAACAGATCTGTAAAGTAACCGCGCCTGTCGGTCTGCATGCCTTCGTCAGTTAATGTGGCTACTTGTTCCAACGAGCTGCAGCACAGTGTCAGGCCCTCGTCTTTCTTTCCCCGGTAAGGCGTTGTTGTTGAAATGTCACCTTTTTCCCCTTTGAATTAGAACGTTGTTCAGTAGCGAAGGATAACGACGCGTTTTTATTTGCCGATTATTTTACACTTTAAGAACGTTTGAGGTCATATACATCAGAGTCGCTTGTGGGGAACTTTGGAGCGTCGCCCTCAGCAGTGTCCTGTGCCAGGCTCCTCACTTTCATCAACTCTTGTTCTTTTCCGAGCCCGGCGGTATTAGAGCACTCGAGGCCTAGGGAACTCCGTGGCCGTTGGCTTTCTTTGGCCGATACTTTCATTTTTGAAGTGTCCGATCCCTTTCAGTTTTCTCTCTGATTAGTGTTACATAGCGGATGGTTGGCCAGTTGCACTTCCTCGTGAAACAAAACCACGACGACTGAAGAATGTTTAGATGTTTTAATGTACCGGTATACATGTATTCTTTATTGGCAGACTGATAAAAACCTACAAGTGACCATGTTCCAAGGAGCAGTTTCATTTGGTTTACGTCGCACCGACACAGACAGGAAGTGGCAGTGGCCTTAAGCATTTGGCTGCTTTGAAAATGGGAAAGCACGGAAAACTATATTGAGATCTGCCGACGGTGGGATTTGAATGCATCATCTCACAGCACGACCAACGCAGAATTCAGTTTGGTCAAGTATTTTAAGGTAGCATTTTTCCACGAACTTAAGGCTATTTTATTGATCTTTTTCAGTGATTTCTTAGGATATCAACATCCGACCGCTGCAGATTAGTTACATATAGTGGATTGCTGCCCAACAGTAATCATCACCACCATCACCTTTCGGAAATGTTCACGAAGTGTCAACTAACTCTTTAAAAAAGCTTACTGATACTTTTAGAGTATGCAAACTCGCGGAGTAAAGTTGTCTGCGACTCCTAAACCTGAAGAACGAAAGCAATATTAGTCATTAATTGTTAACACTTCAAGTTTACGTGTTATGAAGGCAAAGATTAACGCTATGACCACATTACACACGTCGTTAATTTGTGTCTTAAAATGTATTCACTTTTTTATATTTCTCTGTAATGGTTCGTTCTTTTCCAGAGATGTTGGCTTACAGAACTGCAAATGACCCCACGACTCCTCTTAATTTGTTTGTACTTAATACAGTAACATAATATGGGACGGTGGCGAAGTATGAAGCCGACATAATGATAGTAGAGGTTTCTTGTCGCATTTTTCAAGAAATAAAAATGGATGAAGTTTGGTTACAATACACAATGTAGTACGTGACAATACATATCTGTGATGATAAAAACAAAGAATTCACCAACACATGGGCATAAGTTTGTTTTCAGCGCTGATTTATGTTCGGAGCGAGTTGCGTCGCGTAGCTGTGGGCTTGGTCGTTTCGAATCTGACCGTCGTCAACGCTGAAGATATTTTTATTTAATATATTGGCGTCATGCGGCCACCATTTACAGAGTGAGAGAGCAACAGCTCTGGTACATACTCTTCGTGGTTTAAAAAGAAGTCATATCTTGTAAATGAATATGACAGTATGATAAATATTGGCAAGTTACAGGTTAGGTTAGGTTTGATAACAGGATGGCAGTGTGGTATTTAACTTCACCAAAGAAGAGAAGAGGTTCTGTTGTTGGGAGTACTTCTTATAGGACAGTACGATGTGGTTCAAGTCGGCTGGTTCTCTAGGGTCTTCTGGGCAGTGAGAGGTGTCTAAGACCTTGATCGTGTGTAGATTACTCGGATAGCATCCATGGCCCAGACGCATTCTTATTAAAGATGAAATGTGTCTGCGAATTAGTTTCAATTTCTTGAACCAAATTTGCGTTGGTTAGCATAGTGCTTTCCTCTTGTAAGCCGTGACATTTTCCAGTACTAAGACCATTCCCTGTAGACCTGTTGTTTGATTGTGGGTAGGAAATCAGAACATGGTAACTGTTTTTACAGGCGGAGCTCATAAGTTGTGACTTCTTTTGCTAGCTGGTCTACTAACTCGTTCATCACCGTACGAGATACACTTCCTGCGCTGCTTTCTGTGCGCTACAGATGAAGTTCAAAACATCAGACAGGTCCCAAAGAGAATTTTGTAACCCTGAAGATTGTTTTGTGTTGTTTCTCATGTTCAGACCAAGGAAATGCTGGGGCTGTGCCACAGCCGCTAGCTTCTCAATCCTAGCACTTTCCCATCCTATGAGTGTGACGTTAAAACTACTAGACAAATACCTCTGTATTCTTGTTGTTGTACAGTTTGACAATGCTACAAGTCATAGGGCACCGAGCAGCACCCTGACCGCCCCGGTCTAGATAGAAAGTCACAATGCAAACGTAACGTAACGTATAGTTAAAATTGCCGTTAACGGCCATAACATTTGATGCGCCGACGTAAACTTAACTGCGAGTCGGTAAATTTAAGTGATTCCAAACTCCAAGCTCTTGCGGTTAATTTTTGGTTAAGTTTAAGAATCAGCCAATCAGAGCAGACGTAATGATTGTATTTTGTGGGCGATATAATGAGTTCTTCCGATAAAACAGTTGTAATCCTCTTTCAAAACAATCCTTGCTTGCATAAAAGGAAAAACAACTACTGGAATAAAAGACGCTGTATTGAAAGAAAATACGTGGAAATAAATATACCGTAGCAATGGAATCTGATGGTAAATGGCGACGGAGCGAGTGACAATCCCCATCATGACAGACTACTAGATTACAAAAAGCATATCATAGGTAGGCGCAAAGCAGACCTTGCACAAATCGCAAGAGAGTGTCAAACGAACTGACGAGTGCAGTAGATTACCGACAGAACCCATCTTCTGCGCCCTTGTTTGGAGTAACATGATTTCCGCTACCACGCTGTTTGATTCCATCGAGGTATTAAAATATACAACTGCGGTGTACTCTTTACGTTCCTCTATTGTGGATACCACAAATTTTACGGTGAAGTGTCCATGTCTGTCTACAGTACGGACCATCAACAAGTACGCGTTCCCAGCAAAAAAAAAATCTACCTTAACATTAGAAAGCAAGCTCAGTGTCGTTAAAACTTGACATGAATGAACGAGACTTGATGAACGGTCTGTAGAGCTCCGCATTGAACATAACAAGCTTTGATTGAAGAATGCCTTTCGTCCACATACAATTGACCAAGAATCCTGGCCGGCTGTGAGGTAGTCTTCCCACCAAATCCCAATTAAGTGATTAAAGAATCGTTGACCTTTTCATTCTGCAGTTCACGGTTCGATTGGCGTCCCTTAGGCTCGTACCACAGTTCTAGCTGGGAGGTGGACTTGAGTCTGTCATTGCTTCCGCTTGTCACACCTTTAACACCCGGCCGATATTTCCAATACATGAATAGCGTACTCGATACAAGCAGCGACTGCCAGGGATCTCCAGTTTAACGTGCAATCCGAACCACAGGAACGTCGCACTTTTTGTCCGAAAAATCCCACATTGTACATTCATGCCCTCGTCCCGAGGCAGCACAGCTATTTTCAGCCACCACAGGGGAGGAAAAGAACATCATGTGATATTTTTTGCTAGAGGCTTTACGTCGCACCGACACAGATAGGTCTTATGGCGACGATACGATAGAAAAGGCCTAGGAGTTGGAAGGAAGCGGCCGTGGCCTTAATTAAGGTACAGCCCGAGCATTTGCCTGGTGTGAAAATGGGAAACCACGGAAAACCATTTTCAGGGCTGCCGATAGTGGGATTCGAACCTACTATCTCCCGGATGCAAGCTCACAGCCGCGCGCCTCTACGCGCACGGCATGTGATATTTTAACCACACATGTGACAGTACGGGGAATCCGAGTAGAGCTTGCACTAGGGGTTTGATCCGCGGCCGCGTTACTAAAATGAATAAATCTGTTTACATCAGCTGGTATGTAGTCTATTTGAAACGTTAGAAAATGGTATTATAGGCCGAAATTTTTTTCAACTTGTGCCTGACTAGTCGCTACTAGGCTGTGAGCTTGCATCCGGGAGATAGTAGGTTCGAATCCCACTATCGGCAGCCCTGAAGATGGTTTTCCGTGGTTTCCCATTTTCACACCAGGCATATGCTGGGGCTGTACCTTAATTAAGGCCACGGCCGCTTCCTTCCAAGTCCTAGGCCTTTCCCATCCCATCGTCGCCATAAGACCTATCTGTGTCGGTGCGACGTAAAATCCCTAGCAAAAAAAAAAAAAAAAAGTCCCTACTAGGCAGGTTTCGGTTAAGTTCCAATGGCTTTCACCATCTTCAGTCTTGTGCTGCCAGTAATGTGATGTGAATAAGAGCCAAAGTGGCGGAATGCTCCCTGCTGATGCTCGCCAAGGTATAATGTTTATAGCAGAAGTAATTCGTCTATGTCATATATTTAATTTCATGTTAATTAAGGGACATTAACTGAACTTCAGGATCGCAAAGTGCAACATTTCTCTTTCTCGTATGCGCTTCACGTTATCGAGGGAATGCACGCCCTGCTTCCCGCTGGCGAGGACCAGCGTGTGCACTTTGTTCTGCTTCCTGACGCCAACAGGGTTTGATGCTGTCCATCAGGATTGACGTCACAACTAGAGATGGTCGATGTTGTTTTGTCACGGAATTATCTGCGACAAAATATCGTCTAAGTTGACACAACTTAGGTCTATATACGTTACCTACGGCGATATTAAAGCTGTTAAATCATACACTTTGTCACAGTGCATTTATACCTGTCTAGCAACTCTAGATGGCAATAGGTAGCTCATTTTTCATACGTAGCGCGAATCGAACAGGTGTCCTCAGCTGGCAAATGAGGCATGTTTGAGTACATAATATTTTTTCCAGAAGTACTTGTCCGATTTTCAAACTATTCACGGTGCTGAATTTGTAATGTTTGTAGATTTAAGGCTATGTGTACAGAATAGCGTGGTACCGTCTAAAAAGGCGAAGTTAGTACCATTAACGTCATGACGCAGTACTTAGCCCTTTGGTGCCGTTACTGAAAGTGGACAAAAATTCGAGTTATTTGAGGTGGACAACTTTGCTGAAAAGCCCTGTATATGGGAGAAATCTTTGTATTAAGTTCATAATGTATTATTTTTAGTCATTTTATTTTACTGTAAATAATTGGTATCCCGGAGACACGACACGGGTAATCACATTCCGCTTGTTAATTTATTGCGCATCATGTTAACCTTTTCCCTGTGCATTATTAAAACTTCAAATTATAAATGTGAATATTATTTGTCCCGCTCCTAATGTCCCCAATCTTCTGGAAAATACGACCCGACATTGTCATCATATCAACTAGAAGTATTTCCATACCGGCCGCCCGCGACCAAACAGTGACCGTGACAATAATCGTATGTGACTGAATCACAGATACGCCGGTCGCAGGTAATCTGTAATCACGAAAGTTCTGGAGCTGAGGAGAGCAGAAACAAGCTGTTGAGGCGGTGCTTCTGATTATGCACCATGTTCTCCTTTAAGGGGCCACATGCATAGTGGCTCGTGGTATAGCGGAAGTTCCTTGAACTTCTACGTGAAGGTGAATAATAATTGAAACTGTCTCATAAGGTACAAGCGCTCTTTTTAGCCTCAATACATTTCCAGCCTGGACGGTGCTGTTTTAACACGCAGGAACACTTCACCTGTTTTTATTCAATAATGAATTTGCCAAACCGCTAGTTAGGAAGAAACCACCCGTGAAGACACTTTTAAGGAGCCGGGGCGGGGAGCACAACTGGATGTAATCTCAAAATCCGTGTAAAGCTAGCAACTGTGTCATCTGAAATTCGGAACCGTTCACGGATGGCCATTTTGATTTTCGCAAAGGGAAAAGTTTAATTTTTTAAAACTGCCTTTTCTCCGGATAATTTAGCACAATTCTGTAAAAGCTATGATACAGCAACATGAATGGTGATAGAAGTAGCCCGTCTCACGGCACTGATTAACGGGATGCCTACCCGACGTAATTCACGGCGTTTCTTGGAAGCGTTCCACCAGAGCAATTTACACTAGTTCCGCTCCCCAATTGAAGTTTTAGAGATCAGCCGATCTGTCAGGCATTTTGAAATGACCTTATTACGCAAAACAAGCAGAGATTATCGCCATCTCTCACGTCGCAACGAGCGAGATGCCTACGTCGCTTGTACACAACACGAGCTGGCAGTTGTCTTTACACTGATGAATAATAATAATAATAATAATAATAATAATAATAATAATAATAATAATGACGTTGACTGGCAGAAGGGCTAAAATCTGCTCATCGAGACGTGTTACGTCACACTAACTCATGAGACACAATACTGTCAAGATAATGACATGTCCACGGAAAGGGCTAGACATCCCTTCACTTCGTCGCAGTCCTTAATGAACAGAGGCCTTGCAGAAAATACACAGGAGAGCCGATCCCAAATAAAACAGGAAAACTGGACAACCATCCTCTCTTAATATCAGTGAGACGAAAATTAACTGGAAGAGATCCCACTTTTCGAACAGTAAATGAAAACAGGAAGGCTGTGAAGTTGACACTTCGTGAACACGGAGGAGAACAAGTGTTGGCCGAGGGAGGTCGGATATGACCTTCTTACGACAGTCTGGGGATAGGCCGTCCCCAATGTAAATGTCGGTGTAAACTGCTAAGCAATTAATTTTGGATAATAACTACCTGATGTACCCGTGCTTCGCTACGGGATTCTCAGAAAGACTGTCTTTGTGCTTTTCCTAACTGCAGTTAATTTAGGTCATTAAAAACGTCAGTAGCAATGTAAGGATTAAAAGCAATGTTATCATATAAAATACTCCCTCAAATAAAAAAAAACCGCACATTTTCTCACTTTTAACGAACAGTACTACGCTGCCGATCTAACAGTCCAAAGTTCCAGTGCCGGAATGACCAGGCCGCAGACAGCCGTGAACACTCCTCTGCCATTATTCCCTTTAATATGCACACTGCACAGTACCTCAGGGTAGACATTGAATAGCTTGAATGCTATGATAAACCAGCTTGTTACGTACCAGTAGTATCAGAAAATTCATGAACCGGAGGAATGGCATGCTTAAGAAGAAAATTATCTAACTCCCCAGCTACTTCCCGATATTCAGGCAGGCTGTTATACTCGGTACGACCGGGCGAGTTGACCGTGTGGTTAGGGGCGCGCAGCTGTGAGTTTGCATCCGGGATGTAGTGGGTTCGAAAACCAGCGTCGACAGCCCTGAAGATGGTTTTACGTAGTCTCCCATTTTCATACCAGGCAAATGCTGCGGATGTACCGTACTTAACGCCAGGGCCGCTTCCTTTCCACTTCTAGCCCTTTCCTATCCCTTTGTCGTCATAATACCTATCTGTGTCGGTGAGACGTAAAGCAAATTTTAAAAAATACTCGGTATACATCAGTAATCCCATCTATCGGTCATGACTGGCAACAGAAGACATAAAGCACATCACAACAAACAATGGTCAATGTAATGTTATTGTTTTTCAATTTTATGAGCTTTCTGTATTGCAGGCCTTCACATTTTGGACTCTGTGATATTAGGGCTTCTTACAAAATTATTTATAGCGTAGACTGCAGTTCCTTATTCCCCGACTTTGCGTAAAGATTTTCATTAAATTCTGTTTACCCTCCTGGTGACTTGGCGCCGATATGGACTTAGCAACAAATATCCAAATTCATGAATCATAGTCGGTACGGTAAAAAATGTATGACATAAATGACATAAAGTTTTTGTCGATAGGACCACTGACAACACAAATATTTGAGAATTAAATTTTAGGTCTTCCCCTAAACTATCATTCCTGGATCAGGGATGGCGAACCTTATCCAAGTAGTGTGCCATTTTAAGTCTGGTTTATTATTCTCAACTGCTGACCTCCCCCATGTTGTCGTAGTTGGTATGCTCAACAATGTAATTACTTTCTACCTCATCACATTTCCGCAAGGAAATCAGAGACAACACCTATCCTTGCCTGTAAGATCACATTCATGCTTTCATCAAAACATACTGCATACAGTTTCCAATTGCTCCGAAACTTCTCCGCTCATTTCTATTATTATATCCTTGACAGCAGTTGAGCTGGCTGGCATTCCTTTAATACTGTTAATTATTAGTTGTTCGGGCATTCGGACGTCAATAAGAGCTCACCGTTTTCCCACGCGCAGCGAGACAGCCTCACTGATATTATTTCTTGGCCGGATACAAAATAGTTTTTATGTGTAATGTTCGATACTTTGTGAAACGAGCTCTCTTCTTACTTCATTTGAAATGGAACAAACATTTGAATGATTAGTCTCCAAAATTGGGCATTACATTAAATGTGGGGGATATATTGTTTTCGAACGCAGGCTAGTCCGAATTCCCTCGTCCACAGTTCTTGAAATATACGGTTACCACCTTTGTTAAGTTAGTATTCATGTTTGCGATGTCCGTATACAAAACGACACTATTTCACTTGACTTTCGGACGTATCAGTGTAGCAGTAATGCATATTGTACGTCGGAATGGATCTAGTATTTAGATTTTCTATATTTATTTCTTACACTTGAAACACTATAAGATATGTATTGTCTGTACTACAAGATGTATATAAAAACATTATTATGTTCATGTGGCGTGCCACTGAAATCGTGTTCACGTGTCACCCAGTAACACGCGTGGCATAGGTTCGCCATCCCTGGCCTAGATTGTAGCGACTTATTTCCCGACTTTGCATACCGATTTTCAGTAAGATCGGACCACTAATAACATAAAAATGTGAGAATTTCAGTTTAGGCCTTCCCTGAACTACCATTTCTTCCAACCTGAATAACGATTGTAGCGACTTATTCCCGCAAACTATATACTGATTTTCATTAAATTCTCTTCAGCCGTTTTCTCGTGATGCGTGTACGTACATACAGACACAGAGAAATTACGGAAAATTAAAAAGTGAATTTCCTTGCTACTATGGACATGACCGATACAGAAATACCATTCTTTTCAAATTCTTATGAATGTACAGACATATATACAGATGTTCGTTGATCGGTTGCAGCCTGTGTTGCGCTGGGCCGTGCAGCATCTATCGTCCTTGACAGAGACCCGAGCTACAGGTACACTAACCTGCCTAGTCATGCGAGTACTTAGCGCTTTCTAGAAAACGGAAATGGAAACTAAAAAACACGAAACTGACTGATTAGCTTCCCGGGAACTGAATGTGTGAAACTTTTTGTTGATTTTAACTACATTTATGTAGCACCTGAAGATGTTTTGTAAACAGGGTTCCTAGACACTGAGCGATATGGCGTTCATAGCTCCGTCAGTTTACGTAGCCAAGATACCCTAACTATCGGAAAAGAAATGCAACCCTGAATGAAAACAAAGCAGCTCAAAGTTGATAAAACATTTGATGTTGTTCTCTATTACATCACTGCCTTCACAATGCAGCTAGTGATTATTTCCCGGTGCAAATACGAAGACAAGATTACCTCGACATTTTCTTTTTGGCTGTAACATAAAACAACTATTATATAATCCAGATTTTTAAAAATCGTAAGTATAGCAGAAAATTTAACAATTGAATGTAATATATTGCTGTTCCCCTATCCCTTCAGGCAAGCAACAACCTACGGATATGAGCTACGAATTTTAGGTAAATAAACTATGAGAATATATTCCTAAAAATGACTAACCTTTTCTTAATAATCGTTATTCGGTCGATGAGATTAGCAGTTTTCTCATTTAAACCCTTATAACTACATTCGGTGAGGACATCTTTCAAAAAGTGTCTGAGAGTATTGAACACATTACAGGAAGTAAGTCAATTTGGCTAGGATTTGAATAAAAGACAAAACGAGTAAAGAAATAAGCTGTTTACTAGCTGCTTCTCAGAAAGATCTAACGTCAGTAGGAATGTAGCGCTACTCTTATCAAATGAAAAACCACACGTTTTCTCACTTTCAACGAACAGTACTACGGTGCCGATCTAACAGTCCAAAGTTCCAGAGCTGGAATGACAGCCGTGAACACTGCACACGGCTCATTCCAATCAGTGCCTCAGAGTAGGGATTGAATAGCTCGAATGCAGTGTGTTACGTACGAATAGTATCAGAACATTTATGAACCAGAGGAATGGCATGCTAAAGAAGAAAGATATCTAACTCCCCAGCTACTTCCCGCCAATATTCAGACAGGTTGTTATATTCCGTACGACCGGGCGAGTTGGCCGTGTGGTTAGGGGCGCGCAGATGTGAGCTTGCATCCGGGAGATAGTGGAGGGTCGAGCCCCACTGTCGGCAGCCCTGAAAATGGTATACCGTGGTTTCCCATTTTCATATAGGGCAAATGCTGGGGCTGTACTTAATTAAGGCCAAGGCTGCTTCCTTGACACTCCCAGCCCTTTCCTATCCCATCGTCGCCACAAGACTTACCTGTGTCGGTGCGATGTAAAACAAATTTTAAAAAAGTACTCGGTACGCAGCACTAATCCTATCTATCGGAGATGAGTGGCAACAGAAGACACAAAGCACATCACAACAAACAACGGTCAATGTAATGATATTGTTGATCAATTTTATGAGCTTTCTATATTGTAGGCCTCCACATTTAGTTTTGTTGCGACTGTTATATTAGGGAGTGTTATATAATTATTTACAGCGTAAACTGTAGTTACTTATTCTCCGACTTCACATACCGATTTTCATTGAATTGTATTTACCCATTTTCTCGTAACTCGGCGCTGATATGGACTTAGTAACAAAAATCCAAATTCATTAACACATCTGTGATTATAGCCGGTACGGTAATAATGTATAAGATGTAAATGATCGGAAATTTATTACTATATAACTTTAGTTATATAGATCGATATGACCACTAATAACATAATTATTTGAGAATTACCTCCACTAAAATACCATTTCAATCAGCGTGAATACAGTTATTTATGGTGTAGATTATAGCATGTTATTCCCAACTTTGCATGCCGATTTTCATTAAATTGTCTTCAGGCGTTTTCTCGTGATGCGTGTACATACATACATACATACATACATACATACATACATACATACATACATACATACATACATACAGACAGACAGACAGAGAAACAGAAATTACGGAAAATTAAAGAAGTGCATTTTTTTATTTGTTACTGTGGACACGTCTGATAGGGAAATGCCATCCTTTTTTAATTCTGAGCAAAGTACAGACAAAACTGTTTACTTTGATAGAGCTATGCAAGACTGGCAATTTGAAACCTTTGCGGAGCCTTCAACTTTCGGCAGAGTTTATGAGATTGCCTAATTTTACATTTTTCGTAGTAAGCGGACGTTTCCCTTGCGAAAACCAAATGATCATAAATATTCTGACTGCTGCCTTGTCGCAGTGATACCGGTAATACACTATTCTGTGTGCTTCGACCTTTGGGCCGTATTTTCATTCGATCTTGGCCGTGATATTCGGGTAAGTAGACAACAGTTAGAGACTTGATACCTTGTACTCTAGCGGAGAACAGTATTCTGGCTTCACAAGTAGTTATCGAACATGGCTGCATGCAGTAAGGCAGATAATATGGAAGTGTTAGTCGCTTACCAACCTGTTAGGCTGCAGTTAGTGAAGTGATTGAATTGTCAATGACCGGCAGGTGGTCCAGTCCTAGAAAAGACACGCAATAGAATATGTTACGGTGTCCCTTATTTTCCCACTTGGACAGTTTTGTTCGAATGACTCTAAAACATGCCTACTAAATGTTGTTGAGATGGGAGCATGGTAGCCGCCCAGCGTTGAGCCAGGTGACACGTTGCTCAGGCAATGGGTGTTCTTATTAGGAGATATAAAACACCAAAGAATCTGGACAACATTGACTGTCAGTACACGTGCTAAGCTATCAACTTGTATTAGAAGTGGAGTGTTAACTTGGACAATCTATTTGATATTGCACATGCGTGATGAAGAGAGGATGTTTTTACTTCGTGACAGGGAATTTAACATAATTCCACTCACTTGTCTTGTAAAGGCTTGCCACATTGGTTGTTCTCCGGCCATCTCAGTTTTTGGCTGCTTCTGTAAACTTCACTCGGAAGATGTTACGAGCTTTGGGTGGGGCATCTCCCTGAGCAAGCGGGATAAGCTTGTCATCCGGATCGTATCGCGGGTACGAAGGTAAAACAATTGGATTTTGGGGGTTTGAACTTATTAGCATCAACATCCGGCATAGCGAGCATTAAGAGGCACAACGCTCTGACTACACAGTCTAGGGCGAACATGACACTGACATGGAGAAATAGCCTATTTTAACATTAATAAACAAATATTGTATGTCAAACTTTATTAGCGTAACGCTTAAAATGTACCTGTTTTTAGTGTAATGTTCACGATACCTTGCGCCGAACATACTATTATTGCATGTTGCCGGCGGCCCCCGCAAACACTCTCCCCGCAGCCGGCACAATTCATGCCATCCCTGACTGGAGAACAGGTTCTAGGTTTTCTTTTCACTGCATCTTCACTTATGAATTTGCCAACAAACAACATTTTAGATTCTTATCTTTTTCGCCGAAGGATTTTCGTGTGCTGACGATACTAATGGAAAAGAGTTCGTGTTCGAATACCGAGATTAGGCCTTCACATTCGACACTGTGAGCAGCCGTTCTTCCTTTCATGACTCCCTCTTGTTTTATTCTTCAAACGATCCTTCTTTTATTGCCTTTTCTCACTTTTTATCTTCACAATTTCCTTGTCGATGAGGTGGTGGTGGTGATTATTGTTTTAAGAGGAAGTACAACTAGGCAACCATCCTCTATATAACACTAATGAGAGGGAAGGGGTCCAACACTTCGAAAAATGAAGATATCGGCCAAAGGAAGACAAGGGCTACGAAGGGCGTGAATATGAAAGACTCCCTAGCCCTCGCAAAGCTAATAGCGCCGGCGTCGCAAAAGAACAAGAGTTGACCAAGAGAGGTTGGATAGGGTAGATGCAAGTGAGGAGCCTGGCACAAGTAAGTGGAACCAATGCCAGGACTCAGCAGAGGGCCCCGTGGTCGCCAACCCACGCTCCAAAGTTCAGAGCCTGACCAGGCTGTTTAAGACCATCGCCAGTTAACACCAGTACACAATATTTCCATGTTAACAATGCAACTAAAGTCTAAATTATTTATTTATTTATTTATTTATTTATTTATTTATTTATTTATTTATTTATTTATTTATTTATTTATTTATTTATTTATTTATTTATTTATTTATTTATTTATTTATTTATTTATTTATTTATTTATTTATTTCATGTCTTCATTCGTGGCGAAGTTAAGGGTCAGGGCCCTCTCTTACACTTAACCACATATTATCTATAATAGACTTCAACAGAATAATGAAATAATATAACAAAATATAAATCCTAACGTCATTCATACAAGCTGGTAATCTCGGCAAGACCTCTTGAAAGAAGCTAAAGAAGTGCAATTCCTGACACTGACTGGAAGTGAATTCCATAGCCTTGCACCAGGCACTTGAAAGGAGCGGTTAAATGAAGATGAGCGATCACAGGAATTGAGAGTGTTGTGTTCATGAGAGGAGGAAAGTAAGTTAAACTTTGGGGATGAATACTGGGGTTTAGATTCATTCAACAGACGAAATACGAGAGTTGCAACGTGAAGATGTCGTAGTTTATCGATTTTTAACCACGAGAGAGTTTCATAATAGGGAGATATGAGTTGAAAATTTAAACCTAATGCATGAGTTTATTGCCCTCTGTTTGTTCCATGGTGGCATGAATCATTACAATATCACAATAATTAAGTGAAACGTGTATTCTGTACAACTTTTTTACGGTATGTAATAGGGCCAAGGTATTTACAAAATAATGTTTAGGCTCTTTCCCCTAAACTACCATTTCATTCAGCGTGAATAAAGATTATTGATAACCTACATTGTAGCACCTTATTCCCAGACTTAGATACTGATTTTGATTAAATTCTGTTTACCCATTTTCTCATAGTTCGGCGTTGATATGCACTTAGCAACAAACATCGAAATTCGCGAATATCTCTGTTATCATACCAGGGACATAAATGATCAGAAATGTAATTCTAGATAACTTTAGTTATGTACTATTTATCGATAGGACCATTAATAACATTAATATTTGAGAATTAAATTTTAGGCGCCTTCTCCTAAACTACCATTTCACTCAGAGCGAATAACATTATTTACAGCCTAGATTGCCCTGCATCATTCCTCGACTTTACTTATCGATTTTCATTAACTTCTCTTCAGCCATTTTCTCGTGATGTCCCTGCAGACAGACAGACAGACAGACAGACAGAAATTACGGAAAGTTAAAAAGCACATTTCCTTGTTACTGTGGACACCACGGATACAGAAATACCATTTTAAATAATCAAACCAAACCCCATGGCACTACAGCCCTTGAAGGGCCTTGGCCTACCAAGCGACCGCTGCTCAGCCCGAAGGCCTTCAGATTACGAGGTGTCGTGTGGTCAGCACGACGATTCCTCTCGGCCGTTATTCTTGGCTTTCTAGACCGGGGCCGCTATCTCACCGTCAGATAGCTCCTCAATTCTAATCACGTAGGCTGAGTGGACCTCGAACCAGCCCTCAGGTCCAGGTAAAAATCCCTGACCTGGCCGGGAATCGAACCCGGGGCCTCCGGGTAAGAGGCAGGCACGCTACCCCTACACCACGGGGCCGGCACCATTTTAAATACTGAATATTATTTTAAATATTGAATATTACCGTTCAAGTATATCGTGGTTTCAAAGACAGGAACATTATCTTGAATAGAGAAAAGCTTACATGTAAATTTGTATACAAAATAAATATAAGAGGATAGAAAACGACTGACCTGTAGCTGTAAGTAACTCCTCGTGTGCTCTTTGGAAAGCTGATACTCAATTCAGGGAAAAGAAGTGCTGACAACACATGTGTGAAGGCCAGAGCGGAAACAATAGAAGCCTGCAAAGTGCAGGTCAACAGCCTAGGTGGGGCAGGGGATATATCCACGGTAATCAAAAGGTTCTGGGATCGCGCTTTGACGTCTCTTCAGTTTGTACCTGAAAGTTTATATCGAAACTCGTACCTTTCTGTCCTGTTTTCCACTAAAGATAAGTTGACAGTTTTAATTCTAACTAAATTCACGAAAAAACAAGTCTGGACTTGGACTAGTGAGTAGCGCCGCAGTGTAAGCACTACGGGGTGGGAACATAATAACAAGCTGCATGCATGTTGAAAGACGGACGATTGAAATTGTTCAGAACACATCCAAATTGGAATTACCCCTAAAGGCAAGGAAAGGAAACAACAAGGAAGATGGCAATAGCCACATCCATCTCGTTCCAAGAAAGAGTGAAGCACTTCAAGTGATTGAGAAGTTACTCAGAAAGATTTACCTTCCACCTGAAGTCGAACAAGAGAAAGGGGGCTTGGATCTGAAAAGATTTGCTCATGAAATACAAAATGGAGTGTTGCAATGCTGAGGGACAATCCTGAACCGTGGAACAGGTTTTAACCCTAGAACTGAAATAAGTCGCGAGTAGATAGAAATCGTTTAAAATCGATTCAATATGAATCAAATGACATAGTTGTCGAAAGCAGACGTTACAAGGTTCGAACCTATTGCAATTCTGGTTGCCGTAGTCAGCGCTAATTGTAAAACAAATGAGGCATTTCGTAGTCCTGGATTCCGCGCTTTACGGGTAATGTCTAGATAAATTGTTGTCTTACAGTATTTTATACTGATGAGGGATCCTTGTAGATCCAATGACATTCGTGAGTGCTTGAAAGATGGAGAAGTATTTTTCGGCAGTAACAGTAATATTTCGGCAGAGGATTTTGCGTGTCATGATGACTCTGATGATGAAAACGAGGGAAATAGTGAAGATCCGGAAACTGAGCCTGAACGTTACTAAACAATTTCATGTACCGAACCCTGGAAACCTGACGAAAGATGTCAGTGATTTTCGACTCTGGACGTGTGGAACATTTCTTTGTGTTAGGGCCACAGGTTAAAAATTTCCCGAAATTTGGATATATATATAATCAGGTTTAAATATTACACATTTTGTATATTTTGAAATTTGAATACTGCTATTTTTCAGTGATTTCCTAACGTTCAATTTAAAAAAAAATATTCTTCTTTCTATACTTTTTGCGTTTTGTTCGAATCTTACTGATTGAAACAGGATCGAAAAACTATTTTTGTCAAATAACTACAATGCTGCTAATTTTTTGAGTAAATTGATATGAAATATGCACTGATTACCTTTGTTTTTGTTGTCTTAATTTTTTTTTCCAATACATCGCCGTAACATAGCAGGAAATCGCCTATCACTTAAGAGTTCTAAGGCTAAATCTGAGAACAAGAAATGTGTATTCTAGGCCACAGTGCGCTCAGTTGATGTGAACAGTAACAGAGAAGGATGATAGCATGCTCCAGCAGAACGCCTAGAGATGAAGTAATTTGAAGGTTGACGACAAGTCCGGTATGTTCTTCTCCTCGGTAAGATGTTGTTGAGTAAAAGCTCTGTTAACCGAAACAAAGAGGGCTGACTCCACTGCAGATACCCGTTATAAGTTACAGTTACATGGAAATATAACGTGCGTTTGTTGATATAATACATGGAAGACGTAGAAAGATGTGCAACTCTTGGCGAGTTGAGAGATGGCATTTGAACTGTCGACCGAGTGATTTTCAGCCTTCAAGGTAAGAGTTGCAGTTCTTTACAAACCAAGGTCTTACCTAAACATTAAAACGCTTGATTGCTGTGCATAGAGGGTGGACTAACGATACAAACTATATCGAGGATAAATGAGGTGACACATGTAATGAAATGCGGCTGGGGGTTCCACTATTCCATATTAGGAGTCATACTTTTGCAATATGCATAGGCAGTTTTTCTTTCCTTCAGACCCATGGCTCGTCGGAGGACGGTTCGCAGGGAAAGGTACGGAAGGAGTGGAAGGAACTAGACATGAAAGAAGCTAACGACAGGGACAACGGAGTAGCAAGAGTATATGGCGTATGAAGAACAACTTTGTTTCGTTTGGCAACAAAGAAAGAGAGAACAGCAGAGGAAGAGTAAGAGCTCGTGCAGTTTCTGAGCGGACCTAAGCCTGAGGACAAGAGAAGACCGTTCGTCTAGAACAGCTGTACGTAGTGTTCCAGAGACAGGGGGGGGGGGGGGGGGGAGAAATGGGGCATGTCGAGTGCTGAAGTGCAGTTTCAAACATCTAGACTGCTAACTTTTATTAAAATAAGAGGCTTAGCAGTAAAATGATAGTATTCCCTATTAGGGACACAGTACAATTTCCGTTCAAAAATATTAAGTGTTAGCTGGTGTAAAAAGAGTTCACTCTGGGCGCGCTATACGAGCGTTATGGGATTGGTCAATTCGATATGTGGAGCAGTTGCTGAAATTAGCCAATCACATCGCTTCGTGGAGAATTCAAATGTCGTTTGCGAAGCGGTGACGTGGCTTAGACCGGCTCCATGGCCAAATGATTAGCGTGTCGGCAGGGTCGGGAATTTTAACCATCATTGGTTGGCACGGGGGCTGGGTGTATCGTCATCACGACGCGCAGGTCGCGTCAAATCAAAAGACCTGCACCTGGCGAGGATCTGCCGGCACTAAAAGCCATACGCCATTTCACTTTTTTCACCGTAGCGAACTTGCAGGTCCGTGTTGCCACGTGCAGTCGCTCATATACGTGGTTCTACAAGAACATTGTGGGCACTATTAAAACATGAGTAGCGAAGCAAATGAAGCTCTGCTAATTATCTTTGTCGGTCCGCTGCTGGCTGTGTAACGGCAGTACCCGTGTTTCTACATTGTAAATCTGGTAGTGTACACGCTGTCAGTAAGCCCTTAACGTGATGTTATCATACATCATCTTCATGTGAAGACTGGGATGAATTTTCATCGTAATGGTAGCCCCTTTTGCAGTTTTTATTATAATGGCAGACACCACTCTCCACCTGTCTTTTTACATCCTTAGAAAACACTCCTTCTTCATCTGTTTACCCTCCACGATCGGTTTTCCCCTCTGACCTCTACCGCCTCAAGGGCAGTGTCCTGGAGCTTCAGACTCGGGAGATACAACTGGGGAGGATGACCAGTGCCTCGCCCAGGCGGCCTCACCTGCTATGCTGAACAAGGGCATTGTGGAGGGATGGGAAGATTGCAAGGGACAGACAAGGAAGCTGCGGTGGCATTAAGTTAGGTACCATCCCGCCATTTGCCTGGACGAGAAGTGGGAAACCACGGAAAACCACTTCCAGCATGGCTGAGGTGGGAATCGAACCCACCTCTACTCAGTTGACCTCCAAAAGCTGAATGGACCCCGTTCCAGCTCTCGTACCACTTTTCAAATTTCGTAGCAGAGCCAGAAATCGAACCCAGGCCTCCGGCGGTGGCAGCCAATTACGCTAACCACTGCACCACAGAGGCGAACCGTGAACAATCAGTGCAATTGCAATCAGTGTGTCAGAGTTGGGATCAAACAGCTGGAATACTATGATGAACCCGTGTGTTACGTACCAACAGTATCAGACTCCCAGCTATTTCCCGCCTATATTCAGGCAGGTTGTTATACTCGGTACGCAGCAGCAACCCCATCTATCGGAACATCACAACAAACAATGGTCTATGTAATGGTATTGTTTTACAGTAGTTTTCATCCGACTCTCAAATACCACTCTTATCATAGTCTGTATGGTAAAAGTGAATAAAATATAAATGATCCGAAATTGTATTCTCTATGTAACTTAGTACTTTTCGATAGGACCAATAGCATAGGTATTTAAAGATAAAATTATATGCGCTTTCCCCTAAACTACCATTTCATTCAGGGCGATTAAACCTATTTACAGCCTAGACTGTAATTTCTTATCCCCCGACTCTATATGCCGATTTTCATTACATTTTGTCGTGGCTCGGCGTTGATATGGACTAACAGAAATACAAATTCATGAATATCTCTGTTATTATAGCCGATACGGTAAAAATGTATAAGACGTAAGTGATCGGAAATGTAATTACAGTATACAGAACTTCAGTTATGTATTATTTATCGATAGGACCAATAATAACAGAAATATTTCAGAATTAAATTTCAGGCCTTCCTCGAAACTACCATTTCAGTCAGCGTGAATAAAATGATTTATAGCGTACATTGTAGTGGCTTACCCCCGACTTCACATACCGATTATCATTAAATTCTCTTCAGCCGTTTTGTCGTGATGCGCGTACATACATACAGACAGGCAGGCAGACATTACGGAAAAGTAAAAAGTGCATTTCCTTGTTACTGTAGACACGACCGATAGAGAAATAGCATTCTAAGCAATGTACAGACAAAAAAACTCTTGTAGATTACTCTCAAGATATATGAGTGTTCTCCCCAGCCTGGTGGTAGGAATGAGTGGCCGCGTACGGATCACTACGTAAAGAATTAATATGATAAAATCTTGTTTATTTCCCTCGGGTAAACATTAACTGCAAAACAGAACTATCACCAACAAGACATAACAGAGTGTAGTGTTACAGTGCTCGTTTATGATCATGTGACAGCGGGAGATGCCCCTCGTCGCAATTGAGTGCACGACACGAGCTAAATATTTATAGTCCGGTGTGAAGATTTGATAGCCAGTGTATGTAGGCCGGCAGGGTGCTACTCAATTCAACAAAAAAACCTCATCAGTATTACGAGATGGAGAGCACTGTCTTCATATGTCGTCACGGTTACTTTTGCCGTGAGCGGAAGTAGAGAATTGGACCCACACGAGGATGACTTGATACAAAAACTAGAAAAGCAGCTCCATTTGTTCTGGCTGATTTTGGACAAAGGAGAGTAAGCAGACGAGCTGGTTCGATAAGTGGTATGTTCGGAGGGATGGTGTGAATAAGCTTGAGTGGAGCTTTTTACAGTAGCGAAGATATCAAGATAAAGTTGGAAGTCAACAAGACAAATTGGGGAAAATATTCCTTTATAGCACGAATAATTTATCAAGGGGATGTTCGATAAATGTCCAAGGAGAGTCTGGGACCTGCCACCTAATGAATATCAATCATGATTGATTAACACACACAATTAATAGGAATTAACTGATTTGTTTAGATATTGCCTGTTTGTTACTTCAATCCTGTTTAGACTACTTGGAGAACGCAGAGTATTTGTCACGCACACATTCTCCTGACCTGCTTCTACCTTCCCTAGTGGTGGTGATTATTGTTTTAAGAGGAACTACAACTAGGCAACCATCCTCTGTATAACACTAATCAGAGGGAAGGGGACCGACACTTCGAAAAATGAAGGTATCGGCCAGAGGAAGACAAGAGCCACGAAGGGCGTCAAAATGAGAGACTTCCTAGGCCTCGGCTGCTCTAATACCGTCGGGGTTGGAAAAGACAAGACTTGATCAGGGGTAGTGAGGAGCTAGGCACGAGTAAGTGCTAAGGGCCCCGTGGTCGCCAACCCATGCTCCAAAGTTCAGAGCCCCTGGAGCCCCTCTTGGTCTCCTCTTACCCGCGGCTTTGCTCGCGTGGATTTCTAAAAGTAATCGTTCCTCGGTACTGCACTAAGCCATTATCTGAAAATCCCTAAAGTGTAAGAACTCACCGAGAAATTGAGTTTCATTTTCCCCAGAATCTCTTTGTAAAGTACGTTTGTGGTATTGCCTTTTGGGGCTAAGATGACCAGTCGTCTCTGAAATCGAAAACAAAAGAAATGTGTTTTATTTATTTTTTAATGAAATTCCGTTACGGTCTTTATACTGTTAAGTTTTTGAGATATACTTCTTTCAAAAATCCCGCCCTCCCTTTCTCCCCCTTAGCGCCGGAATCCTTCCTTATTGTGTAATATTTATGTATCCCCAAAATTTCGTTTCTTTATGTTCCATAGTCAGTGTTGTAGTTCATAATATAACTTGGTTAATGGACGTTGTGGCACGAGACTACACTGAGGCAGGGAATGTTGTACTAATGCCAACATCGACTGTTACAAGCGGCTGCCTTGCTCAAGATCACTGGCTGAAAGACTACTTAAGTAAACTGGTGCACTCTTTTCAACCACATACCAGCCTTCCTGTAGTACCGGCAATCGAAGCCGACGACAGCTTATAGTGATAATCGTTACGGTACGGAGGCGGACAGGGTCACTGTTTGGATGAGACTCAAAATGAAAAAAATCTGCTGACAAAGAAAGTAATTGCAAGAGTAGAGATACTGAGAAACAGATGAGATGATGTGAGAATGTAAGAGGAAAGGACATGGGCAGAATTTTGAGAATAGCAAAATGTGAGGTGCTGCTTTACATTGCAGCGACACAGATACGTCTTATGGCCACGATGGTATAGGAAAGGGCTGCGACCATGGCCTTACAGCCAGGTGTGAAAATGGGAATCCATGGACAAGCATGTTGAGGGCTCGCTGCCGACAGCCACCGAGCTCGCTGTACGAGAATGGGAGTTTGTAATGTGGAGACAAAATCAATCGCAAACAAAGAGTTAGTTTGTAGTTCTAGCTTCGTGCAGAGAAGGCTTATCAGCGGAATGGGGCTCAGTGACGCAGTCTGGCCTGTTCTCCATAAAACCAGCCTATAAAGATAGGGCAGCTTTAGATAAAGAGATGCTGCACGCCCACTTTTAGCAAAACGCATGCTCATGGTTCCTTTGATAGGAACACAGAGAGGGAACTGCGCTACTGAATGAAGCTCTGTATTTGACACGTTTAATGTTGGTAAAACTTGCTACCGATCCCTACATTGTTCAATTCATATTTCACCATTTTGATGTGATATTTAGCTGCTTTTTAGGGTATATTTTGTACTTCTTTAAACTCTAGTGATTATCATTGTAAAATACCTGATTGTGACTGTTCGCACACGATATGAGCTGAAACCTACCAAATGTGCGTGTTATTTGGGTGACATGTTGCTTCAAAATGTTATTGTTATATTTCCCCCCAAAATTAACTGTTTTGGACGAAGCCGCTTTCTGCATGAAGCGATTCAAATAATGAAGGTCAGAACATCTACGATTTAATAATGCATAAAAGTACTAATATTATAATGTCTTTTTTTCCTAGTTATAACTATTAACCTTATCTGCAGAAAGAAAGGGCTTGGCCGAGCGAGTTTAGGTCTCGTAATTGTGTTGGAGGGTTCGAATTCCACTGTAGGAAGGTTTTTCTATTGTCACTCCAGGCAAATGCTTGGGTTCTACGTAATTAAACAGACCCCGCGATGTAGGGGTAGCGTGCCTGCCTCTTACTCGGAGGCTCCGGGTTCGATTCCGGACCAGATCAGAGAATTTTACCTCCATGCAGCGTTCCCAACCTCTCAGATGGTCAGGATCATACAATAACCCCAAGAAGATTTTTTTTTTTTCAATAGCGGATCGTACGACTTAAAATAACCCTTACAATATTCGCTATTTAAGTCTCTTTACAGACGCAATAGCTCACTTACGTAGTAGCTTCCTTCTGAAGAATGTAACTGGTTGGATTCTTGATTAATATGACATTTACGAAAAGTCCAGTAGCTCTGGTTCCGGCCGGACGAAAAACTGTACGTTCCGCGGACAACACGATAGCCAGGAGTCCCCCTGCCGCAACTTCGTATTTAAACATAAATATAAACCATTGTGACATATGCCTTCATTATCAAGGATACGAAAATAAATTGTTTTTAGATTACTCGGTAATTTGTAAAGAACATGAGTCACCGAAGTGCCTTATCGTCTTGTGTGGAACAGCAGCTCTCGCTCTGCCCAGCTCACCCGCTAATGAGATTAATATCAGCATTCGAGTGACAAAACAGGGAGTGCCCTACAGTCATCGCCAATCCTCAGTGGGAGCCCGTTCTTGGTAAATTCCGTTTGAGAATCTGCCTCTCTTTCCAACTTGTCATCTACGATAGAACATAACTTGTACGAATAAAGGGAGGAAAAGAAGCCAAGATTTACGACAATCGTGATGACGAGCAGTCAGCGTGTATTTGCTATTCATTTTTAATTTTTATTGTTAACTACGTTTCATTCCACTGACTCTGTTTTAGTTTCTCTTTAATGTGCTACTTTAACTTTTAATTTGAGTGATATATACGTTACTTCGAAGGCAACGCCTTATTCTGTTTCAGTCTGTTTTATAAGAAAATAAGGCGTTGCGAATTCGACCCACTGATTATTTTAAATTCCAGTCAGTGGATAAATTTTACAGTTTTAATTATCATTACATTTCGTTACATGTTGTACCGATGACAAGGTGATTACAATCTACGAGCTATTGTCGATGAGATAGCGGCCCCGGTGCACAAAGCTAAGAATAGGACCGACCACACTGTAGCTGCGGAAGGTGGATTAACACCCACGGTATCGCCACAGGGATGACTAAAAGGGTCCCAGGAGCTCTGCACTTGGGAGCGTGAGTTGACGACCACGGAGTCCTCCCATTGGTTACATTTACTTGTGCCAGGCTCCTGCTATGGGACCTCCCTTGGTCAACGCTTCTTCTTCTCCGACCCCAACGGTATTAGACTACTGGAAGCCTTCATTTTCACGCGTTCGGTTGGTGGCCCTTGTCTTTCTTTGACCGATACCTTCATTTTTTCGAACTGTCGGAATCGTTCCATTTTTTCCGTCGGATTATTGTTTAATAGTTGCACTTCCTGTTAAACCAATGTCACATGCCCTATCAACTGTTTACCTGGCTTTATATTTTCAACGAACTTGCACATTTATCGAACATTTCCCGTGATTATTTATTCCAGTCCCTGACTCTATCTTCATATCTCAACTCAGTCGAGCATCTCGTCTTCCCAGCCAAAAGTTTGCAACAAATCGTGCTCATTTCGTTTGCACTTCTCGTATCAAGTAGTGAGGTGGAGCCCTCTCATAAACAATAATCACCACCACCATACAATACCGTGTAACCCGGAGTCGCTTGGCAGCCCATAACACTTGTCTGCGCCCCATAGCAAAGAAGGAGCACACACGTGTTCTAATAACACAGACTGCTGCACTATATTATGATATGTAATTTGTTTCTTATTTCTGAGCACATAAAAGAGGGTACTGCGCATGCACGAAATAACTCACCCAAAGCCTTCATGAGCTCGTCGAAGTTGTCGCTGGATTGCAGCTTGTACTTCTGGTTGAGGACCACGTCTGCCATGTTGCTGTAGAAGATGGTGTTGTCGCCGGCGAGGTTGGGAGCGAATTGTGGCTGAGCACGCCGGGAGCAGCCGGGTGATGCCAGGGGCTGGTGGTGGGGCTCGCACTGCGCGGTGGAGGGGAGCGCAATTACTTCATCTGCTCGTCTAAAGATCACCGAGCACCCCATCTAAAGAGGAAGAGCTTCTTGAAAATACGTTGTAGCTAATAGGCGATCCTTGGCTAACTGTTTTCCCAAGTCAGGGACAGAACGCAAGTTGTGACATGGTTACGTCGTGTAAATCACACTTATTAACACCGCGCGGAACAAGTCTTAAAAACCGCGTATGAACTTAGCAATATAATTACATAATATCAGTGTAAAGAATTGTTAAATGTTATTCAATTAATGATTATGTCTTTCATTGAACGAGTGACGCGATGTCACCTAGCAACCGTGCACGCTGTGATATGCTGTTGCTAGGTAGCACGAGTATCCTCCTGTCGTCGCGCCTGTTTCTGCTCACAATACTTCTAATTGATCCGATAAATAATTTCGTGTGGCCCTTGCAAGGCCCTCCAGCGTGTATCGCAACCGCATGTTTTTGTAACTGGAGGATCTTGTGAGTAGTAGGGATGTTGGAGACAGTATCAACAGCAGGAGAAATAATCAACTAAGTTATATAGAGTTTTGGCAAATCCGTCCGTCCATTCTACTCGACCGCTTTTCTTCATTTTTTTGTTTTCTATTCTCTCCCGATGATAGGTGTCTACGTTCAGCCAACTTTCGCTACATAAAATCAAACAATTAAATGATCACTCCAATAACTGCACCTCGCTAAGTGATTTTCATTGCGTGCAGCCATGTTTGATTACTACATGTCAATCTTCCCTGCTAGATACTCTTTGATCTCCGCCACAGATGGAAGGGCGTTCCTAATAAGTTACATGGTGCTAAAAGTCTACGTACAAAGAGAGCACCTAACTACACTAGAAAGAGTGATTAAAACTGCCAGACCCTTCTATGACACAAACCAAGCTTTACATCAAGAATGTAAGAATTAAAATAAGCGCATATGTAGATATATTTTTACCAAACAGACAGCATGATGACGTCAGAATGGATGAATTTTGATACGAACTGTGGCATACCAAAACGCGCTTCTTATTAAATGTTCATAACACCATTGAAAAGGGCAGGCAAAACAATGTGACTACGAACGGCATAGGAACACCCCGCCTGTTTTATGAAGTACCTTTCTTGCTCGGAGTTTCATGACCGTGACTGTGTATAGGAGGATGGATGATGATGATGATGCTTGTTGTTTAGAGGGGCCTAACATCGAGGTCATCGGCCCCTAATGGTACGAAATGAAATGACAACAAAAAGTCCAAAAAATCCACTGATCAAAATAAATAAAAATGTCATGAAAAATGAATGGATGGATATGAACAAAAAAAACAAGAAACAAACAAAAAAACAGTGGATCCGACTCAAAAACGGTCATAAATAATAGTATTACTGACCAAGGGACCACTTATAAAGCACAGTCCTGAATCGATTATGCTTGATGTCTAAAGGGGTCCAAAAATCAGGTCTAAAGCCCCTCAGTATGGTACATGCCGTGAGTAAAGTAGAATCATGATATTTCTCAAGCTGCGGTACTAATCAAAGGTAGCGTAAACTCACGGTGTTCCAAACATTAAGGTACTACTCACAAGTATTGTACGTCGTTAAGGTAACGCACACCTATGGTGTTTCTCACACAATGGCGCCACTCACCTAGGTGCACTAATCACGGGCGCCGGCATTCCCGTGGTGTTCCTTACATAGTGGGTACTAATCACAGGCTACGCCCAGACCCGCGGTGTTGCTCACATGGGTACGACTCACGGGTACTGGAAAACCACACTGAACCCCGCTTGAGTGCTACGAATCACAAAACTATTGAGTACCTAACAGAGTGGTACTACTCGCAAGGAAAGGCGACCCATGATGCTCTCCGCGTGGTGGTACTAATCACAAGTAGTTTCATGGTTCCCTTGGTCGCCCCTTACGACAGGCAGGGATACTGCGGGTATATTCTACATGCACGTCCCCCACCCGCAGGGGGTGTGTTTGGTGCGCGAGAGGTATTTTATTTCCTTCAAGTCTGCCGGCAAGCCGGTTAGGACCCCCCTATCCGCCACCTGGGACGCGCCACGTGCGAGTATCACCTCTCCCCCTGCTACGCCAGCGTAGTAGGTTCGTGGATTGGAGGATGGGAACACCCCGCCTGTTTTATTAAGTACCTTTCTTGCTCGGAAGTTCCGGCAACTAGGCAAGTCTCTGCCGAGGAACCTGTTCATGTTCGCACCAGATGGAAAAGAACCATCATGCAAATAAATCGTCGGGTGGTGGTGTTGGTGGTGGTGATGATTATTGTTTTAAGAGGAAGTACAACTGGGCAACCATCCTCTATATAACACTAATCAGAGAAAACAAATGGAAGGGGTCTGACACTTCGAGAAATGAAGGTATCGGCCAAAGAAAGACAAGAGCCACGAAGGGCGTGAAAAATGAAAGACTCCCTAGCTCTCGCAAACCTAATAGCGTCGTGGTCGGAACAGAACAGGAGTTGACCAAGAGAGATGGGGAAAGTGAGGAGCCTGGCACAAGTAAGTGGAAGGAATGCGAGGAATCAGCTAAGGGCCCCGAGGTCGCCAACCCACGCTCCTAAGTTCAGAGTCCCTGGGGCCCCTTTCAGTTGGCTCTTACGACAGGCAGGGGACCGCCCCCACCCACAGGGGGATAGACTAGTCTTGACCTAGCTGTTCGTGATAGTGTAAAGGCTCTACGTAGGTATCCCCATTGTCCTGAAGTTTGCGAGAGTGCGTAGCAAGCTGTCCGGGCAATGTTCAAGTGAAATAAACCTAAGGCTCAATCAAGTGATAATTTTTCTTAATTCTTAACTGCAAATATGGCTTTGATAGCAGTTGTGCTATATGCTTCGTGAACGATACATTATTCACATGCCATGTCACATCTACGTCCAGCCAGATCAGTCAACTTTTTCCTTTTTTCAACTTTTCCAAGAACCTACTAAGGTTAATGCTCTCTATCCTTACTAATTTCGGCATGATATTGAAGAAAGAGCCAAATTTTAGTTCGAGATTATTCAAGAATAGAAAACAGTCCGCGGTAAGACCCAGATAAGTTATCTTGTTAACATTCTGAATATTGTTGTAGCGGCTCTGCGGCGACACGGAGATTAAACTTTAAAAAAAAAAGACGATCAAAAAAGGCAAAGAGATTACGGTAGAAAAATAAGTTGGTGGTTGATTATGGAGTCAGTTGTAAAATGATTATTGGTAAGCCCGACGAGATAAGTCAGTTGTGCTGGAGAACTACTCGCTAACAAATCTATTATTTAAAAAGCTGTTTCATAGAACGCAGAATGGTTTGTTTAAAAACAAAAATATGCTTCCCCTGAGAAATGACTTATATCGGGGTGACTGAAATATTCCCAACACTTCTCCCGTTTCTCTACGCGTACACGTTTTTACGGCCAGATGCCCTTCCCGACGTCAACCTCATGAGATGAAATGAACGAGAGGGTGAAATCGGTGCCGGCCCATGTCCAATAGCACCACGGACGAACGAACAACGTGATATGCCCTCACTGCGGAGAGATGTGGAATTTAATCCAGGTTTTTGGCACACAATCTAGTGTGCTACCGTGTCGGCCAACATACGTATTATGAGAAAAACATCTGCTGTCTTCGTTGACGCAACCGTGCGTAAGGGGCCAGACAAAGACAGTGGAAACTCGTATTAAAACATAGCGTTAACGCTAAATCCAGATAGATCCACAATCCAAAAACCTAATGCAATGTATGACGTGTTGTATCCACGTCAGTGTTTATCCGTCGCGTTAGCACAGTGGAAGGTCTTCGCGGGTAAACACTGTTTCCTTTCGTGGAATATACTGTCGCCGCGGACATGTCAGCTCTTCTTTTGTTTACTCCATGATACGCCAATACGAAGAAACGCGTTGATAATGCTGTAAAGATTCAACAAGACCATCTTCTCGTCCTGCGGCTAACCGGAAGACTCACTTGTTATGTTTGCGGCGGCTTTGGACCCATACAAACGGCGATGATGTGTAGGCTTGATGGAGTAAGGTACCTTCTGATCTATCAGCAAGACAACAGGAACTCCGTTACTTTGGAAAGGGGTTCACTTGTCAGGTCCTGATTTTCACTATCCGCAAAGTAACTCGTTCGCCTCTGTGGTGTAGTGGTTAGTGTGATTAGTTGCCACCCGCGTACCCGGCTCTGCCAGTGGTACGAGGCCTGGAACGGGGTCTACTCAGCCTCGGGAGGTCAACTCAGTCCCACCTCAGCCATCGTCGAAGTGGTTTTCCGTCGTTTCCCACTTCTCCAAGGAAATGCCGGGATGGTATCTAACTTAAGGCCTATCCCCCCCCCCCCAAGGTCCTTGTTCAGCATACGAGGCACTGGTAATCCTCCTCAGTTGTTTCCCCGACCCAGAGTCTGTGCTCTTGAGATGGTAGAGCCGGAGGGAAAAGCCGACCCTGGAGGTGTAACTCAGAAATATTGCTCCAAGTAACAGACAATTATGTCCGACTCCTTGGTGAATGGTGAGCGCTGAAGCCTTCCTCGGTTCGATTGCTGGCCGGATCGGAGATTTTAATCGCTCTGGCTCTGGGACTAGTTATTTGTGTTTGTGCGAACACTCTACTCTTCATATTCAGACAACATACCACAGTTATTACAGACAATCAAAGGCATTTACGTTGACAATTGGGCCCCAGTGAGTGTTATACGCTTCGTGAACGACAGCTGATCCAGCACACACATTCACATGCCATGTCACATCTATTTGTTAAAAAAGTAAATTGTAGCTCGGTTATTTCACGTTTACTTGAAGGTGCAGCAATGAACGGTCCCGGCTGCTTTCAGACAGGAGTGAAGTTGGCTGGACTCAGCATATCTTATTCGCAGGTTAGAAGTAATAGATATGAATGTAGCTTGAATGTTTGCTGCAGGACAGTGGCCAAGTTAGGGATGAAACTGTATCAATAAATCAGCTTCGATGGTGGGGTTATGTGAAGCGAATGGAGGAGAATAATGGACTGTCCCATGAAGAGTAAGAGAAGCGTAGGTAAGACAGGAGGTGTGGTAGTTGTAAACAGGCACAACAGTCTACTTCTGCGGAATGCTAGCATCTTGTATGACATCTTGGTCATGCTAAATATTAAGTACCGACTTGCTGTTGAGAATCATTTTGTCATGCAGCGATGATCCTAGTAATCCATAGACCAAGTACAGAGGACAGGATTAGATACTGTATTAATAAGCCATTTGTGTTAAGCATGGAAATTATGATAAGTACTGCGGAGATGAAGATAACACAAACCTTGCAGTAGAGATTATAACTCAATTATAAGCGCCCTTATCTTGACACATCTATGACTTGGACAGAAGCGTGCATAGCAAGGGCAGATACTAGAAAAGTATCAGAAAATGCAGTGGCCTTGCAAGGGGCCCGCATACTTTCTCACAAAAGAATTAATACTTAATTTTATTTGAATCCCACTCTGCACGGGAAAGGTGGCATGCTCGTGTTGTAAAATGGGTCGCCTCGCGACACGCTCTCTCAAAGAGACTTGCGCCAAGAAAAACCAATTAAAATTGGTAAACCGAATTATTCCTGTTACTTCCGCAAAACGATATTTTTCTAACTGGCATTGATAAAGACGTAGCTACAAAATGGTAGGCTCAGCACTGAATATCACATCCACTCTCGAACTTTCGGAGGTTGTTGAGGGATACCCGTGGTCTCCAGTGGCTCGCATTTAGCTTTGTATCTATACTGCACTGAAATAATATAGCGTTTGTCCCAGCTGGTGGCAGGGTCCGCTGTCGGTCTCGGGCCCATCCCTGTCTTCTCCCAGCCACTTCTTCTGCAGGCAACACATGCCCAGACCAGCGCATTTTCTTCTGAATCAGTGCAACGCCAGAACGTTTCCTAATAGCGTCGTTCGAAATATGATCCAGTCTGGTCTACCTAAGGACCTTCGTGTCCATGACACTTAGTCGACGTTGCAACCTCTTTTGTAGCTGGCCAGCACTCAGTGCCGTAATAATAATAATAATAATAATAATAATAATAATAATAATAATAATAATAATAATAATAATAATAATAATAATTGTACCGGGCGGTACACCTCCACGCCGCTAATTTAAAATGTGCGCCAGTTGAAACTCCTCTGCTGGAGGAAGTCTGAACTTTATTGACGGTATTAATTTTCTACTTTCACAGAAGATGTCACTACCTGTAAATTTCGGAGTTTTAGAACTGTGTCATTTTTTATGTGTTTTTGTTTTGCTTGAAGTAAGAAGTGTGAACTTTCTCTTCTAGAGGACACTACTGAAGAACTACAATAGTGCACCCTAGTGCGAAGAAAAATAACTGTTCCTTGGAGAAAATTTTATTTCAAAAGTTTGTTCTTTGTTAAATTCCTTTCTGTTATTGTTTAAGTTGGCTGTATACCCCTCTCTTTCCCCTTGTTTTGCATTTAACCAATCCCGAATTTCCGTTATTAATTTCTGACCAATCATAGGTATCTTCCCCCAACTTGAATATGTTGCTGTATCCTACCCAATAAAAAGTTTGTGGGAGGGTGTTTTCATTCCCCTAACACCTAGAACCTTCCGCGAGAGTATATAAACTGCTGATTTTAGGGTCTCTGCGCCACTTCTGTTCCATCTTTCTGTGTGTAAAGTACATAGCAGGGGGCGGGAAGCGCCTCTTTCTTCGGCAGCGGTCAACAACAAGGTAATGGCCAATTAATAACTTCTTTCTTTGCTAGCTCAGCAGTTTAACTCTCGGGGCGGGTCCGAAGTTTTTCCATTATGTAACCTTCCGTAAAATGTAAAGAAACTGGTATCTATCCTATCTTTTAAACTGCATATCGGGATAGAGAGTGCTTAACCCTCTCGAGCTCCCAATCATATTGTTTTGAGGTGAACTTATTTTCTCAACCTATTCTTCGTTAACGTAAAACAAATTGTTCTTTTCTAAAGTCACCTCTGTAGTATGGGATTAGCCCTTGCATTAGTGGCCTAGAGCCGGATTTGGTTTTAAAAACAAGTGTATTAGGAGTGCAGATCGCCTCCTCTCAAATTGTTATTTTAGAGGTCATGTAATTACCCCTTTTCATTTAATAGACGTCAGTAGGTTGGGTATTTTACCCCTGTGTCTATGTCCAGTGAGGACAACTTGAAGGTGGAGTTCGGTGTGGCCTTTGAGAGGCTTAAAGTTGAGAGCGAGTGGCTCCTTTTGTAAATTGAGTGTTGTATGCCTCGTGGAGGCTTTTCAGTGTAATTTGGAGCTAGGGCTCCTAGGCATGAATGGGGTTTTCTGCCCCTCTGTTGAAACTTGTGTTTGGGGTAAAACTGAGCTGATTGCCCAAGCATTGTGTTTTCAGGGCTCAATCAATCAATCAATCAATCAATCAATCAATACTGATCTGCATTTAGGGCAGTCGCCCAGGTGGCAGATTCCCTATTTGTTGTTTTCCTAGCCTTTTCCTAAATGATTTCAAAGAAATTGGAAATTTATTGAACATCTCTCTTGGTAAGTTATTCCAATCCCTAACTCCCCTTCCTATAAATGAATATTTGCCCCAGTTTGTCCTCTTGAATTCCAACTTTATCTTCATATTGTGATCTTTCCTACTTTTATAAACGCCATTCAAACTTATTCGTCTACTAATGTCATTCCACGCCATCTCTCCGCTGACAGCCCGGAACATACCACTTAGTCGAGCAGCTCTTCTTCTTTCTCTCAATTCTTCCCAACCCAAACATTGCAACATTTTTGTAACGCTACTCTTTTGTCGGAAATCGCCCAGAACAAATCGAGCTGCTTTTCTTTGGATTTTTTCCAGTTCTTGAATCAGGTAATCCTGGTGAGGGTCCCATACACTGGAACCATACTCTAGTTGGGGTCTTACCAGAGACTTATATGCCCTCTCCTTTACATCCTTACTACAACCCCTAAACACCCTCATAACCATGTGCAGAGATCTGTACCCTTTATTTACAATCCCATTTATGTGATTACCCCAATGAAGATCTTTCCTTATATTAACACCTAGATACTTACAATGATCCCCAAAAGGAACTTTCACCCCATCAATGCAGTAATTAAAACTGAGAGGACTTTTCCTACTTGTAAAACTCACAACCTGACTTTTAACCCCGTTTATCAACATACCATTGCCTGCTGTCCATCTCACAACATTTTCGAGGTCACATTGCAGTTGCTCACAATCTTGTAACTTATTTATCACTCTATAGAGAATAACATCATCCGCAAAAAGCCTTACCTCCGATTCCACTCCTTTACTCATATCATTTATATATATAAGAAAACATAAAGGTCCGATAATACTGCCTTGAGGAATTCCCCTCTTAATTATTACAGGGTCAGATAAAGCTTCACCTACTCTAATTCTCTGAGATCTATTTTCTAGAAATATAGCAACCCATTCAGTCACTCTTTTGTCTAGTCCAATTGCACTCATTTTTGCCAGTAGTCTCCCATGATCCACCCTATCAAATGTTTTAGACAGGTCAATCGCGATACAGTCCATTTGACCTCCTGAATCCAAGATATCTGCTATATCTTGCTGGAATCCTACAAGTTGAGCTTCAGTGGAATAACCTTTCCTAAAACCGAATTGCCTTCTATCGAACCAGTTATTAATTTCACAAACATGTCTAATATAATCAGAAAGAATGCCTTCCCAAAGCTTACATACAATGCATGTCAAACTTACTGGCCTGTAATTTTCAGCTTTATGTCTATCACCCTTTCCTTTATACACAGGGGCAACTATAGCAACTCTCCATTCATCTGGTATAGCTCCTCTGACCAAACAATAATCAAATAAGTACTTCAGATATGGTACTATATCCCAACCCATTGTCTTTAGTATATCCCCAGAAATCTGATCAATTCCAGTCGCTTTTCTAGTTTTTAACTTTTGTATCTTATTGTAAATGTCATTGTTATCATATGTAAATTTTATTACTTCTTTGGCCTTAGTCTCCTCCTCTATCTCGACATTATCCTTGTAACCAACAATCTTTACATACTGCTGACTGAATACTTCTGCCTTTTGAAGTTCCTCACATACACACTCCCCTTGTTCATTAATTATTCCTGGAATGTCCTTCTTGGAACCTGTTTCTGCCTTAAAATACCTATACATACCCTTCCATTTTTCACTAAAATTTGTATGACTGCCAATTATGCTTGCCATCATATTATCCTTAGCTGCCTTCTTTGCTAGATTCAATTTTCTAGTAAGTTCCTTCAATTTCTCCTTACTTCCACAGCCATTTCTAACTCTATTTCTTTCCAGTCTACACCTCCTTCTTAGTCTCTTTATTTCTCTATTATAATAAGGTGGGTCTTTACCATTCCTTACCACCCTTAATGGTACAAACCTGTTTTCGCATTCCTCAACAATTTCTTTAAACCCATCCCAGAGTCTGTTTACATTTATATTTACCGTTTTCCACAGATCATAGCTACTTTTTAGAAACTGCCTCATGCCTGCTTTATCAGCCATGTGGTACTGCCTAACAGTCCTACTTTTAAGACCTTCCTTTCTATCACATTTATTTTTAACTACCACAAAAACAGCTTCATGATCACTAATACCATCTATTACTTCAGTTTCCCTATAGAGCTCATCTGGTTTTATCAGCACGACATCCAGGATATTTTTCCCTCTGGTTGGTTCCATCACTTTCTGAATCAGCTGTCCTTCCCATATTAACTTATTTGCCATTTGTTGGTCATGCTTTCTGTCGTTCGCATTTCCTTCCCAATTGACATCTGGCAAATTCAGATCTCCCGCTACAATCACATTTCTTTCCATGTCGTTTCCCACATAGCTGACTATCCTATCAAATAATTCTGAATCCGCGTCAGTGCTACCCTTTCCCGATCTGTACACTCCAAATATATCAAGTTGCCTATTATCTTTAGAAATGAGCCTTACACCTAGAATTTCATGTGTCTCATCTTTATCTTTTTCGTAGCTTACAAATTCTTCTTTCACCAGAATGAACACTCCGCCTCCCACCCTTCCTATCCTATCTCTACGATACACACTCCAGTGCCGTGAGAAAATTTCTGCATCCATTATATCATTTCTCAGCCATGATTCAACTCCTATTACAATATCTGGTGAATATATATCTATTAAATTACTTAATTCTATTCCTTTCCTTACAATACTTCTACAGTTCAACACTAACAATTTTATGTCATCCCTACTTGATTTCCAGTTCCCTGTTCCCTTATCACCGCTCCCTAGGCCATCCCGTTTCCCTGAATGTACCTCCCTATTACCCTTCCAAACAAATTTCCTAACTTATACGTACCACTGCGGTTTAAATGAAGGCCATCTGAGCGCAGATCCCTATCTCCTACCCATCCATTTGGATCTAGAAATTTCACTCCCAGTTTCCCACATACCCACTCCATAGTCTCATTTAAATCCCCAATCACCCTCCAGTCAGTATCCCTTCTACACAGTATTCCACTAATAACAATCTCCGCTTTCTTAAACTTCACCCGTGCTGCATTTACCAGATCCCACACATCTCCAACTATGTTGGTACTTATATCAGCTTGCCTTACGTTGTTGGTACCAACGTGAAACACTACCACCTTCTCCTTCCCCTTCTCTCTCTCTTCTACTTTCCTCAACATCTGCCTCAACCTAATTCCTGGATAACACTCTACCCTGGTACCCTTTCCTCCACACACTTTCCCCACGTGTCTAACGATGGAATCTCCCATGACCAGAGCCTCAACCCTACCCACCTCGTTTGATCCCCTCCCCTCCTGGTCAGCCCTATCTTTCCTGATAACTGCAGAAGCTACTTCCTCCTTCCCAAATCCTGTAAACATTGTAACTACCCTTTGACTTGCTACTTTGTACCTGCCATGCTTGTTATTTCTTTGTTTTTGAAAAGAAAATATAACCTTGTTAAATTTTAAATTAATTTTACTTTCGTAGTTTGAGACCCGTTCACACCCTCACCTTCTTTCACGCATAACTACCACAAAAACACGGTAACAATAATAATAATAATTGTACCGGGCGGTACACCTCCGCGCCGCTAATTCAAACATTGCGCCAGTTGAAACTCCTCTACTGGAGGAAGCCTGAACTTTAACTACCATGTTAATTCTAAAGTTTCTCAGAAGATGTCTCTACTGTAAATTTTGAAGTGTTCTGAACTATGTCGATTTCGATTCGTGGTTGTCTGCTCCATAGCAAGAACTGTGAACATTCTCTTCTAGATGGCACTACTTACGAACTACAATTGTGCACCCTAGTGCGAAGTGAAGGAACTTTTTTTTTGAAGAAATTTAGTATGTATAAGTTTGCTCTTTGTTAAATTTCTTTCAGTCATTGTTTGAGTTGGCAATGTTAATCCTTTCGTTCCGCCAGTTTTGAATTTAGCCAATCCCGAATTTCTTTAATTACATTTTGACCAATCAACTGTATCTTCTCCAACTTGGATATGTTGCTTGACCCTAGCCAATAAAGTCAGGGGGGTGTGGGTTCCCATTCATGAAACGTCTCGAATTTTCCGCGAGGGTATTTAAACTGCTGTTTTTCTGGTCTCGGTGCCACTTCAGTAACATCTTTCTTTGTGTGATTATGTAGCAGGGGGCGGGAAGCGCCTCTTTCTTCGGGCAGCAGTTCAACCATCAGGTAATGGCCGTTTTATAACTTATTTTCTTACTAGCTCAGCAGTTTAACCCTCGGGGCGGGTTCGAAACTTTCCTCATGTAACCTATATTTAAAATGTAAAAGACACTTGGTATAAATTCTGTCTCTTTAACTACAAATTGGGATGGAGAGTGCCTAACCCTCTCGAGCTCCCATTCATTTTGTTTTGAGGTGACTACGTTTTGATAACAGTTTCCCTTCTACTCGTAATGTCATAAGATTTTTCAATCGTGTCACCTCCGTAGTATGGGATTAGCCCTTGCATAAGCGGCCTAAGAGCCTAATAGGTTTTTAAAAAGGTGTATTTGGAGTGCTAGTTACGCCTCCACTCAAGTTGGTATTTTGGGGCCATGTAATTGTCCTGTTTCTTTATGGAATAGGCCTCAGTAGGTTGGGTATTTTTACCCCTGTTATTGTGTGCCTGGAAGGCAGCCTTGAAAGTCGAGTTTGGTGTGGCATTTGATAGGCTTGAACTTTGAGAGCGGGTTGCTCTTTCTTAAATTTGGTTTCTGTGTGCCTCGAGCAGGCTTTACTGAGTAATAGGGAGCGAGTGCTCCTGGGCATGATTGGGGTTTTCTGCCCCTTTGTTAAACCTTGTGTATAAGTAAAGTTGCGCTCATTGCTCAGGGATTGTGTTTCTGGAACTCGAAGCCCAATATACATTAATAAACTGTAATTGTACATTCTTATTTTGTTGCTATATAACCAAGTTCCTGTTGTACTTGTTATTTCTTGACCTTGAAAAGAAAATATAACCTTGTTGAATTTTAAATTAACTTTAATTTCGTAAGTTGAGACCTGTTCATCGCAGCACCTTCTTTCACCTCTAACTACCACGGAGAACTCCGTAACAACAACAACAACAACAACAACAACAATAATAATAATAATAATAATAATAATAATAATAATTGTCCGCATCTGTGGTGTAGTGGTTAGCGCGATTAACTGCCACCCCCAGAGGCCTGTCTTCGATTCCAGTCTCTGCCACGAAATTTGAAAAGTGGTACGAGGGCTGGAACGGGGTACACTCAGCTTCGGGAGATAGAGGGGGTTTACAGTATATTCTCTCCTCAGACATCCCTGAAGTGGTTTTCCGTGGTTTCCCACTTCCCCTGTAGGCAAATGTCGTGTGGGTACCTAAGTTAAGGCCATGGGCCTTTCCTTCTCTCTTCCTATCCCTCCACAGGTGAGGCTGCACTGCCCTTGAGGCGATAGAGGTGGGATAAAACCAACCCTGGAGGGCAAACGGATTGAAAAGAAAGAAAGAAAGAAAGAAAGAAAGAAAGAAAGAATAATAATTGCTAGAATAACATAATTGTCGTGCAAACTGAAAGAAGTTGTCGTTACTCATCAATATGGAGCGGAAGTCGACGTGTATGGCTGTTCAATTGATGGCAATATCAAACGAGCTTCTATCGATGTCCCTTCTGTCCTAGAAGCGAGTGGACTTTAGTCCCTTGGAAGAAAGGCAGATTGTGTGGCAAGGCTGGTGGTTCTGCTTCGCGGTATTCCCAGTCGAAACGATGGAGACGTGGTGTCCACAGCCTAAACAGCTAACAGCAATCACTGGAGACTCTTCTTCAACAGAATTCCTGAGGCAGCGGACAGGAAATGCCGCCAGCGTTATGGGCACGATTCCTAACGCTCCACTGGACGAAGTCTTTTATCTTACAGCTTAGACTTTCCAGCTGGAGCGAGGCATTTAAAAATAAGATTGTTGAAATATTATTTTGTAATTATATAAATATACGTACTCTTAATCTAAAAATAAATTGTTCAGTGTTAATCAATTGTTATATTTAATGATTGGTTTTATACAGAAGGAGCTGCAGATGTCAGAGGGTAGACATTATATAAATAACAAAATGTAGACCAAAAACTTTAGAACTAGAGATTCCCTAGTTCATTACTTTCGCTAGCTTGCCATAGATTCAGAGGTTAAGGAGAATACGATTGTATGGTCACCTATACAGAATGGACAAACACAGATTAACAAAACATATTTTGGAAGAAATTGTGGATCTAATAAACATTAAAAGGAACACGTTGGAAATAGAAAAGAATTTACGAAAGCATAATCCATTTGTAATGAAGTAAAACATGTTCAGATGAGTCTCCAAGAATACTCTCTCTAAAGACTACAAAAATAAATCTGTTCCTTCGGTATATGGACTGTTCACCGAATTCCTCTTTATTCCACAAATATTCACTAAATTCAGTGTTTTAGCTGTCACGAGGTCGACTTATTCGAGATTTCGATTTCTCGTAATTTCTGCGTACTGCAATCTCTCCTAAGCTCCATTAGTCGGAGTAACTTCAATTTCCCGGCCGTTTTTCATATTGTTGACGTGTATTTATCTATTCTCGAAGCAAACAGTAAAGGTGACACTGGGAATTCATCACCGGTCACGTACGAAACGAAGCTCGGAAGTCGTCTTGCTTGCGTCGATTGACGAGAAATGTCAACTACCCTGCTCATCCCAGGAGTCATTAACTATAGTCAATAAGAATGCTGATGTGAAACAGGAAACAAATAAACTACTTCCGCAAAACAGGATTTTTGGCTTAGGAACTTGAGAACACGAAGAGGGGGAAGCTTGTTAACTGCGAGGCTTAGTCCTACGGATACCCGAGCAACAAGAACAAGTTGAAGGCGTAAAATACGACTTCATGCTGTATAAGTCCGCAGAATACCGTATTCTCTATATGTCGAAATAAAATTTAGCTCCCGAGGTGATTCGACATATATTTATTTTAAACGTGATACAGCCCACTCATGACCACATCGACGGCGGAATAGGACTGTGAAGGTAGTACGGGAAACCACGGAAAACCATCTTGAGGGCTGCCGATAGCAATGCAAGCTCAGAACCAAAGCACGTAGCTACTTACTCGCTAGTTCTGCTGTCTTTTTTCCATCCGGGAGCCCAGTAAATTGATATTGTTACGAATAAAACGTTCATCGATGTAGATGACACACACTTAATTCTATTGAGCCATGAATGCAGGTCTCTCACTGCAGTCTTTACCTGAACAGGCCATACTCCTTATTGACAGGGTGCAGCCCGCACGCATACATGTACACAGAGAACACAGTGAACTGCAAGTAAACAGTGCTACAACATTGCTGACAACAACGACACTTAACACTATTCACACCACTGCCTCATCATAGCACTGATGGC